>NC_088247.1:96099713-96741275 GCF_036013445.1 Caloenas nicobarica
TTCTCATCTGTAATGTATGCATAACTGCTTTAATAAGGACAGCTAGACAAATAATGATAATCAAGTAGGATAAATTACATCATTACCTGCATTCAAGGTTGGGGTTGGCTTGGTTCAAAAAATAGTAATACATTTGTTTATATATTATTTTTGAGATTACACTGTGCGATAGCCTAATTCTATATATTCACCTTTTTCAGAAGGCTTTGGAGAGGAAAATCCATTCTCAAGATTGGAGCACCTGGTCTCTCTTTCCATACACCTTTTTTGAGGACAGTGAGTTGAGAAGAAGGAAGGGAAGTAGCCAAGGAAAAGGAAGAGAGGGAGAAGAAAACTGCCAGGTTTTGGAGAGAGGAAAGGGATGGTCCACAGCACCCAATTGCTCTACCATCATACCAAGTAGTTTTTCCTCTCTCACAGGATCAGCCCCACAGCCATGCCGTGAGGGGGTACTTTCCCCTTTGGGGTGAGAAGTGACTTCACCACATTGGCAGAAAGGAGCTCCACAACACAGAGAGATGGGGCTTTGCAGAGGGGGACCAGAGCACAGCCCAGCTCTACCAGGCAGCACACAACCACGCAGCAACACCTTCTAATTTCTTCCCCCCCCACTCAAGAGCTCTTCAAAAGGGCAGATGCATGCATGGCATTTCTCTACACTTTCCAAACCAAGGTTTTAGACCACCATCTGCCCGCTCACTTACAAGATCCACGTCTTCTGTCCTCCAGAGACAAGATGACGAATTTATCCTTCTGGTAACCTCCTATACAGCCACTAACAGCAATCCAATTAGCCTGTTTTCTGCAGAAACAGCCATGCTGATGGGTACATGGCTAATCCTAAACATTTTGTACAAGAGATCATTTGGACTTCAAGCACTTACCTTTCCTTTTTCTCATCCCTCTGCCCTCAAGTGCAGCCATTACCCAGTCTCCACTTGAAGACTGAGTTTGTAAGAGCTGGCAAGTAAAATAAAAGAAATATTTTGTTTCCCAAGGCAGGAAAGCCACACTGAAGAGCCCTCTCCTTGAACAGCACTGGGTAACCTGTTGTCCTCTGCTGCCAGAGCAGCCTCTCGCCAACCCCCTGTGGTCCCCCAACACAGCACCACTCACCACGTGGTTTGAGACGTGAGTTTTGGAGAACACCTGCGGATGGGGTCCAGCATGGGACCACACAGATGAGCTTACACCCACAGAGCAAAGCATGGTCCCGAAGGCAGCAGCACATTGTCCCTGGTCCAAGGAGGCAAGGTAGTGAGAAGGCAGCCAGAACTTGAGTCCATCTGGTTTGCCCTCACCAACACTTTCAGCAATGTTTTCATACAAACAGGAACAATCACCTAATCGAAGGACTACAAATATTGCCTCAAAACCAAAACTGAGCTTTTTCTGGTAGGTACGAAGTAGCTGAACTGCTCAATGTGCAGGTCCTCTCTTAAGGTTTACTGGAAAGAGCAGAAAGAGGAATGCAAAATTACCACAGAAGAACACATCAAGAAATAACAAGATAACAATACGTAGCAGAAAAACTGCACTACCTCTTGATAATTGTAACTATTCTATAGGGCTACTACAGGTCACTTCCTAGATAAACAAAAAAGCAGCGCTAGAAACCACTTAAATATATACAACTGTGTGTTCAATTACAAAACCAAAGATACATATCCTACTAATTATGTTGATGCACGTGGGTTCAAAAAACATTCTCAGTGATAAAGCTGACACAATATACACCATGCATGTGAAACAGAATGTGCACAGCAAGAAATCATTAACTTTAACACCACAAAAACATAATAATCAACCGTGAAAGCAGCAGAGAATCTTCAGTGATCTGATGTTGCACTTCCTTCTAGGCTTCCTGTTGTACATCTGTAATTGCTGCAATTGCTGTCCTTGGAAAAATGAGTCATGTCAAACAAAATAATCAAACCGTAATGATTAACAAAGAAGTAGAACATACCTTACAGTATTAAAAAAAAAAAAGCTTCTTCACTAAAAATTCTTTTAAAATAAGATTATATGTCATATGTTAAAAAGCATAGCTCTATTTTTTCAAAATTAAGTTGTGTAATGTTTCCATAGTCAAAAGTCATCTTACAATGCATTAACTATGGGGCGAGGGAGAGAGAGAAAGAGAGGGGAGAAAAAAAAAAAAAAAGCAGCCAAACATCAAAACAACCCCACATATGTAAGAACTTCCAGGAACTCTAGGAGTGTAGTTTACAAACGTCAACAAAACACTACAGTTTACAAACATCAACAAACTGTGAGTAAACTGTCCCTAAAAACAAGTAGAACCTTATCTACTTTCAGTGTTACGATAGCATAGAAAATTGTCTTCCTGATGCTTTTACTACATAAACGCACATGTAAAATTGAAAGAGGGGAACAGAGGAAAGAAGAAAGCCATAAGGCAGCCGTCATCCTATTTAATAAGGATGGTTCTTGTTAGAGGAGAATTGAAGATCCTTATTGGACTGAACAGCCAAGTACGGTGCAGCAGCAGCACCTCCTGCTCTAAGGTCCCTGGAAATGGCTCAGGAACACGTCAAGTTCTGGGAGCATCAACATGATGCAGTTTTCAATTTCGAAAATATTAATGGCTAACACAGCACAAAAGTTAAATTCCTAAAACCTGTTCTAACAGCTGCTTCCAGGAGCCAGAAAATTGCTTCTATAATGCTGAAACCATTCGAAGTCAGCATCCAAGGAGGGCACAGGTTAGAAAAAGAGTGACATGACATAAAATAGTCCACAATAACCAAGAGCACAGTAGGAAAACATAGGGAATCACACTATGCACCACCAGATTTTGACAAAAAAAGCTTTGCAGAGCAGGTCTGCGCTAGCAATGGTGCAATGGTCCCAAGATTAAAGGGATGATTTTATTCCATCCCCACCACGAGGTCATGGACACACTGTTGGGGAGCCCAAGGAAGGGCAGCAACAGGAGCACAGCCACCAGCTGGGGCTAAGGAAACCACAAGCCTCCCCATTTCACAATTTATTTATTTTAATGTATCGAAAGAAATGTAAAGTGCATGTCACTTTCAGTTCCCCTCATTCTCCCTAGTGAAGCAGCACTGCAAAGGAAGACTGCAGTAACATCTTTCTCTGCTGTCAAGCATGCTGGCTGGCTGATCATCACCTTTCCTTGCCTCCTCTTCAAGGATTAGAGTTTAGCCCTGCAGCTAATAGCAAGAATAGTCAGGACCCACCTCAAGAATATTTCAGCAAAAACTTGAAGTTAAATGGCAGTCAGTTAAAGACAGAAAATATTCCCCAAGGAACAAAATTTAAAAAGAACCCACCATACAACACAGCATCCATATAGGCAATGGGCGAGGGACAGGGTGGAGGAAGTTGTACAAAATTCTACAGTGTTCAAAACTCTAGGTATTTACAGTGAGAGACACATGTTATGGCAGCCTAACACAGCGGGAAGAACTGCGAACACCACTCCAGCCAGCTGCAGCTTGTCACCATCCCAGTGACACTTCCCAGAGAGGAGCCCAGTGAGGCTCCCACAGCCTCTGATCTGCAGCCTTCCTTCCAGGGGCCTTTCCCTTCCCTACTACAGTGCTCCTTGTTCACAGCAAGCCAAAACTCTACATAACATCCATTGATTAACACTGCCCCTGTCTCACGCAAGCAGAAGTCTCTGTGGTCACACAACCCATCTCCAGCTTCCCCAGACACAGCTTAGGACCACATGTGCAGCAGGGTTAAGAAACAGCCACAGGGATGGTTTTCATCTGGAGCAACACCTTGAGGGTTATCCTCCAGATGAGTTACCCCAAATCCTGGCGGGGACCCAGCTCTGCTTCCAGGCACGGTGTTGTTCATGGACAGCAGGTGGCTCAAGGCCACCGACCAGCCATTCCTCATGGAGCTTAGAGGAGAACCTTGGATACAACATGTACTATGCACTGCACAGAAGAGGGAACATTAACACGTATGCATCAAAGCCAATGACAAAAATCACTATGAAATGGTTATTTCTACTTCTCTGTTTCATAACAGAGAATGATGCAGATCAAAAGCAGAAGCCAGTACCCAAGGCTGTTCAGCCAGTGATGCAGCTCTAGAGTCCATAACATCCCAGGGTAATTACACTGATGAAGAAGAGTTAAGAGTGAACAGGCAACCCTTAGATGACATCAACCCTACCCATTTTTCTTCTAAAAATACACACAAAGATGATATGATAGTACAGAAGAGCTGTTTGCCAAGATGTAACTTCTTGTTCATCTTGAACAAGTCACTTCTTTCTAGTAAAGATTTCTATCTGCTAATTAGTTTAATTTTGAAGGTATTTGAGTTTTAATCTGTGGGATTATAGAAGTACTATGTAACAATTTTATGCAGTTCTTGTAGAAGACAAAAAGACCTGTTGTAGATGCTGCTGAGAATGTAAGATATTACTATTCTTTGAAATGTTCAATTATGAATGAAAAAGGCCAGACTTCAGCCCCTTTAAAACAGAGGGGGAGGAATATATATGCACACACCAAAGTATGGAAACTTCCCAATTAGCTCTGGAAACAAAAATAAGGACAACTCAAATATTATCTATTTAAATTAACTTCAACTTAAGGCTTAAAGGGAGATCAAACACAAACCCACATATACTGATAAATACAATCCATTGCTACATGAGGCAAATGGTCTGTGTATGCTGATTCCCTTTGTCACTTTATCTATAGCTTTGGAAAAACATCCCTTTGTGGTCTATAAAAAGTAAACAGCAAATGTTGCCATTAATTCACAAAAACAGCAGCCAAGTTAGAGCCCTTTTCCTGGTAAAGCTGCTATAGCTATAGAAACAGGAAATTGAAATTTCTACCGCAAATAATAAATTACGTAAACACAGATAATTCAAAGCACGTTAGCAAGAACCTCTACACGCACACCTTTATTATATAGCTAGGCAATAACTGAACCCATATCCAGAGAGCACACAAACAGTAGTTCTCATTTTCCTATTTCTGAAGGTTTCAAATCACTGTATTTAGATGTGCTGCGGGCGGGAGGGAAGGGAAGGATGATCAAAGAACTCAAGTCCCATCTGGGGTTCAAATATCACTTGCATGGACATGAGACCTCCCCTCTTTCTGCCACCCTTACCCCGAATTTGTGAGGCTTTGAGGAAGCCAGCTGTGTCCAGCTCTGCCGGCGCGGGGCCAACAGGGACTCCCTGTATGGAGATGAGGACAGTCAGAACTGGAGCAGGACAAGGACAGAAATGAGATCTCCTTCGGGAAGGGAAACAACAGGTAAAAACTCGGCTCTGTCAACACTAACAATTTTTTTTTTTTTTAATTATTATTGACTTGAGCGTAGCCAGAATTTCAAATGCATAGTTGTCGAGGTTTGATTGCAGGGTGACAATAAAACCATGGCAGATGTATTGTTAACCCCTTCTCTCCCCCCGCCTTCCCCCTTCAGCCCCTCCCTCTCAGGACAGGCAATTGGGAGGGAAAGAAGGACAGAGAGAAGAGAGCTGGAAAAATTAAAAATGTTTTACTAATGCTACCAATAAAAATAGAGAAAATAATACAAAATATACAAAACCAATCTTGAAAGTCCCACCAACTGCTCCGGCAGATGTAGGGCGGGCACCTGAAGTCCTGGACTGGACTCTGCAGCCAACCGGAGCTAGATTCAGTCTGTCACTGGGCCTCAGTTCGCAGGGACGACTCGCAACGTCCTCTCCCTATGTCGGCCGTAAGGAAAAGGGATGAGATCCTCGCGATCCCCCACTTTTATATGAAGTATGACGTGAATGGGATGGAATATTTAGTTGGTCAGTTTTTGGTCACCTGTTTCAGTTCACTCCTCTCGCGAGACGTGCACCCATCCTTATCAACGACCTCACATTCCATTGCTATGTCTACCAAAATATGTATCTAGCTTTCAGGAAAACTGCGGTTATTTAGAAGGCTTTAGCTGACAGGGAAATTCACTAGAAGAGAAACTTGGTTTTTTAACAAAACCAGGACAATAGTTAACAACCCATAAATATCTGAGTTAAGGACAGATGTTTAACTCTTTGGTGGTCCACAATTTCAGTACCGCTTAAAACAGGAAGACTTGACAAATAAACAGGAGGAAACGGAGCAAATACAAGAGCATCAAAAGTCCAAGCCCCCCATAAAGCCAATAGGAAAAAATCCCGAGTGATCCCTGTGTGGGGGCAAACTGCACATTCACACTTCGTTTAGAGACTTTCTCTTGCTCAATGTACTAAGTGACTTTCTTCCCCTCACAAAGCAACTCCTTGCTGGTCCCAGGCGATCACGCTGGGTTCTGAGCACCCAGGTAGGGCCGTGCGCCCCCTCCCTCCCACAGCTCCTGCTGTATTCAGGAACAGGTCACACATTGAGCCGTAAGGCTTCCTGCAGGTACAGAGAAAGAGACACTGCATGGTGCTCACACAGCTGGCAACCTGTACCTGCACATGTTTCGAAATATCTTAACACAGGACTAAACAGCTTACCCCCTTTATGGTTGATATTTGACTATTAAAATTCAAATTAAATACTCTCCCAACCACATAATCCTCTAAGAGCAGAGCACAATACACACAAACAAACACTTTTTTTGTAGCAGAACCACAAGCTTGGTGCACACATATGAAACGAATGATCGAAAAGCTGTTCAAAACTCAGATGACTTCATATAAAAAAAAAACAAACAACCTGTCCCTCATCCCGGTTCAGAAAATAGGATGCCAGATTAAGTCCCACCCAACAACATACGACGCATTGACAAATTATCCCAATTAAAAGGCAACGTACAGTTCCTCCAAGCAAACCATATCTTCTGCGTTTGCTAATGCACACTAGGATATTTAACCCAAAAGAAAACACTCTGCAGTACAGCGAGATCAGAGACGGATAACAGCTGCCAATCTGATGCCCACAGCTTGAGTACCTTCGCACCAAAGTTCCCTTGGGAATACTGGAAATACATTTACACAGAACAGACCCTGCATGTACCTTTCATTTTTCCTGCAAGCAGGCTCAATACTCATTAAAAGTCCACAAGTGCCTTTAGTGGGTTCCACCACAGAAGAAGGATCACAGCATCCTCTACAAATTCAAGCCAGCCTCTGCCCTGCGCCTCTCAGGGCTGGGATTCAGGTTCCCACTGAGGCATAAAGCAATAGAGACTCCTGGACCAGAGCTCCAAGCTCTCACTCAAGGAAAGAGACAGCAGTTTTACTGCGAAAGGGCCCAAAAAATCAGGTTAAGTAAAAAATAGCATGTTGTTATCATAGAAAGCATTGCTGACCTGGAACAGAAAAAACAAACAAAAAGCCAGGGAGGATTATGATTTATGTTGGAAATACTTTTTTTTAAACAGAACTTTAGTGGGATGTATACTGGTGCACCAAAGCACAGGATCCCACTTACCTACTTAAACAGCAACTCAGTGAAAAGTAGAACCATTCATTAAGTTATCTTCCAAAAAAATGTCAAAAACACATGCCAAATAATTTCAAGACCCACAATGACAAAGCTGTTCAGCCTACAAGCTGAGAAAGGTATGCAACAGCATAACAAGAGCTACCCCCTCTTACAGGTCAGATCCTTGCAAATATTTAATCTAAATGTGTTAAACTGCCACTCCCAAAAGACCGGGACAGAAGGGGTTTTTTCTCTCCTGTGCCATATGCTGCATGTAACTAACAGTTCTAAAGAAGTCATTGATGCAGATTATCTGGAATATTTAACCCCCTTAACCTGCACCAATATCTTTCCCACTTCCTCTCTCTAATGCTAGCATAAATAACCAATAAGACTTGCATTACACCGAAGTCTTAAAGCAACATGAATGATTATAGGATTTTAATAATCAAACAGAACTGAAATGAGAAGTATAAATCAAGGCTAAACACTCTACCTTGGGAAAAAACAACAAACACACACCTACAACACAAACTGTGAGAACCCAGCTCTGTTAGTTTATCGAAGTCAGGAAACACAGGTCTAGTTGTAGTTAGAATCACAGAATGTTCTGAGTTGGAAGGGACCCACAAGGATCATCGAGCCCAACTCCTGTCCCTGCACAGGACAACCCCTCAGTTCACACCATGTGTCTGAGGGCTTGTCCAGTCTCTTCTTGAACACTGTCAGGCTTGGGGCCGTGACACCTCCCTGGGGAGCCTGGTCCAGTGTCCAGCACCCTCTGGGGGAAGAACCTTTTCCTCATGTCCAGCCTAAACCTCCCCTGGCACATCTTCCTGCCATTCCCTCGGGTTCTGTCATTGGCCACTAATTAAAGAATACTACACTGTTATGCAGAACCTGAAGTCACAAGGAATTATATGAATACCTATATTACCCCACCTTACTGGATCTGTTCTCATCACCACTGGGCACACTGGACCTTCAACCACATTTCACCATAAATCCTGCAACAACATGGTATCTTTGTGCAGTTCCTATTCCCTCCAACCCAGCCTGTCATAAATTGGGTCCTCAACCATGTCAGCTACAACAGATTTCTGCTACGGGTTGAGAAACAAAAGGTAAACAACCTGGGAGGGATGCTGCAGAAAAGGCATATATCCTCCAGGAAGCTTCTCCTGGAAAGTGAACACATGTACCTGAATCCTTGTTCTGAGTTTGGTATTTCTTAGCTTCACACTAAACGCTTGCCCAAGCTGTAGTAGTTTCTGCAGAAAACCAAGCCAATTAAAAAGAAGTTAAAACCACTTAAAATAAAAGTGTTAACAGATAGAAACAGCAGCTCCCCTAACACAAAAAATACTTTTTAAAAAGTCATATTTACACCAGGAATATCACCATCAAGTGTACACTGGCTTAATAAATGGCTTTATTACTCCAGTACTCTAGTGTAAAGAATAAACTCAAATCCAGTTTCTAAGCATTTCACCATATCTACCTCCAAAAGCAACTTATATATTCAGATTAGACTTTCACTATTCTAATGAGAATTGAGTCCAAGAAGTGTGGTAAGCAAAGAACAAGCAGACTGTCAGTATAGTCATGACTGCTGCCTTATCCATGCTAACCAACACTCCAGCCCTCTGAGCATCTTTCGGAAAATACTATAGTCACAGATTATAGAAGATACAGCACAAAATCCAAATGTGGAGAACAGCAATGCCAGTGAGTCATCTTTCTTAAATATGTCATATCACTTTCATGAAAAAATACCATCCCACATGTTAAATGGTTAGAAAACAAACAAGCAGAAATCCTCCCCATCACCAATCCCGATGCACTCAAATCTAAAACCATCTCAAATCAGTGCTTATTACAGTTATTGCAAACCTGCCGATAAGGACTTGGAGCTCTTTCACTTGTATTCTGTCAAAAAAAAAAAAAAAAAAAGAGAAATATTTTGGGCTGCTTGTTATTGTTGTCCCCCTTGCCTCATGACTTTAACAGACACATTTAGAGTTCAGAAAGCAAACATTACAGCCGCACAAACCACTGATTTCCTGCTATACTTCTGATGGCATTTGCATGGTACACATTGGGAGAAGAGGCAATAGCAGTTCAATGCAGAATTTCATAGCTAAACAAAGTTGTAACTTTCTCCTTGTTAGAGTTCTTGTTTAAAAAAAGCTAAGTGATACTGTGCAGATGTGAGTATTGCCATGTCTCTGAATCTTGCAGCTGAAAGAGTTTAATTTATGGTTCATACTGCTGAAGGCTCCTCCTTCCCACACCTCTCTTTGGAAACACCGAGAAGCACCGCTTTAGGAACGCTCTCCTGAAATTCCACTCAATCAAACTGCATCCAAAAAAAAATCCCAAACCATAAGAGCTGTAATGCACATTAACACACCTGAAGTGGACTTTACTCCCAGAGAAGCCCAGACGTACGCGTGTAGCAGTCACCTCAGAACTGCTACAGCTCAGCGCGTGATTTCACCACAGCTACATCAAACCAGAAGTCTCTAACAGCAACACTTTCCCCCCTCCATTCCATATGGTCAGGTTTCCAATATCTACTGCTCCTGGAAAGGAATTATGTCAACCATGCCCTTCCTAAATGATTAAGTCTATAATTCCAAGCCACTCCAAAATTTTTCTAGTAGTTATAAAAGCCAGAAGTACTCTGAGATGAATAATAAGAGTGTTAAAAACCACAGGTTTTGGAAGTGACGTCCATCCTCAAAAAACTGAACCTGCAAGAAAAACATTTGGCTTTATTCTGCCACTTTTAAGCAGAACTCGCCAATGAAATTCAGTGGTCTAATTAACTAAAGATTCACATAATGCACACAACAGGAAACCTCTTAAGAAAACGGCATGGTCTGCTTGTGGCCATGAATAAAGGGGAAGGAAACCAACTGCAGCCCACCCTACTGCTGTTGTTTTGTACAGCGATGGGCCCAAAGCTCATCAGAACCCTGACGTAAATGCAACGTTTTTCTTTTGTCCTTGAAAGAGGAAAAAAAATTGTACCATACAGTAAACCATACGCAAACTAATAGTTCTAGCCTTCATTTTACGTACATTTGGGACTGTTAATGCAGTTACGCTCGTGGGCGCCTGCTTACCTCAGCAACTGACTGAAATTACGCATTTTAAAACAATTTCTATTACCCTTTTGTCATAATTTCATTCAAAAACACAAAAAGTGGTGAAATCATTACCCCCTGTGTTTGGACAGCAAACATAAATTTCTCTTGCTAATAGCTATTTTCTTGCTTTTGTGTCCTCAACTCAGAATAAAGAAATCCAGCTCTCTTGTCTTTAAAATGATGAAGTTCTCATGAAAAAGCATTTTCATTTGCTTTAACTAAACCACATTTCTAGTCCTAACTAATTTACAGCGTCCCTTTAGGGAGCCAAATCTGGGGCTCAGAAGCATTTGTGACTTTAATTTATCCACTGGGTTCCAACCTCCCAGTTTTCCCAGAGCATTATGAAAGCCTGCCAATTTAGCTTGATGCATTAAAACTGTTTACACAAATCCAAAATACATTCAAAACATAGAACAGTTTGGTTTCAGCCCCCCATCCCCTTTTTTTTCTTTTTTTTTTTTTTTTTTTTTTTTTAAGCCCAAAGAAACTGGCAGAAGAAGTGTGAACCAGCTCCAGGCTGGAGCACTGCATCCACAGCTATGAGCTGAGTTTCGGTGGAACAAAAGAGAATCAGGCAAGACACAACACTAGCTATTTTTCCTTAATTTCATACATTTGAAATCCAAGGTACTTGTACCTCTCCAAAATATATCATAACTGTTTATAGAGCATATCTACGTTGCTTCCTCTCTTGCTCCTTCCACTGCACTTTTATTATGTGTAAGAGTAATACACGTGTATAAGCAGCTCCAGAAAGCTAAAGAAAAATCCATATAAAAACAAAGAATAAGCCTACTTCTACAATAAGATGGATTTACACTCAAGAGTATCCTGCCTAAAAGCTGCAAGACCATGCAATCCACATCATTAGACAGGACAAAATGGCAGCATAGACCATCACCACAGAAAGAAACTGGATTTTCCAAAACTTGCTAAAAAAAAAAAAAATTCTCCTTCCCAATAAACAGCACTGTCATGTAAAGTAGAGCAATAGAGACATGAAAAAGTCAGGAGAGTAGTCAGGAAATCAGCAGTTAAAGAACATCAAGACATAGCTATATTTAGTAAACAAGTTAGGCTGAAACTATTGAGGGTGAGCAGAAGAGGCAACCCACTGAGAGGCAAAACAATCACAAAAAACTAATAAAAAACCTATTTCATCCAACCCAGTAAGAAGTCTTAGGGCAGAAAGCTTAGAAAGAATATTGTCATATTCACTGAGGGTATGTAGCATGAATACTCACAACATGGAGCAAAAAGAAAAAATATTAAATAAAAGAAGTGAAGGGGGGTGAGGAGGAAGATAAACAAAAAGCTAGGAAGAAAAAAAAACAAAGAGCAAAACCAGAAGTGAAAAACATTTCATATGTTCCAAGATTTAGCAATAAACTCAGGCCTTTAATGTCTCTAGTGTCTATCTTCCCATCCCAGCCCTCTGGCAGCACCACCCATTTATTTCCACTGACTGGCTGAATTATCAGCTCAAACTGCAAGCTCCTCTGTGAACCCAACTGTTTTACACTATTGCACATGTGTGTTTCCTAAAGATGAATCAAAAATGTCAGAAGAGCTTGCACATCACCGCGTGCTGTTTCCAGGTATCCATCCAACCCTAGAAAACCAAAATTCTGCATCCATTTAAACAAGCAGATTAAAGAAAAAAAAAAAAAAAAGGCTAACAATTCCTCTCTAAACTGTTGGTGCCTGTGCTCACTTGTTTACAGAGAAGAAAAACAAGGCAAGCAGTGGCCCCACCTGAGCTCAGAAGTAACTGTAGAAAGATTTCTTGAAAAGGAAGTTAGTGAAGCTTATAAAAAATTGTTTATCAGGCGATTCTCATCTTCTAAACAGAAGAATGTCCCTACTAGAAACACTCAACACTAGCAAGAACAGAGAGACTTGCACTGTCATCGTACATGCCATGTGCTATAAAATTAATTACCCTCTAACACCCTTCCTATTACATTATGTGTGGGTAGAAGAGGAACAACATTCTTGGCCTTAAAATCACATTCATTAAGGATTAGATTTAGCAAGAACCTAAAGAGAGAAGGGGAAAATAAACCTCGATAATTGATAGAAACCACACCAAGAGGGAAGCAGCTACCCTGAAGAGCAAGGAGTGACATACAGAATCTCCCTGTACAGCACTAACATCATGATTACCCACATAGTGATGCTTACAAAACAAAATGATGCTTCAGAGGATTTGGAAGAGCATTGCTCTTAACCATTTTTCCCCCTCTTACATATCTCATTATACAAAGCACAGAAAAAAAAAAAATCCTTTCAGAGTAAGTTCTTCAGGCAAGAGAAAATCCTGTCAGGTAACTGTACTTCCCATATCAAAAATATTAAGTCAAAGAGTATGAAAAATACACTGTGAGGCCAATAATGCTTCTCAGCATCCCAGGCATTAAAAGCCTTCCTAAAGCAGAGAGAAGAGAGTCCTTCTAATAGACACTCCTGTGTTTGGGATTCTGTTTCTTTTTCTGTTTTTAAAAGCAAGAGTGTTACTCACTACCAGGCCACATATTGCCAATTGCTCTGTGCAAAAAAAAGGATTGTTTTTTAAACACACAATCCTTTGCTTCCCAGCTGGCTACAGAGTGTAAGGTTCCTCCTCGCTGCCCATGAACTAAGCCCCTTGCAGCGAAAGGTGGGCAACCGCTGAGTTTCTGAAGCAAACAGCCTCCCTTCCTTGCTGCTAGTTTAATCACCCCTGGCACCAACCAAGGCCATCCTTCCCAGGCAGGATAGACTAAGGTCCTGCCAAAGTTTTTATTTTTAAGAAGACTAGCACACTGACAATAGCACGCAGCAATCCCTCAAACACAGCCCCGCAAATCAAGCTGAAACTCGTCGTCGCTACAAGCAATAGCGCTGCAGCACCACGGCCACTTTCGCCGTCCAGACGGGCAACTGTACAACCTCATATTCTAGCCCAAATAAATGACAAATACCCCAACTTGCTGTAGACAGTCATCCCACATGCTCATTTTTCTCAGTACTGAACCCAGCCAGAGATGAATCACGATGCACACGCACTTCGCATGCTCAGAGCACCGATGACCACAAGACCCTCCTCGCTCAAACTCTCCTGACCCCTCGAGCAGACCTGCCCACAGCACTGGGGGCTCTAGAGAAGACGACTTGCTGGGTTTCAGCAAAGCCACAGGTTCAAACAATGCTGGCGGTTCTTCCAGTGCAGGGGAGCAGCGCAAACTCATAGCACTGCCTCAGTGGCTACCCATTACAGACCTGACATACTCATGAAACAGGAATGTTTTCCAATAACTTTTATACAATACCCAGCATAAGAAACGAGGAGGGGGAATTAGAAACTAACCTACGTGCCACCCCTCCAGTAAGTAGCTAGCACATATACCGCAGTTAGCGGCAGTACATATAGAGTGACAAAACAGTATGTAGATCCTACATAAAATGAAGAAGTGAACCTTTTGTATTATTTCTCCAGTTGTGCCTCCAATAACATCGACAGCAGAGCAAAATGTTGGTCTCCACTTAGTCATTACAGCTCTCCTTTGCCCTCTCTTTCTCTGAAAAAAAATGCATAAGCTCAACCACTCTTTTCTTAACAAAAAAAAAAAACCAACCAACACCACACACCTAAATTTTTCTGTCTGCCTGAGACTTCAAGAGAAGATTGATTTTAATTTCTCAGTGAAAATGTTTTCAATCACGGAGAATTTTTGAGTAAATACTACTTCTCGGCTTCAGGGCATCCTGTACGGCTGCACAAAACCCATGGTTTGAATTCAGAAGTTGAGACTTCTTCGTTGATTTTTTTAGTTACTACTCTGCCACAGACCTCATCACTGGAGAGAGTCCTGTTGAAATGCTTTGAGCCATGTTATTATCTTAGGCTGGTGACAAACTTGGAAAGGGCTGTAGTCATTTTTTATAAAGTAATCTGATGAATGTTTCCATATCTTTGTTTACAATGAGGTATTGTTACAAAGGTCAATCAGCAGAAGCTTTCTCAGAAGGGAAAACAACATGACAGCTAAAAGCAATGGAAAACTGTCCACCAAAGCGCATCCCTCACCAGTCCCCAGCAGCCGGTTGTGCCTTACTCTTCATAAGCCTACATCTAGTACAATCAAAAAGATCTCATACCTTAGCCAATTAACCCTACAGAAAGTAAGATAAATGAACAGCTTAAGAGGTGCCACAGACAAGTGACACAGTGACAAATGCTTCGTATTAAGGCAGCGCTCTGTGACACCTTTCTGCTGAAGATGTGCATCAGCTGCACCAGAAAGTTATGTTTTAAGCCCAAGAAAGGCATCACCCTCCACACTGCAGCAGTTTCACAAACCAGCAAAGCCAACCCAAGAGCTGGTAACAACCTGGTGCCACCATGTCCCACCTACCCTCAGGTGAGGGCTCCCACTGCACTTCTACTCTCCAACAAACCAGTTTAGGCAGAAACCCACCAAAACAGCTGGGGCGAGCAGGAAGGCCATAAATGGATGTAACAATGATATGAACAAACTAAAATTTTTGTTGCAAAACTGTCAGCCTTCTACAGTCCTACAGCTCTCTGCTGGACTTTTCCGAACCCATTCACCATCAGCTCAAAGGCACCAGCGTGAGGGTGGATGAGATGCCAGGCAGTAGTTTGCAGCACAAAGAGGTTTTTTTGGGGTTTGGTTTTCTTTTTTTTTTTTTTTTTTGGTAGAACTCTCTTGCTCAATTCTTCTAGTGGAATTAACCATGCTCTTTTTTTCCCCTGATGATGCTGTCTTTGGGTTGTTTTGATCAGGACCCTAAGATGCGAGAGCACTTGGCAGAACTGGAACCAGACACCCGTGCTGTGCTCCTGTCTGGGCAAGGGCACAAAGCACAAGCCTAGGCACTCGGTCCAAGTTCCCGGACTTCTTGTTCCCATTCAGAAGCACATTCTTTCACTTCAAGGGATGCATCTGAAAAAGCAGATGGCCAAAATCCATTCAGCCCTCTGACGACCATCGTATTGGAAATACTCAAATGTTGGGTATGACTGTCCTACTTGAGACAATAAACGGGGTTCAATAACCACTTTGCTACTGGTGATATTCAAACAGTACTGAAGTCCCAGTAAATGTGAAATAACTCGGTGTTTTATCAAAAGAGTAAATCAATACCTATTTCAGCTGTACAAGTTAACTCAGAATGCATAGATTTTTTTTTTACCTTATGCAGTAATTGTACACTCCTAAGTAGAGTGCTACATAAGCACTTACTAAACCAATAACCAAAACAATTTTTCTAAATTACATATAAATGGTTTCTTTCATCTGTTTATTCTCATAAAAATTTCAATGTGGAAGCCAAAAGAAAACAGCTGCATAAAGTGTCTTCAACTGCAAGAGACGCATAAGAAAGTATTTCTGCCTGTGCTGGAGGGCACAATCCGTAATAACATTTTGCCTCCCAGATAATGACAGGAGGCATTAAAAGGAGAACTTGCTCTCTAATAATCTCGCTTGACTGGTTGAGCACACACATACATAGATAGCACAGTTTTGCCAACAATAATTTTAATTAATTTTTACATTTCATTCTAAATTACATTAATTTATGGCCTTCCTAAAAGACATTTAGCAGAAGCTAATTAAATTCAAGTCATTAGATTTTAATTAGAGATATTTAAAAAAAAAAATCTCAGAACAATTCACACATCTTTGTGAACACAGCTCATTAGCAGCTAGAGCAACCAACAAGTGCTTATAAATACAGAAAAGGACTAAGCAGCATGATTCAAACCTGAAAACAAGAAAGTCACACAAACTTTCATGCTTCAAAGCTAAAGATTCTGGGAATGCACTCTCCTCAACCCAAGCCTAGAAAACCACTGTGCATTCATGCTTGCCATAAAAGCAAAATCAAAGGCCAACTAACAGTGAATATCATCACACACAGTCTAAAAAGTTGAGCTAAGCTTAATCCTCATTAAATTCTAATAAAATCACAGTGCCTTTCTGGCCAAACAGTGAAACAAATTAAAGGCCCAGATGGAGCTTCCCTTAATAAGGCAAGCGGGACGCTCTGAAGAGCCCACCACCACTTCAGCCCGAGGTGCTGGGCCATCCAACTAGCTCCACAAGCAACCTCCATGCAGGAAAATGATGCCTCATTTTTTTCAAAATAATTGGGTTTTTTTTCCACACATAACACAAAACACTTATTGATAAACATCTACCTCAGCAGGGCCAGTACTCCATGAGTTAAAAGCAATATGGGTGCCCTTTGATATGGTGATCAGTTCCTCTACTGAGTAAAGAGGTTCATAAATATTAACAGCGGCATATTTGCATATGTCACCCACAGGCACAATCTTCTCTCTGAAAACTGGGAACAGAACCCCTATATTTCCTCCGTGTGTTGCCTTCTGATCGTCAGATATAAAATGACCATGGAAGTTACTTAAGCAAGGAGAGTGTATCAGGCAAAAAGCCAAACTACCAAAGCGTACTGTTAATTATGGTGCACCAGTTTGGTTTGGACAGGTGCCCAAAATGCTGGAGTTGACATTTCAAAACCTGAGGGGTTACAATCACACTCAGAAGTATTTAAATGAGTCAATTTTTCCAGAAAATTGAGAAGTCTTCGCTATTATTACAGATTTCACAGGAGAGCTGTAAAAATAAATTAATCTAATTTTTAGAGGCACAGATTTATTCTTCTACAAAAGATGGAGCAAGTTCGATCACAAAATGCCTGTAATAGATGCAGCAGCGCTGAAAGCGAACAGAAGGCACATAAAAAGAGTGGCAGGTAGGCACCACATCTGACGTCACCACAAAGTGAATGGTCAGATCTATGTCACCCTTGTAATTTCCAGAAAATGCATAGGAACATACGCTCTTTCTAATTCTTACATTTGGAACCATTTTCAGTTCACATTTTTAATCAGGACAACTTCATACTACATGCAATCTGTCCTTTAAATCATTCAGAAAGTGGGCTGGTGAAGAATCTTTAAGAAACTGATGACGATTTGCCACAGCCTCAACAAAACCGAAGAGAACGCAACCTGTCGGTTTTCTGGGAAGAGCGGATAAACAAGCAGTAAACATTTTCGACCGCAGCACAACTCCAGGTGGAGGAACCTGACGCTCGGGGAGCCAGGAGGACTCCTCGGGCACACGGAGGGATGCGCGGCCACCGGGAAGGAGCTGACTCCCCCCGCCACCGCAGACACGGTCACCGCTCCCAACTTTCCAAGTGTTGGAGCGAGCAGCACGGAGCCGACCGGAGCCAGGACTCGCCGGGGCGGCGGGGCTCCGGCGGCAGAGGCGCTCCCGGCGCTCCCGCTGCGACGCCCGGGCCCGCTGCGCCTACCCGGCCGGCTGGGGTTCCTCCCACGCCCGGAGCAAAAGGGAGGGATGAAAAATAAAATAATATAATTTTTTTAACAAATGCAACAGCCCGAAGCCAAGCAACTAACTCTGGGGAAGCGCAAGCCCACGGCGAGGGAAAGAACAAAGGAGGCAAGTGCAGCCGGAGCTCTCGCAACAGATGGTTTGAAGCTGACCAGATTTCGCGCTGGCATCCCCTCCCTCTCCCCTCCCCTCCGGCCGCCGCACGGGCGCTGTTTGCACGCACCGGCCCGGCCGGCACCGCGTCGCCCCGGCGGCCGCCGCGCAGGGCAGCCCCCGCCCGCGGGCCGGTCCCCGCCGCCCGCCCGGCCCCGCGCAGCCCCGCGCTGCAGCCCAGCCCAGCCCAGCCCCAGCCGCCGGGACCGGCAGCCCCAGCAGCAGCCGCGCCGGCCGCAGGTGCGCACCGCCGGCCCCGCGGCAGGGCGGGCGGCCGCCGGCACGGCTTGCCCCGTCCCGCCCTCTCTCCCTCACGCTTCCCGCCGCCGCTCACCCAAACTCCCGGCGAAACCGTCCATTTTGTGTGGCGGGAGGCTGGCGCCGCAGCCCGAGGCGAAGCCGCCGTCGCCGGCCAGGACAGGTTCATTCACCCGCGGAGCGGCGGCAGGACGCAGCGGCGGCGCCGCAGCCCGGCGCTCATGAGCCGCCCGGGGCAGCGGCTCCGGCGTTTCCCCGCGCTCGGCGGCGGCGGCGGCTCCGGCGGCTCCTGCTGCTGCTGTTGCTGCTGCGGGGCCGGCGGCGGCGCTGGCCGGCTCCGTCCCTGCGCCGCGACCCCAGCACGGCAGCTCTTGCCGAGCTCCTCCCGCCGCCGCCAGCGCCGCCCCAGCGCCCCGTGCTGTCGTGCTTCCGACTCCGCCCGCCCTGGCAGCCGCCGCTTCCCCTGCGGGCGGGCCGGCCCCGGTCCCGGTCCCGGCCCCCGCCGGCGGGCAGCTCCGAGCTGCCCTCGGTTGCAGCGCCCGCGCCCCGAGCGCTCCGGCTGCTGCTCGCCCGCTGCGCCGGGACCTGCGGGTTGTGAAGGGCTTCTCGGGAGGAGGGGGAGACGATGGGCTGCTGGCCGCAGCTCTCCACCGGGGGTACCGGTCTTTGCCAGCACACCTTGCCCGGGATAAGCCGTGTAGGAGTAACAACTCAATTTACGCTCAGAAGCTTATAGCAGTTTGTGGGAGGGTTAATTGGGCGATTTAATATCATGAGCCCGGCAATCAAAACTGATGTTCTATTAGATTAATCTAAAAACTTTGGTTAACTAGTTTGGGGAAGTTTTTCCTCACTGCATATCAAGCCAGAGGAACTGCCACTTCTGTAGCCTTATGTTTCTTGTGGCTGTGTATAGGCGATCTCTTCCTCCGCTTCCAGCCAGCCACATTCCAGGCTGCCTCCTGTAACTTCCAGCTGTGTGCTGGATGACAAGGGAAAATAGAACGTAGAACCAGAAATTCAAGTCAACCATGCTGTATCTAATCTCTTTGCCAAGAGTGTTCCGCATGTTAAGCAACCTCATCAAGTTCTGTGATGCATTGCTTTCTCCTTGCTCAGGAAAAGCTACGTACTCATTGCAACATCCTGTTTTGCTCTAAGTATTTTCCTGCAATACACTCAAGTGCTAGTGCTGCGGTCATACAGAGAAATGGATAATTGCCTTGTGAGCATGTCCCTGGCATTTGCAGCTGTGTCCTGTAATGACAGTCTGTGGGTGTTGTTGAACAGGACTGGGGAGAAATGTGGTGCTGGAGAACAGCACAGACCTGATGGGAGCAGCACACATTTCCCCATCACCTTCCATCCACTCAGGCAAAAGCATTGTTATCTTGCTGATTTGCAATATAAAATAAACCGGAGAGGTTTATGTTTGCTCACGTTGGAGGAAGACGTCTTGAAATTTTTCATCAAAACCTAATCTGCACCAGATTTTCCAGCAAATTTTACTGAACAGCTGCCACAGCAATGAATTTGAGTGTGACTGACTGCACACACTCCTCGAAGCAGGAGGCTGACAACCAGTTGCCACGAAGGAAAGCAGCAAGTCAGAGCTTGCCATGTTCCCAGTTTACAGTTTTGTCTCCAGAGGAAAGAATGGCCACAGAAGCAGCATGAGTTAGCATGCTAGAAACTTGGGAGAGCTGCCCTTTATGGGACAGTAGGATCTCCATCCTATGGGTCTTGAACTCAAGAAAGCCACAAATTAGAAAAAAAGCATGCATGGGAAAAAGAAAAATAGGAAACAAATCCAGGAAGACTACTATCATCAGGAAGTACCCTAAATCCTTGTGAGAAGACAGGAACAACCCCTGAAGTAGATTCCAGAACCTATCCCCAACTCAAAACCCAACTGCACTCCAGAACCATGTGCTGACCCGGAACCTGATCTAGAACCAACGAGTAATCTAGAACACAGTCTAGAACCATAGAGTGATGTAGAACACACTCTAGAAACTTAGAGCAAGAATGTGACCTAGATCCATAAGGTGAGCTAGAACCCAATCTAGAACTGGCTCCCTCACCCACTCCAGAATACACGCCTATTCTAAACACGACTGCACCAACACCACCCTGCCTTTACAAACAACCAACCCCAAAACCCAATCTCTGGAACACACTCAGACTCTAGGGACAACCCAGACTCTAGGGCCTCATATCTCATAGCAACAAGCAGCACATTACTTTCCCCTTTTCAAGTACAGGGATTGGAAGATGCAGATCACCCAGAATGCTGGTATTGGTAAACTACATACATAATCCATCTTCATATACTCTTTAGTCTTGTCAAACAAGATGCTTTCCAGTCAGTCTGCTATAAATAGGATATCATTAGCCACTAAGTTTCTTGGTTCATATTCTTTCTGGTCTTAATTATCAGCAGGTATTAGACTTCCCAGCTGCTCATGGGGTCTTTTGCTGTGGAATTCCTCAATATAGATTACTTGCATGGTGTTTTAGCCACAGCAAAAGAGTGCTGCAGTCACTGCAGCAGAATGTCCCTCAAATAGGCTTTGTTTTTCCAAAAAAACCAAGAAAAACACAGCACTACAGCTCCAGTACCATGTCCCCACCTCCCATTTGCCCTAGGCTACGTTTTCTACATATTTAAAGCATTAGGAGTACAGAGAGAGAAATCTCCTCTAGCTGAGAAAAGTGTTCAGGGAACTCAGAGCCTGTGGACAATTTTCTTCAGAAAAGGGTCCCTTTCTTCTGAGATAGAGCCTTATGTAAATGCTTCAATGTGCTGTTTTCTTAAACAAAACAAAAAAGCCCAACCGTCTTCTTGAGCTCTCAGCGGGACCATCCTTCAGACACACTAGAGTGAGTTATTGCAAACATCCTTAGGTTTGTAAGTAGCGTTGCTTCTATTTTATACACTGGAAACTGTGGCGCAGAGTTGAAGACAACAGCATGGATCCTTATCTAGAGGTTTAATTCCTACTGAAATTGGCTAGGAGCGTGAATAAATATGTTTGATTATCTGGGTCCTGCAGAGCTTACATAAAAGTACATTAAAAGTTTAAGAACTGCAAAGAAAGCTAGTTTTCCATGATCGTATCTGAAACTCAATGTAGGTTTGTTACTCAAGTACTGTTGAAAACACTAACTTTGGTATTAACATTTTAAAAATAAAGCTCTATCACTACAGAGTTATGGAACTGAACAAAACCAAGGAAATGAAAAAGCAAGGAAGTTTACCTCTGTGTGACTTGTTAATTAGGAATTTCCGAAGAGCAAATGCTATGGAGGAGTTAACAAAATACAGCAGACTCCAGCCTTTAAATCCTTATATTACCTTCTTCAGTCTAAGTCAAGTTCTGAATACTACTTGAACTTAGGCGGGGTTTGTTTGGGGTGTTAATTTATCTATTGGCTGTGTTTATGGTGTAGACAACAGATGTAATTGTGGTATAGACAATACACAATCAGAGCTTTAGTAAAAAATCTGCAGTGAATATATGTGAGTGTGTGTATCATCTGTAACAATTTTACTTGACTGTTGATCGGAATAACTCATGATTAAAGCAAAAATAACTTTTTTTTTCTTTTTTGTTTAATGTAGGTTTCAGACAGGTCCTGGCAAATTACTCAATATAGCCTGTAGACTGATAAACACCGTGGCAGTTCCAGGTGCAAACCCTAAGGTGATTTCTTACCTCTGGTATACTACCTAGTGCTTAACTTGGAGGAGGGAGGAGTTGTACAATGCTGTAAGGGATTTAACTTCTGTTTGTTACTCGACAATAATTCAAAAACATGAACCAAAGAGTTGTAGAGTTGTTACAATGTTTTAACAAGCTCAGTGATTGTCTCCTTTTAGTTTACATTTCGATGCTAAATGAAAGATTACATTATTCAGTGTTGGAGTAAACTTAGAATATCTCACCTCAACTTTCAAATCAGCTAAACATTCAGTGCTTTATTGCACATATAGATGATAAATAGAGAAAGACAACTGCGATACCACAGGGCAGGAACTTTACATCGGTCTGGTAGATTCACACTTTAGGAAATCCAAGTTCTTGTATGCAGCCTGACCCTTTGCAAGTCCCACCGACACAGGAGGCAGCTGGACAGGGGCTGGGGTAAGGCAAAGCCCACCCTGTGCTGCTCAGAGTAGCTGGTGAGCAACACGTCAGTGCCTCAGCCGCTGTAAATCAGTTTGGTGTTACTGACTTCGTTAGACAACGCTGACGTACCCCAGCTGAGGACCTGGACATACATGTGGAGCCTCCCTGTTACTAGAAGGAAGTTACGGAAAATAGGAACCACAGAAAGAGGTCACCCTGAAATACACAGTGGAGGCTACACACATTCCAGAGATTTTTACCCAGCCCTTGAAGGAAATAGGCTATTTTTCCCCCATTGTTTGATTTCTCTGGCACATTTTCCTTAGGCTACAGGTTATTGAAAAGTACTTCTTGCAAGAATACCTTTGTTTGTTTTTTCTTAATTGACATAGTTTGGCAACATTCAGCCTAGGAATTGTTTATAGCTTTTTAGTGGCTTGAATGTAAATTATATTTAAGCATTTTCCGCTGAGAAAACATTGAAATGATTAACAACTGAAAACAAAATTGCTGAGATTCTTGTACATGAATTTGGGAATCTAAACCTTTGAGCCATTTCTTACCCTTTAGAAAGAGGATTCTGCTTCCCACAGTACTTTTCCCCTGTTGCTTACGATAGTGTTTTGTTTCCCGGACCAAAGTGGCTACATCTGACAGAAATCTTCTCCCTCCTGCATTTTTTCTGGTGCATCTCTTCAGAGTGAGCAGCAGGAGCCTAGATGCTTGATGAGGAGCAGTCAGGGAGCCCCAAGCATGTGATCCTACCTGTGCCCTGCTGACGCCTGCAAATCTTGGAAGGAGGAAAGAGGTGCTGCTATTTGTAACCAGCTGTGCCTCACAGCTGGTGGTGTAATCAGTGTAGGATCACTCCCTGTGCTGTGGTGGTGCTCCTTTGAGATGCTGTTCCTTTGCAGATATGTGGGTGTCTTTATGGCGTCTTGTTTTGAAGAGGAACAACTTCATAGGTTTGCCATAAGGCATGGGATATTGTTAATTCCCACAAGCGAAGCTCAAGTTACAAGAAGTTCCCAGGGGTCACTGATGTAAAGGAAAAAGTTTGATGCTTGACCTAGAGGTAGGTTAAATTACTCCTTCCTGATTTATAGAGGGTACTCCTCTTCCCTCCAACACAGAGTCTCTGAAGTTTTTCTTTCTGGGCTGGGATTTTGCCTTCCCACAGAAGCAGCCTAAGGTTCAGTCCCTCTAAATTACCCAAGGGCATGAATCAGCACCTGTAGCGCTGGATGGGCTCAAAGGCACTAGGGGTCTTGCCAGGGACCTGAAGAGAACTAGAGAGTTTTGATTAAAGTACTTAATTGTGCGTTTAACTAAAATGCAACATAGAGTTTTCAAAATTAGGCTGAATTTGCTGTGTCTATCCTCATTAATTTGGATAAAGACGTTTAGCTGCTATTGTATAATACATGTTAGAAGCCAGTTGTCTTGATGTTGCTGTGTACCTGCGCCTCTCAGGTTTTGTAAATTATTCCTAGAGGTCTGAGGTTAAGGCATACCTAAGCGTCTCCTGGTCTTCCTCCGTTGTTGTGTAAAGTAGAAGTAGAAATTGTCTTACAAAACAAAAATTGTCTTCCAAAACAAAAAATATCAAAGTTTGCTTGAAGGTTTCAAGCGGTAAAACTCTGGGTAGGTGGACTTTTTTGTAGTAAGATGGATTGTAGTCTTATTTCTATAATGATACTACTTAATTGTTGATTAACATAAAAAAAACCCTCATAAAGAGTCAGGGTTGACCTTTACAACTGTATCTAGTTGATCTCTCATTAACTTCTGCATGTTTAGTTTTCCAGTTCATTGCAAATAGATTTTGATCACAGTTTGCAAAGTCATTCCCAAATGTTCAGAAATGTCTTCATTTAATACAATAAATATAATTTTCTAACAGTCAGGGGAAAACCAAAACCAAAAGCACAATAACAACATATTTTTTAAAGATACTGATGATTTGTGGGGGCCTCCATAATGGAGACTCCATAGAGATGGCTTTATTTTGAAGAAGTGCTGAGCATCCACTTCCTGAAAAATCAAGCTTACAGTTTGCTGCTTTTTATTGATTATCCCAAAATGGTAATTCCAAGCCATTAATGAAACTCTGGCAAGAACCGTATAATTTCCTGGGGTCCTCATTAAATGTGGAGTTTTGTTCAAGTGTAGAACCTACAAAACCCTGTTGGCTTAAGCTAAATTTCACATCATTACACTAATGTGTTCAGAAAATGGCAGTCTCTGAAAAATGTGACTACCAAGTAAGAGAAAAATAGCAGAGCTTTAGTGCTAATTCGTTCACCAGCCCTGGTGGGGAGTGAACAGATTCAGTGTGATTCCTAAGCATGTGCATATTGGCAGAATTCGAGCAGAGAGGTGAAACTGTGTGCACAATATTTTTTTTCTCATGAGGGGAAAGGTTTAGCATTTATGCAAGAAAGCAAGTTAAAAATTTTATTCCGAAACTTTGTCCATATCGAGGTTACATTAAATAAGGAAATCTGAAAAACATTTCACAAAGCTGGAAGAAGAGAATCTTATCTTCCTTCATCTCTCCCCAATGGATAAGTGGTCTGGTTTGTCATACCAAAGAGCACACTCAGTTGTTTTCTCAAATTAGAGAGCTCCTCATGAAATTCATACTTTGGTCCAAGCCCTATAAAAGTCCAATGTCTTACATAAGTGCTAAGTTAAGGGTTTAGCTGAAGCATAAATTGGTGCATTGGCTTGGTGTCAGCCTTTTACATTAGGGTGCAGTTTATTCTCTGCCTCAGGAAAAAATGTGCTTCAGCTTGTACTTGGGAGCACTGTGATGAGCTTTGGAGCGATCCCTTTTCTGTTCTCTCTACTTAGAAAAATTACGAAAAGGTATAGGTAACAAGTTAGCGATGTTAGCTAGGGGTGCTAACTAGTAAGTGTTAAAACTGCTGAAGAGAAGATGATTTTTTACAGTGAAGAGGTTATGGCGATCCCCCTCAGGGACAGAATAAATTAACATTACATGTGGAATGTATATCTTTTTCCCCTGACTGTTAAAACATCTCCTGTAGCTCTGCATTTTGTACAGATCATTATCCACAATAGGAAGCTGGTCCACGCAGTAGCCTGTGTGCATGGGTATGTATCTGTAAATAAATATGCTCATATACATCCTTCTTCATCAGTGCTGCTCAGCCCTCTGTGCAATTCTGTTTAAGTTATTACTGCGCTTGAACCATTTGTCAGTGGAAGGAAGTGCCTGCAGAGAAGTGATACGTTACTGTGTAGTTTCTTGCTGTGAAGTGTTGACTTTAAAACAGGCTGGCAGTCTGCAGCCCACCCCATAATAAAAATGAACAGACATGGTTTAGGAGGTTTTGTTTTTCTTTTGTCCTGTTGTTACGCCCAGTTTAAGGAATCTTTTATTGTCTTTCAGCTGCGCCATACTCAGCAATAAATGTCTCTCTTAGGTTTGGCCTTTTCCCTTCTGGGAGTTTGGCATTCCTTCCCGTTTCCATTTCTACATTTTTAAGCTGTGACAACCATCCTATTGCCTGGTTATTAGCTATCAGGGCAGGTGTGCAGTGTTTTCTTTTAGAAAGGATAATGTTAGCACCCAAACTCAGTGAGCGGCACAGTGATCATCCTCCGCTTTACAGACTGAGAACACCAACGAGGATGTTAATGTATGACCATGGGCGGGAGAAAGAAGACCAAAATCAAGTCAGCATAGGCTATACTGAAATAAAGTGGAAAGAAACGCTATTCGCATTTAAAAATATTAATCCTGCAATAATATCTATATAGAGAGAACTTGGATTAAGCGCAAGCCTGCTCTCTGAATACCAGCAGTGCACAACTGAGCTTTTAGGCATTGATATCTTCCATGTCTGCAGTAATAGACATTTGCTTTACTATTCCATGAGAAAATGTAGATCTAGGAAGGAGGCTTCTACCAGGCTGCTGGACACACTGACACCATCACTGCATTTACAGGATGGGTCATACAGAAATGATGTATCACTTTCAAAGTCTGAAGAGATATCTGATTGCATCTTTGCTGAATGAATAATATCAGGACCAACACAATAAATCAAGAAAATAAAAATTCTAATCTTGGTTTCTTAACGCTCATCTAAACATATGCTTCAGCTTAGTATCTCCTGCTTTCAGAGGGTCTTCAAATTCATTTAGGCAGATAGTACGACGGGGGTGATAATTGATCTTTCTTTGGACCAAATCCGTAAAGACTCAGAGATGACGCTTCAAACCTGTCTTGCACTATGATTCCCTGGATGTGGGTCCCTAACCAATGTAACCAGGGGAGTTAGATTTTCTGTAGTCAAAGGCAGTAGATTATTAACTTATTCATAATAAAGCTGTCTTAGGCAGTATGTAACTGGGGTGAATGAACTCATTTTCAAATAGATTTACCTGTGCCTGAAGAATCAGTTAATAAAGCACATTTGTTTTAATTTCCATTACCTACCCTGCATTTACAAATTATAGTTCCTGATTAATGACATCAGGAGTTGAACTTTGGCTTTTAAAGCACCAGACACATGCTGTGCTGTAGACACATTTACATTCCATTTATGCAAGTCGTCCAATTAAAATTTACTCTTAGAAAGTATATAATACATCAGAATGAATACATTATTTCCCCTATTAATCTACTTTTTTTTGCTTTTTAGCAGAAGTGACCAACCTTTCCCTTTGCCCCAAACAGGAATTCATGTGAAAACCCCCCTCCCTGAAACAGGGAGCAAAAGTAAAGGAAAATTTTCCAGATTTAATTAGTAGTTTATAGCTCTTAAATCAATAATTGGGAAGATGAAAGCTTTCCCTTTAATTTTGCTTATATTATTGCATTTAAAAATTGAAAAAAAAAAAGAAAAACATAGCCTGATCCTACACAACACCAATTCGCCCTCATGTCAAGAGAAAAACACCACAGGACTGAGCCGCCTCTGTCACAGGGTGGCCCGTATCTCGGAGAAAGCAAGTCTTTCAATAATAGCATCATGAACTGCTTCAGGTTTTCCTTTTACAGATAATGAGCAAAATTTACCAGGCACTTGCTAAACATAAAAAATGACTTCCAAGAGAGCGGCTCAGGTGTGCAGCCAGCCTCAGCCTTTCCTCAGGCTGGTTTACTTGCTGGTGCCTATGAGCAGAGCCCACCTGAGTCCAGCATCTGCAATAATAGCAGCGACTGTCAGTAGCTCTGCAGATGAAAGAGCTGCGCTCGTTGTTTTTCTGGAAGCACGGAGTGAATGACCCGGCGTGAATGATACCTCCCCATGTGCCCCGTAAGATTTTGTCAAATTTTAAGTAGGGTTAATGCAGTAGGTAGAGGGGAAAATTGTGGCGTAGTATTTGCAATTTTCCATGCTTCCACAGGAAAACAGCAGATGGCAGCAAGAGAGGTGATGTGCAACCACACCTGGGGTTTGCCTTCTTCCTGGTGGTGGGTAGGCTTTGCACCATTTCTCGGCTCTTCTAGGTGGTCATGAAAATACAAGAAAGTTGAAAATTACCTTTTCTTTTAGGCGTGGCCTCAGTATCTGTGATCTTCATCCTGAAAAGGTATTTCATGGCTCCAGTCTCTCTGGCCCAGCACTGAAGTATCCTTTGTCCTTTTATGTGGTTTGTAATGCTTAAGAAATTATGCTGAAGGCAAAGGTGAGTGCCAGAGCAACTTGATCTTTGTGTTTTGTTTTAAATACAATATTGATGCATAGGAACATTTCTCCATATAAAACATGCTTCCCAGGCAAAATCCTTCATGTGTCAGGGCCAAAACTCCCAGAGTTTACTGCTAGAGGCAGAGAATGTATTAGACTGGAGACAAGATATGAGAAAATTTCTGCCTGGGTATCATGTGATAAATAAATGGAGTGACTGGCAAAGGCAATTCTTTTCAAAAGAGAAAGAAAAATGTCATTCAAAACCTGCCGTTGCTGAAGTTGTGAGACAGGCATTAAAGACAAAAGTCTCATTTAATATCCAGGTGGTCATAAATTCATCCTTTAAACAGTGGCCACTGGAGGTGAGACTTCCACAGGTAGTTCAGGGCATTGACACTAGATTGTGCCGCTCCACCTCTGCAGAGGTATAATATGTTTTCAGGAAAAAATCTTGAACTGTGAGAAGGACAATTTTCCTATAGGGCTTCATAGCTGAGGAGAAGCAAAAGCTTTGGGACAGTACAGAGTCAAATTTAATGAAAATGTTTCAAGTTAACCATTCCTGTGACATGAATAGTAGTGTTTTGGTTTGGGTTGGGTTTTTTTGTTTGTTGGGTTGGGTGTTGGTTGGTTGGTTGGTTTTGGTTTTGAGCAAGTTCCCCAATTCCATTGTTTTGATAGACATTCTTATGTGAAGTTTTTTCTTACTTTTCCTGCACATTATATCCTGGCTACACAGATGTCTCATGCTCTGTGGATTCCTTTAACACATTTTGGATCAGGCAGCCCAGTCCTCTTCAGAGCCATTTATTTCTAAATGTTTTTTCTCTTTAGTCTGCTAATTCTTTCACCATGTTCTTTTTGACCGTGGAATACAAGAGATTTTTGGCTCAAACAGCCTTGCCAGACTGACTGCCTGTTCCAGTCCCAGTTCACAACCGACAGTGATTTCTGAAGGTTCTTTCTTTCAGATTTAAACAAGAAAATTTCTTATGGTCACCTAGTGACTTCAAAGTTACAGTTCTCTTCTTGTTCCTATCTAAGCCTTTTAAAGGATTCCTCTCTCTTTCCTTGCCTCTGCATGCTTTGGTTGAAGTATGCATGATAATAAATGACATTTTCTTTCTGAATAAAAGATGCACCGGACAGACTATATTGGCTACCAATAGTGTTTTTCTCTGCCAAATCAAAGGATTTGGAGATGTCTCCAACATTTCTTCATATGGAAAGCTATTGTGAGCTGGTTTATATTTTGCTGTTCCAGCTGTTACAGTTTATGGAGATCACAATCTGATTTAACTGTTCTTTCTACAAAGACTGTTGAGCCAGAGTCTTGCTGGGAAAGGGCAGGTGGCAGCATAGGAAAGGGAGAATTGATCTATTTCTCTTATTTTTCTTACTTCAGTATGATTGGTGCTATATTTTTTGCCTAAGGTAATGTTCTGAAGCCCAGGAGATCTGCACTGAATTTTTTTTGGTCATGTCCCTCCCTATCTGGGTCAGCCTCCCAGCATCCCTCAGAGCTGAGGGAACCAGAGGGGTAATCTATGCTGACCAAATACCTGGATAAGACCATTTCCACCCATTCTGCCATGGCATACCACACCAGGAGAGTGGATGAAAGGATGAAGTCTGCCCAAATCTTTTACCAACATGGAAGAAGGGGATGAGAAACCAGTCCTCTGTTTTATGAAGGGACTGTAAAGATAACAGCTAAGTGTAAAAGGCAAAAAGCACCATCAGGCACTAGTAGACCTTAGTTAGTAGTCCAAATGAAAGCATAGCTACTTAGACTATAAGAGTTTCAGGTAAATGAAACAGTAAAAGTTTGTTTGTGATGACAGGTGTTTGGAAAGGCTTTTAAATTGTTCGAGCTGTTTCCACATCAGTAGAAAAGAATGACCAGTCTTGAGGACTGAAAAAAAAATGTAGATTAAAGCTGAATAAAATGACAAGAAAAATACAAGACAGCAGTAACCGGAAAAACAGAACAAACCAAACCAAACAAAACCAACATGGAGGAGAACTTATTAATTATGCCTGATAATGGGAGGAATGGAGCAGTCTTTCTTTAGCAGAGCTGGAGTCAAGTTAGTAATCTTTTTCTTGTTTTCTCTGCCTTATGGGTTTAGGTTCATAGGAATATTGCTGAAAACATGCTGTATATTTCAGGCAGCGAGTGAAGAGCTGCATTTGAATCATCTTTGTATATAGCCAAAAAGACTCAAGGGCATTTTGAGTGCTACTGTCTTTCCCCATGGTCCAGGGAGGAGCTGGTGGGCAGGTACCAGTTTCTCATTCTGCTGACCTGTCCATTGCATGGACAATTGAACCAGGTAAAATCAAAACACTACCCTACTCCAGCAGCAGTGCTTTATGCCCATTTCTACTCAGCTAGCTCTCACTTAAATAAATGTAGGAGAGTGAAAATCCTGACTCAAGAATATGCATCTCACAAACAGAGGAAAACTACATGATGCATAAAGGCACTTTCACAGAAAATGGTATTTGTCATGTGAAGTCATTTCCTTTCAATAAAACTTTTTTTTTAATACAAGCTGCTATCTGTAAATGTTACTGAAACCACGTTATAGCTGGAATGTGGGAGTACAGAATAAGCACAGTTTGAATGTAATGTGAGCATACGATATGAATAAAATGCTTTTGGCGTACTTGGAATTGGCTGCATTTTATTTTTTTGCAGCCTTCTTCCTGCGTTCAGTTCCTGTGTTGTCTGTACCATTTATTTAAACAAATTCGGTCTGGATTTCATCTGAAAAAAAGCGAAGAGGGCCATATATGCCTTTTAAGATAAAATTTTTGTTTCCTTTTTAGTATTCCTAGTGCTTGCTATATGATTTCAAGTACAGTTTATCCTCTAGGTTCATTTCGGCAGAAGAATTTGAATCACCACTGGAATGCATGTGGTGAGCCGAGAAACTCTACCAGCAATGAAGCCCTTCATCAAAAAGAGAGCCTAGTAGTTTTAAGACTTCATTATGGCTTGGATTGATTTTGTAGTGACATTTGTTTGGTTTCTCGCCATTATTCCAGAAAATACAAAGATCAAAGGAAAGAAAGTCGTATTGATTTGCTCGGGTTTGGTCAAAAGCTAGATTTGTGTCTTCTAATGTAACTAACATTTTACAGATGGCTTGGTTCATGTTAAAGCTAGGGATGCATGTAGATTGAATTATCAGAGGATTAGAACCAGCTGCATTTAGTTTTAAAATATTTTTGTGCATATTCTGTCCAGAAAAATGCACAGAACAGACTCTTACTGTATGAATTCTAGCAAATGCCTAAAAAAAACCCCACAGAGATTAACTGAGGGTGTGCCCCTGTTTTCTGCTGGTTACCTTTTCTTCAAAGAAACCACATTGTGCATGGTTGAATTCATGAGTTCAGGTCCATAAATCTCATATTTGACTGTGAATTAACAGTAAAAAACATCAGATCTGAAGAATTTACTTGAATAGCACTAGAATCCAGCCCAGTATCAGTAGGAGATCCACAAGTCACTGGAAGTGACTTTCCAGTTTCCTTGCCCTACATTTTGTGCACCTCTATAAAGGGATTTGGAACAATGTGATTCTAATTTTGTAATGTTTTGCACTGACTCTGCGCATCTCTAAATGACTACACCAGATGCAAAATGATGAAGAATCAGCACCAGTGAGTGGTGGATTGCACTGCTAGCAGAAGTATCCTTAATTATTTACTCATTTAGATTCTGAGTATCAAAATATTTTCACGATGTCTCAGGACACACAGAAATGTCAAACACAGTGTTAAAACAGACCATCTAGATTTTCACTATTAAACTAGATTTACTACAATTGATTTAATTTATTATAAGCTCTTTGAAGTCACTAATAAATGAACACTTTAATTATGCAAGCGTTCCAAATATACTTTTTCGTATTATTAATAATTAAAGTATCAGCATCCACACTTGCAGCAATATTATTACCATTCACTAGATAAAACAGAACTAGGTTTCCATTACCATTAGCACTATGTAGTTTATTCTATTCTATCATTACCCATGAAGTATTATGAAAAGCAAGGATAAATTAGTGCTCATTAAATCTTCTGTTATTGGTGTCCACTTGCACTGAAATTATTCTGGATGCTCATCTGCAGGGAAAATAATTTGCTGAAAAAATCAGAATTCTTTTGTTAAGTTAATCTCTCTTTGCATACATGTCTTAGATTTAAAATATGTTATTAGTGACGCTTAATAAGGGATGATTCTTGCCAAATTTACTTCATGGGACAATCTCACCAGAAAAATTTCAGGCTTACTAGGAATAAGCACTGTATATTTTTATTAAGTCCAGGGGATATTTCTTTGCAGAACTTTTTTCCTGAAGCGGATCGCTTATGGTAAAATCAGCGTGCTTCTGCGATGCATGTTTTTCCCATAACCTTGAAGTCCCTTTACAGCATATGCTGGTGCTTCTGAGAAATAGGGCTTTGTCTTGAACACAGAGCCAAACCAATTAACTTCTCATACATAAGGTTTATGATGCGGGCCAGGCCTCTAAAGCCGAATGCGATTTTGCATCAAGTATTCTAGCTATATGATTTTAATAAAAATGTAGCTTTAATCTTGTGTGCATGTATTTGGATATCAAAGGAAAATACAAAGCAAAGTCTTAACTCTCTCTTCATCTTGTCTTGGCAGTCTTTGTGGGTTGCATTGGAGCTGTACAGGTTCACCCAGTTAAGCACCTCTCTCTGGTTTTTTTGCTAATTACCTCTTTAATTCCCAGCAGTAGCGAGCACAATCTGACTTGCTACAGCAAAGTCCAGTGAAAAGCATTATTCATTTCCCAGGAGATTATCTTCTGGAAGTCCTATTTTATTTTTTTCTTTTGAATATTAGTTTAAAAAGAAAATGTAGCTCTCAAGATTTCTCAGCTACGCCAGAGAAGGCTGGAAGACATTCAGGCCCTGATTTCAGTAACAGCCTGGATAACTGTGCGAAGAATTATTTCAGTTTTTGCTTGCCATCAGTTTTTACTATGTCTAAGCAGGTGTCTAATCAACTTTTACCAGGCTTCTACTTGCAGAAGGATGTCAGTTTATTAAAGGCTTTAACAAATGCGTGTATTTTTCTTCTCTTTTGGTCTGTTCAGTTTCCATTCAGCTTAGGTTTTTTAACTTCCTGCACACCAGGGGATATGGAAATTGCTTTTACCTGATACCTGAAAGTTTCTTGTAATCAGATTTCATATTTTCAGGACTTCAGAAAAGACTTCTCATTTCATCATCAATTTTAGAAATTAATAGTTTATGACAAGAATTATGATGTGAAACATATATAATAGGGTATTGACTATTATATTGTAATGCAATGTATATTCTGTTATATACATTGTATTTTAATGCAATATATTCAAATAAAAATCTCTAATTAGGCTTTATAGTATTTTCTGAAATGTTGATGTCCGTCTCAAAAAACAGTGAGTAAATCATTACAGATCCACGGAGCTGCAGCAATTTTCAGAAGCAGAAAATGCTGCACAGCGTTTCTATGCTGAAATAATCATAGCACAACTTCTATTTTCAAGAAATGCGTCTATCCAGGGAACCAATCTGATCTTAGATTTGTTTGTGCAGCACTTAGCAAGACAGGGCATGGATCAGCCGGGGAGGCGCCAGCCTGGTCTGTGAAGAGCTAAGCTCTCCGCAGCCCTCCTGGGGGGTTCCCAGGGATTCCCATCCTGCCCAGGATCAGAGCAGCCCTGTTCCTCTCCTTACTCAGTCATGAGAATACTGTGTGAAAAGTAGTCAGCAGCAGGCAAATGCAGCTTGATTCACGAGTGTGATGTTCAGAGAGGATATTTCCAACTTCATGTTCCAGCCTTTAAAAAACAAACGGATATGGGGAAATAATCTTTCTGATTTTTCTTTTTTCCCCCCAGTCCAAAGCATTGAGTGCTACTGGTAGGTCACATAAGTAGGTCGACACCAACAGCTAATGCAAATCACAATATTGCAGAGAGAAAAACTACCAGTAAAATTTTAGCTTAGCCTGCTAAATGTAAAGTAGGAATTAAGAAATTTAAATAACAACTGAAGATATATTAAAGAAAAAAGTCTAGACCAGCTCTTCTTCCATTTACTAGTCAAGACTGGAAGACTGATTTCACGTTGTTTTGTGTGCACAAACCATTTGGGACATTGTCACCTAATCATATCCATGAACCTCCCAAAACCTGGCTGGCAAGCATCTCCATCCCAAGGAACTCACACCAGGAAATAATTGTTCGGAGAGGTGTCAACAAACGTGGGCTCATTTTTTAAATGCAAACCTCATTTCTACCACCTCAGTTTCAAGACTAGCCAACACCTTCAATACCACACAATAATAAAAAGAGATAAGTCTGATATTGATTAACTAGAGGTTTTCTTATAAAATAAAGCATGAGTTTTAATGATTCTGAGTTGCCATGCAGTATCAAGTTCAATAAATTGCTTCACTAGTTGCTTCACTAAAAGGGGAAAGGAAGTACAGAGTATAGAGAAGGCTAGATTGCATGATATGATGGCTTATTAAATGTATTATTAAGTGACTCATAGTATATTATGTGATGCAGTTCCAGATTTATAAAATGGATCCTGAAACTCACTGGAAACTGGTAAAGCTCGATATTTTGTATACCTGCTTATCTACAGAGTTGTTGAATTATGCCCACGGACCTCTAGGTATTCCTTTTTTAATTCGTTTTGTTTTGTTTGAGAAATCTTGACCTCTGTATATGAAGTTTTCTGGCACTTTCGCAGATTATAGGTATTTTCCTGATAAATTTGTATTTCTGAGAGCTGTTATTCTGCCTGTGGATTCACTGATTAACTGTGCCTGTAGGAAACCCCGTGGCCTTACTTGGGTACAAAGGCAATAGAGATAAAATCATCAGACATAAACTGGTAAGACAACAGTCAAAGAGAACAGGTAGAAAGCAACAAGCATCGGCAATGTCCATGGCGAGCAAAGCGGTGGTCTGAAGGAGGAAATGTCCTCATTTCTGTGGCAGCAATGCTTCATCTGCTGGACAAGCTGTGCTGCAGATGAAGCAGCTCTGGAGACGGGATGTGAAAGCCAACCTGGGAAGATCTGAAGCCTGCAGTAACCGGGGCCACAGCTCTGAACCCTCCGTTGTCTTTGTGGTTCTGCAGAGATATCTATCGGGATAATTTAACAGGAGCGCAGGTCTATTTTTAAAAACTACCCAGAAACAAGAACAGCATAGAATTTGTAAATCCCCTGCACAAAGAACGAATGTTTCTTTTCTCTAGGCCTTGTTCTTCTAAGGTCAAAACTGAGAACCTGTAACATAAATATGCTAGCGAAACTGCTCCAGATGGCTTGATCCCGGTTCCCTGAGATCACTGACAACTTCTTTTGTGTTAACTTAAATGGACTTTGGATAGGACCTGGTAATAATTAGAGTACAAAATGTCTGGCACTCTCAGGAAAACAGGTGGGTGAATCCATAACTAAGCAAAAAATGAACTTATGCATATTTGTTGTGGACAGCTGCAGGCAAAATCCCAATGTTTTAACCCTACACAGCCTTTGTTATGTGCCTGCATTCCTTTGCACCAGCCACCTGTTAGTTATCATTTGCACCACACTAGTGTTGCCATATGAGGAAGAATTGGCTGTGATTGATACAGACACCATCCCTGGCACATGGCCTTGCCCGAGGGACTCCCAGGGACATTAGGGACATCCAATGTGAGAAAGGACTGCAGGATGGCTGTTGAGTGTAGCCCTGAGTTTCGATCTTATTTGGAATAAATACATGTGGCTCTTCATCACCTCCTTGAAAAGAAAGGCAAATTTGCATAGTGAGAGCAAGAAACACAAAGATACCAAATCTGGTACCACGACCTCCATTCATGAATGTGCTTTTCCAGCCTTTCTTGGACCAATTAAAACTATCAGTTCAGTGATTATGGAAATGTGACTTAATATTGTTTATCAATAATCATTTCAGATCAATGAGATTCTCTCATAAACTACATAAAAAAGAAGCAAGAACTCTGTCTAGCACACACAAGGCACTCAAGAATAATTTTCACGAAAAAAACTGCCTTAGCAAACTGTGTCACAGGTTCATTTCATTATTTACACTGCTTTGATACTCTGGAAAGGACTAGGACTGCTTCCAACAAAAATGAGAGACAAACCTTCACTTATGTCAAAAGCAGTAGGCTTAAGCTTTGAAACACTCCTTTCATATCACCCACACTTACTGATACATGTTTGAATACAGGATTTGAAACAGGCATTCCAGAAGATTTGGGAAATATTCTTATACATTTTCAGTAGCTCCTTCATACATTTTTACTTTACCACCTACTCCCACTAAATCCACTGACATCAACTGCAGTCTTTTGTTGTCAACTTCAGAAGGTTTTGCATTAAGCCCTGTAATTTCACTTGAAAAATATAATTAAGGATGAAATCCTGATTTCTTTGAAGTCAATGACAAAACTGCAATTTTATTTAAGTGTTTATGCCAGTGATTGCTAAGATAACCTTCCACCAGGAATTAAATTCAATTTATATAACTGTATTTCTGTATATGTAATGACTAATGTTTCCGCATTGTTGTTTAAAAGAGATTTCAAAATCTGTACAGCTACATTTTCTTGCCTATAGAAGAGAGAAATACTTCAAAACCATCAGTCGTCAAGATGATCTGAATCTGAGGCTGGTAAACACAGGTGGAGTTTCACATTTCAGGCACCAAGTGTTGTGAACATGCAAAAAAAAAAAAAATCAGGAAGAGATTTTAACATCCACCTCCTAATATATGTTAGCTTAATTTATTTCTCTAGGTATTTACCTGTACTGGAAAACCACCATGACTTAACCTATGCCCTTTCCCTGTTTGCATAAATGACTTGGCAGAAGAAATTCCTTTACTGTCTTCAAACTTCCAAACTCCTATTTCCCACTACAGCTCTACCTGTAGTTGGTGGGTTACGTAGTAGAGGATTAAAATGGGAACCTTAAAGTTTCTTATTTTTCTTTCTTTCCTTTTAAGGGGTCATGATCGATCTCACAAATAAATATCAGGTATAAATTTCCAGTGCCTGTTTATTTTTATCAATATTCACAGTTACTCTTGCAGTCCTTTTGGTGGTTTTATTCTGGGAGGTATAGTGCTCCTCTTCCTGTGCTGGCCATCAAATCAGTTTTTCCTATCTACTTTCAGAAGAGTTTATTCCTCATCAAGCACTAACAGTCAAAATCTAAGATATATCTTTAAACTACACAGAGTTTTGTTTTAATTCAAGACATCGTGTTGAATTAGACCAAGAAGTTGCATAAAGAAGACTCACGTATGACTCTGCTGAAAGCTATTGCTGGGCTGATGCTGCATTGAATTAAGGCATCTTGAAGTTTTACTACTCTGGAAAAACTGTCCCCTTTCATTTCATAGAGCTTTGTGTTTCTCCTAGCTCACATCACCTGGTCCTTTCCCTTCACAACCCCACAGGTGGTTTCTACAACAAGGCAACTAGTCGGGTTGCTACAACACCATCAAATACCAGTGAAGAAAAGGCACCAGGTGATTTTGCTGTCTTTTTGTTTCAGAGAAGAACAGGGCAGCACAATATCTATGGATGGCTAACCTTACCTCTTTCACCCTTCCAGTACATCTTCAGTGCTTTGCACCCACAAGGTTTATGCAAAGGAAAGGAAGGACACGGTAAAAATATGCTTTTCTAACAGTAGAGATGAAGCATTGGTCTGTTTTTATTGCATATTAGCTGTCTCATTTTGAGAATTAAATGGACCTGCAGCACTGTGCATCTGCTGCTGGACAATATAAGAGAGGTCAAGAGCAGGTATGTGGTATCATACTGAACGCTCCTCAGTACCTGCTGTGAACACTCCAGATGCCTTGCTTTCATCTAGGACAGAGGGTGAGATAACAGCTTAGTAACAGGCATTTCTCTGCAAACTGCCTCTTCCCTCCCCCCCTTCGCTCTGTCGTGGAAGACAGAGTCTTGGATTTATGTATTCAAAGGAAGTCTACCGTTTTTACTTTAAAAAATGGAATAAGGTACCTCTACATTCATTATGCATGAGGGTGTCTAGGCAGGAAGCTAGTGTTGGATAATTGGTGCTCTGTAAATTCACACACTCCATTACTACACCATATCCTCCCTTTGTAGTGAAGCCATAAGTATGAAATCTCCATAAGCATTTTTCACAGCAAAATCCTCTGGCCAGCTTTTTGCTTGGCCATATCTTCTATATTTACCATTTTCCTAAAGCTTCCACTCTCAAGATTTCCTTTTAAATACAGATGTCTTTCAAATCCTCCTAAATATACCTATTATCCTTAATCTCATATTAAGGCAGGTCTATCTATGATGAAAAAAAGTGCTAAAACGTTATAGAGAGACAAACAGATGATGTTACTTGGCATACAAAAATGTTACCTGGCAGAAAAATCTGGGTACATAATGATTAGATGAAAATCTCTCTTCCTCTTCTGCCACTGTAATGCCATGACCACATCAATGGATTCCCTGCACCAGACACCCTGACAGCAACCTGATCTTTGTTCCTAATCCACTGCAGAAAACATGGCTGAACAATAGATCCCTTGTGCTTGCTACAAATGGGCAAATAGATGGGAACACTGTTAGATCTGCTGCAACAGTTAACATCAAGTAGCATTAAAAATCGCCGGAATCTGGATCCACCTCTGGTGCATGCAAATCTAAGCATATTTCAGCAGCACATAGTGTCGAGCCAAAACGATGTGTTTATTTGTACTTTCAATGTAGTTCTCATTTTCCTCATAGACTGTGAGTGTATGGATTGTTCTAATAGTCTATGAAGAACATATTTTGCAAGAACTATTTCTAAGCTAGCAAAATAACCACAGCTATTATTTAAACAATGCGATCTGGAACTTTGATCTGGATTCACCAGTCACACCATTAATTTCTGTTTCATGATTCATTGGGTACGATTCTTGAAGTTACTTTTTATTTCAGTCATCTTTTAAATTGTCTCTTTAGTATTGTTTTAAAGTCTAATGTTTTGAGTTGATGAGCCTCCTAGAAAATAAACTTCAGTCTTGCTTGCTTCCATGCTGGCATCCTTTGGAGAATGCAGTGTTCTCTCCTGTGAGCCCTTGGAGGGCGGTGTAATGTGTTTAGCACGACAGTGTTTTCCTTTTCCTGTGCTCTGCTTGTCAACAGTACATTACCTTTGACTTTCCATGTCTCCAAACTGTTCTTCAAGCAGATTGCATATGTAATTTAGTGCTCTCCCCTCTTTATAGTTTTCCACTTGTTATACAGAGGAGGTAACGAATACTTCCCTCACCACAAAATAACTCTCTTGCCAGTCACGGTTTTTAATGATGTTACTCGGAGCCTGAAAGGGCTGTTAGTCTCCCTGAGAGGTAACAGAGTTAATTATTTATGTTCTGCCTAGCCTCTCTTCTTCTTCCATGCAGCCATCCCATGTTTTCAGTTCACTGTGGATGGAGGAGGTGGATTGCTGCACAGACAGACCCCTGGTGAAAGACAGACACCTGAGTACCAGCTCCTGGTGGTACCTTTCTAGCAGTGCCAGCCCGACATCCCGCTCCTGACCCAGGGCACTCTTTTATCTCAGTCCACCCCACAGTCTCTGCAAATCTGCCATTGCAAGCCCCACATAGCGTCTTTACGAATTTCTACAACATTTGCTCTTTCAAGGCCAGCCATCTCAAAAAGAGATGCTTTTAGCAGGATGTTTTCAGAAAGACGATCCAAAAAGGATGTGAATATAAACTAAGCAAATTTGATTACTATTTGGAAAGTACATTTTGGTAAAGTTTGTGGCTGTTCTTATGCAGCAGTGCTGTGCACAGAGGGAGGGAAATCAAATGTATTTACAGAGGGAGAAAGGGATTTGGCTCTCTGCAGCACCTTCAGGTGACTCTTCAGTACATTAGCTAAGACTATGTTATATTTTTAAAAATTATTTCAGAAATATTTATGGACCATAACTGCCACTTCCTCACCATTCCACAGATGGCCGAGTTGTGCAGCAGAGAGGAGGTCCCCCTTCCCCTGTGGAGGTGGTGGTGGCAGCGGAGGGTCCTCACGGCATCCCGGGCTCCCCTCTGCTGGTGGGCCCGCAGAGGCTTGGGCTTTCCCGTGCTTCCCCAGATGAGCCCCCATGCTGCTCATCCTCAGGGAACAGGCGGGCTATGGCGAGGCCGTCCCAGGTCTCTGCTGGCACCATCTCCCTCATGCCTGTCCCTCCAGAGCCCTCATCTCTGGGGCTATCATGTACACCTGAGAATCCTGGCATCAATATGCATCTGAGATGAGGAGGACACTTCTGACCTTTCCAACCCAGAGCTTTTATAATCAAATTTTGCTCATATATGAAAGCACGTTTTTTTCCCTTTTTTTTCTTCCTCTCTACCCCTGGTGTCCATCAGGGCTGAAACATCAGCTGAGACTCTGGGCAGTGGCAGAGCTGGACCTCAGGACATGGAGCCTGCATCCTTGTCTCTTTGACGCCACCATTTCACAGAGACTTCAGCTCCCTCACAAGTGACATGCAACCAGAGGAAATGGTCCTTATTCCTTCTCTCCGCAGTGCACACAGGCTCCAGAGCAGCCAGACTGTGGCCTTCTGGTTTTCATTATGAGTAAACATTGGAAATGTGGTGTGCATTTTCCAGAAGGGGCATGTTGTGTATTTAATTTATGAAAGTAAGGAAGAGAGGAAGAGTCTTCTAGATTCCTTTTGGTTTAGCATTTTGCATAAATGTGAGAACTGAGGTAGTACTGTGCCATGTCTTCCAATGATTATTAGCCAGATGTCTGTGTATACGCTGTTAAAAAATATATTAGAAAAAAGATGTGTGGTACTGTTAATTCGTAGTTTCATTGTGTACACAGTCTTATTAACATTTCTTGATAAGAAGGACATATACTAGAGGAAAAAAAGCTGCAGTATGTGAATGCTATTTCAGTTCTGAAGCCTAAATATTTTTAGCACCTTCATTTTTGGAATAACTTCTACCATAAATGTGCGAAACTTAGAGATACAGAATACGTGCAGAGAATGAAGGAAAAGATTTATTTTATTTAAACTATGCATATGTACTGGGCTGCATAGTACAGCATGTGTATTGGGAACTGGCTTAGAGCTGAGACTTGGCAGTACACAGGCGTCCACGGGACAGATAAATGAGCAGTTTGCACTGAGAGACCCTGCTCTGCGCTTACAGAATTGTAATAAGACCTCACTTGTCAAAGAAAAAAAAAACCTCAGGAGAAAAATAAGATGTCATAAATCTGATACTTTCCTACTTTGTAAAGATATAAAACTACAGCAGTGATTTTTTGATCCACTGATGTTAAGATCTAAATTGAAGGAATGGGCTGTCCTTGTCTGATAAGTGAAAAATCCTGTCTGCTCAGTGCAAGCTTTTTGCAGAGCAGAGGCCATACACCTTGGCACATGGGGTTTCTGCCAGGAGGTAATGTTTGAGTGAGCATGAGAAGCACTGACAGAAAATTAATAAACAACAATCCACCTTTAATTACTGATGAAAATAGAACATCTCCCTTCCTTCAGCTGGAGCTGCTGTGTGTGGCTCAGTATTTGATCCTTTTTGTATGGGACATGGGCATAATCCTGAAATACACGTCAGAGTTACTTCCTGAGAAGAGGTTTCTTCCCCAAGAAGCACCAGAATTTCAGGATGTGAACAGCATATCCCTGCAGCGCAACAGGCACTGAAGCAGATGCACCACCCTTATGCATTCAAAAGCCAAAAGGCAGATCACAAAAATCACTAGATTGCTCTAAAAATCATGAGCAAGAAAAATATTAGCTGTGCAATTCTTTTAATTTGCTTTGGACTGTTAGAAGTTTTCAGTTTCATTTCAACTTTTCTCTGTAGTCACAGGGGAAAATTAGTTTTTAAATGAAACCTACAGGACTCTAGAAACCAGAGTTGAAAAACAAAAACAAACTCAAATGGTAAAAGTTAGGAATATTACACTCAAAATATTTGACAAGTAGCTGGTAAAGACCGGTTTACTACAATTAGAATGGAGAAAGAGGACATCAAATTAATTCCAGAGCTTGATACTACTGACAGGATGAGGGAAGGTAAAGAAGGAAAACATAACTTGCTAATATGATGCATATGTTTGCAGTGAATCTATCGTAGTTGTGGGAGATTGCCAAAGGCCTTAAAAAGCATACGCATATACACAAAGCCCTTCTACGAGAGGAGAACTAAGCATGGCTCTGCAAATTCTGGAACTAATAATGAAGACTGCATTTCTTTCTTCCCCAAGCTCATGGTGAAGCAGATTGGGTGTCAGCTTGGGAAGGAAAGCCTTACTGCCACCATGTCTTTGGACTCCCCTTAGTACTTTACCTCACTCTTCTGCTTTCATCAAAGGAGCCACAGATACAGACAATATTTTTTCTTTCTCATTCTTTCTTTCTACAGCTTTGTTCTTAAGATTTTACATGCACAGTCAGGCATGTTGAAGGCATGTTTTGTAACTAGAGGTAAAAGCTCACAAATGTTGAGGATGGAGGCCAAGCAACAGCAGGGCAGATATGGGTGGGAATCTGTAATCTCTGTAATGTTTTGGAAGATAGGAGGAAAGGCCAGTTGTTGTGCCCAGGTGAGCTCTAGTCCATGCTGCCATGAATCCTATCTGCTTATCATTTTAATGGTGGAAGCAATTAAATACATTCAAGTTGGGGCACTGGTGTTCTTCAAAGCAAAGGGACCGTATACATATACAGCTGGTTTCCCCTATGGCAGCAGACACCTTTGTGGGGCACAGCCGAACCTGTGCCAGCTACACCAGAGCCTTAGCCAGGCCACAGTGAGCTGATGGTGCCAAGTGTCGCTCACCAGATATCCTAAGGGTATCATAAGGGCTTATGGGAGCAGGAAATGCTGGCTTCGAGGAGAAGGATAGCCATGTATTCACTCCTCCAGGAATAACTGATGGTACTTCTCATCTAGCAGGACTTTACTGGAGGTAACTTGGGTACCTTGGGAGGGTACTGCCCCACACAGACATCAGACCCTGCAAGGAGCTGCTGCAGCCACTGTTTTCCCATTTACGAGCAGCCTGTGGATTGCTCTGCAGGATCTCAGATCTCCTGCTCAGGCAAGAGGAGCTTTAGAGAGAGCAGAAAAGAAACATATTTTCACAGCAGGGAGGAAAAGAGAAAGATGAGGACTGTGGCACTAAACAAGGAAGAAAATCTGTTGGGGAAAAAGAAAAGTTGGCAGCAGGGAAAGCCAAGTCCAAGTACTAGCCTGTGGGTTGCACAAATTATCTGTGCAATTGGGATAATAGCTTCCAGGGCAGTTACTGTGGAAGATGTCCCATAAGACTCCAAGAGAAATCGTTAAAAAAAATCCAGCTACGGAAAATAAAAGCAAAATGATACACAGATGAGAGATCCCATTTTGTATTCTTCAACAAGCCATGCTCTAGAATATGTGATGATTTTTTATGTCTTCAGTATTTTTCTTTCCCCTTCTAATCAAGTTTTCTCTCAACATTTTTTTTTTCTTATTGGTTCTGTGTGCATAAATCATCATGGCTGGCACCTTCTTCTTGACCTCATCTTCACTAAGATGTCTCCTGCAAAGTATAGTGATATGGTGGCAACATCTGAACCATATTTTCACATGAATGCTCATATATCATTGTTTATAACACTGTAAGCGCGGGATTGCTGGAGACAAGTACAAATTATCCTGCTGGAAGGATAGCTGGTGAGATTTATTTTGTATTGTTGCCTGTTCTTCCAATAGGAAGCTCTTTTAACTGGTACAAGTATGATCCCTCCATGGAGCAATATACTACATGGCCAGACATATGGAGTCTAGCCTTTCTGTCTTTATGGTGCAATACCAAAATATGCTACAATACCTGACATAACTCCAACTGAACCAGCTCCAGACATTGGAACGGTTTAGTTGCATCAGCACAGTGGTATGCCCAGGCTAATTAAAATAGGGCAGAGGCTGTACTGGTACAGCTATATTGTTCTGAGACAAAGATGTTATCTCAGCAAAGAGCTTCACTATGCAATATAGATTTACTCTTTAAGACTGGATGAGAGATATACGGACATTTCCTTCAAGATTCAGAGATGAGCACCCATGCAATCGTTTTCATCTTACCTACCCGTTTTAAAAATTGGCACAATCCTAAATGATTTTTATCTCTCTTCCCAGGTTTTCTCCTACATTCCAAGAGCTGCTGAAGAAAAGCAAAAACCCACAACCAAAAATGACTCAAGGAGGGAGTTCGGAAAAGTCCTCTGGCAGTTCTTGTAAAATTCTTGAATAGAAATTGTCCAAGCCTTCCCACTACCATCCAGGGAACCCCTCAAATTTGCAGCCGTACCCTGGCAGCAGACTGGGTCTCCTGGGCCATGCCTTGCTTGCATGTGTATTTGCATACTTTCAAATTTAAAAATAGCACAGGGAATTGCATCTATCTGTACTTCAGCTTTCTTGATAAGGGTTAGAGAGTGACACCCTGTGCATGAGAAGGCAGGGGCAGAAAGACATCCTTTTCCACATCAGTCACAGTATCAGATTCTCTGAGCATATCCTGAATGTCAGCTGTACCCGTGGGGGCAAGAAGAGCCACTTGGGTGCTGGAGACCTCCTCTCCCAGTTTGTCACCTGTGATGCTATGCAGGATGGTCAATGTGTAGCATCAATCTTTAGGTGACCCCACCGATACAAATCTCCTGGGATAAGCCCCCAGGAAGTAAAACAAATAATATTCCCAGGGAAAAACATGCATGTGTGTAGCTTCCTAAGGTGGAATTTCCTGTTGCCTGACTTGTCTTATCTCCACCTTCAGTCCAGGTAGAGAGCTGTCTTTCTGCCTGGATTATAGGCGAAATTGTTACTGTTCCCTTATTTCTTCTTGTATGGTCCTTTCGATTGGCTTTGTTGAGTTACTCATATCTTCATCATCTACATCCTTGCACGTGAAATAAAATCAGGCATTTTAATCTCTCCTCATAAGGAAGGCACACAGGTCTATAAAAGATTTCATTGCCCTAGTCTGAACATTTCCATTTTGTGTCCTTTGATTAGATTAATTATACTTCATTAACAACAATAACACACCAGAACAAAAGAGTGACATCTCCTATCATGCATAATAACTCTTGTGATAATTTTTTTTTTGGTTGTTGTTGGTTTTGGTTTGGTTTGGTTGTTTGGGGTTTTTTTGTGTGCATTTGTTTGTTTTGCTTTGCCTCTTCTTAATGTTTTTCCAAAACTTAATTGGATTAATATTTTGAGCATTTTTTTGTGACACAAGAAAAGACATTTTTCCAATACAGATCTTCATTTAGAGGGGAAAAAAAAAAAAAGGCTGCCCAAGAACAGCTTTGCAGCTATATTTGACCCTCGTTGTACAATAGCCACTGCCAAAAGTAACTTCTGCTGTGTAGCTCAGTAATCACACTAGTGCTGCAGCATATTTAAATTGCTCTGCAGATGACGGGTAAAAATAAGTGAGCTAGACATAAAAGCAAAGGGTGAGTGAAAGAGCAAGCAAGAGAGAGATGTCCTCAAATAGATTATACGGGTCAAGTCATGCAAGTGCTTTTATTACTGCTGATTAATTCTGTCAGCTGTTATGTTAATGTGCTGCATGGCATGAGCGGGCACTGAGCAAAAGCACAAGGAAGCTGAGACTATTCTCTAAATAAGGATGTGGCCCCAACTGCTTGAAATGGTGTGTATGTGTCTGTGCCTGGCAGAGTGATGATGGATGGTAACAGGATGAGAGTGAAATCCCTACTGCTGCACTTTTGCAATACAGACACACGTCTCTCCAGACTCAAGGAATTAGAGGCAGGTTTTGTATTGCCAGCCCCAAGCCTTCAGAAATCTCAAGACAGTCTGACATCATGTATTTTTAAAAATAATAACTGTGGATTATGGTTTTGGTTGCCCATAATTTTTTGGACTGACAGTATTTAATTTTCAAACCTTCTACTTCCGTAAGGGCTAGAACCATACTTAATAACAAAGCAAGCCAAAACCTTGCTGTGTGCCAAAAACTGGGATCTTGGGAAAATTACAGAATGCATGAGCTTTTGATAACATGATGCAAGCTAACCTGTCTGTATGGTCAGACCTCAAGGTGGGAAGTACAGGGAGAAAAACACACGCAAGCTGTGACAGGCTTCACTTGTGAGGATTCAGTGTTCAGGGGAAGAGCACCCAAAGGGCTTCGAGAGGTGGCAGCAACACAAGCCTGGTGTTGAAACCGAGAAGGTATTTAAGAGAAGATGAGGACTATTAAAGGCACAGGTAGAGCAGTGCACAGTCTGCTGGAGGCGGCTGCCAGCTCTCAGATGAGGAAAATGCGTGCAGGCTGTGGTGTGACAGCTCGCCGGAGTGGCCTGTTCCCCAGCGTGTGGGGTAAGCAGTGGCTTTGCTCACCATGAGCTGTGCCTCTCACCGGGGAGCCAGGCGTGGAGTGAGGATGAGTCTTCCTGGCACTGCAGCTTCTGCCCCAGGCCGTCTCCCTCTGCCCTTCTCACATGCATCCTCCATCCCCCCCATCAAAAACAAGGCGTGTGCATTGCTTCAATGATGGGACCTACAAACAGTTGGGTTTTTTATCCTTCAGGAAGCACACTTTCCCATCACGGAGCTGACAGCAGTAAGCCGGCAAAGCCTACCTGGCCTTCCTGTGATACGTGGTCCTCCCACAGCCGTCTAGCAAAATTCCCCACTTTGGATGTGCAATGGGGACCTGAAGTGCTGTCTGCAGGAGCTGAAACCTCGGGGGAATCATGGCACGGCCCAGAGGGGACCGTCACTTTGGGCTCGGGCAGGGTGAGGGGTGCGTTTTCCTGGGCACAGGAGCAGGGTGTTGCTTTCCCTCTGGTCTGTGCACAGGGGGCTGCGAGCTGGGGGCACACAGGAGAAACCCTGCTCCTTTTCACCTGTGCTGGACCCCTGTGCATGATAGTCCCTGGGGAGCCCCAGAGGAAGACCTGGCAGCAGCAGCAGGGGAAAGCCGCAGGACATGGCTTTCCTGCAGGCTCCTGGGCCAGGGGACCTCCTTGTCATGCCAGAATCACCCGTCCCCTGTCCCCATGGGTGCCGCACTCCTGCTGCAGCCTCCAGCCTTTCAGCGGCCCATGACTGGGGACATGTGCTTGGCGACAGCCCAGCTGGGACCCAGCCCTGAGCAGCAGGCTGAGCTGGAGACCTCCCTGCCAGCCACTGATCCTCTCACCTACAGTGTTCAACCTAATAACTAATACAATAATAATATTTTAAAAATCACTAACGCCAGGAAGTCGATGTCTTTTTATACCAAAACTTTCACCACCAGTCTCCCTTGGACTTATGCCGTCTTACACTGTTCCTCTGGCTCATGCACCAGCAGACATCATAGCTACATGGTACAAATAACATTTGTGACCTAAACTCAGTCTTCCAGAACAAAATCCTATGAGAGGTTAACTTGTTTAAGGATCTTCTAAACTTCCCCGAACAACAAAAATTCCTCCCTGATGAGTGAGAAGTGACTGGGGAAAGAACAGGCTGAAAACAGTTTCGAATGGTGACTTGAAGAAGAATTTTTATTCCTTCAAAGATCGTTCATTTCTTCCAAATATGCCAACTAGTCTAATAAAAGAAATTGTCTTGCCCTGGAAGCCTTGCATTGCCTATAGCCACAGTGATAACCACCTGCTGTTGAGAGACACTGTTGCAATGAAAATGTGGCATTATTTGAAAGTGTCTGTTTTAAGAGGGCCTTACTGCAGGTGACTTCTCTCTTGCTGTTAGTAGTTGTTTGCATGGACTCACAGGTTTGTGAGGGAAACTCAACGCTGGCTAAGGCCTTGTTACCATTTCAATTGCCATTTACTTAATAAAAGATGCCCCGTGTCCAGCATGCTGCATTTCAACCCAGGACAAATATGTCTGGTCAAGTGGTGCAGGATGGAAATCTTGACAGTCTCAACTGTAATGGGCACAACTGTGTGCTGCTGTAATGAGCAACAGACAACGTGAACACCAAGTCACCGGAATCTGTTTTCATCAACACTGGTGCTATATAATAAGCATTTTTTTTTCTTTCCCTGTGGCTATTAGGAAATTGTTTGTGGTTTGTTGCTGTTGTGGGTTTTTTCTTTTTTTTTTTTTTTCTAGCTAAAATATAGGAAGAATTGCACTGTTTGATATATTGATTTCACTAAATTTCCCTGCAGGAAAAGGAAGGAAGGAAGGAAGGGAGGAAGGAAGGGAGAAAGGAAGGAAGGAAGGAAGGAAGGAAGGGAAAGAGAGAAAGAGAGAGAGAGAAAAAGAGAAAGAAAGAGAGAAAGAAGGAAAGAGAGAAAGAAGGAAAGAAAGAGAATATACAGCAGGAAATGCAGATGTTGCAAAAAGCTCCCTTCTTTTTGAATTTCATGGGGATAATATATGTTACTGCTCAGTGTGCAAATAAAATGTCTTAGATGTCAGTAGTTTTGGTGCCTGACATTTTGGCAGATGAGTTTTTTCTTCATGAATTTGTGAAAGGATATTAGGGTAGTTTTATTTTATCTTTTCCCTTCTCAGTAAGGAGGCTGAAGGGACTGAATTTGAGTGGCAGGAAACGAAATGCTGGCTGGAGGGGAGAAGGCTAGAGACTCAGTCGCTGAGAATATGGCCAGAAAGCCGAATGCTGACAAAAATGGGAAGTAACTCTGTGCGCTAGTAGGCGCTTGAAAAATTAATTTAGCAGCTTTCAGTGTAGCTAGAAGTGGTGTGAATTCTTCTAAAGGGAAATGCAGTTGTTCAACGCACTGTGGAGGAAGATGACTCCAAATTACTCGAGCAGGAGCAGGAGCACATAGCACTCATGGGAGACAGCACGAAGAGCAGAAATGAAGAATTAGAGGGTGAGAGATTGCATTGTGTAAGGAAGATACTGAGTGTTATCAGGAGACTGAGTGAATGAATTACTCAGAGGGTAGTCTTCTCCTCCTCCATCTTATCTCCTCCGTCTATGTTTCATGTTTAGACTGCAAACTTTTCAGTCTTTTCATGCCCAGTTCAGGTGTACCAGGTAGGCTGATGAAAGAGCACATCTGGCCAGATGCTGAGAAAATATAAGCTGCCAGTGTTTCCTTCATGGTCTCCCGTCCTTCAGTCCTCTCATCTCTTCCAGAGGAGGGGTAGCCATGAACCCTGCTGCCCATACCAAGCAGCTGGCACTGCCAAACCCTACATCAGTAGCAAGTGATATTTCTGGCCACTTGACTTCACTTGTTTTTTTGCAGAAGATAGTCAGAGATACCTGAAAGTGAAAGGAAGTTGAAAGACGTTTTTCTCGTGACAGCTAAAAAATCACCTCACCACCGATCATTTTTGTAACTAAAAATAGACTTCGAATATGTGATAGCATTAAACCTCTTTTTAATAGATACCATTCTCTTTCTGAGTGCTTGACCCCTTTTTTCTGACAGACTACTCCAGTTTGTTTTAAGCCCCCTTTGTTGCCCCATTTTTGAGGCAATGAGGCTCAGCTAACCTCAGATCTCACACATGGAGAAAAGCCTTGAAATCTCATCTGTCAAAAGAAAACATATCCTAACTCTGGAAATTCATTTCAGAATTTGGACTTTTGAGCCTGCCAGTGAAAGAATAACAGAAGCAGAAGGGAAAAGGTATGTTTTAAACTGACAGCTTGTGTATTTTATTCCTGAGGCAAAAAGACAAATTGCTACATGAGTGAGCATGCACCAGAATGTGACTAAATCTATATCCAGCATGCTCACCTTCTCCATAGTAGAGGCTTGCACAGAGCTCTTTTGTGGGTGTTTCTCTCTGTTTGTGGAAAAAATATGTGATATCTTGTCAGAAAGCCAGGCAACATATACATGGTTTTTACCCACCTATCTGTTTGTTTAAATCCTCCAAAATACAAAATTTGAATTTGTAATGAAACAGCCACAAAAGTATCCTGAAAATATTTGGAACTACACTAAGAAAAAAAAAAGAAACTTTTTTTTTTTTTTTTTTTTACATAGCTTCAGAAACAGCAGGTGTAGTGCCACTGTGCAGTTTAATTAGCTTGTAAATGGGTACAAGGGCTCTGACACTTTGTCTTCTCAAGGAAAGACTCTTTCAAGTTGATCTAAATGAGACTGGTTATCTCATGCAAAGGAAAATAAAACTCTGGAATCACTAATGAAAATCATGAAAGAGAATGCTGCCTTCACCAAATGCAATGGATTTTGAAAATATTTCATTTTAGGTGCATGGTCATGTAACAAAGTATAACTTGGCTCACCAGCTGTCAAAAAAAGGCTTTCAGTTTCTGCTGTAAGCAACACGAATAATAATACAGATAAACAAAATAAAAAGAGTTGTTAAAAATTAATGCTAATGTAAACAAGAACAGGATCTGGCACACACACAAAAAAGATATACAGTAATTTCACTCTGCAGACAAAGAGGTAAAAGAACAGCATCATAAAAGAAAAAAAGGTTTTTAGAACTCTTTCACTATTTGTCAGGGGCTATTTAGTGATGTAAAGCTTCTACAATATGTGTGGAAGGAAGTTGACTCTAGACAACTACAAATCTGGGGAAGAAGTCCACTGAAGCTAACGTATACAAATCACAGGGGCTCTATTTGTGGGAATGGCCACTAGCAGAATGACCCTATAAACCTGAAACTAATATTACCTCACTGGGAAATCACAGTTTGTTTCGCACAGTACTGCAGAGAAGCTCGATACAAGTTCCTCTCAGGCAAAATTATCTCTGACATTTGTGGTAGCTTAGCTGCGTGAAAACTGAAGTCTAAGCCATATGATGCAGAGAGAGAAAGTCCAGTAAGCAGATCCAATTTCTCATTCTGTGTGATGACACTCGTCCTGCTTGATCCCTCACCCGTAAATCAGTGAAGCTCCGTGTGAATTTTTGAATAGGATTTTTCGGGGAAAGTCCCGGGTGCTGCAAGAGTCAGTAGATGGCATGATTCCCTCTGAGTCAGCCCTCAATCACACCTCCAGAAAGTCTGAAGGAATTGCTGGTAGCCCCGGCTTTCAACCAGCGCTGACCCCAAGCCTGACCACCTCTGACCATTGGGACCAGGACCCAGGTCACTGCCGATGCTGGTGGGCACCATCCTCTGTGTCTGTGTCCCTGATGCAAGCGAGGGGGTCAGGCTCTGGCCCACAGCCAAATTAAGACATTTTCCTGCGTGGATAGTGATGGTAATCCTGGTACCCTGGCAAAAGCTCTGATGTACCCGCTGTGGTTTTGTTTGCGGAAAGTTTTAGATCAAGCTGTAAATCACAGTTCAGTGATCACTGTACTTGTCTGTAGTGCCTTCAACTGCCCTTTCCAGAGAGAAAGGCTGTGCCTTCTTCACATACCCCAGTTTATTATTATTATTATGCAGTGCTGAACTGGCTTTTGAATAAACAATTGCCAGGCAAGAATTTCCGTCTATTATTTTGCTGCATCCTTCAAGTTTCCTTGGTATTAGTAGAGGTAAAGGTTTTGGCCAAAGTTGAAAGAAATCATGTGAGATTCACTTATCACTGAGTTTTGGTATCCGGAAATAATTCCTCTCCTTTTACATCTGTGCTTGCGTATGTTTCAGAAATAGAATTAGAGAAATCGTCTAGACTTTGACATTGATCCCAAACAAGAATCTAAATATTTCACATTTCTGATTGCAATTTTGATGTTCTGCAGTCATAATGCTTCAAAAAATAGATCTTTATCAAGATTTGAACAGTGACAGAAGCTGCGCTTGGAAAACAAAATAGAACAAGCAGAAAAGAATCTGTTTTCTGCACGTGTGGCACAAATACATAGGTTTGCAAGGAGCTTCTGGGCTACTTCATTCTCATAAAAATGAAAGCAATTAAGTTAGAAATAGGGGGTGGGCCATACTTCAGACGGTAAAACCTGAAGTGGAGTAAAGCAACTGTGCTTGAATCAAGGATTTATAACATATATAATCTTTTATTTCCAATGGTATCTACTTTGTCTTCTTATTTATACCTGTTGTTTCTTTAACCTTCCTCTATTACATAAGATGTAAGAAAGGCACAGTTTGTAGAGAGGGAAAAGTAAACAAAAGATATTCAGAGGATTTTCAGTGCACACAATGCCAGAGTTTGTTTCGTCCTATAACAGCACTAAGTCTAATAAAACTGATGGCTTCTGCTTACAGAGCTTGCTTCAACAGCTGCGTAATTGCTGTTCTCTAAATACCACATTTTGTGCCCTATTAATGTCATGGCTGTTTGAGGCTGTAATTGTTAAAAATGGAGCTAAGCTATCTCAAAAGTAAGAAAAATACTTATAGTTGTCAGATCACGCACAGTTTTTTTTCAGACTGGTCTTGGCATATGCACGTGTTTTTGAAGTACTTAATGCCAGACGTACAGATAAATCTGAATTTTGTCAAGGTGCCATGGAAGTATCAGTAAGGCAAGATGCTGAAATCAATACCACCCAGGAAGAGACAGAGTTTCCTATCTTACAGGTATCTACCAAGGCATAGTGAGTTCTCCATCCTGCACATCTCTGCATGGGCACACGACAATCAACCCAAGTAATAGTCCTGGAGGAGAAAAATGAATTCTTCATTGGTCTACAAGTGCTATAGCATTGCTTAAGATCATGGGGTTTGATTCTGTGGTGGTTAAAAGTAAGTTTGGCTCGGATCTACCCATTTATGTTTCATCATTAGCCTGGATCAGAAGCAGGTTCCATTCAAACTTGGGCTGCAGGGTCCATGCCACCTTGCTCAGCCTCTTGGATCAGCCTGGTGTTATCCACCTCCTGCAGACATTATCCTGTGTGTTAATCCCCCTTCCCTCTTCCGCAGTTCAGCTTCACCCTTCAGAGCTGGGGCAGGGAAATGAACAGCCATGCAGTGTTTTGATCAATGTACTCCTTGAGGTAGAAGCTGGAGGAGGAGGTGCTGTTGGCTCATAAGCTGTTTCCCTTGTAGCAGTGAGGGGGTGACCATACAGATTACCCATATGTACTTCATACCTTTGGGGCTTCCACAGATCTATACTTACGCTTACAGCAAAAGTACACATCTGTGTACTTTACTAAGCAAAACTGATGATCCAGCCACCTGACTGAACGAAACACTTGGGTGTTGAATAAGATATAATTGCAGCACTGCTAGGTTAGTACACCAGTCTGAAAATCAGCTTAATGTTGTGTGGGGGTTGTGAACTGGAGCTTGCACAACTGTGGAAGGTGATGACTGCTAATGACTCCTTCCCTCTTCTTCAGGACTCGAGGGAAATGTCTTTGAACAGTCCCTCAAGGTTAGATTTTCTTAGACCTTTGGAGGACAGTGTCTGCTGCTACCCTTCTCTCTTTCCAGAGAGGAAATCCACTTCATACTGGCCATAACTTCAGCTACAAATCTACTTCATAAACCTGCTGTCGTTAGACAGGGCTTTTTAAAAAAGTAGCAGTAGTCAATTTTCTGAGTGTTTAAGCTTGAGAGATTTTTGTGGTCAATGTGATCTTATGGGAGCTGATATTTCCTGGATGTCATTACTGGAATGCTGCAGCTGTGTTTTTAACTGGTGGTGGGTTGGAAGCACTTTATTTGTCTGTTCCTCACCGAGAAGCTTTCACATGGGACTTGATAACCAAGGTGCTGCAGAGCCCTCTGGCTTAAAGATCCAGCGGAACTCTTGAGCTTGGTGCTTAAGTGTTTTGTTAGATTAAGACAATGTCTAATAATCCCTTGAAGAATCGTATCTTAGCTGCATAAAGTTTCTCAGATAATAAACAGCAATTCAAGAAAGTGAAGATTTCCACTGAGCATCTGCCTTGTAACAAGAATTTGGAAGGTTACTATGCACCAATGTATTAATGCATCCTACAAATATCACAAGTTTGGTGGGTCAGACTGTAAACAGCTATACAATAAATGAACGAGTCATTAGTCACCCTACATTATGAGTTTATTTTTCCTTTTCCTAAAAGCTATAGTCATCCAGTCATCCAACAGGTCTTGGATCTCCCTGAGTTTTCAGCTCACTGAATGAAAAGTGCTCGCATTTCTTTGTGTAAAAATGAATGTAATGTTCTGTCCATTCTTGGTATCTGGGATGGAGCCTTGGGACAAGCAGGCTCCATTTATAACACATTTGTCTATGGAAATGTGTTTGGTCTTGCTTTTGACAAGTTTCAAGTCATTACGGAACAACAGAAACTGGATGATTCCTTACCAAACCAGGAGACATTCTTATCATTAAATCGCATTTTGAACTCTTCCTTAGAAACCTGAAGCAGGAATAAAAAATTATATGAAATGTCATTAGAAGGTTTGTAATTTAAAACAAAGCCAAGCACTCTTTTGTACCAGCTCCTCTTACAGCTCCTTCACTTAAGCAACACTAGTGTCCTACAACTATTTCTCCTGTTTTTTGGTTAGCAAAAAGACAAACTTCTTTGAAGAGCTATTCATTTAGGGCTTGTCAACAAATCATGTATTTAGAAAGTGAACTTGAATTTAATTAAAAGACTGAATTCTAAAATGAATTAATTAATTTTAATTAAACTGCCCTGTGGATACTGTTAAATACACCACTGTGGCTGCCAGCACTTATTCCCTTCAGAAGAGTAAAAGCATCCAAATGGGAGTTTAATTTATTTTAACCAATCCACTTTAAAGACCAATGAGGATTAACTTTCCTGGGTGCCCTCATTTGTACAAGCACACTGCCCTCTCAGAGGTTAGCCTGCACTCAAATAGTGTTGGGACATTTCTTCTATAGAGACTGTTGGGCTAACTGGGCTGATACTCCACTTCTCTCTGAATTCAGTGAGGTGTTTTTTCCCCCTCAATGACACTACAGTAGAAAGAGGGAGGAAGGGAGAGACTCAAACCAGGTTTAATTGTGGTGCGTAGCGCACCAGCTGGCAGGTGATGCTGGTTGGTGTGGTGCCCCTCCAGGCCCAGATGCCTCAAAGAAGGAGGGCAGGGTGGGCATCTTCTCCTTGAGACCTTAGAGATGAAGAAGTGGATGAGGAGATGGCTTTGCACACAGCTCCTTTACCTTTTTAGGAAGAACTTTTTCCCATTATCACTACTTAGTTGTTTCCCTCCTCTTTTTTTTTTTTTTCCTTCAAGAAGCTTCCCTCCTCTCTTTTTTTTTTTTTTTCTTCAAGAAGATTCCCTTTCAAAGACTTTTTAGCCTCTCTGTAATATGCATTTTGTTTGTCCCTTCACATAATCCTTGCTCTAACCACTGGTATGGGAGAAATAAGGCTAATTGTAGTGGTTCAGGAGTAGAAAGGGAACAGGAGTTATTCCTAGGGAGGGATTTGCAGCAGAAGCATGCTTCAGGGGGGAATTTGACAGGCACAAGGAAGAAAGGGAGCAGATTTTAACCTTTGTATACAGAGCGGCTCATTCAAACATATTTACTTTTTTCCTTCCTTGTTGTGTAGTACCTTCACTTGAAGAAGACTCCTCTGTTGTGGGACAGTTCTTACATTGTTCATGTCCTGCCCAGCCTCTTCCAACAGGGAGAAAGCCTGTTCCACAGTTATGTATAAACATTGCCAAATGTGAGCATTTTTTGTATGTGTAAAGCTAAACGTTGGAAGCTATTCTACCTGCCTGTGGTAGAGTGCAGGGAGGGGAGGAGTGTGCAGATTCCCTGAGCAGCCCGGGAAGCATGGAGGTTAAGTGCTAAAGGCCACTTCAGCCTTCCAAAAATGAGTTTCAGTAATCTGTGAGACATCACGGAAGAATGAAAGGGAGTTTCAAAATAGCCTTACTTTAAACAAAAACATACTTTGGCAATGTTATATGAAATGAAAACTGACGTGCTTGACCATCATATTGACATGTTCATCAAACCACTCGACAGACTGCAAATATCCATGCAGATTCAGTGCCAAAAGCTGGAGCAGTCAACCAGATGTGGAACAGACTGCAGCTGAGCCTGTCTGCTCCCCCAGCAGGGATGGAGAGAAGCTGCTCATTGGGGCTATGATCCATCAGGACCACCTCAGACGTCTGCAGCACCAAGGACACCAGCATCTCTTCTTCTTGTGAGGTGTTATGGGGGCTGAGGTTTTCTCCTGTTGAGGACTTTGCTGATGGAAAAGCCTAGTAGAGAGAGTATTGAAGTGGGAGCAGAAGGAATTTTAGGATGGGGAGTGGCACTACAAAATAACAGTTCTCTGCAAGTATTTAATATCATGCAAAAGCGTGAAGCTGAGTATGTGTTTACTGGATGCGAGCATTCCAGCACATTCCTCAAGCAGATGTCTATACCTCAGGGAACTGGGCTCCTACTGAGATTCACATGATACCAATTCAAAATAGACTTCTATAAGAGCCACTTCAGACTTGTTTCAACTGATGAGTATTTGTGCCAATAAACTTGCTTGCTAAGATGCTGCCAGGAAGCACTAGCTAGTCCAGTCCTGAGCAGACTAAAAATCTGCTACGTATATATTTATACAATGTCTGCATGCAGGTGCCAAGACATAGCTCAGGGCTCACAAGTTCCACCGCCACAGGAATAATAGACATGATTACTGTAAACACATTGCAAGCAAACATACTTAAAAGTCTTCAGAGAAACATTACAAAGGCCCCATTCTTCACAATGAGTGTAGCAGATCTTGGGGACTAAGCACCATGATGCAGATCACCAGGTATCCAAGACCCACAAGGAATGTGCTGTTAATCACTGGCTGCACTTGTTCAGCTCTGAGTAATGATGAAATGCTACACAAAATGCTTCAATCGCTCAGTTACAGTAAAATAGAGGCTCATGTCAAAACAAAGGGACGGTTGAGAGGTAATAGTTTCTTGAGAACGTAGCCTGCTTAATTCTTGGGCAGCTAATGCTGTGTGATGATGTCGTCTCACTCTGCGAATGGTGCGTGGCCTGAGCCAGAGCTCTGGGGAAGCTGCACTGTCAGCCAAGCAGTCAGACCCCTCTACCTACCGCCTGTCTCAAAACCCAGAAATCCATCAACCCAGTTTGTAGGTAGGTCAGTGACTGACTTCGTAAATTGCTTAAGAGAAAACAGGATGGGTTTGGAAAGTAAAGAGAATGCGAACAAGCTGAGGAGAAAGGAGAAAAAGGACTCAAAGTGCTGACTCTGAGGGAAAAAGCAACCATTTTACGTAACAATGATTTTGTGTTTGTTATGAGAAGTGTAAATAGTCTTCTGTAAATATTAGTTAAGCACTGAAATAAGTCCTGGAGCACACAGTTGAAGTCATATTTCATTTAATGAATCAGAAATACCTATCTTAGCACACACTTAAGGAGGGGGAAGTTTGACACAAACAGTAAAAAATAAGCTAGAGAATTGCTGTATGTGAACTGAAGACTCACTCCTGAGCCACTCAAGCAAGAGTGGCACAGGGGACTGGTTACACATGGTTTTATAGCTAGAGAAATGGACCGAGATGCAAGTTTGACTTCAGAAAGTAGTACCACTCCCACTAGCTCCCTGCGCGATGCTGAGTGAGATACGCGCCTCCTTATGTCTCTCTGCCTCATCTTTCTTGTTTGCTTACACTGAAAACTCTTCTGTGTGATCCATATCTGTCCATGCAGTTTATATTAACCTCTTCCTAACTTTATTTAGCTGCCGCTTGGAATCATGTAGTTTTGATTACTTGTAAAGTTGCATAATAACAGTAAATATCCCAATGGAAAGAAAGAAAGAGGGCTTTGGGGCCACAGCTGCTGTTCTGCTTTGACCCTTTTCTGAGCACAGAAGTGCTTTGCTCCATCTCTGACCAAAAGCTACACACTCCCATCATAAAACAGGGTTTACTCGTCCTGTAGGCAGCAAGTTGAATCAAGAACCAGCACAGGGACAGTGATGCTAATGTGTTTTGTTGTAAACATAACATCGTTCTGTGATAGGCCTCCATGTGGCCATCCAGGGATGGAGCCGAGCCGGGGTGCAGGGAGCTCCCACGCTTGCTATATCCTCCTCCCCAGCACCAGCAACACATCACTGCTTCTCCAGGACCAAAGGGCAAGTGTGGGCTTCCCAGGGGAGCCAGGTTTTACAGGTCACCCATTCCCAGAGCCACCTCATCATCCCCAGGAAATGCTGTTCTGGGTAGATGAACCCCACCAGACTTTGACATCTGATTCTTGGTAATTCACGGAAGAATAAAAGGCTGCCCCAGCTCTGCAGACAGTGTGTAGCTGAGGTCCAGATGAAGGGAGCAAAAATCACGCTGTCAGAAAGCTGTGGTCTTTCTTCTTGCCCGTGAAATCACAGGCTTGGTGCTGCTAGAAGGAATCCAACGTGATGGATGTATTTTCTTGCACTGTATTATACAGGGACAGCTGAGGGTGCAGATTTGATAGTGAAAAGAAGCGGCATCCTGCTGTACTGCGGTGTTGCTGCTGCACTCTGCTCTCCGTCAAAGAGCTCTCATATCCTATCGCTATTTGAAGGGTCATGGAAAAACATTTTAATGAGGAAATGCTGCTCACTCATGCATGGTTTGTCTGCATGTGGAGGTGGGGGACTGACTTTTTGAAGTTAAAATGGGTTGCTCACCTCCTGATCTGCAGTGGGAGTTAGAAGTCAGATAACACACTTTTCTATCTTTGTGTTTTAAAATAATCTGACCCTGGGCTCTAGTGTGCTATTTAGACTTATTTTGCAGAAGACAAAAATAGTACACAAGAGCTATTTCTGTCTTTTGCAAAGCAATTCTACTATTTCTTAGCTTGAATCCTCTGGCACGTGTTCCCTTTTGTCCTTCCCTGCTCCTTCCCCCTGCACAGGATCCACACCGTTAACTCTGTGTTTTGCAATTGCATTTTTGTTCCTTTCAGATTATTCTTATCTGTTGTACCAAAAATTCCCTTTAACTGCTTTCCAGTCTTTCAGTCTCATCTCAGTGGGCATATTTGCATAAATGTTACTGCAGTGCTGTGGGAACCTTTACAAGGGAATTGGATTAGAGAGGCCAGGTAATCAGTTTTAAAATTTATAAAGGATTTTGCATTTCTTTGCAAATATGTCAACTATCTCATTCACAAAGCAGCATTTTCAGTATATTGTAGCAAACAGTGAAGCCAAGGAAAATCAGTCTTTAGAATTCTTTTCCCCGCTTCGTAGTGAAGGCATGCTGTATTTAAATAGATTAAAAATGAAAATACAGAGGTATGTAAATTTGCTTATACTCAATATGTATATTTGCATGGACTGCTGTAGGTTCTTTCGAATGAGTATAATACCATCTTTCAAAAAAATGCAACTAAAATGCAAAATATCGAGTATTGATCATAAAAAAGTAAATTAAACATTATGGCAAGATTGTCAGGAAAAACAATACAAAATAAAGATGTCAGACCTATAAAATCATAAGAAATACACCACTTCTACATTGCAAAAGGAAAAATGTACTCTCCTCTTCTTCAGTTTTGTATCCTACTGTTCCACCATAAATTATAACCGGTAAAAGATAGTGTCTGCAAAACCCATAATTCATTATATCATCATATAATGTCCAATAGGGAATATTCTAACACCTTCTTTGTTCATCTTTTCTGAGCACAACATAATAAAGACCATGAGGAGAGCTATTTTCATTGCAGATTAAAGTCAAGCTTGGAGGAAGAAGAGGTCAGAATGCCCCTTTGTTTTTCCTGTTGAAACTTGCCTGGGGAAATCTCTTTAAAAAAAAAAAAAAAAAAAGAAAAAGAAAGGAAAATGGATTTCTTTATAGCACTTTTAAAAACAACATGTTTTCTTATGAAATAACAATATTCAAACTTGCATCCTTTTTAAAAATGCAAAATCAAAACGAAACATCTGTTTTGGCTTAATGCCATTGAACTTTGGCATTTGGAAATTTAAAGATTTTGACTTTTGGATTCCCATGCTTTTTAGAAAAACGAGTCCTTTCTTTTCCTCCTCTCATCCTGAAACTTCAAATCTGGAAAATATTTAAAGCAGCATGTCAATATACACTTTTCCCCCTGCTTCCCTCCCACTCCCATTTTCCTGCTGTTTTCTAACCATTTCCAGTTGTCAGGAAGATGTGCTGGTAAAACAAAATGGAAAAAAAAAATCATTGTATATAATAAACCCAAAAGAACATACAGGTGTTTGGACTTGTGTGTCTGTGAGAAAGATCATCTCTAATCTTCATATGTCCTCTAGAGATACACTTTGAAATAAAATGCTTCAGGCCATGTGTTTATGTCTCTTGTGTGTGTTGGTCCAAAAGCATCACTGGGCCGATTCTCGTTATAGCTAGAGCTACACAGAGGAAGCGTTCTGATGTCTGAAGGGTCCATGTAGTATGTTACCTACATCTGTGAAACAGGAACCATCGACTTTAAATAGCAATAGCAGTATTTATCTTCCTTTGTAAAGTACTTTGAGCTTTATGGAGGAAAGAGAGCTTTAGAGTATGATTACATGACATGTTTGCTTTGCAGTTACTGATGCTCGCAGTACAGAGTTTTAGCACTCATAATAAGGTGCAAAGAAATAATGAGTGAGAAATCATGGTTTTTTTCTAAGTAAGGCTACTTCTGAAGAAGTCCCATCACTGTTCCTCATTTGCCCCTTGTTAACATATTGCCGTGTGTCTGAGAATAAAATGACTCTCTCTAAACCAGGATACCTCTTGCCAGTTGCCTATGCTGGTGTCAGAGCTCAGAAGAGACCATAGAATCATGGAATCATAGAATGTCCTGAGTTGGAAGGGACCCACAAGGATCATCAAGTCCAACTCCTGTCCCTGCATAGGACAACCCCAATTGTGCATTACTTCTTGAATACTGCCAGGCTTGCGGCCATGACTGCCTCTGTGGGGAGCCTGTTCCAGTGCTCCACCACCCTTTGGGTGAAGAACCTTTTCCTTATGTCCAACCTAAACCTCCCCTGGCACATCTTCCTGCCATTGCATCAGGTCCTAATGTTTTGTGCTGGCTGTGGTTGCACACTCACTCCCTGTCTCCCACTCTGCGTCCCTAGAGCAGTCTGTTTTGAGTAACATTGAAGCTGGAAGGACTGGTAAGTCAGTGGGGATCACTGTGCCATCCAGAGTACTTGAAGAAAATTGCTGTGTCTTTTAGCCAATGAAATGGCTGATCTCTTCTTCAGGACAAGGCACACTCTTGTTAGCAGCAAAATAGTAAATGTAAATGTGTTGCATTAAACGTTTCCTACTGAGCAAAGAGCATGAAAAGTTAGTCTCTTGCTTAGCTTCCTGGTCATTATATTTGGGTCTTCATATTATGTATAACTCATTTTAGAACAGCAGAATCCCATGTGCCCCCCTTGGAGAAGCATTTTAGTAGGAATATTCCTGGGCTCTTTGTTTGTCTTGAACTATACTCGGGTATTTTCAGCACACATTGGCTTCAAATAAAAAAAAATATTCTTCTGCGTTGCATATTCTATTAGTATTGAACATTTTTGACTAAGCTGGCAGGATCAGGGAAGCGTGAGCAGAGATAGTGCAGACTGTACTTTTCCTTCCTCTGGTGGGATGGTTGTTTTTATTTCAGTATAGCTGAGATAATCCTGACTTCAGTTCCAGTCTATGCTTGCAACCAACAAGCACAGAAGGACTGTCTGGTACCTAGAGACTGGGAGACTGCAGAGAGGCATTAATTATGTTTTCTTTCTTTTCATGGGTCCACAGTGCTGATAGCTAGGAAAATATGTGATGTGGCTTACTCTGGTAAGAGTAGGTTCTGTTTGTTTGCTTTACTATTATGTGGACTTCATGGTTAGTTTCTCCTGGAGTGGTATTTGGAATTTAATTGTTTTTTATTCAAAGTAATGTTATTGTGCTCTGACAGCCATTCATAAGCTGTCTAAGATGGATTGGTATATTAATGGATATCCTGCTCCAGGGAAGTTTGTGTTTTACAGTTTAATTCAATGAGTCAAGCTTCAATCCACTATTGCATGAGTATTCACAATGGTGTGGACTGCAAATGCACAAAAAGGAAAATATCCACCCTAATGGCAGTTGAGTGCATAATACTGTGGAAATGGCCAGTTTTCTCTGCCAGTTCGAGGGAGGTAGCAGTCACTTTTAGTGGCTGTAACTTTCATTTGGAAGTTAAAATGATGGCTGATGCAGGTTGACACCAGCGTCTAAAACAAAAATGTCTACCTACTTTGCCATTTAATAGTTCTGAAATATTTTTTTTTTCCAAAAAATAGCAATTAGATTCAAAACATCCTTTGCCTTTGGTCCACTGGAGTCAATGGTGTTCCAGACAGAGAGACTGAGGTCAGGATTTTGCCCAAATTCATGATCTACCTTAACATGTCACTTACTGCTCCTGGTGAGTGCCCGTAAAGGCTGCCATTGAACTAGCTCTATATTTAATAAGACTTGCTACAGTAGACAGGGACAAATTGTTCCAGAAAGAGTGGTTAAAACATGCTCCTGGGGGTTTTATGGTTGCATGGTGTAATTCAGCCCTTGGCAAATCTGTTGTCCTTCCAGTATTTTTCCAGTTGGCAGTTCTTATATAGATTTGCTCCAGCTCTGAACAGAGGTGAACAAAGACTGGAAATATTATATTGCATGTATATCTCTAAATCTGAACAGGTAATTCTGCTCGATTTATAGCCTGATGTAGAAAAAGGTAGAGCATTTTTCTGTAATGTTCTAGCTGATGGTGAAACAAATGTGGTAGAACTATTCTGTGGAGATTAAAGTTTTTTTACAGCCCATTATAACTGACAAATTGTGAAATATTGTTTCTAATTTTAGCTTGCAAAGTATGGAACTACATATTTAACACCTCCAAAGTCTTGCTACAGCCAGATACACACTATTTGTGGAAATGCACAGACTGATGCATGGTATATGGGTCATGGTATATGTGCTCAATTAACCAACAATTGTGTATGACAATCTTCACAGCATTGGAGTATCTGCTTTGCAAAAGTCAGAAGCAGGTACTGAGGATGCGGAAAGCCTGTACTTTGTAATCATAAGGCTTTTAAAGGTTGAGCGCTTGCAAATCTTGAAATGCTGAGGCTTGGAATCTCAGGTATCCCTTTTTTGCCACCTGGTGAGTTTGAAAATACCAGCTCCCAGGTTAGTGCAAGCAGCTGAGTTTTTTTACTATTTCCTCTTTACAGATTAAACTTTGTGTGTGTATTAAAACTTTGTCATTTGTTTCTAATCAAATATTCAACCTATTTTTTGGAAAATAAAAATAAAACCCCATGGTGTAATTCTAGATAATTTGAAACAGTTTGTAAAGCTTGTAGCAAATAGCTGCTGAACTACTATTGCAATGAAGGACTAAAAATCGAATTATCACTCAAAAAGTCAAAGTAATCAACAAGTATAAATATGCCTGTTGAATACCTTTGTTTCAACATACCAACATTTAAGACATAAAGTATCAATCTAGCATACAGTCATAAATTTGCTTTACTCTCATTATGCTCTTTGTGTCAGTGACTGAATGGAAATGCTCCTCTTAGCAAAATTAGGCAGTCCTACAGGGGCTTGTAGGAGCCTGCAGGATCAGAGTCCTAAATTCGAGGTGTTCTATTTCGTTTCAGTGACAGCTGAATGAATAAATTGTAAGAACTTCATTAATTTGCTTGGCTTGTAAGCAAGAAACTATTATAGATATTTCGTAGTTCTTGATTACTAATAGTTATTACAAGTTTTGAAGGAGGTGGAAGCGTGAAGTACTTCTCATCCATTTTAGATCCATTATATGCAGTAATTACTTAAATTTATGATCAAAACCCAACCACTCTCAGATAAAAGAAAACGGGAGAACAAGACACCAAAACTAACTTTCCATTTTCCATTACTCACAGGGGAAAGTGCTCAGTAATGAACAGTGCAGCAGATAATCAAAATAAGGAACAAAACTAACATAATAGATTTTCTCAGGAAAAAAAAAATCCTCACAGATTATTAGTGAGATTTCACAAGTGAACATTGACTTAAAATATCTGTGCACTAAGTTCTTTAAACCCCCCGTGGACACATTATTGGTGCTTTCTAGAATATACACTGTACTGGAGAATAAAATCACTTTTGAGAGCAATTTGTGGAGTTTTGTGAATGCCAGAGATTAAGACCTTTGCTGTTCCTGTGTTCATCTAAAAAATTTCACATCAGCAATACTAGAGTACAAGTAACACAGGAAATTAATAAAACCCCATGAAAAGCTTTTCAGGGTAGATTACTTAAACTGTGAATCAGATGAAGGACTTGTCTAAACAGATTAATTTCAATGGTACAAAGCCTGTACAAAGTCATTATGAGGTACACATACCTTGCCACAGCCAAAGTACTTTTGTTCTTTGAAAGGCTCTATTAGAGGTAAAAATCTGTAGAGACAAGTTGGTAAGTGGCCCCTTAGCACCCAGGATATTGCAAACACCATCCGCTCTGAAAGGAGAAAGTGCTTGCTTGCTGCTTCTTTTGATGGAGATTTGGATGATTCAAACTCCAGACATTTGAAGAAAATAAAAATGTTTGAATACCTTATGAATGAGTCACAACGCAATTTTGGATCTTTCTGTTGGCATGACAAAGTATCCATTGTAAAGAAAGGATTTCCTGATTTTGAAAATGCTACCGAACCATTGGCTTATAAAAGCAAACTTTTTGCAAAATCTCTGCCATTAAAAACCATCTTTTTAAGCTTTCCATTCGAGACACAGCTTGTTTTTCTTTCAAGCACTCTCAGGAGTATTTACTCTGCATTTTCACTGTTGTAAGTTCCTATTGTCAAGCAGCTTGGAAATGAATAAAACAACAACTAACTTCACATGGAGGGCAGGCAGAAAGTTTTAGAATTTGCTACATGGAGACCATTATTTTAACTCTTTTGAGTTTCTGACTTACACCAGCTTACATTTATTTTCAAATAGGTCTTATTCTTATGATGGTCTACATTGTCCATCTTTAAAAAATATGGCAATAAAATGCAGAATGCTTGATTATTAATGAACAAAATATGAAAGTAGTAAAAGAAAACAATAGCGACGTAAGCAGAGCAAAAAGTCATTAAATGTTCATGTATTTTAGGATAAATGCAAAAAAGTCAAGGTTCTTGAGGTTTCTTCTCCTAAAATTGCCCAAAAGCCACATAGTGTGTCATGCTTTAATTTTGCACTCTATTTTTACACTTAAGAACATCTATGTGTGTACGCATGCATGTATTTTAATTCTAACATTCGCAAGTTTGGTATGTCCAAAACACCACCACTGTATACTTTCAAAAATGTCATTCTTGTTGCCCGTCATTCTTTCTCAAAACAGGATATGGGAAAACAAAGAAAATAATTATACCATGCAGGGAAACACTTTACCAATATTCTTATTTAGAAACAGGTTCGCCAGTCCTCTCCTGAGACACCCAAGGCAAGTTTTCTGTTTGTTTTCTCCACCACAAAAATCACTGGTGTCTTCTCAAACGCCTACTGTGATATACGCCACCCCTTAGTTTTCTGCTTTAGAAAGCAGTCAGTGTGCAATGTTTGCATAACTTTTTAAACATTAGCTGAGCTTTATTTCTGTAGTTAGTTGAAACACATCCTGTCACCTGTTTTTTCTTGATACTTTTGTGTTACTTAATAACACATTTGCATTTAAAAAAAAATTCTAACATCTTCCTTTATACATTTAACATCAAATTATTACTTGATTTACTTGTGACATAGGAAATCAGTCTCATGGGGTCAAGATTTGGACTTCAGGAAAATCTGAGTTGCAAGTGCATTCATAGCTGTCAACTAAAATTTGCTACCTCACTGCAACAGCTGAGGCAGCCGAATATTGCTTCTTGAGTAAGAAAATACTGAGCGGTATGTGAACCTTCAAAGGTCATCACAGAGATTCATGCTTAGTACCTATATACAGCCTATATCTAAGTGTTTCAGTTTGGACTAAATTCCAGATTCTAGGCCATGGGAAAAATAGTTTTGAGAGATCCATGGCTCACTATGTGGTTTTGGTTCAATGAGTATCTTCATAGACTATCTTTTCAAATATGTATGAGACAGTGATCAAGTCAAGATATGTTTATTTTAGTTCACACTCTAAGTTGTAAAAAAGTCTGTGTCATAAACTCAGAAATTTTAATAAGGAAAATGTCATTTCATTGCTAAATTAATTGGTGAGGAGAAAGAAGGGGAGAAATGTTTGTTTCTGACACAAATATAAAGTATAAATTACATTCATCCATGAAAAGAGTTCAAGTATGACATTACCTTTCTTTCCTGCATCAAAGGAAGAATATTCAAGGCAAAGCCATTACATGTAAACTTTTCTTTAAATCTGTGAAAACATGATACAAAAGTATTTCATCTTTTACTCCTCTGATAATTAGGATTGTGAGTGTCTTAAGGGTATGGTGGAGCCATAGCACTTCTTCAGAAAACATTTTTTTAGACAGGGGGAAAGGGAAAAGAAACATCACTTTTAAACAAGCCCAAGCAACCTTGTCTATACTTTATATCCCAAAAGCACTAGCGGTGCCCACTGGCAGACTGGACTGGTCTTTGTTAAGAAAGCAAATCCCCCCAACACTCCCACGCCCCTGTATCCCATGCCCTTGGCATGCACTACCACTGTCAGCACCACTGGTGGGCATGGACTGGCTCACAGGTGCTGCTGGACAGGCTGTAAGCACCAAGCATGCCCTGACCTCGGGAAGGTCTGTTGAGGACTGTCTCAACCTGAGTCTTCTTCAGCTGCAAAGACTTGATCTCACTCACTCACTCACTCACTCACTCACTCACTCACTCATCAAGGTGAGAGCAAATAAACCAATGTCAGTCTCAAATAAAGCCAGCCCCAGGAAGAAGAGGTATGTAGTATGCCAGGTGTATGTTGTGGACCCTATATGGAGTCTATGAACTATAAGAACCACTTGTCCATCACTCTGCCTCCTCCTTTGCCAAGGGGCAGAAGTCACCAAACAAATGGATATTGACAGAGCCAGAAAGCCTTCAGAAGATGACAACATGTCCACTGCCTGAACAGGCTGGTAGCTGTGACCCAGTGGGCAGGTTTTCTCTGTAGACCATCATCTTCAGCGACCATGACACTTCTAACTGCCCTGAGAGAAATCCACTTAAATTCTTCACATTTCCCAATGATTCTCACACTCTGGTATTTTATGATAACACATTGAAATCACTAGGGAAGCGTGATCACAGACAGTTTGTTGTAACTACATGTGAATGGATGCCAGGGAAACGGGTCACGCCACTAGCGCAAAGATCTGGGCACAGGTTGCAGCTGTTGAGGGTACACCTACAAGATTACCCTTAGCTGTGGAGGGACACCAGTGTAAAATATAATGCAGCATAGGCTTTCTGCATTTCAAAGATGAAATGCCAAATTTGTAACATACTCTATTCTAGACTGTATAATGAACAGTAACAAGAGAGCCCATGGGTTTGCAGCAGGTGTCCCATGAAGCACCATGGAGGAGCCCCATGACGGGCACATATCTCACCTGCTGAGGAGCCCTCCACACCTCTGAGACGACACCAGCCGTACTTTATTCAATGCACATTGTTCGGGTATAGAATTACTGAACAACATGCACAGTGCTCCGTGCCTGTGAAAGTCAAGACAACAGAATTAACTATGGGGCAAGCTTTATGCACAGCTCATATTTCCTGACGGTATTTATGTTGGCAAAGCTGTTTGGGAGTCAGCGTGGTTTAGCCAAAGTGTTTACCCTTCCGTGCATAAAAGAAGTAGACACTAGATTTGTTTTCAGTGAAGATGGAATATTATATTTCAGGCTCTGTTTTTTTAAACAGCATTTTCCTGGTTTATTTTTTTTTCCTTTCCCATTTGTTTTAGCTATATCCCTTTACTGCATTTTTCCTGAACTTTTCTTTCCTATGTTCTTTTCCACAGCATACTTTTGCTAAAGCTTTATTTACTTTTGAGTATTTCAATTTGCTCTTCTTACCTTGGTCATAGCATTTTGCTGTTGCCAGTCTTTACAATGTTTGGACAAAGTTAGCTGTATTTTTTGTTCACATAAAGGCTATCTGTCTCTATTTTATTTTTGATTCAGTTGTACATAATTAGATACCGGTGGTCTTCAACAGATGAATATTGGAAATAAGAGTGAATTGCTATAATTTGAAATGAACATATTTATTGTCTTTATCTTTCATACTATTTCTCAGTTACAGCTGTTTGGTATGCTAATGACAAAACTATGGCTATAATTTCTTTTTAGGTTGATTGATAATTACTAGAGGAGCAGGAAAAAATATACTGGAGCTGTTGTCAGTAGCTATTTCAAATTAATAGCTGCAGTAAAAACACTTCCACCATTTTAGAAATTTTTATTCTTCTATTGATGAACAGAGGCTAACTGACATACACAGGCCTTTTCTCCATTCAGAATACTTGAAATACATGATTTTACAGTGCTGTGTTGACAAACCTGAACCTGGCATTCACCTTTTTCCTAGGGCTCCAATCGCTTCCTTTCTAGACAGCAATATTATCCTGATATGTTCAGACTGGCTCCTGAGACAGATGAATGAGCATCTTCCATGCTGTAAAAATACAGTTTCCATCCTGTAGCAACCTCAGATTTCTGATTTGACCAGCAGATATTAGAGTATTCCAGTGACAATAAAATAGAAATTCTCCTAATGAACGTACTGCAATGAATGCTTGTATTTCCATAGTAATTCTTACAAAATAATAGGCTTCTGGGTCTTAGAATTGCTCCTGTGACACAAGTTCTATTCCATATCCCTTGGGGTTTCACTAATCAAGACATTCAGAACTGCATATTATATAAGCCATTCAAAGACTTTTTTTTTTTTTCTCAAGGGAGAAAATAGAACTTTCAGTGTGTCACTGTTTGAAGAAACCATTTGAGAGCATTTATAGCCAAGGTCTTCAAAGTTTAATAAGTTGTGTATAAGACGTTACGGAAAACAAATGTACAGGAGACCTTGTTGAACCATGGTATCAGTTTTTCTGTAAAACGGCTAAAAAATCAGAAACAGTAAAAGGAAGGTACAAAATTTTGAATTCTGTCATTGTCCTGTTGACTGCTGAGCTGTGTGATGGGGCAGTGTTTTCAAATGTACCCAGTGGGCTTTCACCTTCCAGCCAGTGCTGTTGGGTACAGCACCGTATCCCCATGGGCCATGGATGCTGGTCCTTGCTCCACCTATTGTCTCCCACATCAGTTGTGTTGGTCCCGAGTGACACTCATCAGTTTGGTAATCTCTCCTCATAAATATTTTCTTTCTCCTTGTTGTTATTCAGCAGTGTTATGACTGAAAATACTGATTGGTTTTGCCTGAACACCCCCTGCTTTTTGTGTATTACAAAGTTTATTAATACTGATGAGTCAGGGAAATGATTGTTTACATATTGACACAATCACTGCAGCTTATTTTGGAAAGAAATCACTGAGAAGGAGGCTGTAAGGAATATGTTTGCTGATGCTGCATATAGCTCCTACAAAACCTGACCTCGTAGCTCCTACAAAATCTGACCTTTCCTTATGTTTTATATCAACTTTATGAAGTCAGCTTGAATTATCTGGTGGCAAATTCCAAACTCAAGATGTTATACAAAAAAGGCATGTAAATTTGAGTTGTTGCCTTAACTTCTGTCAGGGGTCTACAGAATATTTCCCATGAAGCAGACACTTTATCGAAGAATCAGGTGCATGCTTCCCTCCAACAGCTCTGCCAAACTACTACTGCCCATAGCAGAAAGACTGAGTGGGCGGCCCTGGGGTCTGCACTGTCCATCCTGACCGGGAAAGCAAAGAAAACTAAACATTGCAGACAGGGAGGGGAGGGGCAGATGAAGCCACATGGAAGTTTTTAAAGTAAATTATTGAGCAACGCAGGGTGAGCTAAAGTACTGCTCAATATCTCAGAGTGAACCACTTGTAAGTATTGCATCTTTTTCTTGACCTTGAGGGAGCACAGAATGCTCTTAAGCATGATTTCCAAGACTTTATTAATCAAGGGAAAAGGAACTGTGTTCCTTGGACTGTATCTTTTGCTGTGATGCACTTACATTAAAAGATACATCGAGTTTTCAAAGACTGTTTTGACAGTCCAAAGAGATGCATTAGTCATTCTGCATTAACTCAGTGTCTAGGGGAGTGGGAAAATGTGCTATCTGTTCTTATCGTATGGGAAAATATGCTTGCACACTGTCCACATGATACAAGAAGGATCATGGACTTCATTTTCCATGGCACTCTTCCAAGGCATTGAATTTGAAAAGTCACTGCAAAGTTTGTAAATATGTGGTCCAAGTGGGTCACCTGAAGCTGCCGATTATTAAATCCATAATGTGATAAGGATTTCTTCTCTGTTTCTCTCCAGATTATATATTATTCTTCAGTTTAGCCAAATCCCTTTATTAATTAAACCTGAGAAAAGGGATTTGTGAAACTAATTCCTACAATCACCTGTGAGTATCAGATGCCATGGCACAGAATACGTAGTGCAACTGCCTTGAAGTGTTAGTTCAGTCCTGGGGCTGCTGTAGAGGATCCGTGACTATCTCATCTCCATTTCGCCATGTGCAGAATGGGGAGATATTACAACCATTTGACTAGCCTGGGAAATCTATCACCACGTCTTCAGGGGATATGACTGAAGTGGGCTTTAACTATACTCAGTAAGGCTGGATTTTGCCTTGGTCTTATTCATGTTCATGTGAACACGAGTTTGATCTGCTAACAGTTCACGGGAAAGACACCAGGGCAGTTTTAAATCTATCAGAGTAGAGCCTAAAAAGCTGCAAAGTTGCTCATTAATTAAAGATACTTCTGCTTATTATCCCAATGGCTGCAATATCTCAGTTTTGCTGCAGAGTTGTAACATATGTGATATCATCTGGTGTACTACATCATGTGGATATTCACTGAGGAGGTTAAAATGTTGCGCTATAGAATGTACCTTTATGAACGTGTATTTTAAATTTGCTGTCTCTGCATGGCAATGTGCTGGTGAGGGCATGAAGAAGTCATTTACCTGCTGCCCGACTCCAGAGATCTGTGTAAGGATATGTATATCTGAAACAGCCTGAATTCTAGGATTTAGTTAATACCAAAATGACTAATGTTTACGAAAACCAAAGCTGTTTTATTTTTTCATTTCTGCCCAAAATGAAACGTAGAAATTTGTTCCATGCTTTGGCTCAAGGTATTCTAGTTAAACTGTCACTGTGAAACATATTTTCCAGATCTGAGCACATAAAGGGAGCTGTAAAACATACTAGAGGATGATTTTGTATAACCTTGGTGTGTTTCCTCATGCAGAATACAGTTGTTCATCTTTATCAACTGTGCTACAGAAGACCTCATTACCATTGGTCTAATTTGAAAAACAAAAGCCCAAACCTCAGGAACTTCTTACGCTGACCCTTTCTGAAACTCAGATAAGTAAGGCTGAGATTTAAATCATCCATGATCTTAAGGCAGGTTGGGCTCCACAATTTTGTTTGTGTCTGATGTCTTTAGGGACCATGTTGTAGTTTGGAGTTTCGACCTGGTCAGGATTTTGCACTGTAATATATTCACAGGTATGCAGAGCCAGCTTCAGTAATGCATTTTCTATCCACCTACTATAGCTAAATTATCTAAAATCCTGTTGATATTAGTGAAGGCTGTGAAATATTTTGCCATTTTGTGGCAATCAGCAGCAAATCCTGTCCTGGCTTCAATAGCCTTTACTCCTACATTGCATTTGCACAGTATTTACCATGGGCAGCAGCCCAGCCCTTCACCTGCTGTCAGGGGACGTGGTTCTTTTCATTATATTCATTGAGGCTTGGGCCTGATGGGCAGATCCTTTATGTTCTCATATAGTCATGCTTTGCTTAGAAGATGACAGGAAAACCAGTAAATTAATGCCATTTCCCCAGATTCTAATACACCATTCTGTGCATTATTAATAATAATAAATGATAAACAAGCACAGTAGTATCTTTTAATTTATTCTTTATCGGGGGAAAAAAAAAGTGCATTTAGGTGTATTATCCAGCATAATACAGGATTTTCATAGCTTTCACAGTTTTCTCGTAGTGACTGATCTATATTTCTGCTCTTATCAGCTAAGGCTGAACCCAGCAACACTATGAATGGGAAGGACAAGACTTATCACATCTTCTTCTCTGTCACTTTTCAGTGAACACACATTGACCCGAGCAGTGATGATAGGACACAGGGTAAAGAGATAAGTACAGTTCATTTAGTCTTCCTTCACTGTTTTCAGAAAACCCACACAAAGTAAAGTAAAATCTAGGCACAACTCCTGGAAACGGCTTTGCCAAATATTTTTTATCTTTCAGTCACTTATTTTTCTACAAAGGATGTACGACAGCACTTCCATCCAGAGAAACTTTTGTAAGCAGCAAAGAATTAATGTTATTTCAGGTTCGTTGCTGCTAAGTGGTGTAGAAATAGAAAGCAGTAATACTTAGAACTGCTCAAAAATAATATCTGTTCTGCAGCTGAATTCAGTATTTTGTTTTGTTTGCATTGGGCCCCAAACTGCCATGGAAAAATTCAACTTTCCAGAATATTTGATTTAGAGTTTATCTGAGTGTTCCCCCTTGGGTAAGACTGAAAGATCTGGTTTTAACTCTGTCATCTAGAAGGCTGAAGTTAATATTTTGATAACACATTTCACACAGAAAAAATGTGGAAAAATCAATACATCCCTGTGAAATGTTTCCTGTAATCCTCTCAGCCACATGGATGAACATCTTATTTAACAATTTTGACAGCACCTCACTGTCATGACAGACATAAAAATGCTAAAAGAAAATGAGTCACTCATAAACTAAGATTTTTTAAAGAAAGCCTACTATTTGAAGGACTTGTTGCCTTTGACCTACCAATTTCTCTGATGAACAAAACGAAACTTAGCCATCTGTTTTCAGTTATCTGGCACAAGTACATATTTCTTGTAGTTTAATCTTTCATTAAGCTGAGAAGGGAAATGAATAATTTAATCGAATTGCATTTCTATTTGGAAGATTTATTTGCAGGATTAGAAGTTGTCTACCCTCCCAGGTCACAACTGCAGATGAAACCTGTGTCCTTAGTCTACTCCTCTGTGGATGTTTGCCTGCATCATCATGAAGGATGCACATAATCTGATACCACTGATAGCACTACATCAGAAGAAGGATCAGAGCTGGAAAAGCTTAGAGAGCAAAATGTACTCAGAACTGCATGGGATACTCAAAGGTATCTTGCTTGCTTGCAGTTAGCCGAGTGTGATAAGTTCTCTTTTTCAAGCTCACTAAATTTTTTGCTAAGTTGAAGAAGAAAATTTCCTCTCTTTTTTTTTTTTTTCTTTTCCTTGTAACCTTTCCAAAGCTGCTAGAAGAGTGCAGAATTGTCTCAGATAACCAAGTACACACGAGAAATTCTGGGCATGCCAAAATCCTTCTGCTAAGGGAAATTATTTGAGATTTCTCTAGAGATAACACTGATAATTTAAAATGTAGTTGGATTTACTCACTATTGCTGTAAGGTAATTGAAAATGGTCTCTAGACCATGGATAAACCTTTGGGCATTACAGATTTTTCTTCTTCATCGCACATGATGGAAGAATTTGTCTGGAAACACTCCAGATCACTCAAGCACATGTCATTTCCTCAGCTTCTAGGGCAAGAACAGCAGAAAATTGTTTTAATCTTTCCAGGTAACGTAGTTACACAACTTCAGATTTTATGAACACACATTCCTTCCAACTGAAAGTACAATTTAATTAAACTTAGGAGAGGGCTGATAACATTAATCAAGGGTACATGAAAATTACTCATTTGATGCTGTTTCTTAAGCAATAATTCAGATGAACAGATGATGAATGCCACCTACAGTTAAGGTCAGGAATCTTGGTCTCTCCTGGGGTACCTGTTTCGGGTTTCTGCTCTGTGACCAGAATACAAATGAACACTTACTAAGTCACAGCAACTGCATCATACTGAGCACGGTAATTAATTGCTGAAGCTGGATGATATTGCCATAAATAAAATTAAAAAGTTTTAGAAAGTGATTGCCTTGTAGGCATAGGCATTCAACTTATTACTTTGGTCAAGAGCATATGCAATTTCTTCTGTGAGTATAGATTATATTTTTAAAAACACACTACTCAGTGTGCTGTGGTCCAGGCTGGCCACATGGAAATTTACAGCAAGGACTGTGAGAAGTTCAAATACTGAGGGGTTCTTTACAGCCTCTTCTGCCATTATGATATGATGCAGTAGAAGAGAGTTAAATGTAATTTAAGCTGAATGTGGTATGCTAGAAAAGGAGTACATTCTTTTCTAGCCAAAAAATTATTAACTACGTAAAGTATCAAAACAAAGCACTCATTACTTTGAGACACTTTGCAATAGTGACAAGAGCAGAATGCAGTTTTAGGTGTTGATCAGGCTGTTGGAGTTAGAAGAAGAAAAGCTACAGCCAAATTAAACCTATAGTAAAGTATTCTACTCGTCTCTCTTGCCTGTTACGAAGAGCTCCCGATAGGACAGCAGCCTTGCTGCCTGTTTCAATTTAATTACTCAAGAGCAGTGGGTGCGATTCAGTTGTTCAGATAGTGACTTCTTGCCTTTCTGATGTTGTCCAGCTCCTAGCCCTCTGTGACTCTGCTTTGCTTTCCAGGCAGAATGATACATATGCTGCTTCAAAAAGATGGGTCACACAAAGAGTATCCAAGACTGCACTCTGGGTAAATGCACACAGTGTCTGAAGCCTCGGTCTGCAGGATATTTTCCAACTTTTGACAGCAAAACACTTCGGAGCAGAGCTTGCAAAACCAGCAGTCCCTTAAATCCTAAAGCTGACCAAGCTATGAATTCTTTGAGCATTATAAGGTGGTTGAACTTGTCTTATACACCAGCACCAGCTTGATGCTGCCTTTCGGGAGCAGTTAATAAAATTGAAATTTTATTCTTCATTTCGGTTGTAACTTTGATTTCAGTTTAACTGTTGGTAACCCAGAACCCTTCTCCGCATTGAGCAGAAAACTGCACCTTCCCAGCAGCCTCTGGCCAAATCTTGAAATGCTGCCTTCCAAGCCTGCCACAACGGACCACTGCCCACCAAAGACCATCCCTGCCTGGGGCTGAGCAACACACTGAGGTCCAGGGTCCTCATCGCAACTCAGACATCAAATCCTGGGCTTGGCTGGGGCAAGCCAATTTACTTCCCTCTCTCCGAAACAGAGAGAAAAACCTGCTTTGAGAACATTGTGAGTTTTCAGGTTTATAAAGGAATATGTGTCCGAATTAGGAAGTGTAATGAAATGGTTTAATAGACTTCCTTATAGCTCACAAAAATCTTTGAAAGTGAACCTGTCCCAAATCATAAAAACATGACATAATGCAAAAGGAATTTTTAAAAAATAGTGATTTTGGGGGTCATTGATATTTCTTTTTGTGAGAGGCCCTTCACTGAGTGGGTGTTGAACAGCACTTTACCAATGGTTTCATTGCCGTGCAGCAGGTAGCTGGCACAGAGAGCTGGCTTCCTGTTTTGTTTTGAAAGGCTGGCTTTTTGTAATCTGGGTACTGCTAAACCATCTATTTTCTTCTGTGAGTCTTTACATGATAACTCAGCAGAGACTGCGAGGCATGATATGCAGCACTCTCAGGCTTATCAAGAGTATTGTGAAAGCTGTGACTTTTTTTTTTTTGGTTAAAGCTTCATTTTCTGAAGTCCTGGCATTAAATCTCCTCCTCTCTTTCCTTTACTACAACAGAAAAGCTCATATTAGCTTAAATGTCTCTAGGGGAAAGCTGAAAATAACACCAACAATTTCAAGATCAAGGGCAAACAGAGCCCAGGATGTATTTTATATTTTGACAACAAAATGTTCCAGAGCAGAGCCTGAACAAACAACAAATTTGTAATGCTGATTTGACTACCGCTTCTACAGAGAAATTGGGCAAAGCCTTGTGTTTGCATTTGCTTCCTTCACACTACAAGGGAAGAGGACAGGGTGAGAGGCGAGGCTGCCTGAATACAAGGAGCCAAGGAAATACGCTTCTGTTGGAAACCGTGGGCGCCTCGTGCTGGCTGGTATCAGCTAGCGGGTATGTGTTTGGCATCTGCCAAGCTGGAGTCAGATAGATAGCTCTGTCTGTCCTTCCATTACTATTCTTCCTCACAATACTGCACACCAGTTACATGCAAGGTCAAACCTGTTGTGTTGATAATTGCATTTAAGTTGTCAGTAGCTGTGGCAGAGGCTTGAGCCGTAAGAATTACTTGACTGCGGGCCAAGATATTCCCCTAAGTTCGTTTGGCTTCTGTTTCCTTTAGAGCAAGAATCAAGAAGAGGAAAGGTAACATCAGCCGTGTACCTGCTACTTCCTCCCCAAAACTGCAGCTACTGGTTTGTCTGTGATCCTGTACTCAGCACTGGTGAGGCCGCACCTTGAATCCTGTGTTCAGTTTTAGGCCCCTCATCAGAAGAAGGACATTGAGGTGCTGGAACAAGTTCAGAGGAGGGTGACGAGGCTGGTGAGGGGCCTGGAGCACAGGTCTGATGAGGAGCGGCTGAGGGAGCTGGGGCTGTTCAGCCTGGAGAAAAGGAGGCTGAGGGGAGACCTGATCGCTGTCTGCAACTGCCTGAAAGGAGGCTGGAGCATGGAGGGGGTTGGGCTCTTCTCCCGAGTTGCAAGTGATAGGATGAGAGGAAATGGGCTCAAGTTGTGCCAGGGGAGGTTTAGATTGGATCTTTGGAAAAATTTCTTCACGGAAAGGGTTGTCAGGTGTTGGAATAGGCTGCCCAGGGAAGTGGTTGAGTCACCATCCCTGGAGGTGTTTAAAAGACATGTAGGTGAGGTTCTTAGGGACATGTTTTAGTGCCAGTGTTAGGTTAACAATTGGACTCGATGATCTTGAGAGTCTCTTCCAACCAAAATTATTCTATTGTTCTATTCTATGACCTTGCCCCCTCATGGGGCCAACCACACTAATGCCCGCTTGCACGGGACAGGCTTTGGAAAGGAGCTGTGTGCCACAGCACGGAGCAGCCCGTGAAGTGGGGCTGCGAGGCTCTTCTTGGCAGCTGGAGGAGCTGAGCGCTGTCGGCGTGGCTGTACCTGTGTTATCTTGATAAGCACTGAGTCATATTTCAATGGGCAATTATCATGCTAAGGCATCAGGATTTCCCCTCTTCCTACTTCTTTTAATGGGTTATCTATAACTTAAAATTTATGGGGTTTTTTAAGCAAGACAAGAATTCTGGGGAAAGGTAACAACATCTCTGGGACTTTTTTTGCCTCACTGCAAGCCGGCAGCAAAACACCCACGCTCTGGAAGTCAGTCTGAGAGCCGTCACTAAAGGTTGTTCTGGGGTTCTCAAGAAAGGGAGAGAGACAAGGGCTGGTGACACAGGGGGGAAAGCCAATGCTACCTTTTGGTCAAAATTTAGGTTGTCGTCACAGATGTGTGTTTCTGATTGCAGTTTTTTGGAGACGGTGAAAAAAGAGTGCAAATTTATCTATATCAATATAGGAAATGCAGGTTGACATTTCTTATACTGATTTTTAGCCTATGTCAGTTTGCATTTAGTCAGGGTTCTAGCCTAACATGCATTAGAAAGTACCTTCAAGGGATATTTCTGAAAGTGACATTATTTGGGGTTGGTTGGTTTGTTTGTGGTTTTTTGTTTGGTTTGTAGTTTTTTGTTGTTATTTGTTTTGTTTGGGGTTTTTTTTGTTAGTGTTTTGGTTGTTTGTGGTTTGCTTGTTTGTTTTTTAGAACTGGTGCTTATTATTCCAAAAACCTTTGATCTGGTGAATAAAGGCATTCAGTTTGGATGGTCAGAACCTTCCTATGAAAACCAGGGAGAAACACAGAGAAAAATAAGAGTTAAATGTGGAAGTGATTAGTATAAGACCAGAGGAGCACTCATGTCTTCAGGAAACCATGTGGGCATTTACATTTACATCCCCTCTAACACATTCATTGTTGAAGCCTAGAATCTGTCAACAGCATAAATCAATCCTTGCATATATCACTAAGTTCAAGTTTATTATACCATCAAGGTGGAGCTCAGCTATCCCTGCTGTCATGCCACTTTAAATAAGCAAATAGATGAAGCTAATTTAAATCTCATCTGGTTTTGGAGAGGACTGTGCTCTGTGCTCACTCATATTGCAAAGAATTTGTGTTGGATTGGATTGGATTGGAAATAACAGATCTGAGTGGGGAATTTTTTAAGCGAGGCAGAACCGAAGGGGAGTGAAAACTGATACTGAGTTTTTATATAACGCATCAAAGCTTTGGTATGGGTATTGGCTTTATGAGTGTGTAACTCTATCTCCTAATGTGAATTAGTTTCACTCACATGACAGAGCAGCAAGTATTTTGCTGCAGAGCTAGGCATTATCTTTTGGGCCCTGATGCATTGAGCCCAAACTGCCATGACAGACATCTCCTGACTGTTGGGTTTACTTATTCTTTCCCTATAAAAGAGAATGGGACAGGTATGCATCTTGTGGTGAGATTATATAAAAAGAATTACACAATTCAAGTATGGATAAAACTAACTAAATGTTATGAAGATTATTTTAGTACAGTTCATACTTCCCTCTGTGCCTTCTAGAAACTTCTTTAATTATCCCGAACATTTTATCAGAGTTCCCCTAAAATGTCAGGTGGATGTGAATGTTCGACCTACAAGTTGCTGCACTTCTGAACTCAGGAAGAGTTTTGATTTTTTCCAGCTTCTGTGGATGAATGTCCCAGCATTCCCGCTAGGCAGATGGAAAACTTTCCATTCCTTTTTAGAGACACCATGAAACAACAGATCTAAGGAAAAGATAAATCGTGTAATTCTATTTTACCAATTCAACATTAATCTACATGGCAGACCTGCTTTTAAATGATCCAGATAAAGCTTTGTGATTACAGTTAAGTGTGGGTCTCCATGTTTTTTTTTCTTGAAGTTTAATTTAAAAATACCTTTAATCACTTTCATTCCATTATTCAGCATTGTTATGATGAGTAATTCTGTCCCTCTTGACTGCTTACCTGTCTCAGATATACACAATAGTGTCTGATGGAAGAGCCTCAGTACAGTTAACTATTTACACTGAAGGGCTATGGGTCCACAGTTGCATGTCCAGGACATTCAGCTGGGAGACCCCAATCCCTGCCCATCCTCTGATTTCTACCTGAAAAATGTCTACAACCCAAAAAGTATTCAGCAAAGAGTTTAATGGTGGTTCACTGCTGACTGACGCAGAGAAGAGGGTGAGGCATTTATGTCTTTAATGGGAGATCAAAGTTTGATGTCCTGTTCTGAAAGAGCTGGTGGAAGAGGGATTTTAGTTGAGATCTCTCACAGTTTAGTTGATTGCTGTGGTTATTCAGGAGCTGATGGCTGGAGTGGCAGGACTGGGGAGAACAGCCTCTCCTTCTCCCTCAGAGGTGCATTACATTCACTGACTATTCTCAGAACATGCCTGTCAAGGAAACAGGCATAACTGTCCTGGTGGGAAATCCCCGAAGCATTTGGATGTGTTACACGGCTTCAACAAGGAATCAAGCCTTAGGTACTTCTTCAGTTGGACATTGCAGCCACAAACTGGTGGGAGAATATGGGTAACTGAGAGAATATGGGTATTTCTGGTTTGGGAAGCAGGAGAATCGGCAGTGTGGGACTCCGGCACCCGAACTCAAAGCCGCATGTCTGACTGCTTTTAACAGGAGCTGCCCATGGTGCCCAGAGTAGCTATTCTGTGCAAATGACACACTCCTTACCGTCAGCAAAACCAGGTGGGCCATGCTCAGTGTCCAGTGCCCCATCATTTCACAAACTCTGTAACAGAAAAAGCTCGTCATGAGCACTGATAAAAAGTATAATGACAAGCTGGGGGCAGCTGAGCGGATGGATGCACAATGACGCAAGCTTCATTTTTGTTTTCATTGCACATCTTCAGCCCTGGCCTCTGTCAGTAGGAACTGAAAGTTATTGCTTTTGGCATGTGCGGATTTGCAGCCACAGACATCTGTGCTCATCAGAGCTCCCCATCAGGAATGGCATTAATTAGCACTTTGGCAGCCACCCACAGGACACCAGAGCTGAGCAAACAGTCACGGCAGCTGGGCACCGTGGGGCTACTCCACAGCTTAGGTGGGGCAAAACTTTGCTGGGAGGCAGAGCTGGTCGATGAGGGCACACGCTGGGCTGACGGGTTTGGCTGGCGTGCAGCCCCCCCCCGAGCTGCTTGTGTTTGGTGTGGGGTGTGGGACGGGTTCTGGCTGCACCTCCACACGCGCAGAGAGGAGCGATGCTCCATCCGCAACTGCCTGCCTGTGCTATTAATCACTTTCTAATGCGGTGTGTTTTCTTAAATTAGTACCAAAAATAAAGACAAGACAATGACTGATTGAAAAAGGATTTTCTTTGTCCCTAATGGGCCACATGGAAGAAAATCTCCTGAATAATTTATCAACTGGCTAATGACTGAATGTAGCTTTTATAGTGCTGACGAAATGGTGCTGATATACTCTATGGAATTGCACCAGTGAACAATTTGGCCCAGTCAATCTATTTCAGACATTTTTAACTGTTTCAGTTTCAAAGAGACAGTGAGTAGGCAGCAGCAATAGATAGACCCTTCAGACTGCTTAAAATAGACGGGGGTTTTTTGATGTTTTGTTCATTTGTGATGTTGGATCTGCAACTGATACCATAAAAACTAAAGCAGATGATCATATAGAAATTATTGTCTGTAGTCCTTTATTCCACATAAGCTGCAGCCAGAAGGAATAGCTAACCAACAAATCTAAAAAAAAAATTACACATTGTTTTGAAGTATAACTCCTGTTGAATTAACTTTATCTTCTAGAAGTAATTATTTATTGTCATTTCCCTTTCAAGCACAGGGAATGCAACTTGTCATCTATTAGAAATTATTCATTAAAAGGAATTATTCTGTTGATTACAACCTTGGCAGAGAAAACACAAATATTCCGTGATATTACAAAAGAAAATGAAGCAGCAAACCCTTTTCTTGATTCTTTGATGAAGAAAAAATGTATTTTAAGAAAATAAGAGACCCTAAGAAAAAAGAATTGAGCCAATTCTCCTACCGCATTTTACCAATGGAAGAATAACAGCCAAGCAGGATTTAGGGAAGAAGGTGTGGATTTGACTGCACAGGAAAAATGGCAAGGGCAAAGAGAGGTGGCTTTGCCCAGCTGGGGAACAGTGAGAAGTCTAATGACTAGGTTTTGCCATAATAGGTATTGCCTGCACAATTGTTTCAAGTTTAAAACTAATTTCCCAACAGTTTGTTTTTAATAAATACAAAAGTCACGGTACGGGGAATACAGAGAGAGGCCAAAGTTAATCTTCTGAGCAATTAGGATGTCTCCATCACTACTATGTCCTGTTGCTTGTGTCCTGAAGTGTTGCCATGTATCAAATACAAATTCTAGAAATCAACTGAATGCTTTGGGAGGTGATGGATGTTTCTGCTGCTAACTTCCACAGTATGTCTGCCTGGTTATCAGACTGTGCTAAAAATAAAGGCTGAATTTAATGTTATACTAAAATAGCACAATTTCTGAGTTCAGAGTGAAAAGAGTAAAACCACTGTCATGTTAAAGTTTTGCAAGCACTTTGGAACTGGCATTTATGGAACCAGAAATGACGCTAAGCACATAAATCTAGTGTGACACAGACAGCAGGTCTGGCTCACCAAACAGTTGTTTTATGAAAGCTTCAGATTCTCCGAGTTTACAAGGACAGCAAATTCCTAAAACATACTAGTTACTAAGCCGAAGAATTAGACATTTACAACTTTTGTTTCCCCATGGGTATTCTCCGCGAACATAAATCTCGGTGTGTGTCAGGGTTGCTTTCCTTGCAGGAACCTTTCCTTGCATGTATATATATAGAGAGAGAGATGTGCAAATATAAAGCACAGCAGATGCTTGATGAACCTAAGACATTCCTATCTTGCATCATTTCAAAATGCCACAAGTGTGATTTAACTGGAGACAACTCGTTGACTTCTGCTACTCGCTGTGCCCTCCGCTGCCTCTACTTTCTCTTTCAGGGAAAAAAAAAACCAACCCAACACGTAGGTTTTGGCTCTTCGGTTGAATTCGTGGTTCGACTTTTACACGCCACCAGAGCAAACAACTTCACTGCCCTCCTCCCCATCGCTGTTTTTTTTCATTTGTTTCTGAATTAAGGCCTCGAGCCCGGGAAGAAACAGGTGCCCGCCCCGCGCCCGCAGCCGCTGCCTGGCTCGTTGCTCCCGGAGGAAGGCGCTGAGCCGCGCTCCCGCCCCGCCGGCCGCGGGCTCCGGCGCCCTCCAGCAGCGCGGCCCGGCCCGGCCAGGCGGAGCTGCGGGGGCACCGCGCCGCCAGCGCCTCCCCCGCTCCCCGGCCTCGGCCCGGCCCGCGCGGCGCGGCGCTGCCCCCTGGCGGCCCCGCGGCTGCCGCTCGGCCCGGCCCCGGCGCCGCCGCCGCCGCCCGGCCCGGCGCAGCAGCCCCGCGGCTGGAAAGCGGCCTGGGGCGGGCGGGGCCGCGCGGGTTGGTCGGCTGGGGCCGAGCTCCCGCCGGGAGCCGTGTTGGGGAAGAATTCCGGAAAGGACGGTCCCTCCAGTTCTTTCGGTTCGGTGGTTTTTGTTGTGGTGGTGTTGCCGTTGTTGTTGGTTGGTTTTGTTTTGTGTTTGGTTTGGTGGTTTTTGGTGGGGTTTTTTTTGTTTTTTTGTTTTTTGTTTTGTTTTGTTTTGGTGTTGTTGTTGTTGGTGGTGGTGGTGGTGGTTTTTTTGAGGGGGGTGTCGTTATTTTGTTTGGTTTGTTTTTGGGTTTGGTTTTGGTGGTTGTTTTTTTGTGTGTGTGATTTTTAGGTATAAAGGGTCTGATTTTACAAATCAGAAAGGAGAGATAGGGGCTCGCGATCAGAGCTCAGATGCACCTCTTGCCAGTTTTCCCCCTGGGTCTCGCGTCTGTGTATTCGGCTACTGTCTTTGCACTACTTTTGAGGTTAGTTTGGAGGATTTCCATGTGTATTTATGACGTCTTGCATCCGGTGAGCTCTCTCGATGGTGTCCATTAATGGCGGGCAGGTCTCCAGGGGGAGAGACCTGTTGGCTGTTGACCCTCACGGCTCCCGGAGCCTGGTTTATGAGCAGAGCCCTGTGCAAGGCACTCGTCTACGGATCTCTGTGGGGAAGGGGGGCTGCAGGCAGAGAGCAGGTTAATAGCTGCTCTGGGTGCAGGGTGCAAGGTACCTGGGGGTCCTGGTGGACAGCAGGATGACCATGAGCCAGCACTGGGCCCTTGTGGCCAGTAAGGCCAATGGTACCTGGGGTGGATTAGAAGGGGGGTGGTTAGTAGGTCGAAAGAGGTTCTCCTTCCCCTCTACTCTGCCCTGGTGAGACCTCATCTGGAATATTGTGTCCAGTTCAGGGCCCCTCAGTTCCAGAAGGACAGGGAACTGCTGGAGAGAGTCCAGCGCAGGGCAACAAAGATGATGAAGGGAGTGGAGCATCTCCCTTATGAGGAAAGGCTGAGGGAGCTGGGGCTCTTTAGCTTGGAGAAGAGGAGACTGAGGGGTGACCTCATCAATGTTTATAAATATGTAAAGGGTGAGTGTCAGGAGGATGGAGCCAGGCTCTTCTCGGTGACAACCAATGATAAGACAAGGGGCAATGGATGCAAACCGGAATATAGGAGGTTCCACTTAAATATGAGAAGAAACTTCTTCTCAGTGAGGGTGACAGAGCCTGGAACAGGCTGCCCAGGGAGGTTGTGGAGTCTCCTTCTCTGGAGACATTCAAAATCCGCCTGGACGCCTTCCTGTGTAACCTCACCTAGGTGTTCCTGCTCCGGCAGGGGGATTGGACTAGATGATCTTTTGATGTCCCTTCCAATCCCTAACATTCTGTGATTCTGTGATTCTGTGAAACAGCCACTGTGCAAACACCGATGCTGTCTGTAGCAGGCGCTGGAATTTCTCTTCTGTTCATACACAGAGCAGCTGCAGCTGTGGGAAGGGATTCACAGATCTACGGAGAGGTTTTTGAGGCCTAAAGGGACCATTAAATCGTCTGGCCTGATCTTTTGTATAGCACAGGCTGCAGAGTTTCACTCAGACCTGCACTGAGCTTCTGATTTGCTTACTGAAGTCATCTTCCCCAGAAAAGCATCTACCCTTGATATGACAAATAGTAAAAGATCAGGAACTCACCACTTCCTTTGAAGTTTTGCCACAGCAGTTAATCACCATCACAAAATGTCCTTCTGCAATCTAATTTGGTTTCTATCTGGCTCCAGCAGCTGTATACAGGTCTCAGTCATCCTGTGCTTAAACTGAAGAGCCCTTGAATCCCTGGCGTTGTCTTTTCTGAGTGTTTTTATGTGACAATCAGTTTGTCTTTCACTTTTTTGTTTGATGACTTGCATAGGTTGAACTCACCAGGTCTTCTTGCTGTATTGTGTTTTCCCTAGCATGCAAATCACATTTACAGCCTCTCCAATTTATCAACATACTTTCAAAATTGCCTCTGCTAAGCAGCAAATATACAGACCCTAGAGGACAGGTATGCACGGTGCTACTGTTCTTACCCAGATATCCTTAAGGAGCTGGAATTTGTTTACTGTATGCTGTACTCCATAGTAGTATTGGCTATGACCAGGCTAGCAGTAGTTTTCCAGGCTTGAATTACAAAGCTTACGTGTTTAAAAGCCAAGATGTAGGAGAAATGCTTTCTGCTTGGGCTTGGACTGCCCGTGTTGGAGAGCCCTGCAGGTGTCTGATCGAGAGGCTTGAAGACAAAGAGCTGTTCCTAAGGGACCGCAGGCTTTGGACTACACTTCAGTCCTGCTACTTGTGCCTGAAATAGCTCAAAGCAGATGTTCAATACGCTCAGCAAGGGGGTTTTTTTAGGATTGCACAGAACTAGCAAATTGTGGGCTTGAAGTGGAGATGAGTTCTCCGTTGCTGTCTGATATAGGTGATCTGCTCTGTTTAGGTTTGTGGGGCTGTGTCCGAAGCTTGTTTCAAGTGCCAGCAGCATTCAGGGACAATGTTTGTGTTTCAGTTCACTGGAGTACCAGAACATAGTTTGCTGTATAGGCTTTAAAGATTCAGTTTGCTTGCTTTCCTCAGCTCCCGCTCAACCACCTTGTCCTTGGAAACGATATTCCAGGACTGCATTGGCCCCCTCTGGTCCAAATTTAATTTCTTTCTCTATGTTGTGCATTCTGGGTTTTGCCCCCCTTACTTATCCGTGGATGTTCCTCTTCTTTCACACATTGCTCGGTGTATGTCACTCTGTTTTCTTTATCGGTCTGTTTCCCATTCAGCTATGGCACTTCCTGGGCTCAGTCTGAGACGTCTGTCCAAGCCTATTCACCCTTCTTGTTCCGGGTTGCATACTCAGCTTGCTCTTCTTGGAAAGTTCATTCATCCCTTTAAGGCAGAAGCTCCAGATACTTTCTAGTTCCAAGGCATTAACTGGATAGTGGGCCATTCAAGCACCTGGATGCCAATAGCAGAAGAGGTATCCACAAGCCACCAGGAACAGAAAAGCACGTATGCAAAAGTTTTGGCAGTTGACTAGTTGTGGGACTTGACTGGAAATCTGTTCTAACGAGGCTGAGTAGCAATTTCAAAACATATTTTTGGAGCACTTAATTGTTGAAAATTCCCACTCAAACTCTTCTCTGTGATCAGATAAATGAAAGTAATACAGCACTCGGGGATATTTGACCAACTAGATTAAACAACTTATCTCCAAGCCGTTCCTTCTGGTTTGGGTCAGTACATTCAGGGTGAAGTGTCTGAGAACCTGCTCATTTCTGGGTCTCCTTCAGTCATAGCCAAAGATTTGTAAGGAAAAGGAATCAACCCCCTCCCTTGTGCAGCATTAAAAGTCGGATGATAATGTGCTTCCAGTTAAAATACCTGCCTAGATAACTGCCTGATAACACGGAACTGGCTTGTGGTTTCAGCCAGAGCTGACTTGTTGGTTTCAGCAGCGCTTTCTGACGTGGCGCTATTTGTGCCTAATTACATGTTGGCTCGTGGCTTGGGTCCAAGCTCTCCCACCGTCCTCGCTTCCTGTTGTTGGCTCGTGTTTCAGCTTGGCCGCAGGCAAATCAACTGTGTTTTCTCAGGCAGGAAAAATCAAGCCCCACATGGGGAGTAGCTTGACCTTGAACTGTGCCCCACCAGGCAGTAGGAACTCAAGGCACGTGGGACTGATGACTTGAGGCCACACTTGGCCATGGCTGGCGAAGGCAGTTTGGGACAGCCTGTGTGACTTCGACGTATAGCCATCTCCTAGCCAAGCAATTTCCTGAGCTGTTTCATCCCTATTTACCAGCGTCATCTCTTCCCAAAGATTAGATACTCTCTTCTACACTGGAAAAATGCTGTGGAGCAAGAGTGAAAAGTTGTACTTTCATAGTCTTCTTAGGCTTTCGTAGTCTACTACTTTTTTACCATTTCAGAGAATTCCCTCATTCTGGCATTTCAGTGAAACACAGAAGAACAAATTGAACAACATCACATCCTAGGGATTTCAGGTGATAAACAGCTGAGGCATAATTATTATGATTTATAAAGTCAGTAGTCACCTGATATTTGAAACATAGATGTGATACCAATACTTTAAATATCCAGATATCCTACACCAAACAACCGAATTCATAGGATCTACAGATACTTTTATGTCTGCTTAGAGTACTTTACGCCTACCGGTCATTAGTAAGTCCTCAGTCTGTGCATAAAACTAAATATAATGGGTAGAATTCCAGGTCCAGCTTCTGATTAAGGGAAAAACATGGACAAAGTCTAGAGACCTTGTGCATGTGTGCCCTCTCATGGGGCACAGAGAAAAGAGATGATAGAGGGCTGCTGTGTAGCTGTCACACAAAGATGGGTAGGAGGAGTTCTTGTGGTTTTTGGTTGCACAGCAGCTGCATCCTGATGTTGGGGACCAGATACTGAACGGGACAGGAGCCTTGTTGCTTGGTCTTTCCCCATTAGCCCTGGTTTGCTGCTAGGAATATGGGTATCATGATGCAAGTATGCCAGTGTTACAAATGAGGTGTGCCACACCTGGAAGCACAGCCCCAGTTAATAAATACTGGTAAACTAATTTTGGTAAATTGGTAAATCTTTATTTATGCTGGGACAGCAGCAAGTCCCCTGGGAATACAAGGATGAGGGGGATGCATGGCAGTGACAGGGGTCTGGAGATGGAAAAGGGAGCTGAGGAGAAAGACGCTGAAGGGAAAATCAGAAGTGCAGATCCAGCCTTCTGCATGCCAGATGTACCTACACCTCTGTACCACTAAGAAGGTCAATAAGATGAAGGTCCGTTAATTTACTTAGTGTGAACAAAAATCAGATGTCAAGTGGAAGGAGTGTTTAAAAGCCCGGTGCTTTTAACTGCTTATCTGCTAAAATGCTTGTACCCTGGGTAGAATTTTAGAGTAGCTTTTCTCTCCTCATCCCCTCAGTACATTCCCACCTACATGCAATGATTGTAAAATTTTTGGGATGAGCACCTGTTTGTAGCAAATATTGTGAATTCCAGTCTGTGCCTCAGGCCAGTACATGGTCAACGTTTAGAAGAGTGCTGATATTCTTGGTAACTTGGTTTTGCTTGAATCAAGAATAAATTAGTCAGATAAATATAAACAAAACATTACTTGAATTCGCAGAACACAGGAAATTTTTCAATAAGGTCAAACAATCCAATGTCATATTACCAGCTAAATGTAGAATCAGTGATTATTTGAACAAAAAAAAAAAATTTTAAAAGGAGACTGATAGTGGTGCCAGATCACTCAAAACCCAACAACAACAGCAAAAAGGAAAATTACAAAACCCAAAAAATTGCTGGCTGAGGGAGCTGGGGCCCCAGGCAAGCTGCCATTGTTTCCCCTTTTCTGGAGATAGAAATACCTTTGTCTCAGAGGAAATAGAGCAGACATTCTTTGTAGCTGATTTCCTTCTGACTTCCTCTGTGCTAGAGATGCATGTTTTCCTAGAGTTTTTTTAGAAACTAAATCTTTCTGCTGTGATTTCACACTTCAGCAGCTAAAGTGCAGCTAGTTTTCAGTGATATCAAATTTTGCTTATGTTAACAAAAAAACCCTACCTAAACTTTACTTTGCTTTCCCTAGCAGACCATTTCACCCACTTCAGAATATTCATATGCTCCAGCTTGTGCTTTCCTTTATGATCAAGCTGAGTACTTAGGTTGCTGGTGGCAAAGTTCATGTTTGCATTGTTTTCTTCACTGTTTAGTCTGGCATCTGTTTCAATATCACTGCTTTGTGTTAGAATTAGCAGGGGAAAAAAAAGAAGCATATTTATGCAGCACAATAAGTTTTCATAATAATTTCCAGATGTCACATCCCATCCTTCCTTTTCTTATGATTCACTGAAACACGAAACACTGTGTAGAATTTTCTGAAGGTAAAGAAATAAGAATAAAAATAATCTCAGAGAAAGGTTGGTATGACTTACTTTTCATGAAAATCTGTCAAAGGAAAAGAAACTTAAAAAATAGGATGTGAATTGGTGGTCACCGAGGGAGGAATTTATTAATCACATTAAGTACAGAAAATGGCCTAGTAAACAGCATGATGATAAGGTCATCATCGCAATATCATGAAAATGCGCCAAATCCATAATCTTTTCTTCAGTCCTTGCCCAGACAAACCATTTAAAATCAAATGTACTAACACGCTTGTCCAATGTAATTTTCCCTCTCCGTTAAGGGAAATACAGAAATTGTTGAGCTCACAGTAGAAAGTTCACCAAGGCTGCGTTAGCCGGCTCAGGGAGCAGCAGCTCCTGCTGTAAGATCCAGGGAAACTGGCTCTATTCCCATATGTAAGGACTCACCCAAAGCGTGCTGTTGCTGTTTGGATGATGTCTTTTCACTGGGCTCAAAGTTGCCTCCATGAGGAGTCAGTAAAAACCCCCTTCCAGGTATGGGAGGTGCTGAGATTCCCAGCTGCCTGCCCCATCTCTTTCCCCAAGGACTGCACGCCAGCATTTGGTTTCAACCGCATCTGGTCTCTGTCTCTTTTAAGGGGTAGGTGGCTACCTCTTGCCTTGTTGAGAGCAGGAAGATGTCAGCCCTTCATGGACATGAAGAAGGAGATTAGAAAGCTATATTATGCTAGAGGTATTCAGCAGAGATGGGACATCTGGGTGGGAAGAGGGACACAAGTAACAATTCTATCTGCTAAAAGCCACTCAGGAAAAGGTGTATTTCCTTACTTCCAGATGTTTAAGAAATACTGTCTCTTGGCTGTTTTTGTAGCTCTTGGCCTCTGACTTTCGAACATTGATACCATAAGTTCATTTGTATTGGCTAATATAGTGCCAAGAAATCAAGCTGAAAGAGGCTTTGTGACAAAGTTGATTTATTTTTCCAATTAGCATCATCTCCCATCAGCTTTGGAGATGATAAAATGACATACAGTCACCGTCCTGTTTTTCACAGAGTTTGGCAAGGGCTTTCTTCTTGATGATGTGAAGAGGGAAAATGTATTTATTTCTACATGTGAGATTTATTTATTCCCTTTCACTTACGTCTCCCATTCATTTATCAGTCCAGGAAAGGAGTATGTCAGTTTAAAACAAACAAAATACCCGATACGTGGGTGGCTCCAGATTCACTGCAGATCTCTACAGAAGCTTTCATTGTGAAATACTCCTGTTTGGATGTGGTGGAAGCTGAGAGTTTTGTGGATTCGCGCTCCCGTCCATTTGGGTGGCAGTGCTATACTCTTTAATTGACCAGCATGATTCAGTATGTTTTGGTTTCTGACTGTTTCTTTTCGTGCCTTCCATATCCTCAGCAGTGCTATCCTCTTCCAGTCTGAAAGTACCTCCTATCTAGCCTGCAGATGTATTTTACTTCACCATTGGTGGAATATCCAGAGAAATTAAAGACCTAGGTTTTTAACTTTTTCATAGTCTCACTTTTGCACAAAGTATATCATGAAGAGCGTTGCATACTTTGTGTAGTCTGCTTGACTGATAGTTTTAAAGAAAAATAAATTTGTTTTGCAAAGCCTGATTTGGTGACTTTCTGTCTGCTTATGAGCCAGCCATTTGCAGGGCACAAACAGAACTACACGCCTGGAAGGAAAAAGAAAAATAAATGCAAATTCTTTGTCATATTTTGTTGTGGAAGAGATAATTTGCACCATAGACAGGGTTGTCACCCAAGAAAGCCTCACTGTTTCTAACTTCTGCAAGATACTTGATAAATTCACAGGCTGTGTGTGGGCTCACTCTTTTTTTTTTTTTTCCTGGCACGGATCCTGTTAAATACACAGAGGGTCAAATGCTTCTCTTGGTCTTCCTTCGCAGAGGCCAGCTGGAGAGCTTTAGTGTAACAAAGCGGGCTTTTCCCTTCTGCGATTTACCTCTGCGTGAACTGACAGTGGGCACTTGAGACCTGCTCTTGTTCTCGCTGACTGCAGACCATGACTCTCTCCTTCAACACACTGCCAAGTGGAGGCCTTTCTGAGCGAGCAAAGATATATTATTGAACGTGTCTGTCTTTGCTATAGTAGGGTTATTTTCGTATCCATGATATAAGGCACTGCCGTGTTTCGATGTTATTTCAAGTTAGGTTACTTTGGGGTGTTTCAAGCAGATGAGCTAGTAGCATAATTTGGTGAAAGGAAGGATTTTCTGAAAGTAGATGGGGAGAAGGCATCCAGTGGTCAGCAGTTCTTGGATGTTTTGGAGCGTAAGTAGGGATCTCAGAAAGTAAAGGGAAATACGAGGGGAGAAGAGGGGACCACTTCTGTGAGAGACTGGGTCAACTGGGAAGATGCTACTGAGTGGTTTGCAGGAACCTGCTGTCGCTGGACACTACCCAAGTGTAATTGAGAGTATAGCTGGTATTTATTAGTATTTAATCTATTATAATTGCTGCAAGAAGTGTATCTTTCTGTGATTGCACTTTGCTAGCAACTGTGAATTTGCCTCGGAAGTGTAAAATGTGTATCAAAATGAGGGCAAGGAGGAGTTTAGGTGAAATGGTAAAAAAAAATATTTGCACAGGTACTGAAACTTCTCATCTTGTGTGAATGTGCACCTTTCTATTTCAGATGTGTGGGTTGTGTTGTGTTTTGTTTTGTTTTTTAAAGAATGTCTGGCCTTTGATTGTCATCCGGTTTCTCAGTGTTTATCTTTCAAATTAAAAATGGCACCAGGAATTAAAGAGGTACCCTAGAACATATTTGTTGCAGCTCACACCATTTGGAACAGCTTTCACAAAGAAAGGGGATTGTCTTTTAGCAGTGTGTGTATAGACAAATTGCAAAATGCAGTTGTACAGGCACCTTTTCTCCCCAGGGCATGCCGGGGGTGAAGTGTGTTGAAACAGAAGAACCTGAGATCTTTCACTGCAGCAGATTGTTGTTACTTTTCTAGCAGAAAAATCTCTGAACCCCAGATTTAAAACCTGAGTGATGGAAGGTAGAAGAAATGTAAATATTCTCTATTAAATAAAGAATTCCCTGAAGCCTGCTGTGAATAACAATTGCGTAGGAAGAGACTATCAAAGTCTGAGAGGGATAAGTGCTTCTGAGGAAACCAGAAGGCTTTACGGTTTGAGACTGCTTCAACAATAAATATGCAATCAGTTCAAATTATATGGCAAACTCTTAAATAACGCCAGTGTATTTTGGCATGACGGTTGAATTTAAATGCATTAAGCTTTTCAGTGAGTAGTAATAATATGGCATTAGAGCATTAAGAACGGGATGAGCTTTGCCAAACCTTTGCTTTAGCTCTGTGCCTAAAGGCATGTTTAAAAGGTAATTTCAATGTGGTTTTAACTGGCTGTAGTACTAACCCAGGAAGGGCGAGGGAAAACCTGGCAAGGGCTGATGAAGTTTTGAGTTCTTAGATTTTTGGATTACTGTCATAATGGGATGTAGCTGGTTTATTATATGAACAGAGCTTTGTTGCAGCTTGCATGGCTGTAGAGTGAATGGAGTTTCACAAGCAAAGGAAAAGCAACAAAATAATATATAGTGCTGATGCATGGGCCAGAACCTTTCATAGCAGCAAAAGGTGGCCCTTGTGCTCCAGTCCCTGCTGATGTTCCAGACTGGGACTCTGCCACATGAGGCCCTCTTCATTTTTAGAAAACAAGTTTTTAGTTATTAGTTGCAGGAAGGATACCAATAACCTCTGGATCTGATAGTGGGATAAAAGCTATCATTCATCAGATGGTTACATATATATATATTTTTAATATGTATTTTTATATATATATATATGGTCTCCAGTGAATAGAGTCAGAAAGAGGCAGAAAAATGGGTTATGGGGGGAAGGAGGTCTGGCCCCCATGGCACTGTGTCTAGTTGATGTTGAAGGGAGGCAGTTCCCAATATGTTTTGTAGATGGAGCCTGACAGACCCTGAGGCTGACACGTTGATTCAGGATGGCCAGCACTAGCCTTGGGAGCACCCCCTCAGAAAATTCTTAAATTGGAAAACCAAATCCCCCATCTGAGCATGTTTTGGATGTCAAATGAAGGTTGTTTTTTTTTTTTCTCTTTTTAAGTATTCCTGTTTGAGAGCACAGGAAAACAGGCTTTCCATCAGATTCTGAAGTGATATAAGGGTGATTGCATCTGCTTTCATGCAAAATTTCAAATTGATGTTCTACATTTTAAAATTTAATCAGGTTCAGGCTGCACTTTGATTGATTTACAGAGTGAGCTGTCTCATGACGAATGCAATTACTGACTGCTTTTCCATCATTATACTGGTTGATGCAGTGCTGCTGTTGTTCAAAGACATTTTAATGGTCTGGTAGTCACAAAACTACACTCAAAACAACAACTTCTCCAAGACACATTTTCAGTAGCTCAAAGTAAATCTTTAGTTTTTTTCTAGTTTAATGAAAATTTTGTGAAGTCTTCGGTTAATGATCCCACACAGGATCTCTACACTCAGCTTTTGCAGCTGGCTGTAACATGACCTGAAGTGTTTGTACTGATTGGCAACTTCTTTGGGTACCACTTTTTAGCTGACCTTAATGAACTAGTCTACCAGGGCTATGAAATTTTGGAGAGTGATCTCTACAGGCTCAATCAGTCTTCCAGCCTGCACACTCAGCAAAGCGAGTGCCAACACCCCCAGAATCTACCCATTTAGATTGATATAATTTCACTTAAAAGATAATTTCTGTTGCCAGGATTATGACGTCTGTTGTGTTACCCAAATTTCCATATGGGCAATTGTACTGAATGTTGTATTTTTCCCAAGTATTCAACAGGACATGATATTCTTGGATTATCTTGAGGAGTTTTCCTATGTATGTCACCTTGCAGATCGCCAGATTTCATGTGGGGTTTCTTTAGACATGTGGCTGGACTAAATGCCTAATAACATTGGCAAAAAGGTCCTTGGGCCAAAGAATCAATGATTTCCCATAATTTCTAAAATTATTTTGGACTATTCCAGAATGTAAAATTCTATAGAAATATAGGCCACTGCTGAGGCCATGTTGTACATTTAACCCATTTTCAGATGCTTTGGACTTTTTAGAAAATTTTCCATTATTTGAAGCCAAATTCATATGGAATTCTTACATAAAATACTTGATGGATATTGTTATAAGGTCCAGATCAGTGCCAAATACTTTTTTTAAAACAAGCCGTGTTACCTGATAGACCTGAAGACTTAGCCAATGCCTGTGCAGTCTACAACACATTCACTTCAAATTCTAATCCAGACAATAAAATGCCTGTGACTTGCAGTGTCCTCTTACAGGGCAGGGTGGCATTTTGAATTACTGCTTCTTTACTGAGAAGTACTTTGAAACATACCCCTAGATTCTCACAGCATACAAGAATAAAATGAGATTATAATGAAAAATATAAATTAAATGACGTTGCTCTGTGTATCTATGTATCCATATGTCTATCATGATTGTCAAATCAATCGTACAAACACTTGATCTGAAAAGAGACTACTTAGATGTTTCATGGCCTATTCAGTACAGCTACAAGGGCATTTCATATGAGAACGTATTGTTCAAAGCTGTGAAAGGAATAACATATCTCACAAAATGACAGAATAGGGGCATTACTGCTGAATCGACAACATAAAGAACTAGGAGGAAAACATGCCAGAGATGATTTACAGATACCAGAACACTGCTGTAACTGGATTTTTTTTTCTGCTGAACACTTACGGAATTTTCTTCCATAAGGTCCGGATTACTTTTTTTTTTTTTTTTTAACACGACATCTTCATAGAAAACTTTGTTACAGACAGGATATTTTTTGAGAAAAATTGCTTCTTTACATTGGAAAAGCATCTGATGTTTCATGCTACAAGGAGACTTCTGTGGCTGTACATCTTTTGTGACTGTGAGCTCTCTGGGGCATGGTCTCTTATCTCTTTCAATGTGTAAGGTATACCTTATACAGTAGGGCTCTGGTTGTCGCTGGTCATCTTTTGTTTTGTCTACATTGAGACCGTTAATGAAATATGGATTCTGCTTGTTTGGCATGCTGTGAGACAGAGCTGAGACAGCTTGTCCCAAAAGAAATATGTGAACTCCCTTTTGGGGCCTTTGACATTTGTCCTTTCTCACATGCTGCCTTTCCTCTAAACTGAGTCATCTGGAGTGGAAGTACATGGTGGCTCTTTGTGCGTGGAGAAATTGGTACCTTTCTGGATTTTGACTTCAGTGAACGGAGATTTTTGCACCCTTTTTTGTCTTGCAAATGACTCAAAAGTAATCATCATATCATTCTAAGAACACATAGTAGAGCACCCAAATCTCACGCTGTAATGACCTGGAAGCTATTGGACAGGTGCAAAAACCCATCTGAAATGTCTGAGAGGCTTGTCACAATGACGGCCAAAACAGAACGAATGGGTTTCACAGGTACGCAGCGTACCTGTGAAAAACATGGAAAGTTCCAAGTTTTCCATGACACTTCTGTGTTTAAGATCAAGTCTTTTAAAAAATGTTCTTTAAGTCAGTTTTTCTCTGCTTTTGTCTCTAGATGTTCATCAGAAATTGTTTTCCATTTTTCCCCCATTAACCTGAACTTATTCAAGGCAGATCCTTCCTAGGCTGTCTGAATCTGTATTTTCCTCTACTTTCTCCTCAGGAAGAATAGCACCTTTTCACAGCTTTGGCAAAAGTTAAAATTGCAGCCATGGAAAGATTTTTGTTCTTTCGTCCCTCAGTTTTGTTCAAGCTGTGTGCATTCTGCAGGAGGACACTCGCAGAAGTTACTGAACAGCAAATGATGCGTTGGCTAGTTGAAACCTAGAGATACAATAAGTGCGGCAACAGTTTTTGTAAACAGATGATATTTGGGTAGTACTCTGTGGTGTGTAACAGATATGAAATCAAAACAGACATGAAGGAGATTTCAGCAACACTCAGACTCAACCAGCTGAAATAGTGACTCTAGCAAGCAGCCAAGTTCAAGGCAAGGGAGAAAGATAAACAACGACCTGGTGGTGATGGCTGAACTTGGGTGAAGTTAGTGTGATGCCTATTTACAATGCTATGCTATTATAGAGAGTTTAAGATCAGAAGTAAGGAAACAAACTTTAAAAGCAGAGCCCACTGTGAGATGTTGAAACACTCCCTGAAAATGCCCCAGTTTCCTTTCTGGAGCTTCAGTGCTTCCATTGTAGGTGGTGGCAATGGTTGCAAAATGGCAGATGAGCAAGAAAGCTTTGACTTCTGTACAGCATTGCTCTGCTCTGCTTTATCCTCATGCTATTTCCAATACTAGAGAGGCCAATTACTCTTCTGAACATGTTGGCAGCAAATTTTTCCTCCCATTCCTTCCAATATGAATCTTCTCTGAACACAAAAGGAGCAACTTCTGGAGGAAGGGAGAGAGAGACAAATAAAAATGCATGTTCGGAAAATTCTTCGCAGTTTTCATGAAGATGTTCTTAAAGAAAGGACAAAGTAATGAAAGCTAAAAGGATGAGAACTTGATGTGGACTTGAAGCGAGTAGCACTCAGACCCACTCCTGTGAGGAATTTCCAGGTGGATGTTGAAGCGCTGCACGATATAGAGGATTTCTGCAAGTGATTTGATATCTAGTATGCAGAACTGAGCTTTAATCGACTCAGTGATGTATGGATAAGGACACCTGGCCAACATCTGGAAAAACTTAAAACAGGAGGGGGTCCAGTGCATTCTTTCAGATAGTTTTTGCCTATTACTGTTTCCCCAGAAATTGTTTCCTGTGTGTGCTTCGTTTTCAAGTGCATGAAAATAACAATTCTCTTTCCAGATCTCCATTTTGGCAGTTCAGAGAGAGGAAAAAGGTTAACAGGAGCAGATGAATAAGAGTCAACTCTGAATCTGCCCTGGAAAGTTTCTCAAGTGCCAAGCAAAGCTGATAACAGGGCATGAATGACATAAGGATGCTGGCACTCACAAACCCAGGGTAACTGTCCCGTTCAGATTACATGAAGTTGTCTTCACTGCGGGTATCAGTGTGTTCTGCCTATAGCAAAATGACAAATGGCTGCAGAGTGTGGAAACTTATAAAGTTCCTAAGCGGAGTAACATAAAGAAGCTTTGGAAGGCCATTGTGTATGTGGCTGGTGAGGTTTTTTTAAAGATGCTGAGTTTTCTGATGCAATTAATGTGTTATTACCCTGTGTCGACATGGAGAGGAAATAAATCTCTCCAGGTGTTATTCAGGACAGTTTGTTCCTGGTGAGGTTGCTGCTTTTGAACCAGGAGCTGCTGTGGCAGTAGAAGGGCAGAATGGTGAAAATCTAATAAAAAAGGCACAGTTTGTCCAGAGAAGAAGTCTTCTTTAGTGTTGAGATATGCAAGGCATCAGGCTTGTCTGTTCTTCAGTTGACCAAACTGGGCAGAGGACATGTACAGTACTTCGTCCAAAAAGTGAGCCTGAAACACAGAGGTGGCTTTTGTGTTAGCCCTAGGTTCGTTGGCAGCATGTGGGTCTTAAGAGTGAAAAGGCTTCTGTAGGGCAAAATATTTTTTTAATAAATGTATTTAGTCTCTGAAACAATTGTTTTGTGACTGCCTGGCAAGGGCATCTCTGCCCCAGAGCTTTCCACTGGAAGGCAGAAACAGCTCTAATGCAAGTGGTAAGTACCACACTGGTAAAAGACTTGCCTTATGCTTAGTTTTTAGGGATCCTGTGCTTTTTGAATAAGGCAATCTGTCTTTAATAATGTTATGACACACAGAAGTACTGGGAACAAAATGATCTTTTATTTTCTGGCTGTAGTAACATGACATGGGCCTGAGGTTACAGCCAGTTACACTTTATCCAGTGGCTCTTATGGTTATTGTTACAAAGCTTTACCCTTGTTATCATCAGGATGATCTTGAATTCATTTTTTCCTATTCTCACAGTGTTGCAGCCAACATGGCCTGTACCGTTCTGTTAGACATACTGGAATTGTATCGTGTGGTTTAAAGCAGATTCTGGGAGAAACTTCAGCCCACATAGAAAATCTGCCTAGCCTCATTCCAGTCGAAACCAGCATCAGTGCTTAAAAAAATAAAAGTGAGTATGCAGCTGCATGTTTGCAAACTGAGCACAATGTACATGTGTTTACGGAGTGTAAAAAGAAATCTCATCTATTTTACTAGGCTATATTTACAAGCCACCAGGCACTTTCCTTTCTCCTGAGAGTTTGGAGATAGTCTTCAAATGATCCTTAGCTTTACAAGGCATGAAAATAAATTTGGAGCTAAAACAGGCAGATTCTTGGCAGGATTTTTCTTTCACTCTGCCCTGTGCAACTATCAGTGCAAACCAGGGCCAATGTCGTTGGCTGTGAAAAAGAAAGAGCTTATAAAAATAGTACCACGATGTTTTGTGCAGGGTGTGTGGCCATAGTAATGTTAAAAGAATAGCACAATTATTATTACAATAAGTCGTCTATATGAAGAATTTGCTGAAGTAAAATGATTGATTTTTAAGAGTTATTATTTACAATAGGACTGGCCCGTATGTTCAAGAATAATTTATTGTGGCACTAGATGAGAAAATGGAAGATCAATCACTTCCAAGGATTTCTGAAATGTTACAGTCAAAGTCCCATCTCTGTTTGTGTATGACCTGGCTCCGACGGAGGAGAGCAAGGCAAGATCTCTCCTTTTGCGGTTACAGGGTAACAGCAGAGCTGCTTCCCAGAGACCAAGGCGTTATCCAACCTGCAGACGTCTGAGCCTCCGTGCATCGGGATCTGGCACGCACATCCTCACAGCCGCTCCCCTGCCAGTCCTCTTAGCCAAGGCTCTGCTGCAATAAGGTGGTGCAAACAAATGCCTGAGTTGCACCCTTTCCGAAAATAGTGAGAAAAGAACTGAGAAAGGAAAGGTCCCATCTTGCCCCAGGGGAATTGTGACAGCTCATTTATCTTCAGGGCCATCTTTGGGTATTGGCAGTTTAAACAAAGAACTTGTTCTTCCACAATTAATCTAGTCCTGCAAGCAACTAATACAAAATCAGGTGGGTAACTCTTGTTACTTCAGGGAAAACAGAGAAATTGGGTAAAAAGATTAACTGTAATAGTACTGTTCAGAGAGAATGAGGAATTGGAATATGGCCCAATATATACTACATTCATCAGTAGTGAAAAATGGGAGTTTATTTTCTATCACAATGTTATCCTGCACCAAGAAACACTCACTGTCTCCTGAAGTGACAATTAGTTGCGGTGGGGTAAAAGTTGCACATACATTTCAAGAGTTCTCTCAGTGGTTTGCACTGAATTATTCACTAGGGTGGGTAATAAAATATCATGCTACTTCTCATCCTGTCTGAACACTTCTTTTCCTGTCTGAACACGTGTTTTCATTCTTCTTGGAAATGTCCAAATTTTATTCAATATGAATTCTTTGTTATCCACTGTAAGACCTTCTGGCTCTAGGAATTTATTTTAAAGAATGATTAATAAGGTCGAATGTTCCAAATCTTCCACATAGCAAAAGGCAATACTCAAATTTGCTCCAAGGTGCACAGGATCAGATGGTGAGTAATTTTCTGCAGTGTCTCGGTTATTCTGGGCTGACTACTGCTGGACCAACAGGGTGAAGTTGATGGGACACCTTTCATCTGCCCTCCTGAGGACAGACACAGCAATGCTTTTCTAGAACCGATAACATTTGGATAGCTGAGAAACGTGAATGTTTTCAGGATATGTGGCATACTGCCCTTCATATAGGCACAGTTTTACTGATATCAGGCTTTAAGCCCGCTTGGACTTTTGTGGCAGGCCCAAAATGCAGCAGTTGTGGAGACACAGCAAGAAGCGGCACACCGGGCTGAGAACAAGGATGGGGAGCAACAGCTCTCCTGGGCACTTGGAGGCAGGAGGAAAGGAGGAGACGATGGGCAGCTGGGGTCTGGGCACACTGCCTCAAGCTGCTGTGCAGCCCAGAGTGGGCTTCCCTTCTCCAGGACTGTCCCCAGCTTCCTTCAGCAATGGCATCTTACAGAAGGACCTTACACAAAACCCACCCTTGGATGAGGTTAACTTTTCTCATTGCTACCTGATAGCAATAAAGCTGTAGCTGAGGAAGATCTGGAAAAAAAAAATATTTCATGAGTTCTCACTCTTGAAGGATAATACCAAACACATCTTAATTCACAGGACTGCTGTGGGGATCCTGGTGGGACTAATGATATTTGTTTGGCCAAATGCTTGATTATGGGAGAAAAACAGATTCAGAATTCATTACTTTTTGAAATAAACCAGGATTTTCTTTCTCTTTCAAACAAAGCCAAAGCTCTTCAAAACACAGCTTTCGAAAGTCAAAATAGGTTTTTCTACAATGTCTTCTGTTCCCTCATTTGAAGGCAAAGGCAATGTTTCAGTTAGTTTAACTGCAATCAGTACTTGTGTGGCTAGGAGCCAGCTGCCAAGAGACTGTAAAGGTTGACAGCAATTGGAGAGAAAATTGGAGAGGAAAAAAAGGACTATGCTTCTTCAGCCTTTTTAATGAGGTGCAGCAAATTTAGAATGGCAAATGCATGTGGCAACTTGTTATTCAAAAGCCTACATTGACTAGTTAATGGAAAAATCGTGATTTATTTAAAGAAAAGAGGCAAGATTGGGAGATAAATTACTGCTCAATATCCACTTGTACATTGTGCTTTCTCTTCAGTAGGAATTATTTCTACCAGCAGTAAGAATTAGGTGTAATTGGAAAATTATCTCTTGTGATCACTTGAGTGCTGGTTTATTAAAAAAAACCAAGAAGACGCTTTTGGCATCTGCAAGTGTTCTCAGCACGGAAGAATCCTGGCCTGGTTGGTCCCTGCCGTTGCCCTCTTACCAGATGCCTTTTATCAGAACACTGATATCCTTGGAGGAGTTGCATGGTCGGAGGACCGGTCAATAAATGCATCAAGATAAGCATGTGTGAAATGAGTAGTGTGGTGCCAGCTCCATAGTAATCACAGTGTCATGAACAGACTCCTGAGGTGTGTATTAACTAAATAGCGTCTTGTGAAAAAGATCAGCAAGGCACCCTTCGCACACTTGTGGAGACCAACAGCAGTTGCTCTAGCTGCTAAAATCCTATGATGTGCTTTACACTCAGCTCTTCTGGAGAAAAAAAGTGCATTTACTTCCTCTCTCAATGCTATCGTTCTTGCAGATTTTAAACCTGAAGATCTTTCCTGGAAGAGGTTGGTGGTCTCACGGAGGTCTGCAGAGGTGACGAAGGAGCTGCGTGCATCGCCGCAGGGATGTCGCTCCTCATCTCTGCCGGGGTGATGGCAGCCCTTGGCTGGGTCCCTGCTGCTTGGCTGGAAAAAGGGCTGTACCACAGCTGTGGCTTCTCAGACGTTCTTGTGTTACAAGCATTACAAAATGCAAAGAGAAAAAACGCAACATGTTCAAAACGACGTTTTGAATTTTCAAGGTGATCACCTCGCTATCATTCAGTCAGAAAACCATTTATTTGTATGCTCAGGGCTTTCTGTGTCCATACTGGTGTGTGTTTCAAGAGCCAAAAGAAGCAGAGGGATGCATCCATTTATACACTCCACTTCAGTGGAATGGAGACAACTGGGAAAACTAACAAAAGGAAAGTGAGAGGGAATGAAAACCCAGGAAAATATTACAACAAACGGTTCACTCACGTCTACCTGGACTGTTTGTGCAACTACATTCTAAAAAACCCACCAAGCCACATTTACAAATGGAAGCAATGAAGTTATTCTACTGACATTTCAAACCATATCAAAAGAAGCTTTTCTGTATTTTCATGGGGGTTTGTTTTTTTAAAGGAAATATTAATTAAATGTATTACAAACATAAGGGTCATTTCTGCTTGTACTTTTCCTGTTAGCATGGAGCAGTTCCAATGCTGTTAAAGTCAACAGGAGAAGTATCACAGTGACAGGACTGGTCTGGACCCACAGGAAAATACAGCGAGTGCTGGCAAGGTGACAGAGGAATTGTGCTTAATAAGGTCATTTGTAACCTCTTCATGATGTGAGCAGCTGTGTAGTAGCTCTGTTGCAGAATCGGATCTATAAACCAGACATTGTAAATACAATATCCTGTTAAGCCATTGCTGGGAGAAGATTTTTTTGAAGTTTCTGGATTTCATAATTTATAACGCTTAAAATGTTTGTGCTTTGTTTTCCAGAAGGAAATGCCCCAAACTGTAAAATTGTAAATTATATTATTTAGAGTTATTATCATGCTTCCTGTAGTTCTTCTTATGGTTGCTTATCATAGATGTGATACAAAGGAGCATTTAGAGACGTACTTTAGTACTTGCCTTTCTACAGTACTATTTAAACTTACTTTTCAATGTTTTTTTTTTTCTAATTAGAGATGCAAATATGAATTAGAGCATATGGTCTGAGTCCAATGCTATTGAATTCAAGAGTCAGACTCTGACTTCAGGCGATGTTAAATCAGTCACTTTGGCCAAACACTGAAATTTCAGTGTTTTCTTGTGAAGTGTTGAAATGCAAAAATCAGTCTCAGATCAGATCCAGCTTTCTTGACTGCTTTTTTATGCTTGGCTAAGCCTTCAAATAGCTTCTGTTGAAAATACAAGGTTTGTTACTGTCTCTAATATGAACAGAGCTGGTTGATTTCTGAGGAGTCGTAGTACGAACAGTCCTGAAAATGAAACTCAGAAGTGAATATTCTTCTCATGTTAACAGTCCGCTTACAAAAATGCAGCCTGGTGTGAAGAAGTGGTTCTTCATAAAAATAAGGACATGCACTAAGAACTATGGTTGGCAACATTTAATAAATGCTGCTGCAGTTTAGGTATGGAACATATGTTTTGTGTGAGTAACTTTCCTTTAGTCCTAAACTAAATGATACGATTTCTTATGAACTTTCATTAAGAAATCCCCGAAAGGTTAAAAGTTTTGATTGATTGCCTTTTTTTTTTTCCTTTTTTCTGTTTTCCTTGCAGAATGAGCTTCAGAGTGCATAATTCTCACACTCAGAAAAATTAAAAAGGGAAAAAAATGCCCTTTTTCTAACAAATATTTCATAGCACAACAAATATTCATACAATAGAAGTATCAGCTAAGAGAGCTGGGAAATTTTACCCAAAAATCTGCTGAGAGGTGAGCAATAGTAATCAACTAGCACATGATCTGAAAAGTAAATTATGCGTCCAGCCAGACTAACTATGCTAAAATGAGTGGCAGGAGAAGATGTCAAGATTTTTTTCTTTATGACCTCCTTTGGTATGTGTTGATTTTTTTTGGCACTGCCCCAGGCCCCAAGTGTACACAGTTGAACAAGGGGAAAAGGCAGCAGATTTTATTGATTCATAATATGGCTTGCTGTAATGTTCTGAGGGAAAACAAAGGGCTTATGTTAGCTATAAGGTACTGTAATATATATTTAACAAGTATAAATTATAAGCTTGTCTCTCCTTAAGAGTATAAAATATAAGGTTGTTTCAGAGAGAGTCTGAAGGAAAAAAATGATAAAAGCACTGTCCAAAGTAGACAAATTCATCAAACAAACTCAGTTATTAAAAGAACACAAACTTATGTATGAATTATTTGCTCCTGCACAGTTTTACCAACAGCTGCTAACCATTCCCAGTCTGAGATGAAGGGCAATTTTGTACTGAAGACAGCACCACGGCACGTGATGTATTGCAGAATGGTTCAGGTAACTTGACTCAGTTTTTCTACTCAATGCTGTTTCCTGCCAAACTTCCTAAGAGTGGGAAGCATCATTTTCTCTAAAGATTGGGTCCCTTTTGACTTAATACAGTGTGGCATTTGTAGAGATCCAACTAACTTCCAGAGATCCCTGCCTCTCTCTCTGTGTGCTGTCCTGAAATGTATCAATTAATGTCCTTGAGCACGACTGATGCAGACCGATGCGGTGGATGAACTGAACTGTCATGGTGCGTGATGAGCTTTGTGTTATGGGCAGATCACTGTGGCAGATCTATATTTGATGTTGATCAAAATGTAAAAGTGTTGTCAGAGGGAAATTACAGCATCACTTCGGGTTTAAATGGGTCTTTACAATGCCTTCAGAAGAAAAGGCAACGAAGGCTGAAGACTGGAGTGGATGCTGCCGTGTAGCATCCAGGATCTTGATGTGCCAGGGACTCACTGCATGGGGGCAATCAGTGTGTTGCTCTGGGGCAGGACTAGGGCTACACAAGACAAGACAGAAGCCCTTGGTTGCGTAAAGTTCATGATAAGCCTGGGCTACCAATATCTTAAAGTGTTTGTAGACATCCCAAAACCTATGTTACCTCTTCTAATCATCACGAAGACAGTATTTCTTAGGAAAAACTGTAATTTGTCATATGCACTTTTAATTTTTAGGCTGGAATTGTTATGTGACCGAAGTAAAAGGGCTCCAAATCTAATCAAATGCAAATCCTGAAGTCATACACACAGCACAAATCTCTGTAGAATTTGCCAAAGTAAACGTAGCTTAAAAGGGTTATGAATATCTAGTGTAAAATTCTGGCTCGCTGAAAAGAGTGGGAATTCTGCCATTGATTTGAATAAGGTTAGAATTTCTCTCCTTAGACTCCCTCCCCTGCATCTTTTCATTTTATTAGCCATTCTGCTTGCTGTTTGTATGCATTTTTATTTTACATGGAGAGATTATATTATGTCAGAATATAATATTTCACAATTGGCAGGACACCCCCCATCCTGCAACTGTAGTTGTAGTTGCCCACAGGGAAGCAGCAAGTGGCTAATGGCCAGCAAACTGCAGTATTGAGGAGGGGCTACAAGGGAAGCAGAGCAGCGATGGAGCAGAGGAGGAAAGGGGCCCCTGCTTTGCATTCTTCAATGTGGGAGTCAGAGAGAAGCTGCAGCCATCTGTGCTCTTAGATGCTGCCTTTGTGTGCTTTGCAATGGTAGAACCGGCCGCTGCAGTGGCCATTCGGGCTCTTATTTTCCCCAGTCGTTGTCCAGCATGAGCTGCAGCAGTTTGAATGTTCCTCCAACCCACGCATTGCATGTGTTGACTGTGGAGCTAGAGAGCCTTCTCCTAAAGCTGAGATAGGTGATCTGTGCTCCTTCTGCTGACATCTGTTACAAGAGATGTTTTCACACACAATGGATGATACTTCACTGGTGACTGGGGAAACATGACTAGTAGTTGCACACAAAACACTACTTCTCTGGATCAAGGCCAGCTTCCTGACTTATTGGAGAAAGGCCCCATCTCTTCCTTTGGCAAATCTTCTAATCCATCCATCTCTATTCTTATTTCTTTGTAAGGGAAATGTTGCCTCCAGTAAAAGAACAAATTATGTGAAAAATACACTCGGTACATTTGCTGCTCATGTTTCTCTGTTAGCTTTTGTCAGCAGTTTCAGGGAAGTTTCCTCTGGGTGCAGAAGACTTCCAGGAGGAAGGCCAGCTCTCAAACGCACAGGCTAGAACGCTTTGTGCACCCCTTTGTTCACAGCTGCGGTCCCAACAAAGCCGCGGTCCTCAGTGGCATTGCACTGTATCATGTTATATTTGCGCTCCTTCTGCAATGCTTTTTTTTCCATATACTTTATCCAGAGTTTGGTCATATATTATCTGCCTGACAACTCGACACCTATAAAAATTTATGAATTTGTATTAAAACCAATACTTGATTATGTCAGTGTTTATGAGACTTCCCATGAGCCCTGTATTCTTCAGTCAAATCTGGCTATAGCCCCTCATAATAATAATAAAGCAGGCCATATTTCACCATTTGTCTGTTAACATGACTCGCTGGTAGCAATTACAGTAGCTACCAGCTCACACTTTTGTTGATTTTAAGGATTTGCTGCCTTGTAAGGGTTTTTGCTGATCTAAACACACATAGATGTGTATTCAGTGGGCCTCCTTAACTGGGCTAGAAATAGCTGTGGGTGCATTTTTCAGTTTTCAGAGAATGACGTCTATCAACAGTTATTCACACAGAATTGTGTGGTGACTCATAATGAATGTGTAATTGTGGGTTTATGTACTGATAATAAGCAGAAAATTGACACCACTAGGTCCATTGTGTTTGCAAATGCTACAGATATGGAGACCATCAGAAAAAGTAAAGAACGAAATGCAAATACGCTTCTTCCTCCTGCAGTAACCTTCTTCTTTTTTCCATCCCTTACTTGTCTGGATCAGCCTTAAGTACTTCCTTCTGAGGCCTGGTACATAATTTGTGTGGAGTGCCAGCTGCAGCCCATACACTTAAGCAATATATGAGTCGTATTCGGACTTCTGCAGGGGAAGATGTTAATATTTTATAGTCTGGTTTTGGTATTGTGCAATTCTTTTACCTTCATTATCCAGTTTGTAAAGCCAAACTGATGTATACAGTAAGACCATAAAGGAGAAGTAAGATTCTAGCATTTTAAATTAGAAGTCAGTGAGTCTGGGGGATTTCTGAACTTCAATACTAACAATGGTAACATACTACTACTGTTAGGGTAACCGTAAGCTGTACAATAATATGAAGATTACAAAGATATATATAAAGATTGCAATATAAAGATTCTTACATCCTAAGAATGTTAAAGTTGTTTTGAAAAATGAATCAGGGAAACAAATTTTTATATGGATAAATATGTGCATGCAAATAAAACATACATCTGCATTATTGCAATTCAGGATATCCTGCTTACTACAGGGGAAGAACATGGAGAGGCACAAATAGTATATGTGAAACACAGGAGCAAATTTCTTTTCATTTCCATTTCTTCACTTCCCATAACACAGAGCTATAATATTTCTGTAATATGAGAACTCCACAGGGATAATTTTTGCTGATTTGAAGGATGAGCTTGATCAAAGTTGGCTCCAGAAGTTATAACTCTACATAAATTTACAACTCTTAGCAATGAATATGTAGCATATACATAACTTTTAACTTACACATATAGCATTATAATATATTTTATGGATAAGTAGAACTATGATGATTCTTAAACTTTTTAGTTCCTTCTGTATCAGATTATATCTCCAGGCAAAGAACAGATGACTTATGCAGAAGTTTAAATTATTTTGAAGTTTTAAATTTAACAGATATAGATAACACCAGTACTATTCCCTGTAGATTTTTTCATGTCTCAAAATACCTCGTACGACTTAATTATCTCAAGATAGTGGTGCAAAAACCCTTCAGGAGATTTAAGTTCCACTCCTGTAGAAAGCATTTACTGCCTTTGCAGAGCTTGAGATTGCTGGCAACAGTAGTATGTTGCATTTTGGAAAGTCCTACAGGTCATATCCCTACAGCCTATACAAAAAGCAAAGATTTAGAAAATGAAGCAAAAGGGAAGAGAAACTGGTAGACTGTTCTATAGGTATAGAAAAATTTTATCTTTCCTAGAAAATCCAGTGTTCTGCAGCAATCTCTTCTGATATTTTTTTGTACCACTAAAAATGTGAGCAATGAAAGTTAAATACTTTGGAAAACTATAAAAATGAATAATTTAAAAGTTGGGACCAGATTCACAAGGGCAGTTAAAAACTGTGTAGGTCAGGAGAAGGTAGTGGTTTCTCCTTTACACCTATTCCAGTAGAATAATTAGACAACATTCCTCTTTTATTCTAAGCAGAGTTTGGAATCTGTATCTTCCATTTTGTAAGAATATTTCCTAGCTGGTGAGATGGTCAGGATTTTTTAGTCAAATTTCTACTTTTAAGATTTCAGGAAAGGATCTATATGCACATTTTCCTTGACATCATGGTGCTCTGGCTACTGGGCAGAGAATATAAAATTGCCAGGATTATCTGTTTCTCTTCCTTATACTTGAGAATGGCATTGATTGTGAATCTTGCCTTTTACTTCCATTGAACGTTTCCTGAGCATGAAGCAATTCTTCCTTGCAGTTCCTATGGTGCCAGTCCTGTGAGAGGTGGTGGCAGTCACTCGTACAGATGGGGACATTGGAGCTGAAACAGCACCCACCAGCTTGTGCTCTCACTCTCTTTCTCTCTCTGCTCCTCTACCTCCCACAGTTGAAGTCCAGATAGTTTCTACATGGCTGTGTGAAGTCTTAAGGGGCATGTGGATGACTATGCAAAGCTGACTTGCAGTCTAGCTGTATAATTAGCAAATACACAATTTATTTCACTGACATAAATCGTATACCTTCGTAGAAAGTAATAAAAAAGTTAATATCATTAAATTTTATAAAACACGAGGAACTTATTTCAAGGTCAAGACAGAAAAGGCAGACAAGAACATTCCTTTAATTATTTAGCTACTACAGACTTCCTTTTATTGCACCGTAATTGTTAACTGGAGACAATTGTAATTTTAAATACGATACTATTTCCCCAGATAAAAACTGGAAAAATCAAAATTGGGCATGATGCTTTAAATTTGCGAGTAAGAGCTTGTAACATCTCCACCTTGTGGTTATTTCTCTGAGTAACGAGCCTAGACTGCTGCATCTCAAATGGTAGGTTATTTTGGCTCTGGTACTCCAGGTTCTCTGAACACAAATAGTATACATTGAGGGGTTTTACCTAAGAGATTTTTGTATAGGAAAAATGCCTATTGTACTGACTTTAAAGTCAGTTCTTTTTTCATGCTTTCATCAGACATTATTACCTTTTTATATTTTAGACAACATCGATAATTAAAGTCAAGAATAAGTTACTACAGAAGCAATAAACATATAGGATGACTGAAACAGTCCAGTTTGAAAAGAAGTATTTCTTATGTTAAAAATGCCATCAAATCCAATAATAAGATGAACCAAGAGGTGGGTCAAGAGGATTAATTATCTTTTACTCATCAAAATATTTGCAAGTATCCTTGTATTTGATGAAAAGAATGCACATTACACACAATAATAATCACTATGTTGAGTGGGCAAGTGTTATTGTCCCTGTTTCACAAGGCTAAAGCTAACTGAACAGAGAAAGTACCCTTCCATAAGGTCACAGAGCAAGATGATGATGGAAAAGAAGAGTAACCCAGACTTTCTGTTTTACAGTCCCTGGTGGTTTACTGCTAGATCTATCATCTCTCATCTTGGTTTAGCATATTAATATCAGGAAATTGTCTAGTCAACTCTAAGAAGCCTCAGAGTACAGGTATTAACTCAGCACTAGTTGCCAAAGTTGAGCTGCTTTCCTTTTTTTACTTTTTCAATTTGCAAATGTAAGAAAAATGTCCCATGATATTTCTGGTGTTTCCCTGATCATGATCAGGCAGAAAAATTAGGACATAAGCTCTTTCGTGGTATTTTGGCACGTCCTACACACACCAGAATTTTAAAATGCCAGGATAGGCAAATAAGTAAGTGTAGTTATGTTATCTAGGCTTTCTAAAATGTCAAAAATACTTTGGCTTGATATTTTAGATGAAGATGTCCCCACCTCATATTTCCAAGTTCCAGTTCTCATTGTAAGCATGATTTTATTTTCTCTTCGTTTATTATTATTTATGGCTAATTCGCCTTTCTCCAAAGAAATATTTGCTGGTTTTATTGTAGTCGTTGTATCTTCTTGTACAGTGTATAATTTGTGAAAAGCTACTCAGCAGCCTTTTGTAATGTATCATATAAAGGGAGTGTGATAAAGTCATTTGACACAACGGCAAGAATATAAGCAGCATCATTCCTTCTTTCTCCATTTGTAGAGATAACTTACAGCCAGAAAATCTGTATTAGTTCTGCTCACTGACCTTTTTTTTTTATTTTTTTTTTCGGGGAAGGTAGGTGTGCCCTCCTCACCCCACTAAAAGCAGTACTTTTTAAAGAAAAAATGCATATCCTGTAAATGCTGTGGTAGGATCGGAGGCCCAGGATGCCTCATCACACACTGTTAATGTTTCTTTCCATCTCTGTGACTCATCCTGAGACAAGACATGGGTACCCAAAGTGCCCTTTCTGTTCCCTATTCCTACCAGGCTGTGTCCAGTCCCTGAACTGAGAGGAACCGTGTGTGAAACTGAGTACTTGTCTATTAGTAGAAAGAATGAGACTTTTTTTTTCTGACAGACCTCTTTTTCTGCGCTTAGCATCCTATTGAATACTTACTCAAATAAGGTCTAACCTAGGAGGGCTCAAAGGCTCAAATGCATTTATTCTAGCTCCAGACACCACAGGTAGCAACAAAACTGCCTTTAGTCAAAAGACTAGAAAATGAGATTTTTTTTCCTATATTAATGGTCTTCTGTGCACACCAAAACTTACGTGGTGTGATTCTTTGTGGCAGCCTTGCAAAAGCATATGTAGTCTGTGCTTCCTGAACAGGAGGTAGAGTTTTGAGGTAGGGAAAAACTCCAAAAGGAAGAGCTGTGAGAGTGGTGGATGATGAGGAAAAGTGGTGAATGTGGTCAAACATGGAAGAGACTAATCTAGCTAAATATAGATGTCTTCACTGTAGGTGTCAATATCTGAGCTAGTCACCCCAGCCTTCTTCGTGGGGCATTATCAAAAGATTACTCAGAGAGGATGTATTCTTTGCTCATAACTTCACACAACTTTCCAGCTGTCAGCATGTGACCTAACTTTATAGTCAGTCCAGAAGAGAAGGAACTTTGAGGATATGGATAATGCCCTGTGAAGCAGTCATGTAAAGCAAATCATAGACAAATTATGCTAAAGTTTCTCTTTATTGACTACAAAGAGAATGCAGATTGACAGCTCAAATACAACATCTGAAGAGTGGTCTGTGATTTAGGCTAGAGAAACCATGGCCTGCACAACCAGTCTCCAGAGGATCCACATTATTTTCCCCTCTTCTCACTAGTGAAAAAGACTTAGAAGTTTCTCAGAAACTTCACTTCCAGAGCAGTGATGTCACCTCCCCTGGCTGCCGTTGTCCCCAGGTACATAGCAAGGTGTAACCCCAACTCTGCTGTTCAGAGCTGTCCAGACTATTTAGTGGTCTTCTTCAGATTCGGTACTGATGACAGGAGACTGAGCTCAATTACACAGTTTGATTTCTGCAACAGAATAACTCAAATGGAAAATGTGGTTCTGGTGTGTTTTCCTTCATGTGCAGTGCAGTTTTGGTCACCATATGGTGACTAAGCCGCGCTGCCCCTCTTTGCTGGCATGATTTCAGAACACTACTGTATGAAATAACCACGAAGCTTTGAAGAGCAGATCAGTTGAGGGATGGGTGGGCAAACTTTAAAAGGCTAAAAAAGTTTGTTCAAATAACACATTCAGATGCTTATTGGAAAATAATTGGTCTGGAAATCAAGCTTCAGTGCCTCCTTGTCTCAGACATTTGCAATGCTGAAGTAAAACCACACCTTTCAAACTTGCACTCTGCCGAAGTTCAGTGAGGTTCCAAAGAGTTTTTGAGATGTTAAACTTTTCAGCATTTTTTTTCCAAGAGGGAAAAATTCGCCCCATTCTGTTTGAAGAAGTCTGCCCACAACTAATTAAAAGCAGCATGTAGCACACATTGCAACAGTGCGGTTGTTGCTGAGCCCTCTAGGTGGTCCCGAAGACCACAGGCATTCGCCTCCAGCAGGTGAGGGCCAGCGGTGATGCTTCCATCAACATGAGCACTCCGGCAGCCCTGTTGGTGAAGCCATCTGGTGACGTGCCCCAGCGAGGGCTGGAGAGTTCGGGCCCAAACACTTCCAACAGGATAGATGATTCAGCCCAGGAAACGCTCTGTGCAACAGGCTGCCACCCCTGGATCCACTTGATGATAGTGGTATGAGGCTACCGTGTTAATCTACTGCCATGGGATAAAATAAAGTTGATGTTAGCGCCAGCTATACTCGCTTAGCCAAACCCTGCTCCGGTCTTACTCATCCTGTGGACTGAGAAATGCTTAGAATGCTCAAAATCTAAAATGTTTAGTATTTTAATCAGTGAAAGTATCTTAATTAGGTTTTAGAGGGACTTAGGCTGTGTGCACATATGCACAAAATTATGTTCCCCAGAGCCTAGGTTAAGGACATAAAAAAAGTCAACTCTGTGGTGTTCAATATGGTCTAATGGAGAGCATAAAGGCATATAGCTTGTTCTCTGACTCTGTTCAGCCATCTGTAAAGTTGTAACAGCAGCATTTCCCTTCCAAGAAGTCCTAAGGTTTAGCAGGTTGCCTCCTATAGCACAGCTTGCAATACCCATGGTGGGCAGTATTAACTGGGGTAGGGCAATATCATGACAAAATTTAAAAGCAGACTTTTTCTTTGGAGTTCAAGGGAAGTTCCACTTAAAACAATTGCTAGCATGACATGCAACCATGCCGATTATGGAGATTTTGATCTATTATCCTAGTTCTTACTGAAAGCCACTCCCTGCAGCAAAGAAAACACAAATACTGGGTTTTGACATTTGTCTTAAATTCATACTTCATCTGCTAGAATACATATTTGGAAATATTTAAATGACCCTGTAAAGTTCAGGATTTGAATTTTTCTGAAACAGGATCTTCATCCTGATGATGCTAGGAGTCTAAAAGAAAACAAAGTTCCTTTTGTGATTAAGCAGAGCAGCTATTTATACTGCCAGCTGCCGGCTGCATTCCAGTACAAAGTGCACTCATGGCATCAATTTAAAGGGCATATGTTGGAGGCAAACACTCAAAAGTGGTTTGGAAAGAGGTATGGAGTAAAAGTTCCTGAAGTGCTGTGCTGGTTTGACTGAAAATGAGTTAATTTTCTTCATGCAGTTAGAAGTCTTTCTTTTTCATAACTGGCACGGACTTAGTTTGAGAACAAGAGATAACACCCCGGGACAGAGTTAATGTTTTCAATTGCTCTGGTCTGAGAGCTGAGGCTGTTCTGAGTGCTCTGCCCACAGGTGTGAGACATCAAGGAAGAGGGGCATGGATGGGGCAGAGCTTGACTGACATCCAGACTGATCAATAAAAGTATTCCATCCCATTAGCATCTTGCTTCAGATTTAAGGAGACTCACGATCTTCCGGTAGCTCTCTCTCTTCTCTCACCTTCTTCTTCGCTCTTCTTGTTGGAGCTGGCGCAGTCCAGTTCGGGACATTTAGTTCAGCCTTTTGCCATTTTGCAGAGGCCTCTGGGCCTTTCTGCCTTTTTTGCCTTTTTTCTCTCATCAGGATCAGCTGTTCAGGACCAGGTGCTGCTTCCTGGGACTGGCTATTTGGTGTGGACGAAGTTCATGAGGAATTGCCTTGAGTATATTTTATTTTATATTCTATTTCTATTTTATATATATATTTACTAGTAGTGCATTAGTATTTTGTTATTTTATTAAACTGTGTTTATCTCAATCCAAGTTTCTCCCTTCCCTTTCAATTCTCTCCCCTATTTGGAGGGTGGGTAGAGGGGTGAGTGAGCAGTTACAGTGGTTGTATTGCTAGCTCAGGTTAAACCACAACAAGTGCCTGAGTCACTTCAAGGAGTTAGACTTCAAGGACACTCAGTTGACTTTGAAAATGGTACCCAGGCTTACCAGAAACAGATGATGGCTTAAAGTTGGCCGCAATCCTCTGTAGCCACAAAAAATTCCACACTTCTGGGACAGGTTTTATTCAAGTTACTCCAGATGTGCTTATCCTTGGCCTTGTGCTAGAAGGAGGTCCATTTTTGTTTAAACAATTTGCTTTGACTTTAATGGCAGCAGGATTAAGTCCTGAGTCATTTGTCGGCAGAATACTCAGAAATTTCTTTACTCCTTTCAGTGTGAATATTTTTCTTTCTTCTTGCAAATCTTGGCTTTCATACTTACTTCTCTTCAGGTGTGTGAGGAGCATTATTAAAAAAGCCTATCTTTAGGAGAGCAAAGCATTTTTTATCTAACGTTTCCAGTTTTCACCAGCCTAAAGAGGAAAAAGCCTAAGTCTGCCCTCGAGTGTGTACATTTTACTGCATAGCTGAAACCGAATTCTGCATGGAAACATTTTATCAAGTACCTTATTTTTCTACACATTCCTGGAGGACCTGCAAAGGAGGAGCTTGTCAGCTAAATTGAAAACATACTAATAAAGTTAAAAAGTTAATAGGAGACATTTGCAATTTCCCAGTAATTGTCCTAGTGACTTAAACTCTAAATAACTGTGTATACTTGTGCTACTGTTTTCCTTACATCTTTGTATCAAATGACATGCAGAAGAATTAGTGCCGGATATCTACCATTTGTCGCACACCTATCAAATTATAGTTTTGCTAGGCAAACTTACAGTTAAGGTGGCCAGGTCTCTGTTTGTCTGGGAGGCTATTTTCAATTACTTATAAGTAATAATGTGTGTTTTATAACTCAAACCACTTGTAAAAATAGAGCTTAAAACCTTGTGACTGAGGCAATAAAGCAGAAGCAAAGGTTTAGCTGTTGTAACCTACTATGCAGTCCATTTAAGGGCAGCGGCTGAAATATAGTTCCAGACTCTGGGCTACTTTTGTGCTAACTAGACAATATAAAAACACATTGCATTTTGTGGTGTGGTGGTGTTTGTTTTGCTTTTGGGTTTTTTTTGTTGCTGTTTTTGGTTTTTTGTTTTGTTTTCATAATTACAATGATAACTATACTAATAAAGCAGCTGTAATGATTGCTGCTTCTTTCAGTGAACCTTGATTAGATATTGTGAACCAAGACACTGCTAAAGAGTATAGGCTGACAGTGTTACCTTTGCCTTATACCTCTAGGCTTGCAAAAGGGTGCCATTTAAATACACACTTTTCATTTAAGGCTACACAGAAGAATAAATCTGCAGGGCTTGGTTAATTCTGTTGTACATCATCTTTCCATCTCTCCATTTACTATGACTAGACTATTGTATCCGAATATCACGCGGCCAGCCAGGTATTTATACCAACTAATCCTGTATGTCACTGGCATCCTGACTAGAAGGTCAAGAGAGAAATAGTTTGATGGACTGACTAGCTATTTCAAAGAATATATTTTGTTTTTCTTTTTCATTCCCTTCAGAATAAAATTTTCTGTTCAGGCACCTATTTTATAAAATTTGTGCATTTGCTAGATCTTTTTAACCTTAAGAAAAAAATATATATAAGGTGACATCTTATTCCTTTCTTTTATCTGCCTTAAGCCTCCAAGAACATTCGTCTGCATTCTTGCCTCTACTGATAACATCTTTTCTAGCTGCTAAAGAGCTGACAGCTTATTACAGGGGTTGCACAGTACTGAACCCTTCTCATTTAAGTTTGGCCTGAATGAAAAAATGTTGACCTTTTCTGTATTTAATATGGCTCAGAAGAGGCATCTTTCCAATTCTTAATATAATCTACTGCTGAACCTTCTCATGCTCCTCCACTTCCCCTCTCCTTCAATCTTCTAGCACTCCTAGTTCACCGTATGGGATATGGACACCCTACATTGCCTGCCATATCCTTTTACATATATCCGGGGGATTCAGGAATTCTTTTGTATTCCTTAAGTGCTGCTGTATTTTTACTACTAGTCAAGATTCTTTTATCAGTTTCTGATATCAGTCTCTTTTTATCTTCAAGGATTTAATAGTCTGTTAGTGTGACTAATTTCTTTCCCACACAACCTTTTTTTACCTGTTGACTTTTGCCCATCAGTTCTTTTGAGAGAAAATTTTTTGAATGAGGACTTGGCTTTATCATAAACAATACAGAATAGAAACAGAAAGATACAATATCGTTTCACTTTTTTACTTCTCTGTTACAAATAGGTACCTCTAATAATAAGCATGGCCAACTACTTTAGTTCTGCTATGTCTATTTAAATATTTTTCATACAAGAGTGATCAAAACAGGCAAAATTTGAATTAAGTTTTGTGATCTGGGTTGTTTCTGAAACACAGAGGTGATCCATTAAAAGGTAAATACTGAATAGCTGCCTTTGGACTTGGTCAGATTTTGCAGCTGGACTAGATAATTGTTGTAGCTCCCTCTCAACTGAAATTTTCTATTATTCTATTCTATTCATGACTAAGTTGCCATTTTTTGCTGTATACAAGGTGAATGATACACTAATTGTCTTGCTAAGCCTTTTTTTTAAGCTATGAAAGAAAATATAATAAAGTTATAGAACAGTTTTGAACATTGCCATGTTGCATAGAATTTTTTGTGAATAGTCTCTATCATTTAGCACATGGCTTTGATTTTCTTCACAGTTGCAGTGTATTCACAATCATGTCTGCTGCTCCCTTGAATGCCAAACTGACACCTATTTTGAAAGCAGAATTGGGTTTTCAGCATGAAGAACACTTCCTATAATATTCTTTTATAAAATTCTAGCTCACAGTGCTATAACTTTTATAGCCTTTATCCCACAGTCTTCTACCTGATTTGCCACCCATCCTGGGTACTGAGGAAAGTAGTTTTGTAAGCCAACAGAGCAGAGCCATGTCCTGGGTCAACTTGCTTCCAACAGCTCCCCCCCATCAAAAAAATCCCACTTGGATAATGCCTCCAGGTATACTTTTCCAAACATAAAGATGCAGCTCTTGAAAGTCAGTCCTACTATTCTTTTGAGCCAAGCCCAAACTATGGCAGTGCTGCGAGTATACTTTCAACCAAACAGCACCATACCTATTCTTATTCTTCACAGGGTTATGGAAAACTCCCCAATAAGGGCAATAACATAGCCCATGGGAAAACTATGTCAAGCAGATGCTAGGATATAATTTCTGATGAGAAGTCCTATGGTCCCCAGAGATCATTTCATCATTCACTCAGCAGATTCAACCTTTCTGATGGAACAAACAAATATAATACTATGGAAGGGGTCTGCCCTTCTCTTTGTATTTGGTGTAAATATGCCCTATTATATCCTGAAAAAGAGGCTCCCTTTCAAGGACAAAGACACTTGAGAGGAAAGACTTCCCTTATTCTGAATTACTGTATTATGCTTCAAGGTAAAATGGCAGAGATTTTTGGGACTTCAAACTAGTTCAAAGTGGGGAATGTATTATCGTGGAGCTTCACTCTTTGAAATTTTCATCATTACTTTCACATATCTTTATCTCTTCCTTATCCTCCTTTTCTTATTCCACCTATTTACCTTCTTGTAATGCTGATCAAAAAAATACCTTTCTAGCTAACATGGAGTGAATATCCCATGCCAGCCTTCTGCCAGTGTCACACTAGGAAAATTTCCAGCAGCATGGGATAAACTTTCCAAAGAATATTCTGGTTTGCAATCTGTAAGAGTGGCAAAATGCACTTAACAGATGCAGAATCCAGCCCTGTGTGTTCTACCAACAGAGGGCTGCTCTATGGCCAGCAATCACCTTTAGGGTAACAACCAAGAAATGTATAAGCACTTGTGGATGAGTCCACCTGTGTTGATTCGGAATTTGTATTAGGCATTATCAGCATATTTCAGGTGTATTTCTCTATTGGCTAGTATCAAAGAGAGCAGGAAGCAGGGAGGGAAAACTCAGTTCTAGCTGTAGATTCTGCCTTTCTGATCCCACTGACCCATGATAATTCTTATATACTGGGCAGACACATTACTTTTGAATTGGGTCCATAACATGATTAAAACAAATGGAAGGGCTGTTGCAGTCCAGAAATATGGGGGGGGGCGGGAAATAAAGACAATAGAAATTTCCATTGTCTTTACACCAAAAAGCAAAGTCTTGCACTAGTTAAACTCTGATGCAATGTTTGGATTTAATTACAGTAGGCCAAATTCTGCCCTCAGATACACCAGTTATCTTGGATAAGACTTGGCATGGAGGGGACATTTTCAAATCAAACACCATGGTATTTTTATAATACCATGCCAAATAGGGCATAATATATTTTTAGAAACTTTCTCATTTATAATAATGAAATGCTCTTCAAGATGATTCACATTAAAAGAAACAATTATTTTGGCTCACAGGACATGTTTGTAACTATGTGTAGACACTTATTTGGATGCAATTCAGCAGCATGTAAATTCAGAACGTGGATATATGCCAGTGGCAGGGAGGAAAAAAATCTCGAGGAAGTGAGCTGTTACTCAGTAGCTGTTGCTGTTTCCTTTGCCTGCTAGCTCAGAGCTCCCTATAGCTTCACAGAGGTGAAGAACTGGAAGGGACCTCTAGAGGTCATCTGGTCTATACTATTCCAGAAGGATAAATTCAAACTGACAAGGACAGACATCTGTCAGTGATGGTTTAATATCTTTTTAAAACATTTTAAAAAGGGAAATTCCATGCTCTCCTGTATTCTTCAGTATTTTTGCAGATAGACAAGGTTTTCCTAATGGCTAATTTGAATGGCTTTTGATGCAAATTAAGCAGATTTATACTTTCTCTTGCCACTGTGGTCAGGAGGAACAGCTGAGCATGTGCTGTCTCTCACTGGAAGGTTGTCAGTTTGCCTCCTTTCAATCAAACCTCTTTTAGAAGAGGCATGGTAGAGAACCTTCAGCTTTTCCAGCTCATTTATATGCGCATTAAACCCTCTCAATACTTGCCACCCTCCTTGGGGTCCTTTCCCAGTTATCTCCATCTCTTTACATTCTAGAGCCAAAAGCACCAGCTCAGATCTGGCCAGCAGTGAGGAGAGTGCAATAATCACATCCCATATGTTGCATATAACTTTTCTCAGTTTGCAGTAGCCTCACATTGTTGACTCACATTTAATCCATAATCCACCATGAATCTCGTGTACATCTACCTGCACCAATTGTTTCCTTCAGATTTTAGACCATTTCTCCAACTTGTCAAGATGCCTTGAATTCTAATTTAGTACTTCAAAAGAGTTTGTGACACCTTTCAGATTATAGTGCTCTAGTCCGTTATCCAAAACATTAACTTTTGAAGAAAACTGGGCCTGGATAGAACATGCTTAAATGGTTCCATGTTTTTAAGAGTGAACGACAGCTAATTACTATTTAGAAGTAATATTTCACTCATCTATGCATCCCAAATATGATGATTTCACTATAATCTATTTTAATTTATTTAGTACAGCATCAAAAGCCTTTCTTAGGATATGGTTATTCTGTGATTTTTCTCCTAACCAGCTAAAAATCAAAGTATTTCTTCCCTTGGGTGAATGTGTCATTTCCAAGACAAAAATAAAAAAGCTCCATATTTAAGGTGCATGCCTCTAAGAAATAACATTGTTAAATCAAAGCTATTACTGGTGATACTTTGTAAACTTGAATACAGGCAGTCTATTTATTAACATGGATGGAAAATTATTACAGCTATTAACCTGTAAATCACTGGTGTAACATGTTATTCCAATCATTCTCGAGGGCGGGTGGGCAGGGTAATGTAAACAATATTTTGAAAGTTATTTTTAATGCAACTTGCCATCTTTCTGCCGAAGTCAAAAAGAGACTGTAAGGACAACAACTCTGGTTTATTGCTTTTTATCCTTTTTAACTAACCTGAAAGCACGGGAACACTCATTACGTTCTGAGCAGAGAAAGTTGTTCTGCCTCGGGCTGTGCTATCTCCCCTCTCCCCTTCTGCCTTCTCATGTCGTTCATAACAAAAGAAACATCTTTAAGGAAAGCGGCTACAGTGTTGTCCTGTGGAGAACACAGTTTGATGTAGCCCAGAAGGTCACAGAGCTACCGGATCAGCAAATGGTCTCTGATCCTATGAAGCTTCTGTCTGAACTTCTCTCACTTCTCCCTCCACCCTCCACTTCATGCCTTCAGCTTAAAATATATTTGAGGAGGTTTTGGCATTTTTTTGCAACAATTAGCTTTTTGTTATGCAAAACCAGTTGATATTTTAATACAACAAGTCCTGAAATTAGACCATATTAAGCATCTTCGGTTTTGATTTTGTTATTCTGTTTTTGATTTTGTTTTTTGTGATGATGCACTATCTTCTCTTGGACAAAGTCTCTGGAGAAATAATAGCACAAAGCTGTTTCTTCAGTCATTTCAGGAGATAATAATTCCTCAGGCATAGACCTCAGAGAATTAAAAGTCAGAAATCCAACAAATAATAACTTTTTTTCTTGGTGAGGTCTAAACTTTAGACAATGGATCCTATCTGTTGGTTACCCTTTAATGTCTACAAGCATTCCCCAATGTGCCTAAGATCAACAGACCATGTTAAGTTGACACATTTAATTAGGCATGGGTAAATAGATATAGATATATCGAGACAGATATATAGACATATCTCATGTTTCTGTGTGGACATGAATGAGGGGCATGGAGAAAATGTAGTGTTATGGAGGCCTGGAGTTTTTCTTCTTCTGACCACATGCATCAACTTTCTTTCTTATGATTTTATTTTACTGTAGACACAGAGCAGCACATTGGACACCAGTCTGTTATACTCCTTTCAGTCAAAGAACAAGACCTGTTATTTTTGGGTGCTCTGCACCAGAGACATGGTTGAAAATGCACAAAGCCTGGCTGGGCAAAGGTAGGCAGACCTGGGCACGGTAGGCAGACCACTCAGCTCACTCCAGCAGGCAAGAAACTTATCAACACCACCTTTGTGAACTACGAAGTGGTGATAAATTTGGGACTTCCCCTACCAGTTCATTTTCCTAGTGCACAGGCAAGTAAAGCAATTTATGGAAAACATAGACTTTTTTGTGCAAGGCAGTATAGATTTAGGGCAAGCATAACCGGAGTTTTCTAGTTGATAGAAATGTCCTCAATGGTGTATAAGGGATGGCATGGAATTTGCTTTGTTTTCCCATATATCTTCATGGGAAGTACACAGAAGTTTGCCCAGTTATGTTGCTTTGACTCCCTTGAGGGTTAGGTAGGGATGCATGGGGAGAAGAGAGGCACAAAGGGAAGGCAAGAGCGTGTTTGCCTGACCTGCATGTCCATACCTTTATATTTAACTTGCAAATTAAGGATTTATAGCTACAACTGCATGGTCTGAAAGGTACCTACCCAACTCCTTTTGGTCATACCTATAAATTGTTTATGAGTGGTTGCACTTTGTGCTGGCCGCACAGATTCAAGACACACCGTGTGAGCTCCATTCTAGTTTCTGTACCACCAGAAGTAAACTCTAGTTTCTGTTGAAACACCTCGAGTGCAAAATACAGCAGATTGAGAGAACAGAGCCTCATCAGAGATAAGTCTTGAATCTACACTGGTGCTGGTTTTGCCCTGGCGTCTGCCAGACATGGAAAAATATTTGGCATAAGCCATCTCTCCTAGAATCTTACTTCTTGTAAGTAGTAAAAAGTCACTTATTTATTTAATCTCTGCTCTGTCAAAAAGTTTACTTTATCACCTTCAGTGATGGGGAAGTGTATCCCTTCTGCTGGTCTTCTGACCACCTTGTCTCTCATTCAGCCGCCACCTTATGACAAGAGGAACTTTTCCAGGAGCACATATAATCAGATCTCCTGCATTGTGTTCCCTGTCTCCTTGAAGAATCCTTACATTTTTCCTCCATCCTTTGGTTTCTCACTCCTCCATTGCACTTTCAGTGTGTATTTTCTTTGGTAATATGTATTTCAAAGCAGAAAAATTACAATTGATAGTAGCTTTTTCCTTTTTTATTTCAGTTACATGCCAGCAATAGGGATCAGCTTTGCATTGTAGAGTCCCCTTCCTGTGGCTGCCCATGGCTTTTCTTTTACTGCTGGGACTTTGTTTCTATCACTATTTTCCTTTGCCCACTTGCACCCAACTGTAAATGGGTCTGCTACTGGCTTCCAAACTCATGGTTCAAGAAAATCCTCTGCAACCAACATCCGTTTCTCCTGTGAGATCTTCTAAAACAGGCATGCCAATGTCACTGTCTTTGCCTGTGCTGTGTACTTAAATTTGCTTCTCCACGCAGGAGTGTTTCAGATACTAAGTAACATTGGACAACAGGTTGGTGAGGAGTTCTTAGGAATGAGGTGATTAATGTTACATTAATTTATGTTTCAAAAAAATGAGTCTATGAATTTGACAGGTGGGTTTTGTACTGGTTTCAGTTAGCTTCTCATGAATATCCAGCAGATTAGTTTGCTGACAGGAGTGGATAACAGTGTCCTGAAGTTGTAAATGCAAGGGGATCCCCTTATATAATGAGTACATCCCATTTGCCCTTGCATGTTGAGTGATGAATTAACTTTCCCAAACTCACAGGTTTTGGAGACAGAAATCATTGCTGTGACACATTTGGAAAAATACCTAGCACATTTTGACTGTTGTTGTAATATAAAAATAATATGTAAAAGTACAGGCAGATCACTTTATCTGGAGAGCAAGAACTTGTCACAAGAAAGATTTAGTAAATTTGTCAACATATGTAAGTGAACCAGACAAACAGATAATGATAATAGACAGACACTGCTTTTTATGCAAATGGAATGCTATTTAAAGTACAAAAGAGTAGCTATTGAGCGTAATTGAATTAACTTCACCAAGTTTCATTTTTTGATACTTCTCAGATTAGATAAGAGTAAATTATGAAATAATGGCAAAGAGGATGTAACATCCATGGATGTCATTTTACAGTAAATTCTGCCTTAGGTTATTGCATGAAAAAGAGCTATACCCCAGCAGGGGTTAGTATCAAAGGTGTAATTCAAAATGGGGAGGAACCACAAAAAGAGAAAAAAGAAAAAAAACCCAAACTCAATGATTTTTTTGTTAAAAACTTTTTTTTTTTTAATGGGCTAAAAGATCACTTTCTTCAAAAGACTCTATGTTCTTCACATATTTTCTTCCCTTTACAATATTTCAAGTATACCAGTGGGCTGGATAAAAGAGAGTCATCTCACTGAATTTATGTTGCCTCTTCAGTTTGAACTCAGCAGGTCTTTGCCATAAAGTGAAAGGTCTAAAAATGTTTTCCTGCTTCTCCTGAAGAGAAAAAAAAATAACCTTATAGTTGGACTAAATCATTATACAATGTGGTTAGTATTCATTGTCTCCCATGTATTCATCTGGCCAACAAAAACAAACATCCCAGGTCACTCAGAGGATGTGGTATTCGTCACAGCAAGTCTGTGATCTCAAGCAAGCCAAGGTGATTTCATAGGATGCATGATTTGCAAAAAGCCCTAAGCAAAGCATGCAGACAGTTAATGCTTTATATATTGGTGTGCGTAGCACTGAATGCGACGTGGGTTTGCAGATACAGCCTTCCCTTACGGGTTTATAGAAAAGAGGAAATACAGATGAAAGTTAAAACTGTTACTTGTCCTGAGGTACTGCCTTTTGAAAGGAACGGTGGAAGGGTCCTAGTACAGGTTACAAAAATAAGAGTAAAAGCTAATATTATTTATAACATATTTTTAAACCACAAGTCAGAGGGCTGAGTTAAAAGCGGCGGGTTTTCTAAGGGAGCCCTGTGGCTTTGCTGGCCCCAGGCAGGTCACAGAGTCACCCAGCTTTCCTGGGCAGGCGGCCTCTCTCCTGCATCCCTGTGCTGCACGCAGACCAAGGAGGGTGGCTGCACAGGCACCTCACCGTGCTCTTCCCTACTATTTCTGCTTTGTCATCGCCCCATACCGCTGCACTCCCGAAGTCGGTTCCTGGTGGCCACAGGCTGACGGGGGATGTACAGACTCCCCCACCAGCTGCAGCTTTCCCTGAGGCTATCAATCTCAGAGAGAGGCGGTCTCAAACCTGAAATTCAAAATGCGGGATTTTTCTTTGAATGTGGCTTTATTGATAACCACAATATAATAACAAAGCCCTGGGGTTTTCCCCTGAATTCGCCCTTCTGCATATCCCACAAGACGTGTGCGGTGCCATTGTCCTGGCAGGGGCTTGCCGGGAGCCACTTGCTAGCGTGACTTGGCACTGATCACTCAGGATAATATGCGGAGGGCTCAGCACCCCAAGTTTAGAGTTACTCAAACAAAATGCTGCATGCTGGAGTCTGCCAATGTCTTGTGTAATCCTAACAAATTCCAGCATTTCTGTGGAAAGCAACAAGACATTTAAGAATTTTCTGGAAACTTCACCGTTTTCTTTTATGTTCAGTTTTGGTTTTCTATAAACCATCTGGCAGTTCTTATGTGTAAGTTTGTGTTACCTGCAACTTTGCATTTTCAATTTAAATCCATGTTTAATCGAGTTCCTCAGAGCAACAATCAAATTATAGATTTTTTTCTTATGTGTTTACAGATGTTTAAACGGAGAAACTTTTATTGATATCCTGAGGACCAGCAAGCTGTTTGGATAGAGAGCATCAAATTGTTACCTGTTTTTGGTGCTTCACCCCTCTCTCGAATAACAGCTGGGATCAGGGCTTGTTCTTGCCTAATTGTTAGATAATACTTTTTATTGTACTGCTTTCATAGTGAGCTGCTATCTCACCCACAAATAGCATCTGAAGATGAAGAGGAGCATCAAAGAAACTTCCTTCCTCTGTTTCATGATGGCAAAAGAGCGGAACAAAATAATATCCTTTTCTTTCTTCCCTTTTTTTTCTATTCAAGAGTCTCATAGCATATTAGATTATGTCTAGAGTTCAGGGTGTGGGCTCAAATATGCCACCCCTGTAGCAATTAAAATTGCAGGATCTTAGTAGCAAGATGGAAAGATTAACCATGAGACTTTGCAAGTGGGAAAGAGGAATCTGACTTAAACCAAAACCGTTTCCCCTCTGTCACCCACATACTCATAAGATCCAAGTGGTGTGTATCCATGTAATCCGTCCAGCTTGCAGGCATCAAGGTGCATGTGTCCAGGCAGTCTGGCCGGGGCTCCTGGCCATGACCCAGAGGACAAGAGACAGCAGCTATTGAGTCTTCCTGAGGTCTCCTAGTCTTTTCTTCAGATGGGAACCATATCTGCCACCATGACCTTGTGTAGCAACCAGCTGCAGAAGTTCAGTACCTGCCATGCACAGAGGCTGTCCTCACCATGGGCATGCAGGGATGGGTTTTAGAGTGGCAGGCTGGAGGTTCCTGGGTCATTCTCAGCACGTCCACACTTGGTAGATTGGTCTCAATCTAATCCCTATTGTAATTTCTGCAATGAAAAAAAAAAGTTACTAGATGTAAGTCTATAAATAGACATAAATTCATAAATTTATATATAAATCTGGGGTGAATATGCTGGTGAGTCTGTGTGTTTATGATGTTTTTCTAACCTCTCCCCTTACAATTTTGATATAGTGCTGTGTTTTGCCCAGCAGGACCAGGAGTGGATTTTGGTTTCTAGCATATATGCCAAACATCAATGAAAGGCTCACTTTGTCTTTTGTTTGACACATTGGTCTTGAGAATTGGTCTCATTTAATATTCTTATCAGAGTTTGAAGTCCTTGAACTTCTGATTGATTGATTCTTCTGAGCTTTAAATAACAATACTACGTAATGTGATCTTTGTTAAGACTTCCCAGAAGGTGACCAAGAGAGCCAGACTTCTGGGTTTTGTGGGGTGTCTTTTGTTACTGCTCTTTTGGGTTTTTTAGGAGTTGTTGGTTTGGGTTTGCTTTTTTGGTGTTGTTTTTAACTTTTGGTTGGTTTTTGTTTGGTTGGTTGGGTTTTATTTGTTTGGATTTCTTTTGTTTTGGGTTTTGTTTTGGTTTTTCTTGTTTTGTTTAGTTTTTACAAGATGAGCTTAGCTGAAAAGAAAAATCTCCCGCTAAAAACCATGTATAGCTTCATGCACTCATTAGCGTAACTCTAGAAGGGCTTTGTCCTCACCAGAGGCCTGAGTTTGCTGGATGTTGCCTTTAAGTGTGAAAGTCCCAAAACTACTTTGTTTTTGCGGTCTTTCCCTGCGACTGTTACTGCCCGCGGTATACACGGTGTGCTACAAAGTTGTCTGATCTGATGAGTACGACCAACTTCAGGAGAGCTTTGCTGTGTTAAAATATAACGTTGGACGTTAATGGAGGGCTCCCAGGTCCTTCGGTGGCTTCCAGGTCAGCCTTCTGTCTCAAAGAAGGAACAAGGAGCCTCCGTGGGCAACACCAGCGGCCCCGTTTTGGTTCCAAACGCCGGCAGCTGTGGCGGTACCACTCGGTCTCCGCCGTTAGATGGCAACAGCTCCCCGGGTAACCGCGGAGGGGAACCCGAGCTGTCTTTGCTCTTCCTTCCCAAAAGCCTTCTCAGCCCCGGCCCGGCTCCTGGTTGTGGTTTGGGAGCGGGGAGCTGGCGAGCGCCGAGCGATGCTCGGCTCTCTACCCTGGGGCCGTGTCCCTTTTCCCAGCCCCTCTGCCCCGGGGGAGCGTGGCACTGCTTACACCCCCCTGCAAAACACAGGGGACGGCCAGCAGACCCCCGCTTCCCCCTGTGTTAGGCGAGAGAGGGATTATCTGTGCAATAAAAGGAAAGACACATGCATGGGTATCTGCGGGATAAAATTATAGACTTTTGCTTAAATTAATAACACGTAACTTATGAGTTTTGTTGCAGTTTGGAGCAGGTTTTCATCACACGGAAGCAACGAAAAAAGTAATGGCTTTGAGGTACAAACTGTGAATGTTTCAGTTATCAAGTAATGGAGGTCATGAAACACCGCATTAGATTTTTTTTTTTTTCCATCTTACATGACTTCAAATTAAAAATGCCCAGTACTATCAAAGAAAAAACAGTTGGAGGGAACCCAGTGCATCTCAGTTTTTCTGCTGCCCAGAGGTCAGATCAGCTATACCAACATCATTGTCCAGGAATACTTCTCCATCCTAGTCTTAAAGGCATGAAAGCTCCATAACCTCCCAAGCAGACTAGGTATTCCCCATGCCAGTGACTTCAGTAGCTCTTAAGAGCTTGAGAACTATTTCTCAATAAAAGGTCAAGATTTGTAGATTAAACATGCAGCCAAGTTTGAGTTTCCAATGCCAGCTGTTCTGATTCTTCAAAATGCCCGAAGATATAAAGATGCTTGAGTGTCTCCAAGCTACTGTCAATGAACCTGAGGAGTAACAGGGTGCCAACATAAGTACACATTTAATTATATTGAAATTTTCACAACACTTAAGCTTTACTTTTTTGCCTAAGCCAGGCATTGATCAAAGTAGCGATATATGTGACCAAAATAAACTAACACCCCAAATACCTTAGTTTCCAGTAGTAAGATATGCAGATGTATACAATGAATAAGCTTTTTAAGCCTATACTTCAATATTAATAGTTTTTTCCACTGTGGCTACCACTTTCATGTCTGGAACTGTACCTGCCTTTCTATCTGACGTTATATTATTTTGTTTATTATCTTCATTTTCAGTGTAGCTGGGTCATTTTCCTCACTCTTTCCAGCTCATTCCCATACTCCTGTTTCAAGACGGTACTCAAACTTCATTCCCTTAATATTGAGAGAGATTTGGCTGTTCCCCAGTAAAACTGAGTTTGTGCTTGCAAGCATTGTCTGCCACTTCTAAGATTTTCTGAAGCATTGAGATATTTTTGAAATTGTTACCCATAACCCCTCAATTTGGGAAGGGTAATTATTCACCTGATCTTATGAGATCTTTTAAATCATCAAAGAGAAGTGCCAAACGATTGCACAATACCTATTTGTTTACTTCTGTTGACACAGAAATTCAGGGCTTCCTGTGAAGGGAAATGCTTTTATCACAATTTTTATTACAGTGTTAAACTTTCTGTCCTTCCTCTTTTGACTTTCTCTCAGGCCCAAGGATGCCAAGCAGAGGGCTGATGGTATAAATACCACTTTGAACATCCTGAACTGGCTATATATTTGAGCTAGATCCATTGCTTGTGTTAGCTTTGATTCTTCATGTATGATGTTTGCCTGTACCACCTAGATTTTGGATTTACCAGCTATCTTCTGTAGCACCAGCTGACCCACCCCAAAAGCAAAATATAACAATGACAGAAATAACATATTGGGCCAAGAAGAGGCCCCAAATGTGATGTAAATATTTAGTTTCAGTCACAGCAAGGAGGGTAAGAGGAAAGTGCATTTGAGAATTTTTAAGTAATACTGCTTGCCTCTAAGCAGAATTCGCTCTATTTATCAAAGTTAATCATTAGGTCTGTTCTAATTAATAATAAACGGTTAAGCATTTCTCTGCATTTGAAATGGCTCTTGCATGCCCTAGTAAATCTAAGTACTTGTTTTAAGGTACTCTGCAATGTATTTGCAGCCTTTTTCATAAAATTTGCCTGTTATCTGGAAGATACCTTGGCTGCTGGCATGCTATAGGATGGCTTTTATGGAGTCGTTTAGAAACAGTTCCTCCTACAATTAATTATTATTGTGGGATTGCCATAATAATGAGAAGAAAATAGTTCTTTTTATGATGACAGTCATTAACTGGGCAGAAAAGTCATCATGACAAATACAAAACCAACATGGAGTGTAAAAACATGACCCATCCATCTCAGGACTGAGGAGATGCTCACACAGCCATCCTTTGCAGAGAGAGCCCTCTACCAGACCAGGTACAGGAGCAGCATCCTTCCAGGTGATGCTGATCTATGGAACTCAGCTAGTTCTGGGCAAATCTTATGAAAGGAACAATTAATCTCACATATGGGAATGAAATATTAGGTGGTGGCCCAATACGTAGGGTGTTGTGTCTTTCCTCTGTGTGTGGATGCATGTGTACCTACAGACAAGCTGTGGAAACAACAAAAGTCCTGGAGCGTATCACCACTTATTTTTCCAGACTAAATATTCTGTTGCATCTGCTGGGTTGGTTTTGCCTTGTTTTTGTTGTTGCTGTTTTTGTTGGGTTTAAGTGTGCTTTCAATTTGCTTCTCACCAAATAAACATGAAAGCTTGTCAATAAGTTTCTCTTCCTCTACCCTGAAATCTGGTGTAAAGAGAAAGCAAAAATGCCCTATACTCTTTCCTGTCACCTGCTTCATAGACGGCAGAAAGCTGAGTGAACGAATAATTTGAAGTGATTTACTTGGCAACCTTCATCACATGTCTATAGAAAACCTGTCGTTTTCTAGAATATATTTGCTTTTCAGAAAATATTCTCTAAATTACTTAGGCCAGTGATCTAGTTACCTGGAACACTTGAGGTAAATAAGTGTTTGGTGACAACAAATACAATTTACTTTCGTATTTGTTAATAAGCGAATGCTCGTGGAACATGTTGTAGATATTTGCGTGGGACTAACACAAAGCCCTTCATAAAGAAGACCTGCTGCTGAGTCACAGTCCTTCATGCGAGGCAGCCAAGTGAGGGGTGTTATCAGTCTTCTGTCTGTGCTCTGTCTGTGGTCCTCCTAGAGCTGTTGCGGTGGGGTATGTCAGCAACTCCTCCTCGTGTGTGCCTGGTCACCCCCAGCCACCCCCAGCCCCATGATGGGCTTTGCCGCCACACCAAGCATCTCAGGGGGATGCAGCCTCACGGCAGCACCTCCTCTTCTGCTGTCTCTGCCACCCGTGTCTGCACTCAGCAGAAAATGGAGCAAACAGCTGAGGAGCGCGGGTGGCAGAAGGAAAAGTGATAATGTCATAAAATATGTAACTATTTGCTACAACAGATGTGAATCAGAGGTTTCTGTTTGTTTAGTAGAGGGCACATTTTTCTGAATAGTCCCAATTCTCCTAAGGGTCATGGTATAGTAATTCCATTACTTTTAGCACTGGAACAAAGATACCACAGCCATACAGCGCAAATTGCTGATCCCTTGTAAAATCAATTTGCTGTTTCAAATTTGTTCCATAACTTTTGATGAGCAAACTTTGCAATAGCAGGCTACACAGGTCAGATATTCCATGTCCTTGTGCAGCTCAAATAAAAACATAAAGCTGGCATAAATTTCAGCTCTTGTTACTTCAAGAAAAATGTGATTGTTTGCCTGTTTCTGATGTGAGTCAGATCTGTCATGCTGTGATCGAATAGTGCCCAACATCCAGCATCAGCAGTTGTGGAACTGCAGCCAGAGGATGCTGGTGGGAGTGTCCCCAAGACTGTGCTTAAAGTCTCTAGACAACACTTTCCATCTGCTCTTGCTTTTGAGTTACCAGCATGCAGAGTCAGTTGGCGGTTCGTAGTCTTGTTGAGAGATTTAATACGCTTTGAAACAGCCAAATTAGATAGTAAACTGGTTTCTGTAAGCGATGACTTCAGAATCTGACTCCTCACACTAGGTCTTTGGAGGATGACCAAATCAGACACATCTTCCTGACTCCTTCATTCATATGGAAAGATTCATTATTCCTCTGCATTTACTTTGAGTGTTTCTGTAACAGGAATTCAGGCAGTTGTTATTAATTTTTTAAAAAATTATGCCAAACATGGCGTTTTAAATAATACCGTCATGTTGTATGCAGCATTATCAGCAACAGTCATGCATTTATTCTTTATTAGCCGTATTTGCTATTTTTACATTAGCAAGCAGTAAGGACCAATAGGAGCAGATGTGTAGAGCAAAAGAATGGACACCAAGAACTTGACATCCAAGCTCTACATGCTGCAAGGTACTTAATTTCAGACTAACTCCAGCCTGCTCTCGTCAAAGTCCAATCTTGTCTGCAGTAAATTATGTGCCCTCCTACAGCATAACTTTGAAAATAAACTCAAGAAACCCAGTTCATGCATGCCATGACTGCCCTAGGATGTGAATGAAAGCACAGTAACTAGGGACAGACAACTCTTCAGAAATAGCCTTGATCACTACTAAAATACTAATGTAAAGGTACCAGCTGATGCTCGTGATGTGGGTCTTTGAAAACAACATTTATAACACTCTGAGGTGTTCTGAGTCATTTGCTTAATATGCAAAGAAGTGTTACTACCATTCAATTACTTTTAATCATTTACATTTTTCTCCAAGCTTTACCTGTATGGCTCTATGCTTGCTCCTAGATGGAGTGTAACTTTCTCCCCACATTTAAATCAGGGAAGGTTGAATAGCTTATAGGTTAGGAAAAAGTGATAAAAACATTTTTATGATGTAAGAGATTTTAAGATATTTTTAATGGTTCTAGCACCTCTGCGAAAGGTAATGGAAACTTGAAATTTGGCAGGAGTGTCACTCCTAATGCTGGAAATCAGCTTTGTTCAGCCTGCAACTATACCCTTTTATACATTGCCTTTGCAATATAGGTTTTACTTACAGGATTGCAAGGTATTTTTCTCTTCTAGCACTGTCTCATTCACTGTGTGATAGAACCACCTCATTTGCTGTAAATGTGCAGAGTGGCTAAAGAGCAAGTGGGAAGTCTGAGGAAACAGAAAGACACATCCAAGTACTGGATTAAAAATTGAAAGGTCTGGGCTCTGTTTCTTTTTCAGGATATCCTACCTGGCCTTGGACAAGTGGACTACAGCTGGCTCTTGGCACCTGTGCCAGCTCTATCACGTGGCTAACGTGAGGACAAGGACAGAGGATGTGCTCACCCCTGGCCAGGTGACGGGTGTCTCCAGGGCATCAGGGCCTTCCTCAGCCGGCGCTACACACCAGCTGCAGCCACTGCCCTCTTCATAACTACATCAGGTTTTGTGAAACTAAACGCATTTCAGTTTGCGTGGTATTGGGCCTGCATGGGCAGCCTTGAAAACACTTTTTATTTAAGCCAGACTCTGGTTAGTGTGCACAGATTGCGCCTTGAACAGTGAAAATAAGATGAGGAAATGTCATTTAAAAAAATCCTCTTTGCGTGATCATCGTAGCCAAGATTCACAAAAGCACCTGTGGAGCAACCTGCACAAAGATGTAGTAGCACTTTATCTGTGCTTGTAACACTGTAAAGCCGCATCACACACATCTGTGATATGGACTATTATTAATATTCTAGGACTATCTTGTACTTCAGGATATAAAAGAACAGGCTATATTTTGAAAGCACCAGAAGTTTGCCCACTTCAGTTGGTTGCATCAGCACAGCTGCCTTGGGAAAACATCGATTTCCCTCATCAGCCCAATCATATCAGTATCAAGCAGAAAAAAGATTCTTTCCAGGGGTTTCCACGTTACCAGATGATACTCAGAGGAGGGCAACTTCCCCTTTAGCATTGCTAACACATCCTGTTTTCCCCTGAAGGAACCAGATATGTAACACTTTCTTTCTTTAACAGGCCAAAATAGTTGTCCTGAATGTGATATCTGATGGGAGACTGTCTTGCTTCTTGAGCCTTACAATGCTTAGTGTCATGATGCTGAAGTACATTGATGGATCCACAGTCTGATTTTTGAAAGTGTTGTGCCTGTTTTTTGTAGACTTCTGTGGGGACACCTTTCTGCCACAGATAGGAACAAAGGATGAAGCAGAGATTCTTGACCTTTATGTCTTCATGCCACAGTCTGCCTGGTAGTTACATTTTTGTTTAATAGAACAAAAACCATGCTGGAAATCAGATCACAGAATAGTGTAGGTAGGAAGAGACCTCTGGAAGTCTGTAATCCACTCCTCCTAAATAAAGTTTAGGGTGCTCAGGACTTTACCTTCAGCTGAGTTTCATGTGTCCATAAGTATGAAGGCTTCACAGCCCAGTGTCTGATGATCCTCAGGGTAAATAACCTTTTCCTTACATCTAAGGCAAAATTCTCACATTCCAGCTTTGGTTCTGGATATTGAATTTAAAGTTGATATAATTTTATACCTTTATGAGGGCTAATTAAAATGAAGTAAATATTTTTTAACAGGTCTCAAAAACTCATAATCATCTTCAATGAATGCCACTGCTGGTGGCAAATGGGACAGCATCTAGGAAATGGACACTTTTTTGGAGGGCATTAATCGAAATATAGATCCAATTCTTAAAACTGAAGCAGTTTAAATTTTGATTCAGAGACGCTTGGTGTATTCATGTGCCAACTAAACTCCCCCTTTTGAAGTTCGTGATGGTCCTTCATGACTAGAGTAAATGTCCTGTAACACCCATCTCCTTCCCATCTTGCTGCATCCATATTCCAGGTGGAGCTGACTTTTTTGAGTTAAATGCCACTGGAGAGTCACAGACAAAACCAGAGAGCATGACGCTCACATTTGGAAAAGGGAGGAACCAATTTTATATAGAGCAAGTGGAAACCAGATGTACTTGAAACTGGGGTGAAAAGAAGCAGAAGTGTCCTTACAATTGAAAATGATTGTTTCCATCAGGTTACACAGCTCTGTATTTCCTAGACCACATACCTGGACTTAATTAGGGTTTTCCAGAAAGAACATTGCTCTTTTTATTCTAATTTTTTAAAAATTAACTTAGTCATAATACTTTATTAGAAAATGAAGTCTGATATTTTTTCACAGAAATGACTGGAAAATTGATAGACTTCCTAGGATTCTTGTTTAAAACCTGGCTGTTGATTAGTATGTGGATCTGTGCTCTATTGGAGAGTAGGAACTCTGTTGTAGTGTAAAAAACCTTTCCTTTAAAAGGCAATTTTTTTCCCGAATTTATTTTTGTAACTTGTTTTGAAATCTAGTGGCCTTGGAGATGTACTTGGTCCCAAGGTAACAGTCTCAAGGTGACAGTCCCAAGGCAACAGTCTTGGCATAAAAACACTTCCTAAGGCCAGCAGTTGCGTGACTGTTCAGTGGCACCTCATGAGCCAAGACATGGCCCAGCATGGCACTGGGCACCCACGGGGACACATTGGTGACCTCTGTGCCATGTAGGGCTGGCTGGCAGTTTCGATGAGCAGCCCTCAGCAGAGGATTGCTTGAGGGGATGGGCTGGGTGGTGAGCGTGAGGGCCATGGGCTGGCCAAGGAGCAGGTAGGATGCTGCCCCCCACATCAGGCATGTCTTCAACCCCATGGGAATGAAATGAGCCTGTCCCAGGGCAGGGAGTGGGCGGGGGGCAGAGGAAATCCAAGCTGCCCTTGACATTTCTCCTAGGCGTGCCAAAATCTGGGAAAGCCAAGTGCCTTAATGTGTTTTCAGCCTCTCTGCTTCCCTCTCTCACTGAATCATAGAATCATAAAATAGTATGGGTTGGAAGGGACCTTCCAAAATCATCTAGTCCAACTCCCCCAAAGTGACACTGGAAGATAACCTGCTTTATTGCAAAAGTTACCTGAGGTGCCTATAGGTTTTACTGTGTCTGTTCTTTGTGGAAAAAGCGATGGAGATGGAGGTGGACAGGCAGAAGGGACTGACTGACCTTTGAGGGTAGGAAGAAGGCAAAAGTGACCACAGGGGAAAAGACATGCTTGAGGAATGCCTGGGGGTTTGGCAGATCTTTACTGAAAATAAGTATATAGTCGGTCACTCTGTACATCTGCAAGCGGGAACTTTGGCTTTTGAGAGATCCAAGAGGTCCCTCCTGTTGCCCATCCCTGTAACAGAATAGTGTCCTGGGCTATAGTTTGCAAACAAGGGGCTTTTTGTAGCTTATTAGTTCAGGTTCTGTTATCATTCTTAACACCGAGGTTGCCACAGCCACTTGAAAAGAGCCACCTCGCATTAATAAAGGCTTAATGCTGAGAACATTCTTTACAAAGAAATGTCCTTCCATTGCATTTCTGGAGAAATACCCACAGGGAATTCTGTGACTGAAGCATCTGGAGAGAGATTTAGTGCTCTGCTGTGTGAGAAGAGTCTCCTTCCACCCTGAAAATGTGGAAGTGAGGGGCAGGAGATGGCAAGGGGAAGAGAAAAGCGGAGGCAGAGAAAATGCAGAGTGAATGCTAAAGTGCCATAACTAACCATTTGAAAGATCATATTGCACTTACTCTTGTGGAGTTAAACAGTTTAACCCAAGGAAGCACCGTCACTACAGTTAAGAGTAGCAAGAAAAAAATTGCTTTATTGACAAAACACTGGGAAAACAGTGACGGAAAAAAAGGGGGGGGCATATTTGTAACTGTAAAAATAAATTAATCAAAACTGTCTGTGGAGGATAAATTGTGTATTTCTATCCACATGTAATCTTGCACGTTCTCTTTTTGATTTAAGGTGATTGTCTTTGTTATCGGACCTGTGCAGCAGGTTAATCAGGAAAGCAGTATTAGCCTATTGAAAACGGCAAGCAGCACTAATCAAGATAGCGTATGGTGCTACTTTGTCTGGGCTGCATAGCAAAAGGTGCAAAAGCTGGGGATATTTTGGAGCTGGACCACCCGCGAGGAGAGAGCAACAGATGTTCTGTGATTATACGTAACAAATATTTATATTCCTGGCACCCTTTATTCCTTGCTAAAACCTATAACCTTATTACGTGCATGACTGGCTTTCTGCTAAATATGAAATAAGGACACACTTTCTCATTCACAAAGGACATTGCCAGATACATAACTGGGTAAAGCTGTGGCTTCTCAGTCATCATTCATTGAGCAAAAGTAATGAAGCTTCTGCAAAAATCATATCAAAACACAGTTGGTAAATGTGCCAGCATCTTCTGTTACTAATGTATTTCCTTACATACATGGGACTGAATCTGGACCTTACATCTTCAGGAGAAAACTGGAATTCCTTGTTCTCCCAGTTACATCAGGAATTTCACACCCCTCCCCGCGCCCCCCCCCCAAAAAAAAAGTAATACAAACAAATCAAACTTAAAAAAAACCCTCGTCTTGGATTTGTGGATTAATCTAAACTCCATTTTTTTAAAAAGTGTGCCTTGCCTTTATGACTGATCATAGAGAAGATATTGATGATACATTGCCCTGCCCTATCTACTTGAAAACCATTAAGTATATGAAGAGAATCTGAAAGCATGATCATTTTTAAAAGTAACCTCATTTATTTCGCTGACTGACTCGTGCCTTTTGAATAATAATAATACTGAGAATTAACTGAAAACTTATCTAAATTCCATCATGCAGCACAGATGACTTGCTTTTAACACTAATTTTGTTATATAATGAGTTCTATAAATTCATGGAGTCTTGCTCTGTTCCTCTGTTCTATTTGATTGCTCTGTGAACGTTACCTTGTCGTGATATTGACAATGACTGATTTATTCCAGAAACATGTCTTCTCTGTTTCCACATTACTTGCGAGACACTGGCGTATTAGTATGTGGCAGATATTTTTAGTAATTTACAAATTCTATTAAGATCAAAGGTTTCCTACTCACTTTTCCTTACTTGTAAACTTTTCGTTAGTTTTTGTTTTGAGAATCTGTTGTTCATTATTTGTTTGGTGGTATTATTTCTGGTGATGAATGAAGTGGACTTCCAGAGAGCCTCAAAAGCGATAGCCTGTTACTTTTGTTTCTGGGAGTGAACACTCCTATGTATGAATAATATGATCACATTTTCTCCTTGTATGGCAGCTCTTGAAAATGATATTCTGAATTCATACAAACTTTTGCAAGCTTTGAATAAATTTCAACTCCTACTGCTCAGATAAGGTTAATGTACTTTTTCATTCAGAAGAATATATATAAAAACAAACATATAAACCCATCTAATATTTGTCTTGCCTTAGCTATTAGAATACCAGCCACTGGGAATTCATCTTCTAATTATGACTGCACAGTTAAAGAATGGCTACTAAAGGAAAAGAAAAAAATGTTGAAGAATGAAAGAATTAGTATAACTGGAAAATTCCTTCTTTTGTTATCTGAGAAGCTGCATATTTTCACAAAGGATATTTTTGGGAAGTTACAAGGTATTGAGAGGAACAAAAGTGACCCATTGCTCTGATTAAAAGATCTCAAATACATAGCGTTATCTCTGTCTGTGTTTGTATACATTTACACACATTTATATTTTTATTCAGCTTTAGAAAAAAAGAGAGGGATCAGGAAAATCATATTTAAACTGTACAGGAATGATGAGTTAGGAAAGAAGAATAGCCAGGGTGGGGGTGGAGGAAGACAGAAGAGAAGGTACAAAGGAGAAGGAAAAGATATAAAAGAAGAAAACACTTGAACTACCACAACAAAAAAAGCAAAAGATGCTAAGACTTCACTTATTCCCTAGCACATATTCACATATCCCAGAGAGTAAGGAATCAAAAATCTTCATCTTACCCTTATCTCTGCCCACCTGGATTCAAAGTGTGAAGAAGCCATGCTAGAACATGAAATGCAATCTTATTCCTTCATGGACGCACAGTTTAGCCTGTGATCAAAGAGTAAATGATTCTTCCAGCAATGATATCAAGACATTCGCTATTGCAGATTTTCTCTCCTAAAAACAATGAGCAGTTCTTTAGACACCAGTGCTTGAGGTAGGACTTCTAGTTCTCTTCTTGTTTTAAAAGAAAAAAATGCAATTTTTTTGGCAGCAGCCCCTTTTTTAAAAAAACAAGACAAAAATTTGGATTGTGTTATTCTCCCTAAAATGCAACTAACTGTTGCAGTTTTACTAAACTTGGTCTTACTCATTGTCTGTGAGCAACCTCAGAGTATTTTAGAAATTCCAGAGTAATTTCTGATTTGCTGATTTTCCAGGAAAACACAAAGTGCAAATATATCTCTTGTATTTCAAAGGTTTTCATATTCTGGAAAATGTGTTTTAAACTTGGTTATTATGAGACTAGAGTAGAAGAGTACTACAGAACACAGTTGCTCTCCATGCAATCTAAAGGGTAGATGACAGAAATGCCCTGTTTTTTCTCAGTAAGTGTCCTGATGACTGTGGTCAGTAAATACTGCTTATTGTCATTTGGTAGCTGTCAGTCACTCAGAAATTCTGCAGCCTGCTACTGTGGCTGCTCTCTGAACACTGAACGTGTTCCTCAAGTAAATGTCAGGACATGTGTCTTCATAAACTGTGGTGGCTGGCTGATGGAAGAAAGAAAATCAAGGAAATTTTTTTTTTTTCTTTTTTTCTGGGACATCCTTTAAAACTCTGCAAGTACCCTGGAGATTCTCATCTCTTGTGCAGCTGAATTAGTCCCTCCTAACAGAACTGATTGTTCTTTAGATCCTCTCCAAACATATGGCTGAATATTGAGGCAGTTGTTCTCTTGTTAGTATATGTTAAACTTCATTAATTTCATGATGGATCATGTCCCAGCAGCTTGGAGTCCACGGCACCATATTTGTTGATACAGCCTGTTGAGATCCAAGTTCTTTAATTTGCAATTGTAATATGTGATTTTCCAGAAATAAAATGCAATTCAGTCACAGGACATTCAGAAGCACTCAATTCTAATCTATAATGTCAGCAAGCCCATTTCACTGACATTATTGTTTTGACACTGAGTGTAATAGAAATGATTAAGCCAGGAAGAGAGCAGCACTTACTTGACTGCTGTCAGCTACCGAACCACAATAGCCCAGCACACAGAGCCTATTCAGCTGATGAAGCGTGAAACTTGATATGCTGCTGCAAAATGTTAGTAACCACAATGCTATATTTCAATCCCTACTTGATTTTATAAATGTTTAGTCTCACTCTGTTAGACCCAGCGTCATACAAAAGCAATTCCTGTTTCACAACTGGAAGGAATAGCAACCAAACTTCTTTCTTTGAAATTCACTGTATCCAGGCATGTGTCAAGGCCTTTTTTTGTTATTTTTTCAAATGGAAGAGTGTATTCAGATGGGAGATGAAAATGGAAAGAATACGAACAATAGTAGCCCTTGTGACTTTAATGTGAAGATTAAGATTCATGATGGTAGGAATGTAATGTGATAGAAATATATATCATGGCCCTTCCAGCAGAATGTATACTTTGTTCTGAAATAATTTGTTATTGCTGAGCATGGGGATGCAGGCACTTAAACTGAGTGCTAAGTGGGTATTTCTTCAAAATAGGTGTTTGCTTTCCTTTACATTTTATATAATTTTATATCATTATGCTGTCAAATGTCCTGTGGCATAAGGCTACCAAACTAGGCACAGACAAGGCCATGTAATGATGTAAGCAAATACCTCTGTCTCTCTTGTGTCTGAAAACTCCCTTTTCCCCTCAGGTTTGTGCACAGAAGATCCATAGTGTTACTTCAAGATATTTCAAATTATACTTACAAGCAGTCTTACCATATTTTTTCTCATTTTATAGTTCAAAAGATTTTAATTTAGAACACTCAGTTGTTCATAGAAGTATTGTCCATGCACCATCTAAGGTGTGGCAGAAGAAGTATTTTATTCATAGAATCTGGATTAGATGTAGAATTTGGAAAGAATAGGTGAGAACAAGACATGGGGCACGGTGTGAGACAAAGCTGACTCAGAAGGTACTGAGCATCCTCTGTAGCACAGGGGCATTTGAGAACTGTCACCAGTGGAGGCAGGAGGCATCTTGCCATCACCACAGACCAGTGCTTGCCGTCACTCTGACCTGCAGTGCTCTTCTTCTGCTATTGCTGGTAGAAAAGATCTGACTTCATATAGGGAGAAACCAAGTGTTTGAAAATTAAAAGTCTGCTTGCAAAGCTTTGAGCAGAGTAGAAGTCCTGAGGTTTCTTATAAAGCAATTATATGGTTACATAAATGGCTTTATAAGTTTACCTCTTAAATAAAATATCACCTCAGGGAAGAGTCTGATTTATTTTACTGCTCTGTAAATATCAAGTATGTTTATATTAGTTATATCACACATATAACAACACCTGATTGTTGTATCTCCATGTACTGTAATACATTCAATGTTAAAAATAAGAAAAATTTTCTTCTTGATGAGAGTCTAAGCATTTCTTATTGACAATCAATCCATAATACTCTAAATAATAAAATAATTTGCAAGTATCAATAATAGAAAGGGAGACATATATGCAAATGGACACTGGATTATGTATCTTGAGATAGATTATAATTGCCTGGGATATATTATAATTGCCATGATTTATGTTAAAGAAAGTAGCGAAGAACTGGCTAAAGCAGGGAAGAAGCAGGAGTGCGACATGAGTTCATGTTTTGGAGCAGGGAATTTTGGGTTTCATCACTGGCTATTGCCATAATTTTTGTCATGCCAAAACTAAATAACTTAATTTTCCTTTCTGAGAAATCTTTGTAGTCCTATGCAATTTCCAAGGCCGTAATGAGACTAAAGGAAGTGGCAGTTATAAATTGATATAAATTCTTCACATCAAAGCTCATATAGGAAGGGTTTTCTTCCCATGAGAAGAGATCATAGCAGACCATAAGAGAGCTGGAGTTCCAGCAGAGAAGGGCCATGTGCGAGGGGACAGCGGGTAACCATGCATGCCATGGCAATGATTTGGTAAATCCTGCTGAGAGAGCCAAACTCTGCAGTGGCTTTTCTCCCAACTTGACTGCACAAATCTAGGTGGAGACGAAAGGGCACAGTCTGGGAAGGGGCTGACTAGAGCTGGGTAGGAAAACATTTCTTCTTCCCTTTCTCTCATCTTGCAGTATTTTTTCACATTTAAAAAAAATAGATCCCATTCCAAATGCAACTCAGTCTACAAAAGAAAACAAAATGCTGAGTGCATGTTTGCAAAAACAATCAGACACTGAAATGTTGTACTTTCATACCCGTAGCATCTTTAGGTTTAACTTTTCAAATTATTTCAACTTTTAAAACTATTTTCTGCATTTTCTTATTGTAGGTTAACTCACATATGACAACTCATTCTGAATGAAAAGAAAGAACTTTTCCCCTGGTAGGAATATCTACAAGAAGGCGGTAACACTTTTTGCTCACTGGCTTGTGTGAAGTTCCCAGCCGAGAACATGCCAATACCTATGTATACACACAGTTCTGTGCAGGCCTTCAGTTCCCAGCCATAATATATCATTAGCAAAGGTTTGGGGTTTTGTGCTTTGGGCTGGCCTAACTAGGAGTGAAGAAAGGGAGACTTACTCTGTGGTTTCACAATTGGCTAAGCCCACACCGCTGCGGCTCTCACCGCGAGTAGCTCTCCCGCTCTTCCTCCTGTGCTTTGCAGCCAGCTCCGTGAGCAGACTGTGCTCTCATCTTGCAGTATCTGCAATTTTTTTCAAGCAATGGATTAAGTCAATAGCTCTTTGGTGGGGAAAAAGCACTTTTTCAGCTGAGAATCAATAGAAACAATATTGGCCATGGATATGTTGAATTCTGGAGGGATGCAAACAGGCACCGAAACAATCGCAGCAGAAGACTGTTGCTTCTTGTCCTGGGCAGATCGGTTTTTACTGGTGGTAGAGACTTGAAGCCTCAGGACAGCTTTGTGTATGTACCGCTAAGTCCAGAGATTTTACACCATGGGGGAAAATACAGGGTTTAGCCAAGAGTGCCTTTAAAGTGAGTACTAGGTTTATTTGAGCAAGGTTATTTATAGGAATTGTCAGCACTAATAAATGAAAAATGATTTTGAAAAGCATTGTATGACAATATGTGTGATGGTTTTATGAGGTAATAATTTGATGTCTGAATGATAAGGATGACAGAAGTAATGCTATTTTATTGATACAATACTATAAAATAAAAGCTTCTAAAAAGAAGGAAGTAGCAATACGAACTGTAATCTCTCTCCTAATATGTTTGCACAAAAGAAAAACGTTTAAATATTTTGAACGTAGCTATTGAATTTATAGTGCTTTTTTGACTGTTTTCCTTGGGCTTAGGTATAGCATACTGTGTACATCACTTCTGTGTTCAGGCCTGGAACTTGTCTTCTACCTCTGCTTTGCAGCTTCACGACAGTATTTTGTACAATATTTTAACAAAGGCCGACTTCCCATTATATTAAAATATAATGGTGTGTTACAGAGGACAATTCTGCTTCTTATTTTTATTTTTACCTCGTGCTTTCCTTATGTCTTCCTTTGATTTTGTTGCAAGTTGAATGCAGGGATGGGATTTTCATTTAAAATTGCCAAGTTGCCACCAGCACGACTGAGGCTCTAGTCAATGAGCCAGGCTCAGCAGCAAGTGAACATCCGTGGTATCTTGCAAAAAGCTCTGAGCATCTTGCAGAATGTGTTTTGTCTCTCTAATATCACATAGACAAGCTACACTGAATTTGTAGTCTTTAGCAAAAGTGACAATCAATGTGTCCAAGTCATCTATGACAAAATACTCCTGCCCATGACTTGATAAAGCCAGAGGTAAGGTGGATATTTAGAAAGAAGATGGAAAATCTTGTGTTTTAGAGCGCAGATTACCACTTTGGTGAGCTGAATTCGTTCCCTTTTTCTGCTGGTGAGTTGTTGGCAATGGTGGGCAAATTCCACACCAGCACTTTTGCAGGTGGTTACTGACTGTGTTTTCCTCAGAGCTGAGCACCCAGCTCAAGGTATCCGAGGTCTGACTTTTAGAAATGCTGCACTCTCTGAAAGGCAGCTGAGTCAATAGAAGCTGTGTGTGAAACTGTACCATGCTATAAAATGTTAATACTCGAAAAAATCAGATCCAAGTCGTCTCCTATTAGGTACTCAGTCACTCTTGGTTATTCCCATTTTTAAAACAGGAACAACATTATGCCTTACATTGGTAGATGCTGGAAGATAAGCTCAGTCATGCTCATAAAATATCCAAATCCTGTGACAATGAGCACCTCGTAGTGAAGTTAATAATTCTTCATTTTTCTCCAAGCTTGATTAACGTATGGTTAAAACTAGGAAGAATGCTCCCACACTGGGTATTTATATGCCATACAAACGATTCCAGTGTCTAGGAAGGTGCTTGGACAGAGTGGATGCCTCTGTGTGGAAGGATGACTCCATTTCATGCCAACAAGAAATGAATGCTTTTTAAGTTCTGCTTCCATTAAGAGCTTTTTCAAAGGAAAATCTAAACATTTTTAACTGAGATTTTTACAATCTACTTTTATTTACACTGGTGTGATTCTAATTGGTCTGAGCTTAACTGGGGATGTCTTTATGTTGCAAGTCTGTCATGATCCTGAGGGTCTCTTCCAATGGAAACAATTCTATGATTCTATAAGAGGAGCGAGTTATTTTTTTACCTATGTTTTAAACTGAGAAAATCCTGTTTCCAAATATGTACATCCTAATAGTCATTTAACATCAAGCTCAGAATATCTAGGACCTGATGTTATGATACGAGATGTTCAGTGATTATGACTTAAAATATCCCTTCTTCCCCGTTGTTCTACTCTTGGCCGCCGGCTGCACCCTTGCAGGGGGAAGCAGCGTTCCCACCCTTGGCTGCATCACTGCAACTCTTGGAGCAGATTCTCCATGAGACAAATCTGACCTAGCCCAGCTGAAAACAAAACAGAAACAGGTGGGGTTTTTTTTCAGACACAATTTCCTTGCTCAAAACAGTCAAGCCCAAGCTATTGAAAACAGCATCTTTTAGAGACTGTTAGTGTTTCTTATACTCATGTTTACTTATTCAAAGAAATGCTTTTCTTAATACCGATATAGACTCACATTTTCAAATCAGTCTGTATGCTGTAGGTAATTAATATAATTTCCTCTTCTGGTAAGTAGCTAGTGTCTCTATATGGAGGTTATTCTTTTATTACTGTATATTAAGCTATCTGAACAGAACAGGTAGAGTATTACCTGTTTGCTGGGTATCAATGGCAAAGCTACAGTTAACTTGTAGGACCAAGTTATTTCCTGAATATTTCAAGGGCTTTATAATCCATACTTTATTATCCTCCCTCCTATTGACACCCACTGTATTCAAAATGAATTTTGATTTCACACAACATTGGTGCAGACGAGACAGCTGATTGCCTTGTCTGCCAATAAGCTGTTTATTTTTCAAATAAGACTAATAGTTCATTTTCCTTTTTTTATCTTGATGATCCCTCTTAAATTATTCATAAAATCTAACCAAAAGTAAATAGTAGATTTTTATTTGCTATTAATAAAAACTAAACACAAATGCCCTTCTCCAATTATTTTCCACACTCATGTTTGTAGGTATTTCCTTGCAATTGTCTTTACGAGACAGTGTACAGGTCGGACCTTCCTTCCTTCCTTCCTTCCTTCCTTCCTTCCTTCCTTCCTTCCTTCCTCTCACCTTTCCATGAGATACAGTCCGACTAACAACTTAAGTGTGTAGTTTTATGTTTGGAAGGCATGCTTAATGATGTACTAAAAAGTCTCATGCATCCTGACTGTATCTCATAATCAATAAACAGAGCAGTTTTTGTTCTCCTATCAAATGAGCTTTATTTTATCACATTGGGTAAGTCAGATCGCACATTCCTCTTCAGATACAAAAAGCTCAGTGTTGTTTCTGAATTATAATATGAAAATACATGGGACAATGGTCACATCTGTGTTCCCATAAATAATTCAGACCACAAATATGTTGATGCAAGTCAAAGATCAAGGGTAATTTTCAGGATAAACATTAAGATATTTGTGAGCATTTTATTTTCTGGGAAGCTAATGACAAATGAACTACCATTTTTCCCATTTAAGTTAAAAAAAAATTCTGTCGAAACTGTTATTGCGATTAATCTGGCCGAAACCAAAACTGTTTTCCCTTTTAAATGAAATTTTAAATTCAGCGATCAGAAAAAACAAACAAACAAAACAACAACAAAAAACCGGACCAAACAAACAAACAAGAAACTAAAAGAACAAACCACAACAATCCTTTGAAGATTCAAAGTGGGTCCTTCAAGAATACAGCGTCAAGCACATTGTTTGAGAGTTACTGGTTACAGGTTCTTGTAGATTCTTTATATGCTTAAAGGAAACAGATAAAATACAGATGTTTCTTCACCATGAAATCAGTGACTATGCCTGGGTCATTAGTAGGCTCTAAGTATTTTAGATATACACTCGCACACAAATCTCTTCAGCTTTAATGAATTGTATAAGTGGAAACAAATTTTGCAGCAATAAGCAGTTCTGCCTGAATGGTTTAAATTCAGCAAATTCATAAATATTTAAGAACTGGTCCTTATAATGTGAGGTATGCAGGAACTGTAGCTGCTGTTGGTTTGACAAGCTCTGCCTGAAGAACAGAGCCAATGCTAACCACTTGTGCTCAAACCTGACTCCAGCTGTCATTCACTGAAGTTGTGTCCATTCATTTGAGGAACTCAGGTTCTGATTCAGGTATACAATTATAATGAGCAGATGTACCATATTTTGATACTTAAAACATAGTGGAGGGGCAATTTTGGACCAACTCTAACCAGGTCTAAATTAATGCTAAACTCCCTTATGTGTTCTCTGAATTGGCCCAAATAGCTGGAATCACAGAGGATTTCTTTGTCGTATCTGCACTTTTAGGCTGCCGTCTTAACAGCCGAGAGGCTAATTTCTGGCTTGATGCTGACCCAGGTGTGGTTAACCTCACAGAAATGTAACATTCCAGCAGCGAGACTTCATTTTTACCCACTGTTGCCACCAACCAAATGCTAACATTTTACTTTGGAGAGCACAATATTATTCAAGCTGTCTCACAATACTCAAAACGTTTGTATCATTACAAACTGATGACAAACTGATTTGTTCAATACTTCTTAAGTTTAACTGCCAAATATTCTCTCCCCACCTGCAATGATGTGTATTGAGGATAAGCTAACCCAGTCTGTGTGTATAGGTAGGCAGCCAGAAATGAGCACAAAAATCTGGCTTCGTTCTGAGCAAAATCTGCTATTTTTTAAAAGCTCTGTGTGAAGGGAAAAATGCTTTTTCTGAATGTCTGGGGTCTTTAAGCGTGTCCAGAGATATGTCTCCATCAGGGTTCTCAGAGCTCATGTTGGAAAGGTACAGAATGGGCACGTCTGGGAAACAGTCTGGGAAAGGGCAATGCAGTTCCAGGAGGCACAAAAGGGACATTGATTCTCTTCTCCTTCTCAGAGATGGGCTGTGATTTCTTTCCTCCTAGCCAACTTTGAAAATACCAAACCATCCCCAGAGCTAACATGGGTAGGTAAGGTAAGAGAGACTGAGCAGTAGGAATACCTGAGCAGAGAACGGACCACGGGGGAAGAAAAAGCCTGTGTTATATTTACAGTTTGTCTTCTGTGCTGTTCTCTCTTATCTGATGAAATGCTTTAATGGCTTTTCCCAAAGCAAAAGAGATGCCTTATTGGCAGTCTCTGAGAAGCCTTTTTTAGTAGTGTTTCTTAAAGCACACACTATCTATCTTCTGTACGTCATTTGTTTCCTACTGTTATGATGGTGAAATCAATTTCTGTGAGCTGGAATTTGATCTTTTAATAGGGATGTTTTTGTATATTAGCTAACCTTGCAAGACATTTCAAACATTTCATCTTTTCACCCAGGAAAAACAACTTCATTCAGCAATTCTCAGACTCCTTTGAGCTTTGCACAGGAAACCACCTGGAAATGTATGACAAAATACACACAGCTAAAGCAGTGGAAAAACCAAAGCACATCACATAGCCTAATATAAACAGAATATTCCATCCATGGGCAGTAAATATGCCTTTTTTTCTCAGGGGGTTAGACTCAGTTTAGATCAACCCACCGTGATTTCACATTTTACTATACGAAACTGCTTTAGCTTACTGCGTACAAAGTCATAAAGATCTGCCACTTATTTAATAACATGCATGTATTTTTGTGTTAAAATTGAAATAGCCAAAGCTGAGACACAGTAGGGTTCTGACATAGAAAACTTGTGTTCAGAGTTCCCATTCAGGCACTTTCTGCTCTGTACAGGTTTTAACTTCTGCATGTGACTCCTGTCATCACACTCTCACGGGTCGTCCTACAAGCTGGAGAGTCATCCTGCTCATGCTGTTTGGCAATGTTTTGTGTCAGCAATGTGTCAGGCTCAAACCTGCTCAACCAAAGCCAACAGCAAAACTCCCACAGGATTTGGGCTCTGTCTCAGCCATAAGGAACGTGGTCACTATGTTTGGAAGTGTTTTCTCTTCTTCAACACATAAAAATTTACCTGAGAAGGTAAAACATGTGGTCAGGTGTCCCTGTGTATTAAGGCTGACTAAACACCAGGCACGCATGTGTAGTTTTTCACACTTGAACTTTTCTGCTGATACAATGGCAAGAGACCAGCAACAAGGTGTTGCTCAGACAAAACGTGCTGGGGCATCTGAACACTGACTGTTCTCAGAGGCCCCGGGGGCTGCCAGTCCAAACACCTCTGGGTCACCCTGACTCCCAGCTGCACACCGAGCCCAGACCTTCCCAGGCTGGAGCCCAGGGACAACCGCTGCTGTTCCCACCCGTGAACCCTTCATCTCCTCTCTGAGGTATGTGGTATGCGTTTTGTGGCTTTCAGCTGTGCGAGGGTTTGGTATGTAGTTTACAGGCTCACTTGAAGGTTGGGCTTACTTGAGCTATAATCTAGTCATATGCTGTTTCTTTTAAGTATCTTCCTTGTGGAACATGCCGGTTTTATCACCACATGCTTTTCCTGCACTGCCACTTTCTGTAAATAACACCCAAATGCAATATATGTGAATGCTGGCAGAGGGGACGGGGTGTACGGCAGCCTTGGCACCAAATGTCAGCCTGGACAACCCGCCATCCGGACGACCCAGAATCTGGCAGCTGCTCTGCTGAATGCCGCTCCAGGCTGAAGCATCTGCTTTGGCTGCGCTAGCAGAGAAAGTTTTCGCAGCTGCCAGACTGGGCTCCATTTACTCTGATTTTATATGCTTTTTAGGAGCTGGTCTAGCTTGCAACAGCACATAACTTTAACATTAGACTTATAAAATGAGGCTTTGATGCTTTGGAGCTCTATGTGTGTACTCTCTCCTCAACAAGGAAGCGCTGAGCAGGAAGCAAAGGCTGATGGGCAGTGTTACTGAGTCAGTAATCTTAGTTGCTCTGTTCCTTTCATAATGTTTCTGAACGGAAGAAACAAAGTATTGACATTCACAACAGAGAACTGAGGCAGAGGATATGTATCTCGCATAAAAAATGGAGCTAAGTCTTACTTTCCGAAAGGCAGAGACATTTGTACATATGTCAGTTTGTTCTGCTCAGAAAAATTTACAGTTGCCAGACAGAATATGAACACGGTACTTAAATTTCTGTAGGGCAGAACTGTCATGGTGAATTTAGGAATATATTACTTGGAAGTAATCTCAGAACTGTACAATTCTTGCAGCTAATGGTACGATCCTTTCATTTTTTGTGATAGCTATGTTAAAAGTGGACACCAAAGATGCCGTGACTAATTGTGTGTTTACCATCTGTTAGCAATATCTCCATGTGAATTAATTAGCAAGGGTCTGAGAGTCCTCTGTTTACAGTCTTCCATGAAAGTAATACTGATTGGCACTGACACAGTATTAAATTGCTTCCCCTACTAATATGGCCCTTTTGACAAAAGATTAGCCCTGCCACCTGTGCCCTTGGCTGGTGATTACTTTTCTCAAATATTCCTCTTCTGAGATGAAACTTAATAAATACAGGAACATTTTACCACTGTAATTGTTTATTCTTAAGGAGAATTGAAGATAGAAAACACTTCCTGTTAGACATTAAATGTTCCTGCCAGCCTGTTTTGAACGCATCTCCTGCACTGAAACCACTTATTGCTTCATCTGTGAGGCAAACAGCAAAACATTCAACACTGAAGCTGCTTTGAGCAGACACCTACAATCTCTTGGTTTCCGGATGAACCTGATTGCCCTGAATAGTTTCACATGCGAGCACTTGATCTCCTGAATATGATGTTCTGCAAATGTCCTGTGATACTGATTTACAGCCTACTACTCTGGCAAATGCTGCTGCAATATATTTCCAGAGAATGAAAAAAATGCAAACAAGGAAGGTTCATTAACCCTCCTAACACCCTTCCCCCGTGCTCCCCCTCAGCTGAAATCTGTAGATGACTTTCAGCAAATATTTTTGGAAGTATTCCTTCACCTCTAATCAGATGGCAAAAGTGTTTGTTTTATTTAATCATGGCTGTGAAACCGAGCCTTTATTTTTTTTCTTATCTTCCTTTTTTCATAAGGACCCTTTTGATTTGCCTCTCTCACATGAAATTTGGCTAGTGATGAAAAGACCAAGTGGGCCCCACTGAAAACTTTCAGAACGTGCAGAGTTCAGCTCAGGGGGATGGCAGGTCTCTGGAAGAGCTGCAGATTAACCACTACTCAACTCATATCCAGAAATCATACTAATTTCAGTATGTGCATTTACCTACTATGTGTAAAGAGCCATGAGCAATCTCAGTAGCAGGAAGTGAGTTCCTACCTATCTTGGAAGTTGGTATGGTCACATAACTGATAGTACGGAGCTTGGGAGGAAGACCATTTGTCTCTGGAAAGACTGACTTCTGAAAAATGCTTTTGCAGAAGGAGAGGTCACAGTCCTGAATGAAGTCTAGGAGTAGAGCAAGGTTGGGGAGAGCTGTTAACATGACAAGCCTGCCTCCTGAGTGCTCTCTGCAGGAGGCACCTGGCTTGGAGTCCCAGCTGAGCTGCTGCTTAATAGCTCATCTGGGCGCCAAAAGCTGTTTCATGACATTCTTGGCTTAAGCATTGCAAAAGCAGTGGAACATTTTTGCTAAACAGAGCCTTTAGTCTTTAAATCATTGCTTTCTGGATGAAAACCCAAGAAAATTGAGAGCAATGTCAAAATGCTAAAACTTTAGTGTTCAGTGAGACACAGTTTTGTCCTCAATCTCAACGGCTGGCTCCAAAGTTTCCTGATGTATACATTAGCAAATAGTTGCCCTTTTGTATGAACAGTAATCTGCCATGTCCTCTGAGCATCATGGATGAGCTCGTGTTCCATCAAGCGCACCTCCAAAAACTATTTTAAGCTCAGCTAACGAATCTTGTGTTACTTCTAACATTAATACTTGGGAGACTTAAAAACATTCACTAAATGGAACTTGCCCAATCCGCAGCTGGAAAAACCAGGACATATTATTCTTCTGGAAAAGTAATAAAACCTTGGACACTTTTCAGCTATATTTCTGTGCAGGATGGATCAACTGTTCTGTGCTCAGTTAAGAATTCTAGAAATGCTCATGAAGTCATTCCTGATAAGAGCTGCATAAACTACTTATTTTGTGAAACAACTGTTTGCTTACAGGCCAGTTCAGTGACCTGTGATTTATTGCATGTATGTGTCCAAGACACTTTCTACTAGTAAATCTTTTTCCATTTTCCTTTATAATTTTTTCTCATTCCTTCTGAATTCTCTGACTATAAGATCCAGTGCAACCAGTGATGAGGACAGGGAGAAGGCATGCGATGTCTTTTGGTCCCGAGGGAGAGAAGAAGAAATGCACATCCAGCATTGGATCATTTCATAAATTAACCAGACAGATGGAAGTGACTTCCCCAGGATGACCCATAGCAGGAAGGTGCATAACTAACGTTTGCAGGCTAGATCTCTTCTTACCAACACTTTGTCTGTTGTATTCATATCTTCCTTTTATTTTCATACTAAAGTTGTACTCATAGAAGAGAAACTGCACTGCAGTATTTTAACAATTTCACATTGATTTGTGGGTTAAAAAGTTTTAATTAGTCAAACAGAATATGTTATCAATTTAGCTTTATTTCCCAGCTGTGCTCACCTGTCATTTTTAATTATTATTTTCAGGATCCTTGTGATGATGTCATCCCCCTAAATTTCCCAAAATCTCCCCAGTGTTCATTCCAAATGATTAATGAAGGTATGAAAACTATGAGTGCTTCCAAATCAAGTATGTGTATGAAGGTAAGCAGTGCACAGGAAAAGATGATTAAAATAAAGAATTGTGTGTTTCCTTGAAATTCACCAGCCCATTGATACTCCAGCAGTTCAGATCTCAGTGGAACTTTTGTGCAATTCACTGAATACTTTTTCTATGGGGGGAAATATCTAGACAAACCTGACTGTTAGACCTATTTGAATTTCATTTTATGGCTGTGGGTTTTGCATACTTGTGACATTAAAAGGACAAAAATGGGCTCTGTGCTGAAGTGGTAGGTCTGGCAAATCCATATATCAATTGTCTTGAAAAGTGTGGGCATCAAGACATTTCATTTTGAATGCGGCTTTTTAATGAAGAAAATTTTGGCTAAAGGAACCTAAAAGGTAAGCCATTGCAACACTGTGTATTAACAAGCAGTCAGGAGTCAGATTTTTCAGGAGAGAAACTGCCACATTGTGTTTTGCTGGTCCTTGCCAAGGCCTCTGGAAATACCTAATTCATGTGGAAGCAGGCTCCAATGCTTAACTACTAAGGTAGCATAGTATTTTCCATTCTAACACTGCATTGTCTTAAAACACTCATTCCCATTCTAAACTTCGTCTCTGTCCACTCATTGGATGAACTTCCAATAAAGCAAGACTGTCTACGTCACAAGAAGGAAGGACGAAAAACCTGGAAATGATTGTTCTTTTAGCAGAAGGTGAAACATCAGATTGCTCCACAATTGCTATCAAACACATCATCCAATAATTCTACATGAAATGTACATTTTCACTGTAAGAGATTATAAGCCATTTTATTCAATAACCACAATGTTCCTCAATAAGGTCAGCAAAGGCAGGTTCCAAGAAAAACCTTAAGTGGTAAAAGCGTTTTTTTTTTTTTTAGAACCAGAGAGTTGAAGTCCAAAACTATCATTGAAAAAGGCCTGTTCGGCTGCTATCTAGCAGTAAAGCAAATTCAGTCTGTATGTGTCTCAGGAGGGATTAATCATAATGTACTGATGCCTACATTGTGGAAAACTACATCCAAGCCAGATTGCCTTCAGTCAGTGGAAAGAAATGAAGTTTTTTTCTGGGCATGATTCATTTCCTAAAGTAGGTGCTAAAAGAAGTAAATGATACAATGAAAAAAAAAAAAAAAACCAACAAAAAAATGATGAAATCAGGTAAATACAGTGGATAATTTATAATTCTAAAATACTGAATGCCTAAGGCTATCTATTTCTCTGCAATAGCCTTCAAGAATCTAAAGACATGAATTCTTTTGGTAAAAATGTCTGTCATCCCTAGAATTTTGTGCAGGTCTAAACTGGCCTGATTTGACCAGCTAAGTAATTGTGTCCCAAATCAGCCTAAATGACACCCTGAAAACAGTTTTTTTTCTACTAAAATCTCTTGAGGAGCCTTGTCTTGTAGGTGTTTCCAGAGACTCATGCAGCAAAATAATCTAGTCCGTCACAAAAATGTCACTGTGGTCTCTTTCTCTTGAGATGGTCATGATGATGGTACATGGTGTTTGTGTATGAATGCTGTGGTGAAAGTGGTTGCCCAGAATGGGAGACACATGACTTTTATGCTTTCCTCAGTTAGAGGAGGTTCAAACCCACATCTTTTCACTTCTAAGTGTGCCTAACCACAAAGCCATGGAAAAATGAGTGGCATATAGCTCTCTTAATGACATTGGGTGTTTTTTTCACAAGAAAGGAATTAGAGAGTTGATGATCCAGAGATGTGAAAGGAGAAAAACATGCCTGTGTGGCCTACTGCTCAGGCTACCTAAACAGCAGGGTGAAGACCTAGTTTCCAGTCCTTGTTCAAAGAAATGTTTATGGTCACTGATTAAAATGTGAAAATAGGCATTGGAGCAGAGACCTCCCCTTTTGGGTGAATTTCCTAACCACAGGCTGTTTCATGTGTGAGTACTTCGGAGTGTTTCATAAATGCCACTTAAAGAGTCAGTAGCAAAACAGAGGCCCAGGCTTTTTCTTTTAAATGCAGCAACCACTTGCTTACTGAGGCTGAAAGAAGGTCAGACAAATAATGTGGGGTTTTTTGTTCTTTTTTTTAGAAATCATGTTTGCTGGGTTAGCCTTGGCTAATGGCCAAATGCCCACCTAGCCACCCACTCGCTTCCCCTCCTCAGTGGGACAGGGGGGGAAAATCATAGAATCATAGAACGTCAGGTTGGAAGGGACGTCAAGTAACATCTGGTCCAACCTTTCTTGGCAAAAGCACCATCTACACAAGATGACCCAGCACCCCGTCCAGCTGAATCTTAAAGGTGTTCAGTGTTGGGGAATATACCAGTTCCCTGCAGAAATTATTCCAATGGCTGATTGTTCTCATAGTGAAAAATTTCCTTCTTGTGTCCAATCTGAATAACTTGTACCCATTACCCCTCGTCTTCTCCATGTGACAACTTGTAAAAAGCGAGTCTCTGCCTTCTTTGTAGCCACCTTTTAAATACTGGAACATGGACGAGAAAGCTCGCGGGTCAAGATACGGAGCTCCAGCACCTGGAGCACCTGCTCCCTCTCCTCCTGCTCTCCCCTCAGGGCTGTTTCTCACGCTTTTCCCCTCACAACTGGGCAGCATTTTGCCCTTTCTTGCCCAGGCTTTCCCCTAGGCACCAGCCATTGCTGAAGGCCTGAGCCATGCCCTGGGTGGGTGGGCTGGAACCAGCCGTGTTGGGTGTGAGGCAGCCCCGGCCGCTCCTCACAGGGACCCCCCTGCAGGCTCTGCTGCCAGCGCCTGGGCACCTGCACCCGGTACATCACAGAATAACTTTTTCTATTTAAGTTTTACCTATCCAGACATGGCAGGATCTTCTTCTATAAATGGCTCTCTACAGTTTACAGATGCTTGCGCACGTTCTGTTTAAAACTTCTGTGGAAAGTGACAGTAGTGCTTTTGAAATGTACATCAAATTGAAAAACAGTAAGACAGAAGATTGTCTGGAGTTCCCTTCATGTAAATGTGAAGTGATGCTACCGCCTTCACTGGAGCTTCCCTGTTAATCAGAGCTGCAAGTCTGTCCTACTGAAATACACTGCAGAGGGCTTGTTTTGATACAACAGTAAATGAGTATAAATCATGACCCACTGGACCAAACTAGGTTATGTTCCTGTTGCCCTGTTTGGTATCTTCTCTGTTTTCTACCAAATAATTGCATGATAAATAATTGGATAACAACAGGATTTTTCTCAGCTTTTTACTCAGCAAATGCTAGGGTGACAGACCCGGCAACCCACCACTTCATCGTCTACCGAACATGACTCGGACCATTTGCAGTGCCAAAAAATGCCCCAAACCTACAGAGTGCCATCGAGGTCCCAGCCAAACAATCATCTTACAAGATTTTTGTATTAATTTTGAACAAAGATGGAGAATACGATCCTTAGAAATAGAGATCAAGGAGTCGAGATGGGAGGATGTTATTTTCATCCTAAGCTCCTAGCACAGTGTTTGCGGGAGAGAAGGATTACCTGAAGTGGAGACCTGAAGTGGAGACCTGAAGGTGATTTCCATTTCCCCTCTCCCCCTCATGCATGTGTGACTTTTGGCAAACCAGCATGTTATGAAATCCAAACATTCACCTGCAGGTAGAAACCAGACTGTGTGTGTGTACCACTGCTCATCCATCTGCCTCACAGACCACAAAGCCCAGCTGCACGGGTAGGCATCGGATCAAATGTGTCACATATTAGAAAATATGGTCCCTGCTAATAAATAGGTGCCTTCCTGTTGCCCTCTCTGATCTGTGCAAGTGGGGGGAAGTCACAGATGGGTGTGATCGAGGACAGGTGTGACCAGTTATTCCTGGGCCATGTATGATGCACAGAGCACAGGTACTACGGTCTCTCAGGAGCGCCGTGGTGTCCACAGTTCCTGCCTTCCTAACTTGGCCTAATTTAATCCCATATAAATGTCTGTGTAAATTGTGTAAAATAAGAAGGTATAAACTGCAAACATTTTCTCATTCAAAGATCGTAGGAGAACCCCGAGAAAATAAAAAATTAGTTTTAAGGGTAATAGAGATGCATCCTCACCATGCGATTTTCTCAATGGGTGTGAGTTTTTACAGACACACAGAAAGGCAGCATCTCCTCCTGTTATATCACAATGAGAAAGCTAATGGAGATCCTAGGTAAATTATTTTGTAAAAAGCAAGTGAACAAACCTTAGCATGTGACAGAGCAATAAATATGGAAGCAGTCATTGAAATGGGCTTCAGTGGGCTCTGTGTTCATTCCCCGCTGTGTTTTGTGTTTGCTGGGCCGGAATTGTCTAGTAAAAAGTTTCCTGACAAGAACAGTCGTGGAAGCAGGAGACCTCATAACTGTTGCAGAAAGAAAATGTTGGCTTTGTGTAAGTTTTTAGACTATGATAACTCAACAGGAAAGAAACAATCAAAACTAATTGGACCTGTACTGTGTGAAAAAGCAAATATATTGGAGCCTCTAAGATCTGGACGAGGCTCTCAGAGGAAGCAGAAGTGAAAGGAAAAAGGCATTTTACCCTCTTCTGCCTTAGATGGGAAGAATTTGGGGGAGCTGTACCCCAGACATCTCAGCTGATTTTGTTTTCCTGATAATCGGTAGACAACAGCTTTGTCTGAATGATGAAGCTGGGACCTCTGCTGCATTTCTTGCTTAGCAGTAGTTACACAGGCACTCACCTACAATGCCACCCCATAGTGGGTGAATACTTCCTAACACAGAATTGGTTGGAGGAAAACAGAACATTAAAAAAAGGTAAATTTGCAGAGTAAATTCATAATAATTCATTGTGAATTATTCACACAGTTTTACTAACCGTCATCTGGAAAAAGTTAACAAATGGAAGAGAATGACTGAAGTGAGTAATAAATATAAATCAGTCTGAGAGACAGGAAGGGTTACTTGTTGGTTGTGGAGAAGGATGAGACTGATTGAGCAATACAGTGAAAAAAAGCAGAAAAGTAGAATAAGAGAAACAAAGAGGGGTGGCACGTTTGGCTGTGTGGCATTTTCCTGTTCCAAAATAACTTATGTCTTGACTGGTGGCAGTTCATTCAGTAAAGTTTTGATGATTGTTACTATTTTACATGCACACTGTGAAAATGAAAGAATGGCCTCCATTACTCTGCTTTTCGTTGAGATCAACTGCTTTAATTTAGAAGTCAATAAACACCATGCATGCTCACAGCATCCCAACCCAGAGCTATTGGAAACTGGCACACTTGAACTTCCTCCCACTGGGAAACCAAGGCTTGGCTTTCAAAATTCATATTTTTATGTCCTTGCTAGTTTTATTTTATTAAAACAAAATATGCAATTTCTTCCCGCCCCCCCCCCCCCCCCTCCCAGTTGGTCACTGAAAGCTGCTTTTATTGTGGGAAAGCGAATGTTAAAAGCAAGGTTGTATTCCATTCCAAAGGCAAATGCAGCTTTGTGATAGGAGCTGGAAATGTGTTAATTAAAATGTTGCTTTTACTTTGTCTTGAATGTCACATTAGCCTTATCTCCCACTCATGCAAGCTCTAGATGGTTTCATTTGGGCTTTTAGCCATCTTTTGTTTTTCATTTTATTATTTCCACTTAAAAATTTATGGCTTGAGCCCAAGCCCATGAAACTCCATGGTAACACTCCTGTGGAGTCTCATAGACTTGCCAGCCTTGGAATAGAGCTTTGCTCTGGGAAAAAGAAAAAAAAAAAGACCCAAAAAAAAAAACCACAACAAAAAAAGACAAAACTGAGCTTGTGGGTTTGTATGATTGTTATCTTCCAGAGATCTACATATAACACTATAAATAGGACTCTTGCAGCTGCCAGTTTGATAAATGCATGTCACAGAGGTGACATGGCATTCTACACCCTCAGACATCTTTAACAACAATAAAGTGTCTGCAGGCCAAAAAATGCCCTCTGACACCTGTGTAAGCTTTGGGGTCTAACGGATTGAAATCTAGTTGGCAGTTCCTTCTAATGCTTTGCAAGAAATAATATGGCCCATCTTACTGATTCTTCAGGGCTGAGAGGAACTGGGAGCTGTAAAAACATCTTGGTTACTACAGTTTGCAAGTGCAACCCAAGAAGCACATAAATAAGTTTTGTGCCACTTTGAGTTCTTTCCAGATTCTTTCAAGCCATTTAGGCAATATTTATCTCTAGGACAATTCTACTAACAGACACACATGCTAATAGCATCACCATCTTCAGAAAATATAAGTGTAGACTAGGGTATTCTAGCACTATTTTGCATTTTGTATGTTTAAAGATTTTTTTGGGGGGGAAGCATGATATTTTATTGAAATATAGAGAGAAACAAATGACAAAAAAGTAGGCAGTAGGTCAGATAACAGCAATATTTTTGCAATAGCAAAATTTGCACCCTAATTAAGTTTGCAGATGACACCAAATTGGGTGAGAGTGTTGATCTGCTGGAGGGTAGGAAGGCCATACAGAGGGATCTGGACCTGCTGGATCTTTGGGCTGAGGCCAATTGCGTGAGGTTTAACAAGGCCAAGTGCCGGGTCCTGCACTTGGGTCATAACAACCCCAGGCAGCGCTACAGGCTCGGGGAAGAGTGGCTGGAAAGCTGCCTGGAGGAAAAGGACCTGGGGGGGTTGTTGCTTGACAGTGGCTGAACATGAGCCAGCAGTGTGCCCAGGTGGTCAAAAAGGCCAACAGCATCCTGGCTTGTATCAGGAATAGTGTGGCCAGCAGGACTAGAGAAGTGACTGTGCCCCTATACTCGGTACTGGTCAGGCCTCATCTCAAATCCTGTGTTCAGTTTTGGGCCCCTCATCATAAGAAGGACATTAAGGTGCTAGAGAGAGTGCAGAGGAGGGCGACGAGGCTGGTGAGGGGTCTGGAGCACAAGTCTGATGAGGAGCAGCTGAGGGAACTGGGGCTGTTTAGCCTGGAGAAAAGGAGGCTGAGGGGAGGGAGACCTTATCATTGTCTGCAACTACCTGAAAGGAGGTTGTAGCGTGGAGGGTGTTGGGCTCTTCTCCCAAGTAGCAAGCGATGGGACAAGAGGAAATGGCCTCAAGTTGCACCAGGGGAGGTTCAGATTGGATATTAGGAAAAACTTCTTCATGGAAAGGGTTGTCAGGCATTGGAACAGGCTGCCCAGTGAACTGGTAGAGTCACCATCCCTGGAGGTGTGTAAAATGTGTTTAGACGAAGTTCTTAGGGACATGGTTTATTGCTAGAGTTAGGTTATGGTTGGACTTGATGATACTGAGGGTCTCTTCCAACCAAAATGATTCTATGATTCTATGATAATAGATTCAGTATAACATTTTTTCAAGGAAGGTAGGAATCAAAAGTCGCTGTTAAGCTACAATTTTGCCTTTGAAACATAAGTAGGTTGGAATACAGTCTTTGGAGCAGAGACTGTCTTTCTTTCTGGTATTTTACAATAAGTTCAGTGTTCTTGCAGTTACAGCTGGAGCTCTTTGATTAGTACCAGCATGCAAGTGATCAGTATAAAAATTATACAAATATTGGAAATACAGTATGTATGTGATGTTTAATCAGGTGCGATGACAGAAGATGGAAGGAATTTCATACTATTACTCAGTGGATGCAAGCATGTGCCCTGGTAAAAGAAATGTTTGGTTGGAGGTAATTTTGCTTGAAAGCTCCCAAGCAGATGAATTAGTTGCGTGTTTTGTTGGCTATTTTTAAGAAGAGCTGTGCTGTAGAAATCTGAATGAGCACAAGAAGGGGCAGGAGAATCTGGGATGGTTCTGCTTAAAACCATCCAACAATAATAAAAGGCTAGGAGGGATCAGAAGACCCAATAAAATACTTTTCTTCTTTTCTGTCTGACCTCCTCTGTTTGTGGCTGCTAGCTTCTCAGCTACTCTGGGTAATGGTAATTGGAGCCAGGGGATTGTTTGGTTCAATGCTGAAAACAGGTTTTAGCAGCTGTAAATACTGGTTAGTAGCTGACCTGTTAAAAATCTAAGGGACTTGTTAGATTATTATTTTTTTTAATAAATGTTTTCTTAAATTCTTTATATGTGTATATATATGTTGAGTTTTTCATATGGATGTCTATTTTGGTGAGTGTAACTAGTTTTGATGAATGAAGCATTTTCAGCATAGCCAGCTGACTTGTCAGGTATTCACGCCACTTGAGCCTGGAAACTCTATTCATTTTCCAAGATAAACTCGCCCTGAGAAAACTGGCTAAACATACAGCATCATGCCACAGACGGTGTGTCCAAGGTCCTCTACTGTATACATATCTCCTCTGGGGGAAGGTGAAAAAAGAAACAGCACATAAGGGATATGAAGTCACATTATTTAATGAGTATTGGAAGACACTCAAAGACTACAGTACTTATCATGGTAGAAGGAGCAACTTGACTAGTATAGGCCAGAGTCAAAATGACACTCCCAGCAGAGACAAAGGGTGTCACAGACATTAAGAAGCTGTTTGTGTGATTTTGGTTACAAAGGCAAGATTTGGCCCCATTGGAAAGTATTAAGTAAAAGGAAGTCCAAACCCAATTTTTAGAGTGTTCTCTACACCAATAGCCAGGGATGAATAAACACGTCCAGCTGCTGAAAGCCTGAGCTGGGTAATGTATTGGGAGACACACAGACTTCAGGCAGCGGTCCCCAGGCAGCTGGGTTGTGATCACACAGACACGCTTGGTCCATGAAGCCGATGAAATCAGTGAGTCCAGTCGTTGCTCATGGTAGCTCAGCACGTTCCCTGCTGACCTGGCTGAAAGACTGCTTTTATGAAACATAACTGATTAAAGAAACAAATGATGTAAAATGAAATGTCATCGTGGATACAGGGTTTAGGGCTATATAAACAAGTGTGGACTGAAATCATTAGACTCTCTCTGCTCTGGAATGGTTCAATATTTTTAGAGGATTAAAATGCCTTTTCTACCCTTTGGTCTCCTGTACTTATTTGTATGTCAACATAAGTATTTGTCAGTGTTTTTCATGCTTTCATAAGTCAGGAAATCTGTAAATTCATCATATAAAGGGTCTGAGTCTTAATTCCTGGGCCTGCTAGTCCTGGATCAAAGGTTTTGATATATTATTTCTAACTTCTTTTATTTGGAAAAATGTAGCAAATACCTCTAGCAGACAGCATGGACCTGATCCAGAATCCGCTGAAGTTATTTAAAATACTCTGATCAAGTTCCATGAGTTTTGGTTCAGGTCCTGTGGCTCAGATCCAACGCAGCACTTGAGCTCATATGTAATTGCTCAGGAGCTTAACTTTACGTACAAGAGTCAATGCTTTACCAGATAGACACATTCATATCAGCTGGTATAAGTAGATGGGCTCTGTGTAACTGCTCAGGTGGCATTCACTGGATAATGTACTCATTTGCAATGTCTGAAATAGGATTTTTCACATGCCAGGTTAGTAAGTAGCCCTCTGGCTATTAAATCCCATAAGTCTTTCCTACCATAAGCCATGTGACGTTATCAAACAACAGAAGTTATACTTGTAAAGAATGCTTCCCACTGAGGGCTGGGCCACTAGAAAAAGCCATGAAAATAAGCAGAAAGTAATAAGGGAGGCAAAAAAGTGTTTGCAGTTAAGCTGATAAAAAGAAATACAACTTTAAGAAGTAAGCACAGTTTTTAGGAACATCTTTGTAGACAGTGGCAAGATTATGTTCTGTCAATTAACAATCCTGACTGAGTTTCTCCTCTCTTGTTTTCCCTGTTATGCTTTGATCTTGGCTGGGAATAAACTATATTTAAGGACAAAAGGCCTGTTTGTAACTTCCAATAAAAATGACAATAGCTGCCTCATTCACTGTAATGATCTGTTGCCGTCTTCTGTACGGTGTAAAGAAAGGAGATTACAAACTCATATTGAGCATAGCTGATCATCAAATAGTAATCAGAGATGATTACAGTCTACTGGGTGAGTGGCTTACAGTCACTGCTAAATCTAGTACTTCATTGTATTTTTCTGTAAGAGATTGCCATCAGACCTGGAAGCAGCAGTTGTTCACACCTACTCAGGAAGTCCCTCTGCGGTGTAATGCCTGGATTGGGCACTAGGGATGAATCTGAAACTGCGGGACTGTGATTTGTTAGCCGCTGCGGGAGAGATTTTCAAAACACAAATTGCTGGGAAACATTAGGCATCTGTTTCTCTTTAAATCTACCTGAAGGTGTCATTTCTGTTTCCTGACCAGATGAGTTTAACACAGAGAACCTGGTGAGACTGCAGCCCAAGTCAATGCTCTGGCTGACATGGGCAGGTGCTGATCTCCTGGGCACAGTCACAGCTGTGCATCTCAGCACAGAGAGGTGTCACTAGCTATTTGCTAGATGCTAATAAACAGAACTGTTCTATTCTATAGAGGATTGTAAAATATTTTGAGGATTTCAAGTTGGGGTGTTCTAGAAATGTTAGCACCAATTAGAAGCAAATAATATATTGTTATTCCTGTGTTTTCCTTGCTTCTCGGTGTGGTGGCGTAAGGGACCAACTCCGATCTTCAGGAAACTTCATTGTTTTTAATGAAATTACTCAAGAGGTGCATTTGATCTTCTGATGATGATGCTGCCTTGAGAAAACTATTTATGCTTTGAGACAGAGGGCTTAAAAAAGTAATAGCAACATTTAATAGCATAATTTCTTCACATTATTTTGCATTCTCTGACTTTGCTTAAATGAAACACATTGCATGCTGAAATAATCCTGTAAGGAGGATTATTCAAACAAGATAAAGTCCCTGCTGAACGTAATGTCAGTTCTTTTTACGCATGCTGAGTAACCTGCTGTGCTTTGGCAGCTTTAAGGCTGAGCCATATCGTGCTCATATTGGAAGCATGCAAATGTCTGAGCTAGCAGTTTGAAATGTGGCCGAGCAGTTATTATTTCAGGAATGTTAATTATTACTTTTATGTGGATAAGCTCTCTGGAGCTGCATCCATTTAAAATTCAACCACAGACACTATGCACAAGTTTGATTCAGTCTGAGTGTTATAATTTTTCTTTGTTTATATATTGGTAATGGTACCATGCTGGTGTCAACAGACTGAGACCTTATGAAGCGAATGTAGAAATAAATATTATTGTTAAAGAAAGGATGAATCATTTGCAGTCAAGCAAAACTGAAGATTTGTCTAGCTGCAGAAAACCCTGACTTGAGGCACTGGAGTACACAGAAATAACATTGAAAGGTTAAAGAAAAGTGAATTAACATCAATGCAAGTGTGCAAACACAATATTGTTGAAGAAAGGAAAGCCAGCAGAGAGCCAGAGGACAAAGCCTGAGCTGCAAAAGAGTATATGCCAATCCAGCAGGTTTCCTTGAAGAAGAGTTGCAGTTTCAGGTCCCTCAGGCTTTATCCTGACAGGTGGTTACCTCTTAGAACTCATGTGGAGTCCCAGAGATTTCCATGACAGAAAGCACTGGCACTAATGCATCACCATGCTCCAAGTTTCAAACACAGATTTTATCTGGGTGGCTTAATGATTCAAGACAGGCAGGCGAAAAAAGAAGTCATTTTTAATAATTTGGATTCAAACCTGGTATGACATTTTTGTGCATTGTGTAATGTGTCTGGATGTGCTTTCAGCATGAGGTGTTACTGCTTATAGTTTACAAAGAGCTCTTTCACCAACTCTGGTAGACTTTTGGAAGGCATCAGTGATGACCGCAGTGTAAATAAGCAAACTGCATAGGAGAAGGAAGAAAAGAGAGAAGGCAGCTAAGGAGAAAGGAGACAGTTTGACATACGTTGGTGGGAGTCCGTGGAAGGGTTCCTTAAAACTACTTTATCAGTTTTAGATTTCCATATAGATCTTCAGGTCAGCTGCATGTCTATGCTCAACAGGAATTGCTTCTGACTTGGCACTGTCATTTAGCTGGAAATAAAACCAGGACACTGAAGCCAGAGAGAAAGAAGCACAGATCAGTGCTGGCCCAGCTGCATTACCAGGGACTGTTCTGAACACAGGCAAAGAGTTTGATTCCAGAAGGAGCTGAGAACAGCACAGACGCAAAACTTTTTTGTGTCTATTTAAATGGGACCTAAAATAAAGGTAATAGTAATATTCCAGAATAATTTCCAATTAACTGATTAACCTCTAAAGCTACTAGTAATCTATAAAAGAAAGTCAAGTCCAAGCTTTTAACAGGCCTTTCAACGGCAAACCCCTTTCATGAATAGGTGAGCTGTGGTGTCTGACACACTCTGCAAAAACACCTACAGTGAAATGATAATTCTGTGATGCCATTTGGGGCACAAAAGTACTTGCAAAATGCAGTAACACTACACACCTGTGCCCAATTTCACTCCTAATCTAATTTGCACTTTCTGTACTAGACCCCAGTGAAGGGAGGCATCTCTCCTCAGGAAAGCCCTTATACATGTTTGAAGTTCTGTGAAAATTTAAAACATATGTCATTGTTGTCCAGAATAGATCTGGTTTAACAGCCTGAGCTCCGACCTTTTCTTCCACATAGACCATGTTCAGAGCACTTAAAGCAACTCTGTAATACCTATGAGCATTTTTGCAAATGTTGATTGTGAGATCATGACCCTGCTGAAACACAGACCGAGAGCACAGGTAGGTCATTAAAACTACATGTAGAGTAAGACCTTACTTAATGTGGTAAAATCAGACCTTAAACATGAATTTGTGATAGCCATGTACTGAAGAACAACAGTAGAGTTTGTAGGTATATATGCATATGTAGCTATAGATACATGCATGTATACATATGAATATATAATAATAAATGAACTCAGCTTTATTTATTTTCAAAGTAGTAAGCAAATACTAAGCTATTGCTGCTTCTGCCATAGAATTAGAGTAAGAGAAAATAATATCTTTTACGTTTTATCCTTAAAAGCTGAGCCAAACCTCAACAGGCTCTCTGGCCTCCTAATACTTTACTTTTTCTCAGAGACACTGAAATACTCAGCTGAATCCTTTGTGACTTGGGTTGTCCTTGTTTGGACTTCAATACTTTCCTACAGTTCTTTATTATGCTCAGGTTGTCAGATCCAATTTTGGCTTATTGAACTTAGGATCCAGTCTGAATCTTAAATGAATTTCTCTTAAGGATGTCTGAGTCCCAGACTTTAAGTGGATCCATACCCAAATGGAAGTGGGCAAACTAAGACGGCCTTTTGCTGATATTGTTGCTTCCTATCTGCCAAATACATTTAGGTTAGGTTGTATTATGCACGATACACCCACAAATGGACTGTCACTGTGCTATCTAGATACTTCTGCTTGTATCTATTGAATAGTCTTAGATGAAAAGTAGCTGGATGAAGAAAATATATAGATGAGAAGAAGAAAGGGAAGATTTTTATCTCCTCTCTTGTAGAACAGGTTGCTATAAAAACAGGTTGCTAACTGTTGCAGGGCAAATGGGGTTTGCAAAACAAGCCTTTCATTTGCACTTTTGCATTATTATGATAAAATATAAATTCCAGAAGAAGGAAGAGAGTTGTTTCAGTGGAGTTAAAAAGAGCAGTGGGGGATTCTCAGACAGGCATATGCACATTTTCAGGTCAGGAATGCTGTTTTGGAGAGCAGCAAGCTGTGAATGTGCAGCTGCAGGCTTCAGAGTCCTGAATAATCTACATTCAGAGACTGCAGAGTCATCAATATTTATGGACTGGTGGGATCATCCCTGGCATGCAGCTACATCTGCCAGCTCTTCGTTTACTCCACATCCTTTTCCCTGCAAGTTTCAGGTTCTTATTTCCTGTGACTAGTAGGTTTGCACTTTGAAGCAGAGCTCCTCTAGTGAAACGGAGAAGATGCTTCCTGAATCATACTGAGCAAGCATGTCAACCATCCGCGCCGAGAAATACCCACTGCAGCAGATGTTGTGTGAGAAATGGGAGCTGCCAATTATTAGAGTTTCTCAGACTCAGCCCTGCTTTGGTGGATGCAGCATGCTTGCTCTGACTTATTTTCTCAGAATTGCTTTAAAGCAAAAGGCTCCCACACCCTGTTTCAGCAGGAATTGCCATTTTGTCTTCAGGCAGAGCCTGCTGCGGAGCAGAAATGTCCATACGGTTGTATTTTCTCTCAAAGATAGAGTCTATGACATAGACAGCATTTGACTAGATCCTACAGCACCAGAGCAGCACTTGAAGATAACCACAACCAACAGGCCAGTACAGTTCATCTCACCTTGAGCCAATGAAATAATTCTTAACTATCCAAATAAAGAAAAACAAAAGAATCATCTTTATGTGACAAAATCTGCACAGCTTCAACAGAAAACATTAATTTAACAAATTTATCTATTAATCTCAGGAGGTCTAAATAGCATATTAAATACCAAATTTTGTTGTAGTTTTATTTTTAAATGGAGGTCGTCAAGAATGGCAACGTATTATTGATCTTCGCAAAATATAAAAATATAGCATTTGTGTTCTTGCTTCCCCAAATTTGCATCTCAAGGCTGTATAAACACAATTTGAATCATAGGCTATGCAAATAATGCTGAATCAGTACTGGAAAACTTCTGCTACACCAGTCATCTTAGATTCTGGAAACATTTACTTCACCCAATCACACTTTTCTCCCATTTTCCCATGTATATTTTGGTCCTATGTATAAGGAGTCCTAATCTTGTATATTATTAATTCACAAAAGTGCATTTTTCAATTAATTTATATAAATATTAATGTGAAATGTCATTTCACCTAAGATTGCCTGGTCAAAAGTAAAAAGTGCACTGTTTGTCCAAACATAGCTCCCTAACTCCATATGCTGTGCTTCTGGTTTTATTTGTAAGGAGAAATGTTACTGTGTGTAGTGAACAAAAAATACTTTATCTAACAGAATTTATTCTGTGCAAGTAGTTCATGTGGCTTCTAAAAGTCGTCAAAATTTAATTACTCAGGAATTATTAATGAAATTTCAGAACAATAAAGAAAGAGAACAGTAAAGAAGAGAAATAATATAGCTTCATTCCCACATACACACATGTTGGTTTTGGTGTTTATTTCATTTTTATTGTCTGCATGGTACTATGCAGTAACTTAGTTTATCATTCAGGAGACAGAAAGCCTGAAGGAAAGGCCATTTCTTTGTCTTCCCTGACAAGTGAATCTCCGAATTTGAATATATGTGATCCAGTGGATGTGCAGCATGGTATGACTTAAAAATCCTTCCGTTCAGTTCAAGTATATGATGCCACTTTAAATCTGTTTAAGTCCTGAGTTTATACAGTAATCAGGAGACTTTGCTTATTACATCAGAAGGAGCAAATACTATTCTTTATTTTTTCCTTCCTTTTGCAACATTTGCCCCTCAGTTCCAGAAGGACAGGCAATTGCTGGAGAGAGTCCAGCGCAGGGCAACAAAGATGATTAAGGGAGTGGAGCATCTCCCGCGTGAGGAAAGGCTGAGGGAGCTGGGTCTCTTTAGCTTGGAGAAGAGGAGACTGAGGGGTGACCTCATTAATGTTTATAAATATGTAAAGGGTGAGTGTCAGGAGGATGGAGCCAGGCTCTTCTGGGTGACAACCAATGATAGGACAAGGGGCAATGGGTGCAAACTGGAACACAAGAGATTCCACTTAAATATGAGAGGAAACTTCTTCTCAGTGAGGGTGACAGAGCCTGAAACCGGCTGTCCAGGGAGGTTGTGGAGTCTCCTTCTCTGGAGACATTCAAAACCCGCCTGGACACCTTCCTGTGTAACCTCATCTGGGTGTTCCTGCTCCGGCGGGGGGATTGGACTGGATGATCTTTTGAGGTCCCTTCCAACCCTTAACATTCTGTGATTCTGTGAATACAGTGTGCAGGTGGCACATGAAAGGAGCTCCAGTTTTGATAACGAAGCCTATTTTACGTGAGTTGATATTGTGGCCTGGGATACAGAACTGATCTGTTGGGCTTCAGAGACCTTGCTGCATGGCAGCTGGTAGAAGATGACAGGTGCCCCATCTTCTTAAGCCTGCCTGGTATCTGAAGCATTATAGCAACAACAAACCCGTCTGGGTGACACCTTCAAATACATTGACATACTCTGCTCCTGTTGACATGAGACTGGCAAGTCTTTGGAGTCTCAAGAAATATTTGACTGATGTTACAGCATATTCTGGATCATGACTAATGTTCCTGCTGCTTATAAATGATTTAAGTGATGTTAATCTCACAAACAAAATAATAATTGATGACCTATTTTTGCTACGGTGTCTATAAAAAGATTGTAAAAGGTAGACACCTGAAGAAACTTTGGATCCGCACTCTTTTCAGGAAGATATTTGCAGTGTACAGCTTTAGTGTTGGGTTGTTAATGTACTACATGTGCCAGGTGGGAGAAGGGTGGAGAAAAGTAAAGCTAAATTCCCAGGAGCAGGGGAATGAGCTGATATACCAAAAGGAGGATGAAGGGTAAAGAGCATTGTCAGAGGGGAAGCAGAGGTAAGGGCTGGTGGGATAGGAGATGATTCTGGAGCATATGTGTGAGCAAGGTGCTGGAGAGGTGGAAGAGCAACATGAAACGCTTGAGGGGAGGGCAGGGAATAGGAGGTGTATGGGTGAACAGATCGTCATAATTTCTGCTGCCAGCTAAACAGCATGACACGGTGCAATGCACTACACTTGCTTTGAGTAAATGCACTCTGCTCCGATTTTTTGTCATGTTAGGTAGCTCTTTGGGTATTCCTAGCAGCCTCCGCTTTCTTTAGGTTTTTTTCCTGTTTAAACGACTGTTTCTAGAGCAACACTGTACTGGGAAGCAGATACAGAAGTGCATGCACTCAGTCATCACTTCCCCACCCCTGGCTGTCATTATCTATCTACCCTGAATATAAACTTGTAATCTCTGCTTTTTGTTGTCTTCCCTCAGATTCACTGTTGGGGCCTCTTGAAAAGTGGTGGATGGGTACACATTGCTCTGGCCAGTTTTCCTGTGAGAGCAAGGCAAGGAGGGTGCTAGCGCCTTGGCCTTTCTGCCTCCACCCTAGCAGCAAATACCCTAAAGATAAGGCAGGTCCAGTATGAACGCAGGAGGCAGGGCCTTGGAAGCACAGCCCGGTAGTGGGGGACACCTTCAGTGAGAAGTGTGGTAGCTAGGGCTCCTTCTAGTCAGTATGAATACCATGGGGTCAAGTCCTTTCTGACAGAAAAGAGAATGGGATTCTCCACAGCCTGGGAATGGGCCTGTGCTTTATCTGAAACTTCTGTGAATCTGACTCCAGTTCCTGGCTAGCTTTGAATTTTCCGAAACTGCAGTTTAAAAAGATAATTAAAAAAAGAATTGCCAAAAGCATAACTAAATCACTAGGCACTATTTGAGAGGGGTAAAACTGGGACAGGACGGAGTGCCTGCACAGGGGAGGAATTCTGATTTTAACTGAATCATCCTTTATTAGCTGGATGTTTGTGGCATAAACAGTGTGGTTTGATGTCAAACTTATTTTCCCCTTCTGCAATCCCCTCAGTATGCCAAGTTGTAGCAATTACTGTTTTAAATTTTCTCTCCCTCTTCAAGTCATGACTTAGAAGTGACACAAGGATTCAGACAGAAATCTGTTTAAACTCTCATTGCAGTATCCTCATGTCATTCATGTTGTCTGCTGGGCTGATTAAGAGCTTACAAGGTAGAAGAGCACACAATGCAACAGTACCTGAGCATGACAGAAGAATTCGAGGCAGCTGCAACATACAAGTGTTCCTTGCTTTGTTTACTTGGTTTTATGTTTTAAAAAGACCTTACGGTAATGCAGTATTCTATGATTAAAATTTATTTCCTTTTTTTAAGGTAGCATTAAAAACTCATTCACTCACTCTTTACATGCTAGATGGTAGAGTACAAGACAATATTTTAGTGGCTACATCAATGGCATAAGAGTTTGGATTCTGGGAATCCTAATTCCATGTACAGAAGCTATGGTGAAATTTTAAGGAAAGAAATGTCTTTCTAGCAATATTCACTGGATTTATCACCAAAATGTGCATGTCCTACCTACACAGAGGAAGCTTTGATAAGCGAAGATTTACTAAGGAGTAAATTATAAAATAATTACTTCTAGTATTCCTTTCTGGGGTCAGTAGGAGCTTCAGCAAAAGAGCCTGAAGATACCTGTATTGAATCAGAGCCCATTCGAGCTGATGTCTAATTTTACAAAATTTGTGGGCTGTCCAGCCATTTTTAGGGCTCAAAAATTAGCAAGAGACACAGCAATGTTCAGATATGCTCAGATTAATTATGAAAAGGTTTGTTATCACTTCTCTGAGTACTTTTAGTTTACGCATAAGAGGAATTTTTTTTTCAGTATCCTTCGTCCTCATTCTGTCTTGTGGTTTGATGCCACAGTCAGTGGTTTCTCCATTAAATTCTAAATGCATTACAAAGTTTCTGGTTATAAAACCCAAGTCTAGAGGCATCAGTTTGTTATGCTTTCCTCATGAGTCTGCAGCCCTTGGTTTTCATCAGTCTTTCCTCCTTCTATTTCATCCCCTTTTTACTGAAATCATGCAGCGCACATTGATTTTCATCAGCCCTCTCTGTATTTGAAGGCTTTCATCAGTTTTGCTTCTTGATTTTGTTCCAGTAACCTTGTCTCTTTGTTTTTGTGGTGTCAACTGTCATGCTTTGATCTGCAGCTTTTTTTTGTTAGTAAAGTGTGTGCTTTAAAAAGGTTATAACTAGAAGGGGAAAGATACATAGAGAACCATATATCACAAGTGCTCAAGTATAATTTTGACATGTGAGAAAGAAAGGAGGAAGAATTATTCCTCACATTATAATTTTCTTTTTCACGCTCATCTCATTCCAGATATGAGATCAGAATTAGACTGCTTTTCCATGTATAAATACTTGACTGAGACACACAGATTGGCTGCGTGGCTTTAGATTTAAATCAGTTTACAGGCAGTGAGACAGAATCCTTATTTGTCCAAGGATTTTCTGCTGCCTTTTACTGTAGGATCTCCAACTCAATTCTTGACCTTTTTGTATAGATTTTATACAACCTGGGAAACTGGTTAAATTATATTTATGACTATTGTATGGCAAAAATGCAGGCATGCCTAATAATTTTTAGGAAAAGCACTAAGCAGTCAACGGCAATGCTCCTTCAATAGCTGGGGAGAGCTAACTGGACAGTTTCCAACAAAGTCCATGGAAAAATGCAGATCATATCAAGCAAGCATTAACTGTGAGAGTATCCAAGGTTAGAGGGAGACTCATGCTTCATTTATCAGCCAGGATTAAAGGCAGTAGAGAATGTTCATTGCAACTGTGCAAACATAAAACATATTAAAGGGCCAAGACATAGAAAATGTCAACCTCTGCTGTTCTGAGCCTATCCATCACAGTGAGCCAGGAGTCATCACTGCATCCCGCAGTGAGTCATGAGTGAAGCAAATGTTACATAAGCTTTTTTTTTACCCAAGGGGATTTCAATTAACTTTTGAAATAGAGATGTGTTGTGTTGAATCATGCTGATATTGAAGACCTCTGTAATGTTGTCATGCCCGTAGACGTTTTCAGGTTATTTAATCAGCCATGTCTGGAAGGAGTAAGGCAATGGGACTCTCAGATTTAAGCAGTTTTGCCAAAGCTGTAGCTAGCACCCCCCATATGATGGGCAACCCACCTCAGTTAGCCTGATAGTCACTGATCATAATCCAGTGCTGCCTGGTGTGGAGAATGGACTCGCACAGCTTTGTGGTGATGATAGGTTTGCTCTTTCTGCAATCCATGTGTTTCAGCCATGACAATGACCCTTACTGAGGCCTTATGATGTTTGCAACTTGAAATCTCACTCTGTCATATTCCCCGAAAGGCTGTATCACTGCACACCAGGGGTTATGTAGGCTGGAAGGTGTTATTCATTCCTCTGTTATGTTCCCCTAAGCTATTGGGGGGAATAACTTGAGGACGACTCAAGAAGAAAGTTCTCAGCTGAAAATCATGTAGTGGGCATGAGAGACCTTATTGTAAGCAAACACTGAAAGCAGTGTTGAAGGAGTTAATTGTTTGACAAGGATGCTCACCTATCTTCTTATGGAGGACAAGCTTAAGCCTTGACAAGAGTGTCACTTGACAGACGGGAGAAACTTCACTGTCTGATGGACAAATTCTTTTCTTATATAAAGCAACAAAAATGGGTTACACATCTTGATGTAATAGGGAGTTCAAGGTCTGCTTTGCTACACAAAATCTCCTTACATAGTGTTTGGGGTAGCATTGCCCGTACTGTATCAAACCTCAAAGGAAGTTTCTCAAAGGCACTCTCAGACACAAATACTTACATTTTGCTTTGCAGAGCAGCAAATAAGAACTTTGCTTTACAATTTCTAAATATGTGGTGGGACTGAACCCCTTTGCATACCAACTTGAAGGCATACTGAAACAAAGAAGAGGTAATTTTAACCCATGTCAGTCTCCATGTCAATCACCTTCACTGTCATTACTGATCCCTGAATCATGACCTTGTGAGTTTCGCATGTGCTCATCTCTTTTTATTCAGCTGTCGTCCCTCTCATTCCCTCAGTTTGTCCTTCACTCAACTGTCTCCTTCCTCCTCTTTTTCTGCTGAGGTTAGGGCATGGAGGAAATGGAGAGGAAAGATACAGGTGCCAGTGCTACAAACTAGCAACTTTCTGGAGTGTAATAGATAAGCGTAGCAGTAACATTAGGGAGTAACAGAGAAGAAACCATAGGGATCTTTTAAACTAGCAGCCAAACAAAGGAGAGAAAAAATTGGTTGTAGGATGGTTATATTTGTGAGCAGAAGTCTCTGCAGTGGACATTCCGATTAGCTGTAGAGGTATGTAAAGAAAGCTCCATTGGATGCAGACAGCATCAATGAGAACTGCACAGTTGTAAGGAAGTTGTAAAATATATCTTTGCACTGTTAACTACAAGAAGTGAGTTTGGTTCGGGGTTTTTTTAGGCCCAACCCTTCAAGTATTTACCAGTTGATTAGTTTTCAGTTTAAGAGCGATTCCATTCATTTCAGCTTTGAAGATCTGAGCCTGATTTGGTCTACCCACAATATTTCTATATAAACTCCAGTGCTGAAAGAGTTTCAATCTCCAAATTTTTAAAATATTATTTTTTTCGACTGCTGATTTTGCTAACAGGTTCTCTTTGTTTGTCTGCTTCTCAAAAAAGAGAAAACTGAAATGTCACACAAAATGGTTTTCTGGGTAAACAGGTAATTTATAATGTTCAGGTGTATAGTAATTAATTGTTCAGCATTTTCTCTGTTCTTTGTGCAAATTCCTCTGCTATTTTCAGGGCATGAACAGACAAAAACCACACATTCCCCATTTTGAAATAAACCCTTACTTTTTTATGTATTCAGAATCTTTTTATAGTGAAATGCCTATAAGCAGAATGTTGAAATTGAGCATGGAAACAGCAATGACTCACAGGCACATTCTAGCACTATGCTGTGATTGATTTTCATTTGACAATGCCATTAAACAGTGAAAATTCTTCTTAGAATTTGCAAGGCAACAGCAATAAATGTTATAGGCTTTCTTATTAGTTGAGAAACAGCAGTGAACAAATTGCTGGTGCTTTTTCTATTTTAGGATCTTTTAAATAGCAGTATCATAATACACTTGAGACAAGGAATTTTTTTAAGCTTTTCCTCAAATTTCTCCTCCTTTCTAAATTCCAGTTGAATTTCATACAAGTTTCAAAATATTCTGTTGTCCAGTACAGCAAGGTATACAGCAAATCTTGTAGATTCAACGTCACTGTTCTAGCTCCCTGATAAAAATGCCTACTGCAGGAAGCGTGGCAAGAAAATAATGTTTGGCTTCCTAAAGAATGCATTAAAGTGGAACTGCTGAAGTCTGTATGGTTGCAACCAGCATGGATTTCAAGGCTTAACAATGGTGCTTTCCATACTGATTGGAACTCTACAAAGCACTCACAGAGAACAATGTATCAGAGAGCAAGTCAGCAAATCTTGAGAGGGAATCAGAGCTAATCACGTTGTCCTTTCCCTACAAACCCACCATTCTGGCAGGATAGGACTGACCCTTACAGATGGGGCCTGTCTGCACAGATGGCTGTGTAAATGCTAACACCTTTAAGTTGTACAGCTGGCTTTCCATCCCAATCTTTTATTCCTCCAGATTCTTCTGGTTTTTTTTAAGTCTCCCTCCGTCTGACCAAAGGCTGCATGATCCAGGTCAGAAGTTTTTTACCTGGAAATCGGGTTAAAATATACATATAAGACCTCTGGAGGATTGTGTCCTAGGAGAAAGTGTAAACCACTTAGTGTGCCCAACAGAAAAGGTCTCAAGGGTGATGTTATAAAATGTGATTACACTGTGCTGTGACAGCGGTCGGCAGCTCTGGGGTAAGAGTCAGCCTGGTTGCCGCAAGGGTCATCCGGCTGACCTGTCCTTCCACACCCCGGCACTGCTCCTAGCGCCATTCAATGGGATGAATGCCATCTGGATGTCAGTTTATACCAGCCTCCTCATGAATACCGCAGGGAAAGGAAGGAGAATCAGTGGATTATTCTTATCAGAACAAAGAGAGACAACATGCCTCAGAAAGCTAAAGAGATAAATGCACAAGCTGGAAGAGAAGCAGGGTAAAGCAGAACTGCCCTGTCAACAGTCCACTTTAAAAGCAGATATAAGGAACTCCCTTATTTTGTCTTTGAAGTAAACTAAAAATGTATAGAAAATTGGGCATAGATACAGTGCTGATCTTATCTTCTGTCTTTAGGCAAAATTCTGTGCTCTAACTCAGACTGACATCAGATAAACTGCCTGTTGCCTATCTATTAGGTATGAAAAAAGGCCTGTTAGGAGAAACTGTTTTCAGTGGATTAAAAAGAAAAAACCCTAAAAAAATCTTTCAGCATCTTCCTTCATCATGTTAACTGCGATTTTGCTCAGCAAATTGAAATAGTATAGATATTTTGCAATTCATCTACGTATTCAATTAAAAATCAGAGTTATTGGCTCCCAAATTCAGCTTTGAACTGGTGTATTTGGCTTACTTTATTTTTACCTTGTTTTCTAGGTTTTCTGCATTTGTTTGTTCTTTATCACATTTGTATGACGTATATGGCACACATCAACGCACGTAGCCTCACATCACTCCTGTGAGAAGAAAAGTAGCATTAAACTGATGGGGATAGATCCAGGGAGCAAAACCCAGGAGGAATTCAGTCAGCATAGCGCAAGTGTGACGTGTCAGCTGGAGTGTTTGCTCCGAGCGACCTCCAGCATACGCAAACACGAGCCCTCCGGGCATCTTAGCAAGGCAGGACAATCTGTGTCAGCCCATGAGACACCGAATGCCTGAGCCCTCCTCACTCCTTTGCAAGATCTTCCTGATCAGTAAATGCCTGAAATCAAACACAGAGCCATGTAACCCTGATGCATTTCTTGCAGTCTAGGTTTGTTTGTTTGTCTGGGGGTTTTTCTGGGGGGCCGGGGGGGAGCACGGGCAGTGCCAATACTTCAAATAATGGCACTTCTTAATTTCTTTCTCGTAAAGAAATATTTCCTCTCAAGAACCAAACAAGCTGATCTCTGCTACAATGATCCCCAAACATCCATATGGACAACTCATCTAATTGTGCAAGTAGAATGAACTGGTAGCATACTTTTCATGTCGTTGAGATGCCACTTTTAAATCTTAATTCTAATTTAAATAAATTATTCCAATGATCTATGATTATGGTAAAATCCGCCAAGATGGCCATGACCTGTATCTGAGAGTGAAGTAAAGACTCAGGATTCTCCTGAATCCTTCTCCTGTTGTAAAGGTCTGTTTTGGAAAATACTCTTCACCTGCAAGTTCCATAATAGTAGCAGAAAACAAAGATCATTGAGGGAGAAACCCCTTTGGAGGGAATATTTACAATATAACTCCATACAGTCTCTCTCATCTCTGCTCTACTCTCGTTTATTTCTGTTGTAACCAGTGGTGTCAGTGGTTAGACTAATAGAAAACTGGATTTTGCAGTATGTGAAAAAGGGACTGACTATCCCCAAGGACAAAGAAATTATACCACACACTTTATTCTGAATGCAAAACAGAGAGTTGGACTCTCTATTTGAGAGTATCTGCAGTATAAAAATACAAAGTTTATATGACTCTTTCTATAGCAGCTATCTACACTTGCTAGCTGTACAATCAAGAACAAATTACAAAATCAGCCAAGGATGTGAAAACTAGAGCTATTTTGGGAAATATGTGACAGTCAGACCCAGCCAGGAAACATGTGTGTGTCTCCCACTGTGATGGGCAGAACTCTTTGTTTTACAGGAAAAAAGAGATTTAAAAGATGTTATCCCTTTTGAGAATATTTTCTTGAAGTGTTACTTTAAAGGATTGGGTTGGATTGCTTAATGAACAACAAAATAGAGAAACCCTTTTAAAGAATTGTATTTTTCCTGAACAAAATGCGGTTGGTTGAGAGTTCTGCCTTCCCAGGACCCTTGTTGAGTAGCTGCAAGAAAACTCTGTGGGGGCAAAGACTCAGAAAACAAATATCCAATGTTTGATCTGTCTAGGTTTCCACAGCACACTCAGTTTTATATTATCTCAGCACTTGCTTGTTATTAAAAAAAAATATATATTTTTCTTTGCACAATCATGAGGCATTTTAATAGAGGAATCAGTTAGAAATCCATTTTCATTTTGCTGTTTTTTGTTTCAGCTCTTCAAAAGAAGAAAGCTTTTTCTCCTGTGGCTGAACAGAAACCTGCACAAAGCACAGCCTGTTCGTGATAGAAAGAGCCAAAATGCAACTCAGGTGAGCTCCTCCCATCTGCACACTGGGTGACTTGTTTTGCTCTGCCACAGACGAAAGCTGTCATGTAGGGCAGTGAGAACCGCCGGGCTGCTTGTCTTTAAAGCCAGCTGTGAGGTCAGTCAGTTGCCCTTCTTGTCCTGCCGTAACAGCGTTGTTTTTTAACGTATAGGAAATGTTAAATATTAAATGTATTTGTCCTCCATGAGTTGAGGTAATAAAACCTGCAGACACAGAAGCTCTCCTGCAGTCCATGCCCCTGTTTGCAAGGGTGGCCCGAGGGGGTCTCAGGGCAAGCTGGCTGTGGAGGAGGCAGCAGGGGAGGCTTCGGCTGGGGATACCTGCGACCTGGCTCTGCAGTGGGGACAGACGGAGCAGGAAACTGGCATTCTTCATAGCTACCGCCAAGTGTGGTTCCGAGAATAACATGGGTGTACCTAGACAGTCCTCTAACAAAAGCAAACACCAACCTCCCCCAAAAAACACAACAAAACTAAAAATACCTGAATATATCTTGGTCATGACAGGAATTCTTTCTGACCTGTTGGAGTACCTAAATGACAGGACCTGCAGTCCTAGCCTAGCTAGAAGGCTACGCTGTCCTGTATATCTGGTATGTTTACCATACCAAAAAACTTGCAGGTCTTTCCTTTGGAAGGTTTTGACCAACAGTTTACAAAAAAGCAGACAGCCTACTACACTGAAATAGCTGTTTCTTTTATCAATAGGAATGAAGCATTTGGGGGAAAAAAAAGATTTTTTAGGTATATAGACTCCATAAAGTTGCATTATCTTCAGTCAATGATCTGTGCAGCCCGACTTCTCTTGACACCCCCAAGAGGCCTCCCTTGAGCTGTTCTTCTTTTTTTCCTTATAGACCCACTAGCCAAAGTAATAGATTCAGACAGTAAACTTCCCAATTACAGCATTAAAAAATAATACTAAGAAATTATGGAGCATTTCTCTTTTCATTAGAAGTGTTACAACAATAAAGTCTGACATCCTGCAACTCTGAGGAGCATTATGTCAGGTGTCCAGCAAAACATATAAAACTCAAATCTAAGCCTGGAAAAGTCTGTAGTAGCTGACCTTTTAATGTACGTTAAAATCTGGTTTAGATCATTGTTAGTTTTAATGCTTTCTTCTGACCTTATATAGTTATATTCTTGATATTTAAGGTTTTACAGAAAGAAACGTAAACAAATAAAATTGAGGTTTCCCTTCCTCCTTTTCTTAAAATACTTGCAAATATTTTTTCCACTGCTTGAGTGAAAGATACTGAGAATGTACCTCTGTGCTGTAAAGAAGATGCATGACACATTTGGAAGGACCACCATCTCATTTTTTGCTCGTTCAAACAGTGGCCAGTTTTACTCTAAGTTTTCATATAAGTGTCAGGCTCAGCTCTCCCATCACATTACCCTACAGATCTTCCATATCTGTACATTTTATATATATCTGCAAGTAGGTGGACACAAACATATATATATGTAGATATGGATGTGTGTATGTGTTTGTTTATACATCTTTAAATAGATGCATGTAAAAGCTGTGTGGATTACAAAATAACCATCTTGTTCAGCTTTAGTTGGTCACATAAAATTTATAGTGCCTGCGGGAAAAAAGGCTGTTAAGTACAGTGCTGGCAAAATCTTCTTTCTGATTTCTTTCCTCTGGCACCCAAATTTCATTTGTTGTCATGTTCAAGCTTTGTTCTAGATTCGTCGCCTATGGCAGAGAGTCAGATGGGTGAGAAGTCAAGAGAATGCAGGACTTAGCACAGTGTAGCAAACTGAAGTGTCAGAGATGTGCTGGCAGCCTGTGAGAAAACCAAAACAAAATCCTCAGCTGGACAATAGATTTTATACACATATGCGGTAAAATCCCAAGCAAGTGAACCCCCAAAATGCCGCCACTGATGTCCTTGTTTGCTCTCCAGAAACCCAAACACACTACTGAACAAAATAATCTAAGTGATAGAGGGAACTAAAGGATAAAGTTTATTGAAATTACTGAACCTTGGGTAAGAAATCATCATTAGTGAGAGAGAAAACTGTCGTCAGGAAAAGACGCACGACTTTTACGGCACATAGTATGCCATGAGAACCACTTCTCACGGAGGCACACCAGCAGTTCCCAGTGACAGCTCGCCCACGCGCTGACCACCAGTGGCTTCCCCCCAGGTGGCACCTGCCGTGCCAGGGGCAGGGAGAGACCGGCCTCACGGGAAGCTCTGAACCTTTACTGCCCGCAATGTAAGAGCAGAAAACTGGCCAGACTAAGGGATCTCCGCCGGCGATTTACAGCAATCCACATCATTGCTGCACAGAAGGATTTAGCCCTAACCATTTAGAAAGTGTGTTAATTAAAAAGTATTTGGTAGGATGATGAGAAAACATGTTGAATGACTGCAGCAGAGTGCCCGTAGTGCACCTTCTGATAACTGAGGCCAGCAAGAATGCTTTTATTTGTCAAAGAGCTTATTCAGCACAGTTAAGCAATGGGTAAACACTACACTTACTGTATTTGTGAAGAGCGTGTTTCAATGGGACCCCTGGTGTGTCAGCAGGCTTATTCACAGAACTTAATGAGTGTAAATTGGTATTTGCTAGTGTAAAAATACTTTCCCATATACAGAGAAAAAGAACTGCTCTTTTAATTGATCTTTGAACTATGTTACAATTGACAGTCTTGAGATGCCAGTGTGCAAAGTTAATTAGGTTCTCTGAGATATTTTAAGAAGCCGAGCCTGGTTTTGTTTGAAGGTCTTTGTCATTTACAAACTTGAGAACGGTGCTGCAAAGCTGCGGGTGATGCCAGTGTAAACAGAGAATGAAAGAGAAGCAGCGTTATCTCTGTCAGGATTGTTCTTTGTTGCGAGTGAGGATCATCTTATTCTGACTCTCACAGAATTCCTATGCATTGCCAGGACTAAAAGCAGGCGAGAAGTCTATAAAATTTGAAAAATAAAGCTGCTAGCCAGTGGAAGTGAGTGGAGAAACTGGACAGAGGAATTTTGTACCATCTTCCAAATTTCACATGTGTTTAGCAGAGGAAAGGGGAAAGGGAAGCTAACGGAATTAAAACTAAAACAAGAATAAAATTGCATTTATACTCATACCTGGCTTTTTGGGACTAGGGCCCTAAACATGCATTCCTTGAGCATTTCGAACCTCTGCTTCCCTCTTCTGTGCTTACAAGTTTAAGAAAATGAAATTTGATTGATTTTATTCAATTGCTACAAATATTTGTGGAATGCCTTCCAGAGCAGCCCTAATACTTTGAGATGGTATCAATTTTATTTCTGTGTGTGTGTGACTGAGTGTGACTGCAAGGGTGTGCCCTGTGTGAACAACATCTTTTATCTGTAAGAATAGTTGTCAGCTTGTGGTTAGATACATTTTCCTTCAAGGGAGAGTCTCTTCTCTCTGATGGGCACAATAACTGCTCTCTTTAGTTTTATTGTCCTCCATAAAAAGATAATTTTGGCTGAATCAATGTGAAAAATACTTTTCCTTGGAAAAACAGAATAGCAATAATAATGTGTCTGTCCTGCAAATCCTTCATGTGCAGATCTCAATGCAGCTCACAGGAGCTCAGTGGAGAGTGGGTTTACAAGGTTTCTCATGAGATAGAACTTGTAAATCAACAAGAATGGAAGCAATGTAATTTACTTAGAGAACTTTTTACGGAGAAAGTAAAATGCCAGCAAAATGTATGGAATGTTACAGAAATCATTGTTTTGCAAGACAGATGTGTAAGTGCAGTAAAATGGCAGGATGAAAATGGAAAATGAATGGTCTGGAAAATTGTTTTCCAGGGATGCTTACAATAAATGAAGATTTAATTTCCCAAATTTCTCATCAAATGGTCCGTGTTTAGGATGGGGTTTTTCTGACAGCTTCGTTGACCGAAAAAAAAAAGGCTGTAAAGATATTACTTTTGTGAAGTAATGCCTGGTTGTAGAGAAGAGCTGAGGTATTTCTTGCAGGAAAAGGCAAAAATTACAGGGAATATGTTTTGTTTTCCGGGTTAACAAAGAGCAAACCCACCACAACACGTGTGAGAGAAAATTGTGGCATTCTTTTTCGCTTACGTTAACAGACCTGTGCTGCAACACGTCTCAGTGAATACAAATTATGAAGGATGTTTGAAACACAATTATTGGACAACTTGACCTAGAAATGGTTTTAAGGCTTTCAGATAATTCAAGTCCCTTGAGCTCCACGGGATCAATACATTCTTGTAGGTGGAGGCTGCTGCTGATGCACAGCAGGAACAGTTTCCCAGCTGTATCACTGATTAGCAGGAATCTCACCTTGCCAAGCCTTTAAAGCCTTGGAGAAAATGCACCAATTAAGTGTTCAAATCCTTCAGCCTTAAGCCATATGTCAGGGGAAAATAATTCACTGGCACAGGGCTTTGGGTCAAGCTTCTTAGCCCAGCAGTTGATGTGAAAATGCTTTAGCATTGTGCTGCTTGCCCACCCAGGAGGAAGGAGAGGGAGACCTGGCTATTGTTTCTTGCAAAAGCAGAGCTCTGAGGAATATGAATGTAAGTGTGACTCATTAATAATCCCAATTTTAAGGAAAGGTGGTGGAGGAGGAGGGTTTAAAGTATTCTTGGCTCAGCGAGTAGTCGTTGAAAAAGTGTTGTTTGCTCTGCCTGCAGTACAGGGCTCTTGCTGCCACTGCCATCTACATGCCCCAAGCAAGCAGTCAAGTTTATGGGTAAGTTTTGGAGAACTGGCAACAAAATCAGGTTTACTTACGGAAAGAAAGGGTTGATTTCATAGTGGCTGGCAGAGAGCATATAAGGGTTCGCTGAGGATAGTCACATGTTCTGCTGCAATCTGAATTAAGACAGCTACCAAAAGTCCATTAAAAGCTCCTCAGATGCTGGAATTGCAGGACAAGATTGACCACCTCTGGCTCAAGTCCACTGTCTGTAGAATGAGGTCGCTAACCTTCGAGGAGGCAAGGAAAATCCCAGAAAATGTGGCTGAAATCTCACACTAAAACAGTGTGATTTCCTGCCACGTCTCAAAGGTGTGAGAAGGGCCCCACTCTTCTGAGGCGTAAAATTTGTTGCTTTTCCCAGCAGAGAAAGGGCAGGCACCTGGCCACACAGTCATTGCAGTGTTGCCATCCAAAGCCCCTCATGTGTGCCCCAGCCTCCGGATGGCCTTAGTCTCACCCTGCAGTGAGATGCTTCAGCCTCAGCTCTAAGGAGCAGGAGGCAACCCGAAGATTTCACTCAAAAGAGAAAGAAGTATTTCAGGCGTACCACAACAGGAAGATGCTTCTGCATTGAGATTAATATCAGATGTTCAAATATCACGGGCCACCTCCTCCCCATATGCCCACCTGGCTCTCCCAGCTCAGCAACCCCAAAGTGACATGGGTCAGGATAGGGAGGAGTCTGCAGCAGGACAGGGAACCGAAGGCGGGAGATACCAAGTTTTAGGCCAATAACCTAGTTGATAAAGCAACCTCTCCAAGAGCTCATATTTGTCCCAGGAAGAAATTTTCTCTGAAGTATGTAGCAGCTCTAGCTCCAAGCAGTGCCAAGTGTGAAATCTGCATGCGTGGAGGGGGAAAAAGATATTAATGTAAATCAGGCAAAGACATGGAATACAGAGATTAGATATTGTGAACAAACACGGGGCAAGAGTTTGTTTTAAAGTTACTTTCTCCACCTGCCTATAGTTTTCTCAAATATTGCCATAATACTGGGCATGGTTTTGCTTTTACAAGGTTTCTGCATAAATGTTTATGTGCTGTGAATTAAATCATGCACTTAAAGAGGGAAGAGGATGAAATGGAAAACTTACTAACCCTAATGATGGATGGATTGCTCATTACTCACACTAACGGACAGCCAGTCCAGGCAGGAAGTTTCCATCCAGTAAATGTATCTCTCTGAAAATTTGCCAGGTAAAGGTAAAGAAAAATGTTGCTTTTGCCATTTTGAATTACTTCTTGGAGGGCTCTGGACTCTTTCTGCAGAAGGAATGAAGAAGAACCTACAAAACTAAGCAATATTGAACAACTGGAATATGTGAGCTCGATAAACCAAGTTTTTCTATTCGTCTTTCTCTATAAACAGTTCTGTCTCCTGGTCTATCTGCTAGAAGTATTTTATAATGTGTATGTCCATCCTCATTAAAACTGACATTATCGATTAACAGCTAAGGTAAATGCTTTATAAACCCCTCGGCTGAAAATGTGAATAGTGTAAAATGGCCAGTTTTGCAGTCCTCTTTGTCAATTATTCTATTTATTTCAATACTTTGGAAGGTGAGCAAGAGATATATCTTCAACCATCCCCTTTATTCAGCTAATCTCAGCTCTGCTAGACAGCTGCACTAAAATAATACTTTAAATCTTGGAAGTTAAACCATTACTTTATCTGTTGAAGTGTTTTTGAAACACATAATTTAACTCGGGGTGTCAAACTCATTTTCACTGTAGGGCACATCAGCCTCGCGGTTGCCTTCAAAGGGGCGAATGTAATTTTAGGACTGTATAAATGTAACTACAGTCCTAAAATTACATTCGCCCCTTTGAAGGCAACCGCGAGGCTGATGTGCCCTAGTGAAAATGAGTTTGACAGCACTGATGTAGATTTTTTTTAAAATAATTTTTTTGGAAGCTGTGTGAATTCACCCATAAACTATAAGTATTCTTTGCCTATATTTTTTGAAGAAACCCATAGTAATTTTCACCTCTGTTTGCATGTGTATTTATATAGTATCTGCACATCAAGAATTCACAAATACAAGTAAATACACTCTACCCATTCTTCTTCTATGAGCCATCTTTTTGTTATACACTTATACAGGGGAGCCTGTTCTATGAGTGGCTTTTAGGTGAGAAGGACTAGGTGGGACCAGTCCAGGTTTCACACATCATTAAACTCTTTTAATAAATTGATAAAAATCCACCCTACAAGAAGTTGAATTCTTTGCCCAGACTTCTACTGGAAGATTGTGGAAGAACTAGAGCCCCCATATGTCTGTTTTTCCACAGATATTTCCTGTTTTTCTAACTGATTTTTTTTTTTTCTGGGACAAGTTTGCAGATTTCTTTTTGATGTTTTTTGGGGATTTCTGGCTGCCTGGCTTCCTGAACAGAGTACTGCTCACTTCTACACATTTTCAGGCATTACTGCAAATCCCGCACTAGTCAACTACACAGAACTGGTACCATAAGCGATTCAACAGTGTTAAAAAAACATCACCCTGAAATTCCACTCAGCTGAAGACCTCAAATGCTGATAGAGGACCTTGGACCACAGTGCCTCCGAAGGGTTATCAAGCAGAGGGATATATGGCAATCACGTTTATGACTGAGTGATAGATACACTTAGGACATGTTCCATGCTGTTCTTAAAACATCCGCATTGAGAGGGATGCATACCATCGTGCTTCACCTTTACTCATTCCTTCGAAGACTGGAGGTTAAAGGATGTGTTGTTTAAATCTCTCCAAAAGTCTTTGAGTGCAGACTGGTGCCTGAAGCTCGCGCACTTCATTTAATGTCGTGAAGCATTAGTATGGGTGATTTTCAAACCCTAAGCTGGGCAGCCTGCCCTGGACTGCTGAGTTGGGGGTCTGAGTGCCCACAGCACGTGGAGATCCACAGCACACAACTGTCTGGGGAGGGGACCTTGCCCCAAATTTCTGGCGCTACAGGGGAAGACCACCATCTGCCCCCAGGACATGGGGTTACAGAGGAAGAAGTCCACCAGATGGATTGAACAGTACATGGGGAACTACAGGGAGACTTGGATAAAAATGAAGGATTTGGCTCAAAAAAAGTCTGAAAGAAGCATGAAGATTCACAGCCGGTGGGTGAAATCTTGGGCTGGAAATGGCAGCATCCTCTAAATTATGTTTAATGACCAACTTTGTCAATGAGATGGTGTGTTTGATCTGTGACTTCATAGCAAATGTTTTGGGCAGATACTAAGTGAAGCATACACCGGCCTCTTTTGTTGATAACGCATAAACTTTGTTCCCCAATTTATAGGTTGCAATATACACATGTTTTTATATGTATATTTGTGTGTATAAATCCACATGAGGCTGGAGAAGACTGCTACTTGATGTATACAGGGTAAAACCATTAGGCAGTAGCAACAGCAAGATTAGAGCTAAGCAGTAGTTAAAATATGATGAAAAAAAACCTATTGCAAGGTAGGGGTTAGTTCCATAAGTATTACTGTTGAAACTGTATGCACTGCTGTTATCTAGCAGTGAAATTTGGACTTAAATCAGGCCTGGGCACAGGATCACTTTTCTGTCAAATTTGGCAGAGCACATGATACAGAGTTTATTCTGGCTGTGTGCTTTTCTGATAGTTTTATGCTGGCAGTGTGGTGAAAGTTGGTACCTGATTAAGCTTGAAGCCTGTTGCTGCAAAGATAATGCATCAGAAATTGCATTGGTCAAGTGAGTTTGCACCAGACCAGTGATTTGTGTCATCTGTCTTTGGTGTTAAGAGTTAGAAATTTAAGGTTGAACTGGTACCATTGAACCCTGGCATGAAGCTGGTGAGTTCTAGACTTCACCATCTAGCCTGCATGGGGGTCTGCAGCTCTAGTGAAATAGTTACTGAATGTCTGCAGTATCACGCATTTCTGCCTTTTGGGGGTCAAAACTCGGTCTGTACTTGGTGACTTTTTGAAAAGACAAATGAAAGAGTTTGAAACCTGAAGCACGTAGTGCTTCTGATGCAAAGCATTCTCCAGGAGGAAGGTTTCCTTTGTTTTCTAAAGATGGTCAGATGCCAGATTCATCTGATTTTCAAGTAAAGAGTTTTCCAACACTGGATTTCCAACACTGGATGAAGAAACTTCTTCTCAGTGAGGGTGACAGAGCACTGGAACAGGCTGCCCAGGGGGGTTGTGGATTCTCCTTCTCTGGAGACATTCAAAACCCGCCTGGACGCCTTCCTGTGTAACCTCACCTAAGTTTTCCTGCTCTGGCAGGGGGATTGGACTAGATGATCTTTTGAGGTCCCTTCCAATCCCTAACATTCTGTGATTCTGTGATTCTGTGATTGCCTTAAAAAAATTGCTTTGTCCTGAGGTCCCAAAGGCTTTGTTCTGAGCCTCAGTGCTTTGCAGCTGCAGCAGCGCTTCATACACCAAAGGCTGTAAACTGGCATCAGGAATCACCTGGAGCTGAAAGAAGGACCTGAGCACCAGCCTGAAGCGATTACAGTGATCTAAGGCAGATACGAGGCAGACAGCCTCCTTCTGCCCCATCTGGAGCTGGCATGTTGTCATACATTCGGCTTCAGAAACAGGAGGCTGTAATAACACAGCCGTCAGGTAACAAATGCAGAGGATATTGTGGCCTCAGCGGGAGAAAGGGATGAAACTCCCCATAAAGCTAAAGATGTGAGAAGGTATTTTTGGGATGCTGCCCAGTCATCCAGACTCAGTAAGGAGTCAGATAAGACTCCAAGGCTTCACACAACCTTAACAAAAAAAAAAAAAAAAAAAAGCTTGCAGGCCTTTAATGGGAGACAGCCAGCTTTACTTCCAACAGCATCATTTCAGCCTTGCGTAGGTTCAGGCTGAGCTCTATATTTGATTAAAACTGGCAGGCAGGAGGAGTCTCGTGTTTCACTTTTGTAGCCAGAATTTCTGCTATACTTCCAGAAAATCATATGTAGTGCTAATAGGAACAATTTAGAGATTTTTTAATACGACATCCTTTTCATTCTAAGACATTCATTGCCTGAGGCTTCTGTTGCCCCATGGAACTTCACTGCATTGATGTGGAGTTTCAATTTAATTTTCCTCCTCACAGATTCCTGTGAGGTCATTATGACTGTGTACCCACAGTTGCAAAGGAGGTAGTCAGAGTTTTGTGGAGTTCATTTAATTTCTGTATGGAAGAATTCTGGTCCAGCCTGATGGCTACCTCATTTTCTCACATTCTTGAGGAATATCCCATCCTATTAAAAATACTCAGTATGAATTATGTGTACTGACCTGAGAGCACCAACCTGTCATGGTTTAGAGGATATTAATCCTGAAGTCTTATATATTCAGAACTTTATTTCTACTTTCTCTCCTGCTTACTCCAAGCACTTCTAAGTGAACAATTTATAATCCTAACTGTAAAATGCAGTCTCTGTATTCAAGTATATATTGGGGTATATAGATTGTACATATATGCCTACAGAGGTATGGACATTTGTTTTAAATGCAATTTTTATGCTTTCTAACAAACTCCAGTGGTCATATCAATTTCAATTGCTAAGGTATACCATTTAGTACACCCTGTATTATAAAATTTAAGTTATTATACCCTTTTTGTGCAACAAAACCAGGACTAGTCTTTTGCCATCTCTGCTGTAGTTCTCATGTCCCTCAGCTCAGGTCGCCATCGAATCATTCAGCAGCTCCTGTTTCAGTTTTTCATCTCTCTCTTTTCTTAGTCAGAGAAAAACAGACCCACTGCACTTGACAATTAAAAGCCATTTTCAGGTGTCAGAATGTAAAACATTACAGAAATTTGAAGAACGGAGCTGACCTGACTAACTGCTGCAGTATTCACAGTCCATGCTGCAGTTTCACTGCCCAGGAAAACATCTGCCATCTACTCTCAGGATACGGGCTTGAAGTAAATACCAAACAAACCTGCAAGCACTGCAGGAGGCAGCTGCTGAAGAGACCCTGCCCCTTCTTTTCCAGAGGCGTTGCAAGGCGCAAGTTCAGGCTTTAATCAGGTGTGAGCCTGTCCTACTGTAAAAGTAAAGTGTAAAGGCAAAATTCTGGGGACACAGTGGTACATGGCACCCAACTGTCCTCTTGACGTCCTTCCTCCCAAGGATCAGGACCTCAGTGGTTTCTGCAGCCCTTCTGGCAGAAGGTTATTTGCCTCTGAGCCTGGGATCTCACAATTCTTCTGACTGAGGAGGGCTCTGAAGCAAAAACCCAGGGACATGTTCAGTGCTGGGAAGTAAACCGGATATTTAGAAAGTGGTGCTTGAAAAACTAAGTTCCGTTTCTGGAGTGGTACACATTTGCAGCTCCACACTTTCCATTTCACTGTTACTTTTGGGATGACAAAAATGTGCCAGAGCAACTTTTGTGTAAATATGCTCCAAAATTAATGGCTTACAGTAAAACAGAAGATGGCAATTCTGTAGTAGTTCCTTGTTACAAAATGAGAAAAGAGGACTGAACTTTAAGAATGCACTGACAAAAAGTATATTATTTCAAGCAAGTATATTTCTGCTTAGAATTCAGAAATTCTACATGTAGATGTATTTATAGCCTTTTGTATTCTCTTTCACTGCAGACTATTATATCAATTTCTCTGTTGTTCTGGGGGGGTTTTTTTGGTTTGGTTGGGTTTGGGTTTTCTTAATATATCTGGTCCTTACCTAATAGGTAGTTCTGATAGATAGTGAGTCTACATTTGGATAACATCAGCAAATTTTTGTGGAGTCTGAAATCCTGATAACCAGCACAGCAATCTTATCTTAGATGTATTTTACAAGTATGGAAAGTGTTCCTTAAATAGTGAGTGACTTGTGGCTTTGAATCTATAAATGAAGCTGTTTATGCAGCCCTATGAGTAGATTTTGGTAGCTGTAGATGACAATACCTAGAAGACCAATTCTGTCCCTAAAAAATGACTCTAATAATCACTTTATCAAAGTCTATATTTATTGTTTCCCTCTGAATACTTAACTACATTTATTCACTTTTCAGCCGAGAGATATTTTTCCAAACTAAAAACTCCCCAAGCTCTCTGTGAGCTCTTTTTATTTCACGCATCATCACTGACAATAAAGATAACACAAGCCAAATTATACCTCTAGCTCTATCTCTGTAACATCAGCTGTGGTTAGAATATGCCTTCAGCAACATTTGAAAAACCACATCGGTTTGCAGTGTTCTTGTTCTGCACATGAGATGGTAAGAATTGACCTGACTGCCAGATCTTTGTGGGTTTGAAACTGAAAAACACCTCTGCTTGCCAACTGAGAAAAATATATAGTGTATTGGGTGAGACTTAATGAACCTGCACCCATGAATTCTGTACCCACTCAGGAAATTCTGGCAGCTAAACCTCACTCTAAGTTTGGGTTTCATAGCAGATGATATTAAAAGCATCATAGGCACTTTGATCAGGGCTTTTTTAGTGTTGAAGGCAAATAGCTTGGAGATTTTTTGGTAACATTTTAATACAGGAGTGTAACAAAACCTTTCTAGTGAGTACTTTCAACATGTTTATTCTCATGTCCTCCCTCTTATTTCTCTCATAAGTTTTCTTTAGAAGCTATTCCATTTTGCTTTTTAGCTTCTTTTTATTTGCCAGTCAATCAATCAATAGTTCATTTAATTCATGAGAATTAATTCAAATTTCAGGTCAGGTATATCAGTCCAGTCAGCCAGAACAGCATATTATGATCTCAGGGGCACTAAGAGCTTTTCTTTTTGTGAGTTTCTGCTTCTTTAAAAGATTTGGCAGCATGTTAAACCAAAGGTTTTCACTTTCGATCCAATGCAGTCTTTGGATGTTATTCCAGGATTTCCTGTGTGTGCTACATGGCAAGAGATCAAGTCTGTAGATTGCATTCAATTAAACAGATCATTTAAATGAGATCATGAAAATAAATGTGGGGCATATATTTGTGCAGCAATCACTGTAGCCTAGTCAGTACCTGTAGTTAACGAGCACCACAGATTAAGGAATGAACTAATAAGAAATCAGGATCACGATGGGTTTCACTATTCCAAAAATCTGGAAAGAAAGTACCAGCTGAGGAAAAAAATAATTAATTTGATCTCTATGGCTGGTAGTTTTTGTTTGCTTTCAAAGGTGCGGTCCTTATCATTTATCCTGCCTTCTTGTGTGCAAACACTGGCAGGGTCAAGCTTAAACAATGGGAAACCCGGTTGTAAAGGCTGCCCAGCGCGTTGTTTTCCCTCAGTGTGAAAACTGAACAACTACAAATGGGTGACTTGTACATTGCTTGTTGGGGCAATAACTCTTGCTGACAAACGAGCTCTGAGTTGGATGGGGAAGAGAGAGGGGGGAGTTCCCTCATCTCTTTTGTATCAGTACAATGTGCCGGATTTAACAGAGGTTGGAAAGGCTGAGCAGAATACTGCTGGTGTTTTGTGAAAGCAAAAAAACCCAGTTTATTTGTAGCAGGGTTGAGCCCAAATGAGATCTAGATACAGTATTTCTCCTATATTTTTTCCTTCCAGAGCAACATTAAAAACGTAGACATCAGAACTGATAGCTGTCAGTGCACAGTTTATCATTTTCCACCTGCACGGATGCTTTCCCCTGTGCTGTCCTGTTGGAATCTTTCCTTTTGGCTGCCAAGTGGAACTAAGTTGAAATACTTTTCTGCTGATTTGGCAGGATTAAGAAATAAATTAAAGCACCCTGACTGCCTAGAAGTCTTATTTTACCAGCTGCTTGCAAAAATCTAGTAATGATTACGTTTTAAGTCCTTTTAGCACTTCAGGTTCAGCAGGTTAAGCCTACTGGACCTAGTGGCATGGGAGTCCTGTGTCTCCTGTATCTGAGAGATCAATGTTTTGTAATAGGTTGACTTAGCAATAAACAGTGAAAAAAGAATCATCACTTTACACCTAGTTCTATTAAACATATAGTACTACCTTGTCAATGTATCTAAAGACTAAGTAGTCTCTCCGGCAGCCATGGCCACTTCTCGCTGAGCTAGAGCTGTCATATGAGCTCATATAAATCTGCTCCATTTGTGGAAAATGAAAAACTCAAGAACCATGAGAACATAAAATGTAATTAGGAAGTCATTTTGCCATCCAAAAGAGGTTACTTCATCAAATTTAAACATATCTATGCACACATTTGACTTAAAATCAACGTAAGGATATAGTGGGTTTAAAAGGTAGTAAAGAAAATAAAGCAAATATGCTGACCAGAGATTCTTAAAAATATTTTTTCTCCATTATTTTGCCGCAGACTCCATTTTGGCTGGATCATTACCTTCATGCGTACAGTTCCTGCAATAGACTGCAGTATTTGATACAGTAAAACTAGCTGGTGTTTTGTTCACAGAGAATCAAAATTAAAAACAAGACAGTTTGTTTTACTGGAATTTGAAAAATTCATCGGATAAAATTATTCTCTGCATCTAAGCAAGTTTATGCTGCAGCAGTCTATGCACCTTTTTCCAAGCTCAAAGTCTGTCTTGGATGACACTATGCTTAAATCCTTAGATTCTTATATTTGATTTGGACTGAACAAATTACAGGTAGTTTGTGCTGGAAAATCTGGTTTATTTCAAAGCAGTTTTTCTGAAATCAATCAGAGACCATAATATCTTTGCCTTCTGAAATTAACCCAACTCCTGAAAGGATATGCATGATTTCTTCAGACCTCTCAAATGTGTGATTTTCAGAACCAGGATCCATTTGGATAGTTTTAGAAACCTGAGTGACATTTGCCAAAAACATTTCCTGGTGGCTTAGCCTTTCAGAATATGTTAAGCATCCCTTTAGGTTTTAAGATACCCCATGGCTTACTGAGGCTAAGACTGCTGATTATCAGTTGAATGGACTCCGTCAGGAGAGATTTTGACCCATGAAAACAAGGACTTGCTAGAGAACAGATAACAAAAACCAAAGGTTCATGCAGTCATCTTTGTTTCTGTGGTTTACAGTAAACAAAGGAGCAATGTTGACTGGCTGCTTAGTACCTCTTTTCTCCCATTTTATACATTTGAACTTCCTGTGGAGAGCTGGGTTGGTAGTCTGGTCAACCTTCTGTAATTAGGATGTATTTCTCTAGAAGTGAGATGTCTTAATTTGATGCCAGGATTAAATGGGAACTATTCTTGCTGGTAACTTTCTACCTGTGCAGCAAAGGACTGTTTTGAACCATTCGCTGACCTGGAGCCTGGTGATGCAAAGGATTACAGGATGAAAATATGCAGGGCATAAAAGAGGTCACATATCACAAGTAAAAATACCGATAATCTGTTTGGGTTTTTTTCTTCACATTTTATATGTAGCTACATTGTTGATTTAAGATCGTTCCCTACAAGCTACCACACTAGTTGATTACGGCTGTGGTTTTCTGTAACAACCTTCTATTGCTGCAACCCCATACTTCAGTAGTCCAGCACACTTCAATAATGATGGTTGCCTGGTAATACTTTCTCAAAACCTCTTTATTAATAACAGTGAACTTGGGTTTCTTGCAGATGACTTGTAAGAAACCCAATAGGGATGATATATTAAAAGAAACCCAAACCTTTCACTGTAGATATTAGCTTGAAAGTTTGCATCTGTAGAAAATGGTTTTCTGAATCTGAACTTGGCCCAATATAAGAAGTAAAGATTATTAAACTATTCAGAACTGAATGTTGTCAGTGTGTGGTTATATGTGAACATGGAGATTTAATTTTGGCCCAATATCCAACTCTCAAGCTTGCTGGAATTACCTTATACAGTGTTAATAATAAGTTTCTCTACTAGAAAATGAAGTAGTACCCTCTGTAACCCAGTATAAAATAAACCAGTCCCTGTATTCAGTATGTTGTATGGTCTTCCTCCAAATGTGGAGAAAGCTAATAGTTTCATATCCTACTGCATTCAATACTTGGACTTCTTAAAAAATCTTAAATCCATTTTGCATTTTCACATCATTTCCAAATGTGTTAATCCTGTGAGATTTTCTCCTGTAAACAGGTGAAAAGAACTCTTTTGGGTTATGCATGACAGTACTGTTGGGATTTCTATAAGATTATTTTAAAAATATGACTAAAATAAATAAAATACATCGGTGTTGAGAAAAATATTTCCCGTAGCAGCAGGATATGCTTTTTTAAAAATGCAAGCCCCAAGCTGGGCTGGAGTCTGTGAAAATCAAAGGCATTTTTTAAAAGATAGAAGACCATGTAGATTTGGCATGCTGACAAAATCTCACTTATGGAATCCATTCAGTGTCTTAGCCACAAAAATTGCAGAAAGAACACCAACAAGATTTTTAGCTTCCAGAATACTCTATGTCTTCCTCTCTTCTCCCTTCTCTGTAGTTATTTCCTGAAAGTTGGCTCATTAAGGAAAGGAAATGATTTTTTTTAAGAGCAAATAATTAGCTGTTCCTCAAATTCCATTCCATGGGTTGCTCCACTGTGTTTGACGTACCTATGGTACCATAATTTCAGCTGAAGGTCTGATTTCATGAGTTTGATTTTGTTATATAAAGTGTATTTCCAAAAGAGAACCACCTTTTTTTTTCATACAGCAGATGTGTTTTCACCCTGTCATCTTAAAACAAATATATTAGGTAACAGAATATTTTTTAAAAAGTTGAATTTTAAAGTCAGTCCGGGATTACACTAAATGTTGAATAAACAAACAGAAAAAAAGAGTCCAAATGCTTGCACCTCGTTACATTTTTGAGAGGTTTTAGTGAGTGGATGAAAATAACCACAGAAGCATTCTAAGGGTAAGAAAATGAAAACAAAGACTTGAAGACCCTTTATATTCAGTATGTTTTGCTCATTTACTAACTTACTCCTTTAGATTTTGTGTTTATAGTCAGACAGCTTCAAACTACTCTTCCGTTTTCAGCTGAAAGCATTGGGAACTCTGTAAATATCATTATAACTTCATGAGCTTCTGAGGCCAGAATAAAGTGGGAAGACACCCTTCTCCTGTCCTACTCTGTCCCCAGCTGTCCCTGCACACCTTGCTCCCTTTCCTTGCCAGGGGCTGGCAATGTGGCTTCTTTTTGTGGCAGGACGAGCCCTTGCCAGCTTCAGGGGTCCACAGGATAACAGTCTGAGCTTCTCACCCCTATTACTGCTTCCTCACCCTAGGTGCTAAGCAAAAACATGCATGGGCATACACAGGCAAAAACCTCCCACCATCTAAATTTATTAGCAGTGCAGAAACCTGAAGGTGGGGGAAGGATAACAGTCATCAGATCTCAGAGACAGTTGCTCCAAATTATACAAGAAGTTTTTCTTAAACTTTACAGATGTCAATTGTTTGCCACTGTCAGCTTATTGCTTTCCCACTGCTTGATGGATAACACTAGATGGCTGACCAGGCTAATCAAATACAAATGCTTCCAAAGGCTGGGTAACAAGAACGTATGTGGGATGCAATAGTTAACTTGCACGTCGATGGCTTAAAGTTTCTTTCCAGTTGTGTAGGTTTTCATTTTTAGCACTTGATTTCCGAAGCAGTACAGTGGGCAGTAGGACACAGAGGCAAAGGAGGATGCTGTCGAGAAGTGCTGTGCGAAAGTGCTCGCCGTCTTCATATGTCCTTGACAACAGAATGATGCTGTTTTGGCTATTGTTGTGGAGAGTGTACATAGAAAACTGAGCCCATAAACAGGTATTTTCAAGAACACTGAGACCAAAGAGGCCTGTTTTCCCATAAATTCTCATGTTAAGTTTTATAGACCTTTGTCCTCTACGTTTTCAGGTGGTTGGAGCATGTATTTGGGCTTTCTTCCATGTGGATTCTCTGGTGTCTAACAACATTTGAGCTCACATTACTCTTTCCCTCTGTGATGGCATCAATGGGGTTTCTCTCCTCTGCTTGCCTCACACTTTCGAAAAAGTGGCTGGAATCTGAGACTCTGAAACCTCTGCAAGTGTGGTTGGAACTGTGCTTGCTAACACAAGGTTTGAATTTGTCCACAAACACAGAGCAGTTTTAACTGGGCAAGGGAGCTATAATTCCACTGACTCCAGCATGGGTTGCTGAAGTGGCCAGGAGGCAAAACTGTACATATGTGAAAAATCTCAGGATTTTAGGAAATGTTCCTTCCAAATTGCAGTAATAAGCAAAACCACTGAAAGTATTTCACGGAAGTGAAATTCCTTAATGTTTTTTCACAAAACACAAATATTAAGGGAAAAAAAAAAGCCTCCAAAGCTCTTAGTGGTATGAATGGAATCAAATTGGAAATCTAGAGGATCTGATAATTCTGGCTCCTACTCAGCTGACAAGGGAAGCTGACAGGAGTAAGGTAGGCAGGTTGGCCACAACTCCAAATAGTTTGAATTTTTCAGCAGAGAAGTGTTTCACAAATAATAATAAAAAAATGTTGCTAGGTCCAGCAGTTGCTCCTATTTTACACAGCACACTGATGAGCAATATCAGACCCCAAACAGTGTGAGATCCCGTTGTAATCTCACATGATAACTTAGCAAAGAGAGAAAAAAAAAAAGTTGACAACAGAATACTAATATTAACTTTGTAGGAGAGAAAAAAGATCTGTTGCACATTGATCTCATTAAGTAAATGATTTACTGGAATTTCCTCTTGCTTTACAACTTGCTTGAGAACATATTTGATCTCAGCTATCTAAGGCCTGGATAATTTCACCTGGTTCTTTGCCAGCTATGACACAGCCATTTAACACTGTCACTTTTCTTGGCCACTTCCACTCACTGTTTGTTGTTGACTTCTGTTTCTAAAATAACAACACAGTATTTTCCTAAGATACCAAGGACATGTCCAACAGGCATCAGGGAGGACTCATCTTGCTCTGCTTAAAGCTGGCTAATCATTGAAAATTTGGTCTGAGGTTGTAAAGGATAGCACTAGCTTTCTGTTCTCCTTATAAGATTTGGTTTTATATATCCCAAGGGCTAAAAAAATACATCAGGAGAAGTTACAGAAACTGTATAGCTGTGGATAAATCAGACTTGATTAAGCTTGGTTATCTTAATTCCTGTCTTCAACTGGTTGGACACAAGAAGTAAAGATCTGTTACCAGTTTCATTGCAATTTGGAGCTGTTAGCAACAAAATAGAGTGCAAAAGCATGAAAGAAATTTCTCAGGGAGCTGATTTAGCATAAAAAATAATTAACAAAATAATTTCATTATGAATTTGAAACTCTGCGGGTTGATATTCCACATTCTCAGGTCTGATTTCCATGAATATATAAATGTGCCTGTAATATTTTTTAAGATATAATAAGGATTGCAGGTCTGTGGGAAGGGACACGCACATGCAATGCATATGTGATTTCAGTATTGTGATTTCGGTCCAGCTCCTTTGTTGCTAAGATTCTGACATCATGATATAATGAAGGCACAATCAAAGTGCATTAGGGTCACTTTGGATATCTGAGCATGAAGCTGCGGGACGCCCAGAATTTGACAAATTACCTGATATCTACAAACTTATCACTTAGGAATGTTATTGGATGAAAAATAGAAACACACCTGATTATTGATTTGACAATAAATAATGGTTTCTAAAACAGCTGATGAAATTACTTTAGTACCTGCTTACTTATCTTGTTCATGACACTGGATAAAATTAGTTGCTGATAATAGAGGGAGCCTGGCAATCCAGTGTTTGTGAAGATTGCTCTGTCTGCTTTTGCTAGTTAAAAAATAAAAGTATCATGTGAAATGACACTTTTATCACCAAAAAGAGATTTATATGACTTCCAAATATTGTATGTTGGACAGAGGGCACATCTTTACTGACAAATATATTTAAACAGTAAAAACACCTAATTAGTTTTTATAGTACCTATTTGTCTAGCAGAGAGAACTGACTGTGGGGAGATCGATAGGCAGGACTGTTCACTGCAGCAATACAAATGTGGTTGGGTCAATGGGAGCTTGGAATGAGCCAGGAATGTACCTTCAAGCCAAATCCCTCGCTGCTAGAGATTGCTGTCTCAAATCCAGCACTTACTGAAGATCTGTCTGCATATTAGCTACTCCATTATTTATTACTGACCAGCAACTTGGAGGTAAACCCGATATAGTAAATGATCAGTGTGCAGGGCAACTGGTTACAGCTGCAGCTGTAGCGAGGCTCCTATAACAGGGGCAAATGGACCATCCCCATCGGTGCAGGGAGATAAAGGAGCAAGCTGCCACCGTAGGGCCCTGAGACCCTAGACCTGCTCACACCTGGGTGCCCTCCAGCATCTCTGGGGACACCAGTCAGAAGATAGAGGTGGGGAGGAGAATTTGATTGAGGTTACGCTGGTGTGCTGGGCAGAGGTGTCCTTCAAAAGGGTTCAGGAGACATCTCTTGACCCCTGCCCTCCTTGAGCTTTGGACTTACTGTTGTTGTCAACACTACTACAGACCCCAGATCTTTGTGCTGAAAGAACGTGAAGTCTTTCCCTCTGCCCTTCTTTAGCACCTTTCTAAGCCAGGCATAATTTCACTCCATGTGCATTGTTTCCAGAAATTAAAAGCTGTGGTATGTATGCTTCAAAGTAAAGGAGTATTTTTTTGCAGCCTTTACTGTTGCTACATCGGCTGGCTTAACCTTGGGCTGTATAGCCCCCGGACACACACTGCCTTCTTCTGTATCACTCCAGCCCAAAACTTTAAAGAGATCCACTTATAACTTCTTATCAGCACAGCATGAAGTCAGGAAGAAAATAACTTTTAAGAAACAGCATGCCTTTTAAAATAATCAGCTCAGACTTCTGGTTCAGATTAAGCACAATAAAGCTTGGATTGCACCCGTACTATATCCTTTGGGGAAGAAAACACCACAGAGGCGTTGTTCATGAGAATGGATTAGGCTTGCAAAGATCAGTAACTAGTATAATCTGGAACCTCAATTCAGATGCTTTGTTTTTTAAAAATAGGGTTCACTGGGGCAAATTTATGCCAGATGTAACAACCACGGCCAGCAAAGCTAATTATTTCTATTTAAAAATTCCATTGCTAACACAAATGCTGCCTGAAATGGTGTGGGTTCATATTTTCAGCATATGAAAGGACTCTGCAACTGCTGACATCTCTGGAAGCACTTTGACCAGTAAAGCCAGGAGTCCTCTGTGGAAACAAAAGCCCTATGATTCTTTTATTAAGTGTATCGTGTTTTCCTCTGTGCATGGTAAATACAGTTAGGAGCCATGAATGTGGGAGAACACCCATTGGTGAGTCCATCATCAACTCAGTAAGCTATGTATAGCATATAAAAGGGCATTCTTCCCATAAAAAAATAAATTACAGTGGAGATAAAGTATTCCCTTTCTCCATAAACTTTTTCAAATGCTCCGGTTAGTTATGCTTGTCAGCACATGCACATGCATGTGCGCGCTCACAGGACATGCAAGCACAGATTTATAGGGGGAAGAAGAACTGCAGAGTTTTATGCTCTGTCCATTAACTCTGACTCCCATTCCCATGCTACACAATAGTACTGTGGGTAATAAAATCCCTTCTTCCCTCTCTCTCTCATTTATAGCAAGGCTATTTCTAGATACAGAAGACAACTTCTTGATGACTTTTAACCGTGCAGTCCACAACATTTCACTTACAGAACAGGTGTTAATATGAACTTTTCAAAGTTTGACTGAAATTGCATTTGGAATCTGTATGTTCCATGCTTCAGTTACAGAGTGGTTAAACTGGCTATAATTTACTGATGGAGGTCTGGACACATGAGCTGAAGTTAGCAGGCTTATAGATTTAGGCCCAGGGACCCATCCTAGTCCAACAATTTAGGCTTGGTTAAGGACACTTGAACTTGTTATGGTCGGTCGAGCGCCAGGTTTTCTTAAACTGTTTTCTCAGCTGTATTTTGCACTGAGGTAGGCCTCCAAAACCATTAGGAACAGGAATTTGTGTGGTTTGCACTTATATATTCATTATCAAGAGTGCATAAAAGTTATGTAGAACATCAGAACTCAAGGTCCAGAGCTTGTTTTTAAAAAAATCTTCAATAAAATCCATAGTTTTGTAATACTGTAGCATCAGAAAAAAAGAAAGAAAACCACCAGTGAGCAGCTGTGTAAGTCATTTGCTTTAGCTTACCTCCCATAACGGTTCATGAGTGCGGACTTCTCTTTAGTCCTATTGAAAGAGATCTGCAATGGAAGAGATGCTGTGTGCACGACCAGAATATAAATACGAAAAAGTGATTCCAGCTCTATTGTCACTTCCCTCAAATACTTTGGACAGTCATTAGAAAACTTCTCTGATTTACAGGATGTTTCCTCTCAAATCAACAAAATCATATAATAATATTAAGAAATCCTTTGCTGATCTGCCAACAAAATTATGAATGCCTCATTAATTCTTACTCAGATATTGAATATAAGTTTTATTTTCATTTACTGCCATGTAATTTAAAATTTTGCCAGACTGGTAACATTCTATCTTCATCAGGTTTGCTAAGTCAGTAAATGCCTTGCAGTGCATATCACTGTTCCCATAGGGAATGGTCTGTCACCGTCAACCTGAGAGCAACACCGCAGGTTGTGCTGCTACAGCTTCGCTGACAGCCAATCATAAACTAAGTGAAGTGGTTGGACCACCAAAGGAATGACGAATAGTCCTCAGAATAACCTTGTTACCTCCCTTTAGAAATTATGATGAGGGATCAAGGCAAGGCGCATTTTGTTTGCGTTCTTTTCTTGACCTACCGTGACCCACCTGAGACAGTAATACAAATTTCAGAAAAAGGCTGATGTTACCTGAAAACAAGCAATACTACCCAGAAATCTTATAAAAAGCACTCGTTCAGGGCAGAATATTCTGAAATACAAAGTTGCAGATTTGAAAAACAGCCCACTCAGCATCTGAAATGTTGCCCAAATAAGTGACTTAATTGAGGAATCTAGTTCAGCTGACCGTAAAAATTTTGGTACTTTTAGACTAGCAAATTCGATTTTCCAGTAAGCTGTTCATAATAAGAAGTGAGATAAACTCCCATATCCACATCTGTAGTGTAATTCAGAATTCTTCCCAAACTCGAGGATATTTGGAGTTGAGATTTCATCTCTTGTCCAGAAAGATCCCAGATTTGTATATCAATAAAAAACTCACCAGTCATCGTATACCTCAAATAATTCCTTTCTGCCTAATCTCAGGTCTTGGAGCTTATTAAACATCCTGCAGCTGTGTGATTTTTATGAGATAGTGTGACTGTGTGCATTGCACCTTAGCTTTCTTAGTTTTGTCAACCAGAGACACAGACAAATATTCCAGACACTGAAGAGATTGTGGCTGAGAATCCATAGAGGATATCCCCCTATAGTGACTCTTTGACCTTCCTGGTTTGTTTTCCTTTTCATACAGATGAAGCATCACTCAAAAGCCCTCTCGGGACTCCTGGGAGAGCATGAAAAAATGGAGCTCCCATTTTCATCTGGGTGGTTGTGCTGGTGGGGAAAAAGGGTGCAAAAATTATCGTGAGGTTACTACAGATGGTTTCTGGATTAACTGTGTGATTTTGCTGAAGTGGTACAGCAGCAAATGCTTTGCCTTGGTATGAATAACTCAGATGAAGGATTTCAGGCCAGGCAGAGGTAATTAATTTGGAGAAAAATAGGAGTAATTTTAATCCAATTATATTTGAATAGCTAATGAATGAAAAATAATTCTCTTTGCTTCCCGCTTTGTCGCATTTGAGCCCTTATTTTACTTTTGCTTCCCCCTTCTTTCTGTTTGAGCCTTTATTTTAGTCCTGCTGATATGTTTATTCCTGAAGCATACACAGGTTTCATAGGCTGACAGATTTCTCCATCCACAGCCTTTCAGGGAAACACCTAGTAATTCCAGAGATATGACAGGCCAAACCTCTTCAAAGCACTTCATATGTAGAATAATGGGGTAGTTAATCTTTGTTAGAATAACAGCAGAGTATGATAAAACTATTGACTGCACTAAGATAATCAAACCAGTTTTTAAAGTTGACTTTTAATAGGATCTCATGTTTCAAAGAGTAAAGATTTTTACCAGTATCCAACGGTAAGCACTTTTTCTGTATTATACCTTCAAATATCAAACATTCTGCACATTTTCTTGGAAAACGTTGAATCTAATTCTCTCTTCCACCATATTCTTCCAAGTTGAGCATGCTCCTTTTGCAGTATCACCTCCAGTTAAATTAATGCTACTGACAAGAAAATCTGGTCCACACACATTCTGTGTGGACCTAACCTCTGTTTCTTGCATAGAAACAGGCAAATCCAAGGCTGAAATCTGCACCTCTCAGATTGAAAACATATAGGTACCCCCATCAGAACCTTGGGGAGACAACCCTTTTTTTAACTCAGAGGCAGACTGCAAAGCCTAAACCTGCTAAAATCCCCCTTTTACAGGATAGAAGTTATGGCCACAAACACTCTCACACAAGCTTTATTCTTTGCTCTTATCTCCAGGTACCCATCTTTTTGGCCAGCTCTGTTCATACCTCAGACAACTTCCCTGCCAAATTTTGTTTAAGCTTACTTGAGCTGCATAGGCCAAAGTATGGTCATTAGAAATCATTAGAAACTCTTCTGTAGTTGAAGAAGTCTAGCAAGAAATTTTCAAGCACTCACTGCAAGTCTCCAGGCACAGAACTGGAATCTAGAGAACACGACTTGGCAGAAATGATCTCCAAAGACATCTATCACTACAGCTCAGGTGACCTGAAAACTGTTTTTAATGTGACACTCAGTTTAAGCTGTGATAACTTTATAAATGCTACAGACTGGAAGTGCAAGCCTTTATTTTTAAGAGCAGTGGTTCCTGAAAGAAACCAGAAGGTACTGCCACTGTTAAATTTCTAATTGGCAGATTCAGACAGTTTGTCTAAACTGAAGAAAGTGCATCGCCTGGTTTAGTCATTAATAAATAATTCAAGGCCAGATCCAAAGTCTGTTAAAATTTATAAAAAAACCTCCCAGCAATTTCAGTAAGCTTTGGATGCCTATGCATCTATATTTCTTCCTCAAGGCATTTTCAGTATGGGGGTATCATGTCATTGTCATTATTTTAGTGCATCATAGAGGTGTATAATCATCAGAGGAATTTTAGCAGCTGAAGTTGAGAATAGAACTCTTTCATGCAGTTTATGGGCAGAAGAAAGGAAAATGATCCAGCCAGACTCACCATAAAGCCCCAACACGCTCTCTCACTACAGGAATGATATTGTCAAGTTAACATTATAATTGCTGATAGGATTTATGCCGGCAGTTGACCCAGCTAGCAAGTTGGTCATCAACTGAAATGGGGATGTAAACTTTAATAAGACTTGAAAGAACAGAACTGTTACAAGGAATCCCCCATGGAGCCCTTGAACAGTAGACAGTGTTATCTTTGCAGCTGTGCGTAGGAAGAAAGCATAGACATCGACAGTTCTCCAGGCTTCAGCATACACACAATGGTGTATTTCAGACGAATGCATTTTTCTGTTATGGATTACCACTAACATGGATCCGTCCTTGCATCTGGTGCATCTGTCCTTTTTATTTTTTTTTTTAATAACTGATGGGAAGCCTATTCAGTAAGGAAGATGTTATCTTTAATTTTTTTTTTTTTTTTTTTTTTGAGGAACAGTACAGTTTTGCCTTCACACACACACACAGAAAGCAAGTGTTTAGTGGGTGGTTTTCTGCACTGATCTTTTGTACTTACTTTTAAATATGCTATTTCAATGAATGGTGCCATCTAAAAGGCTTTCTCAGATGTAGGTTGTGTGCTCTTTTCAAGTCTTTCTCCAGTATATGAATTGGTATATAGACCAGCACTCTGTAAAATTTTAAAGGTTGATGCTTACTATAAATTACAATTTTTAGATATCAAAATATAAGTAACAAAGTTGATGATTAAGTTGTATTATAGAACACACAAAATGCCTTAGTGGGAGGCAATTGGATACCTTTGATTAATAAGTGTCTGAGAACCAGATACAGCCTGGCTATTTTCCACCACTGCAGAAGCACAAAGAAGAAATAAACTGAGGTTAACCAATCAATTAAATTGGTTTGTAGCTGTTTTGCATCACTAGAACTGCACAAAGAAGTCAAGATACATTAGCGAGTCTAAGACCAAATCTTTAAATAATACTTTCAGAAAAAAAAATTAAAAACTGATGCAAATGTGCTCCTGGTAATATGCAGCTTTCCTAGCAAGTGTACCAATTTTACATTATCCATAAATTTGCTATTACTGAATTCAAAGCCTGTCAAGTTAGAAGTCCATTGACATTGTTTGACTCTGGTGATATATGAAAGGTAATTTATATATTACTATTGTCCTTTTTAGAAAATATATGTATCTTACAGATACAATGGAAAAACTAATGGAATAGCTAAATAACCTGCAAGAAAAATGTGAAAGACATCAGCCTAGTTGGTATCCCACAGCTGAAGTCCTTGCATATCATGAATACTTCTTTCGACAGAACATGTCAAATCACCATTTTACTGTGGATAAATACTCTGGATTGCCTGCGCTGCGTGCAGCACAAATCAGAGGCACAGGAGGAACTGCCTGGCTATCTTTATATGCTCCCCACTCTGATTATGACCACTATCCAGTTATATCCTCCGGATAAATTAGAACGGCTTCAGTGCTGCTTTATCTCAGAAAGTCCCTCAAGGGGTTGTTGCACTTGTCAAAATTCACCAGAGCTCCAAATCCTGCTTATCTCAGTGAAGGCAAGGGTGGGCTGATAGGAAGGCAGCTACACCATCTTCCTGTTAACTGAAGATTTCCTCGGTCTGTTAGCACAGGGAAGAAAGACTGAGTGGAGACCTGATAAACAGTATTCAAAGATATGAAAGGTTGTTGCAAAGAGGAAGGGAACAAGCTAATCCCTACATGCAAGGCAGATAGGCCAAAAAAATTATGTCTTCAAGTAGGAGCAAGAAAGACTGTGGTAAGAAAGATGAGAGTAATATTTTTGGGGTAGCGTTTTCACTGAGGGAAGTCAAGTGCAGGAAAAGATTGCCTAAAGTGAATGTGGAGTCTCTTCATGAAGATCTTTAAAAACCTTTGTCTGGAGTGAGATGGACATGCTTTGCCCTGCCTCACAGTTCCTGACAGGTCTATTTTTGTTACAGTCCCTTATCACTAGAGGAGATGTATATACTTCTAGCTAGAAATCAACGACCCTATCTACTGGCATTTCGTTGAGTACATCACCAGAGTTAACTTAGCTAATCCTTGATCTGCAATTACTTTGTGGCCGAAAGTAGTTGCAGAACTTTCTGTGCACAAAAGAACATATCCTGTTAACAAATTCAAGCATTACTTGTTCTCCCTTTGATAGGAGACCTACCACATGAACAATTTAAAGTGTCCTCCATGAACATCTTTACAACAATAACAAATTGGGAAGAAAAAGTCAACATACGGCTGAGTCTATCAAAAGTATAATTATATTAGTGGAAATATTTTCACATAGAGCCTGAAAATGACTGTGAGAGAGGGCTGATGGACTGGGCTTCAGTCTGGAGGCTCAGATCTGAATGGAAAGGCTTAAATTTGGAAAGCCTTTCCTTATGGGCCTGCCAGGCAGGCTGGGAAAGCTTTCAAGGCTCAGTAAAAGAGAAGTAGTAGCATTAAGTAGACAGGATCAGGAGAATCTATGTTATTTTTCAGTCCTGTGCCTATAAAGAAAAAAGCCAAGAGGCCACAAGGACACTTGGGTAATGAAAGGATTCCTCCTCAGTGCTGGCAGAAACATCGACTGGGATGGAGACCTGGAAGTCCTGTGCTTTATAGGAAGGGTCTTGTCAGTTTTCTTTCCTAGTCAGTGCTCCTTGGACTCCACTTCTTCTCAGAGAGTTGACATTTGGCTACATATTTTGTTAATATTCAAGACCATATTTGGGTGTGTGTACATCTGCACCCAAATATGACATGTATTTCTTACTCATAAGCTCCCAAAAAAATAACAGAAATACAAGAAAAAAAATGAGTGAAATGTATTTCTTTTCTCAGTGCCCTAAATTACAAAGCAATTGCCTGTTTGTAAGTAACAGTTCAAGATAACACAAGTGACACTAAAAAGCTACCTTGGGGCTCAGGTGTTTGAGCACAGCCATTTTGCACCTAATGGAGCAATTACGGTGAGTGTGAACAGCCAAGGGAATGCTCTCTTTCCTTTAGGCAGATGTTCAGGTTACTGAATCAGGCCAAGTGAGGTGAGATTTCTTCTAACCAGCCATCACTTTTTCCTTCTCACCACCCACTGAGTTACTGTTCCACGTCCTACAGCTGCCAGCTACCACAGCTAACCTTCCCAGCAGCTGAGTCCCTCCCAGTGATGGCTGCTGTCCATCATTGGCTTTGGAGCAAGTGGTCTGAACTTGTTCCCAAATGTGGGTCCCCTCCATTGTACATAGCATATTTTGCCACTATCCAGGACATCGGGGTGGCCTTTTTTGGCTACCTGTTAGATTGGTGAATTCATTCCCCCACTGCCCTTGGGAGCCTTGATAATGATCCCCATAGGCTTTCTCAATACATAGCAGGAAAGCAGAACTGAACAAGTGCAGACCTCCCTGCTCTGAACTCGGACAATAGGGCTGCTCATAATACCAGCAGATGTTTTTGCTTTTTAGGCCATACAGGGCAAATTTATTTTCCTCTCAGGAGCAAACGCAAGCATAGCCAAGACTAAGAAATTCAGAGCTAGCTTCCGGAAACCCGTTCTTGACTTACAGTGCAAAATAGTACTTTTGCTTAAGCTCCATCAAAAATTAGACTCGTCTGGTTAGTCCACTCAGCTGCTGGCTCAGCTAAAAGGTGATGTGCCTTAAGCATCCAAGCTAGGCTTAGTTTCATACCTGACTCTACTTAAGTGTGATGTACCAGATCATTTCTGTGCTTTGTGTGTCACATTTGTAATGGCATTGAGTCTTTTCGCCTTAAGGCATTGAGGTGCGAAAACATTTTTTTAAACATTTATTAAAAACCAGCTATTTTGGGTCTTCCTTATTTGTGTTCATGAGAGCCCTAAAATTAAAGCAGAAAGAAAGAAAGAAAGGGAAAAACCCATTAAACCGTTTAAAGCTTTTAGTTCACAAAAACTTTTAACTGGATTTCTTGTTTGGATTCAGAGAGGCAAAACATAAGACTTTGATGTTCTTCATGTGCCTGTTAAAAGAGAGAGAGAGACACCCACCAATAGGAAGAAGTTGGCATGAAGCCCTCTTTGACACAGCGAGCACAATGTAAAGGATTAAAGGTCTAATCTAGAAGATATATTGCACACTAAACAGCGGAACCATTTAGGAGAACATTAAATGGCACTTAAGCTAAACAGTTGTCCTTGGGAACTGCAGTTTATATGTGACTGCTCTAATATCCATTTTAAGCTTGCAGGGCTTTGAAAACAAGATGTCATTGTTTTATAAAAACACACACATTTAATCTTCCCTTGTGAGGCTGTTCTTGAAATATCTGGCTGCTGGACTGGCAAAACATTTCAGAGGAAACAAATGGGGCTGGTGTCAAAACTAGTACTGTTGCACTTTATTTCTGAAGTTATTTGCATGTGCTCAGTTGATTTTTTTTCGATCCAAATAAGCAAACCACAAACTTTTTCGATGATAAAAGTCCCATTTAATTTTTTTAACAGTATTCCCACTGTTCTATAAGCAAATAAAAATAATAATACAGTTTAAGAAATATGAGAACACCAAGAAAGTGGTCAGTTCTACATTCACTTGGGTTCTACGTTCTTCATAAATTAATATTTATGGAACTATTAGGAGGCTTCAGCCAAAAATATAGACCACCCAGAGCAAAGTTTCAATTTTAGTATTCTAGGCACAGGTCATGAAAAAAAATTCTTACAAAAAAGCCTTCTTCTGCACCATGTACAGTACATGGATTTTCATGCACATCACTCAGTAGGTGCATGAAGCTTATTCCATTTCTAAAAAATTACAATGCATGCTTTTATAATTCATTTATTATTTTTCATCAGGGAGAAATCATCCTCTCCACCACGCAGGCCAGAAATAGGACAGGAAAAAAGGCAGCAGGGAGGGGATTGTGTCTTGCAGAATTATACAGTCCAGTTTAAAATCTTCCTACTTTTTAATTGATGATGTAGAATATTAAATGGAGAGAAAAAAAACGACAACCATTTGGAACTATGTATCTGATACATTCAATCTTGTTATTTGTATCAATGATTATATTAATTCTTGGCATAGTGACTAATTAAGCCAGCATATGCCCTGGATCAAGTCATTATCCCTAAAAGGTATCTGAAAAAAAATAATGCCATTGTGGTCCTCATGGATAGTTTTGGTTAAATGAGCTAGCGGTCTCCAAACACTTCCCAGCAGACCGGCAAAACCAGATGGTTGCCTTGTTAACTACTCCAGGAGAGAGTCCAAAGGCAAAATCAATGAGAAGAGCAACCACCTCCAGCAGGGCTGGGGCAGCCTGAAGTCACAGGTGGCTCTGGGCTGAGGAGTACTTACAAGGCATTGCCAGATGGACTACACGGTGTCATAGCCACAGAGCAAGCAAACAAAGGGTTCTGTCTCCAAGCAGCATTGCAAGGCAGTTGCAGGAGAAAAGTTACCAGTTATTTTTATAATAACCTCCCGCCAAGCTCTTCAGTCACCGAGTCCATTATGCTTATCATCATTGTTAGCATGTGATTAACTGCTGGAGTATCTGTGAAGCTGCTCCTCTCAGGCTGGTTAGGAATCCATGTAACTGGTTTTTAATTAAAAGCAGCAGCTGGAAAACATTATTCGTGAAGACAATATCGACTCTGTACTACGTGCTTGCCATGGTTCTCTGTCCCCATTTGACACCATTAGGTAGATTTGCCTAAACACAATGTTGAGATGTGCAAAGAACGATAGCAGTGCTGAGGCAAGCTGAGCACTCAGGCTTTGGTTTGTCTAGACCACACAAAAAATTATATCTAGGAATAACATAAAGGCTTTACTACAATTTTTTTTTTTTTTTAGATTCTAATTTTAAATGGTTCTGGTCTGAAATTTGACAGCGGAGTAGGATGATGTTGGTCCCAGGAGATCAAGTATTTCTGCCATCCTCCTGTCTCTCTTGAGAAGTCTTCTCAGGTTGATCTACTGTTTTTGGTCTTTCTAGATATCTATGCCAGATATCAGCCCATTCCCAAAGCCATAACTTTCCTCTCAACTAAGACCACTCTAGCAGCATGAAAGCTCTGCCTTGGCTTTTTTTTTCTGCATCATGCAACGCTCAGGCCTGAATCTTGGGCTCCAAGTAGCCTCCTGAGATCTGTCCTGGGTCCAGCTGTATCTCATGGAAAGAGCTCAGAGATGGAGAGAAAGCTGTGTTCTTAGCAATGATAAGTTTTCTCCTTATAGAAAAATGAGAAATATCCCAGAGTGGAAATAATATGTTTCATTAGAACAACTAATATCCTAAGAACAAATGCCAAACCTGCGGGCACAGAAGCAGCCTTTCTTCAGGTCTGAAACAGAAACAAAAATTTCAAGACAAAGGCAAAGTAAATTTGATTGACTATGATATCTTCACCTGTCAGACATCTGAAAGAAAATTAGTCTTCTTCCTGTCTACGGCCAGTTGACTGCTGCCTCTGCAGCCTTCAGTAGAGTCTTTGCTTCATAGCATCTGACTGAAAAGCCTCATTAAACTGAGTCTCAGCACACACAGATGAGTCTTACATGTTCTTTGTGTGCAGGACAATCCAGGCTTTTCTTTATTTTACCTTTTTTGCTTTTACTTTATTTTTATGGTTGTAAAATGCCAATTGGTTGGTATTTCTGTTGTTTTGTACGTGGACTGCATCAGAGTGATTTCTACCCCCTGATCAATGATTGCACCAAAAGTTCTGGAAAGAACTAAAGGGCTCCAGGGAGTCAAGGGAGAGGTTGGGGACAGAGAATCTGGAGGATGAAAAAAGGTTAACTTAAATAGGAAAAAAATTATGACACTTAAATGGAGTTTATTTAGGCAGCATTGTTCATTGTGGACTACACAATTTCGAACACTGAAATTTAGATAAATTGGACAATCTCAGAACTTCTCCAGATTCAGAATCTGATAAACACTGAAGATAAAATTTCTGTGGTGAGTAGAAAATTGTCCCAAGTGCAGTTGGCTGCTTCCATGCTGGAACAATGCATACCCACAAATAGCAAGCAACCAAAACACTTTCCATTTCTTAATAGGCTGTCTGCTGTTAATTATTTTAGTTGCTTGCTGGGAACAATGGAGGTGGATTGGAAATGACGGCTTAGAAATTATGAGAAATAAATAAGTAGCTATTTTTAATGTTTTGGACTTCACTAGTGTATCATGCCTCTCATAAGAAGATCTCAAAACACTTAGAAAAGGATAACTATTAGTATTACACTCAATTTACAAGCTAGTAGAGAGGGGCTAGGGAGTTAGTATGGTGTTTAACTTTGAACAGGGTGCAGGGATGGCTTTTGCTACGGCTATTTATAGAGGATTTACACGATTGTAGTGTTTATTGTGTCTTTCAATAAAAAGCAGCTGCAGAAACACACAGCTGGCAAGCTTCAGTACCTGGGAGATACTGAAGACATCCAGAAAGATGATGCACAGGTACAAGGAGATTGACGTGCTCTCTGCAGCACTTCAAGTATTCCTTTTCTAACAAAAGTCTGAACTAATTTTAGATGTTTATGTTGTTTATGTTCAAAATTCTCTTCCTCTGCCTGTTTAAAGCCAGATCCTTATCCTGATATAAATCATCTGACTGCACTGTTCAAGTTTTTCAGCTAGGTCTTTGCTGCAGAGTTCTGCAGGCTCTGGTACAGGTGTTGTTGCTAGCGATTCTCTGATCCGTGCACAGAAATATTTCAAGTTTCGCACTGCTGTTGACCCAGATTTGCTTGTGTAGCTATACATGTGAGCTAGAGGCTGTCTACTGATAGCACTCTGGCTGCATGGGACCTACTTTCTCATGAGAAAACGTTTTCTCATGAGAAAACAACCATCAAGTCTATGACCTCCTTCAGTCCTCTTACAGACCCATCTTTCTATGCGTCCACGATGTTTCTCACTTCCGCACACTAGCAATGTAGGCTCTATACTGTCTCCGTATACACATCATGCAAGAGTGATGCAAAGAAGAAAGGATCAAAGAAGTGACCATAAACTGAACACCTGCTTCTGCCCATGATCTGTTTTCCTTGACATTTTCTTATCTCGCATGCCTTTCATAAAATCCAGAACTTTCAAACCAATCCCTCCTGTCTTCCACTGCATTATCCCGTCCTGTGCTAAAAGAATGAATGCAATTTATATATACCTAGAGATTAAGGCCCCATGGAGAGGTTGCAAAGCAGATGTGACCACTGTTATAGCCAAAGGGCTAGAGCAACACTGATTTAATTGCTGCCTGAATAATGTGTGGTAAGTTTTACATCTCTTTTTTAAATTGTTTGTAATTTTTAGCTAGATTTCTGTAGGAGATGAGTTTGGGTTTAGAAATGTATTCTTTAAGGGAGTCTCTTGTGAGAGGCCATGCAAAGGTCAGCAAAACTTGCCTTATTAAGAAAGAATGAAGAGAAAAAAAGATAAAAAGAGTCTGGAGATACTTTGATTGAAAAGAGCACACTCAATTGCAAAACCGCAACTTGTCTTTTTATCTGGTAAAACAGCAGCTTCTGTGCTCACTGACTCCATTTCAAATCCTAATCCTAAGATTTCATAGTGGGTCTCATCCAAAAGCCATCAGGATCACTTCCACAGTTCTCTGGGAGCTTTGGATTGGACTCTGTCCACATGTATCCAATTAAAACGGTCACTCAGATTCTTGAGGTTGTCTTCCTTTCATCATCTTGCAACAAGAGTTAGGGTTTCTCAGGACAATATGACGTGCACTCTCCATCAGCAATGCTAAGAGTAGTGGACGTATTAAAAAACCAAAACAAAACACTGGCACCGAACAGCTAATACACCAGATTTTGCCATAACTTCACACTGTGTTCAATCCTATTGACGTCAGTTGTGTGCAGTGTTTGGCCCTAGATTTTCCCACAATGGGATCTCATTCTTCTTGCATGAGAATATGTCTTGGACAAATTGCCATGTCACATGCATTCAATGGGCCATGATAAACCCTCCATCTTTGCACGGGGCTCCCAATTACATCAAAGGAATTTCTGCATACAAAACAAGGGTAAAATATGCCTCTAATTTAAGGTTAAATTATACCGTTAAGGCATGGGCTAAAATAGGAGGCAGCAAGGAGGCTGAACCACATTAGGGAGCACATCCAAAGCACCGTGTCTCAGAAAAAATGCAATCCTTTATACTACAAGCATTTGGCACAAACGGGGAAGATTTTGTGATGTGCATTTTCAAAGAACAAGCTATCTCCTTTTCTCCCCACCAGGCAGCTCCGCTGACAGATAAGAAGAAGAAAATTGAGATTTAATATGCTCTTTACCTCTCTTTTCACACGGATTCCAGGCGAAGGCTTATGGGCCTGGTCCCACACTGCAGCCATCCACAAAGACTGTGAAAAGACAAGGCTGTTCTAACTCTCCCTTCTCCCTTCCACTGTATATGTGCTTCTGAGATGCACAGCTTAGCTCGTGGGGAAAAAAATCCAAAGTTGTTTTAACAATGAATATTCTTATGATGTATGGGATCATATGGAAGAAACATCATGCATGTATGTAGGTTCCTTGCATATGCAAGTATGATTACGAAAGTAAAGATGAACTATTACCTGTAGGAGTCTAAGGTAACAGTTTAAGTAAATGTTGACAATAGCACAAGCTTCCTAAACCAGAGTAAAATTTGAAATGCAACTTTCATCTGAGAATATTGTAAAAATAAAATTAAGGAGGAGATTCTGCATGGCCAGATATGTGCTGCCACAGTTCAAAAATTGTGTGCAAAGTAAAGGCAAAGGTGGCAGAATCAGCTCCCTGCTCAATCTTTTATTTCTCTTTTCTTTCATCTTAAATATGTTGTCTAAATATCAGTAATGGGTACCTCAACAGTTCATCTACGGCAGCCTCACAAGGAGCACTTTGCTGGGAGCTGCTACACTTCCATCAGATTGTGTTTTGTAGAGTGAGGGAAAGGATAACTATGTGCCATGAGATTTTAAAACTATTCATTGTAACTCAGTTTCCTCGTTGCTATCTGCAGAGCTATCAAAAATAAAATGATTTGGAAGATTTGGGGTAGAAGAGTCTAAATTGTGTTATGGGAGGATTTTAAGGAGGATTCGGTGGATTCAAGTAATTTATGATTGCATCTGACCTTAATTGGGGTATCCCAAGGTCATACATATACGAAGTGATGCCTCTTTCCACGACTTTGGCTTTATGAAATACTCCTTGTATAGTTCATGACAGTTTTAACTTTTCACAAGACACTCACAAATTAGAATCATCTTCCTTGTGGGCCTGCTAATGGAAATCCCCTCATACAGTTATTAGTCACTGTCTTACAATAGCTTCTTGTCTCTAAGTACTTTGATGTTGTACATAAGAGCCGTGGATCAATTACATTCATTTTTCCCATTACCGGACAAATATTTGGACATTTTCTGTTGAGTTGATTCAAGGCAGAGCTAAACCAAAGGAATTGCATACTGTGCAGACATTTCTAACCTTCAGAAGCTGAAGGTTTTGTGACCTGGGAGAATTAATAGATGTTTATTCTAGCAGGATGAATGGAAAAAGACCATTTCTATTTTAGGGAGATAAATGAAAAGCAGGAAAGATGGGGTTTGTTATGACAAAATTGTTCACAAGTGGCATGCTGAAATGAGGAAAAGCAGTTATGTATTTATATTATAATCCTCACAGAATGTTTGTCAAGAGAGACTTAAGTGGCAAAATGCATTAGTAATTGTGTTTCCTCACTTATCAAAACAAGTATTTCCACTAAAACTAGTCTGCCAAGGTTGTCTCCCTTGCAAAGATTCAAAATGCACCTATCTTCTACAGTGAAAACACAGAACTTTTTCATTAAGATGTGATTTCTTTCAACAAGAGGAACACATACAGCTATTTCTTCTTGCCTGTTGCAAACAATAGCTGTGAGTCTTCCACCGCTGTGTCAGAAACACATTTTGAAAATATTTCACTTGCCAGGATTCTTCTGCAGAACAGAAGAAGGAAGGCGGGCCAGCTGGCATGCCCACCAGTGGCAATCTCAATTGCTTACCACACTCGGGAATGTTACAAAGCAAGAGCAAGGGGACGGCATTCTCCAAACATGGTGCTGCAGTTATTCCTTGGCTGGTACTGCTCTTCTAGACTTACTCAAGTTTGCTGCTAATGCTTGTGGGAGTTTTGGCTTGAACAAGGGTTTCATTGAGAAAAGACTGGTGCTCGATCTGGTCATCAATTTTTCATTAATTTTTTTTTTTTTCAGCAGACAAGACAGATTCCCTGAAACCACTTTTTCCATAATCCAGAAAGGAATTTCTGTGACTGCGGTATAGACAAACCCTCTGTTAATTCAGCTGTATTACTGCTCTGGTACTGGGGATCAGAGCGCGTCAGCTGTACAGAAAGGCAGAACGGCAGCTCGAATGGACTTTGCTCTCTTCTGTCAGACATCAGGAACTGCCTAATGATAGGGGTGGTGAATCCTCAGGAGTAACGCCAAAAGATAATTCCTCCCCAGGAAGGCTGTGTGCTAGTCTGTGAAGCAGAAACGCATTTCTTTTTATCTATAGGTTCAGAAAATTCAGGTGGTGAAATTATTGTCAATATCCTCTAAACAGGTAATAAATTTAGAGCCATTCAAAGAATGAACACATGAATGGGTAATGTACTTCACATTCATTGAAAACCTGCTATTTTTTTCTGGTGGAGTTTTATTATTTTTATTTAAGCCCTTCTGAAATAACTGGAGGTTCTTATTGAATATTTCCATTTACTGAAAAGCTGGCATTCAGCCAGAAACCTTCTTTGAAACATGATAACATTTCAGTCAGCCTGTAAATTATTTCATTAATGTTGCATGTTTGGAATAGAAAATTAGCCCAGTTTGAACCTTGAAAAATAAAGCAATTAAAAACTTACACTTTTCAAGTCCTTAAAATCCATTTGTGAGACTTGGTATGAAATTATCGCATCTGTCGTTTCCAAGAGAATTTCTTATGTCAGAAATGTCAATGTGTTTAAACAGTAGAAGGTATAGTTTAACACTGTTATCTGCTGTGACTGCCAGGAAGGGCATAAATCATGGTTATCTGAAGGCCTGATGCTGTTCCATTTGTGTAAATTTGAGTCAGGAGAAACACCACTGTAATCAATGGACTGTACAATTGTACAGAAAGCAGGACAAGGGTGCCTGAAACACATTGTGTTTTGCACATTTTATCTTTCTTTACTCATTTTCCTGGCTTCACCTCCTTTTCTTTATTCCTTAAAATGAAAGACTGCGAAGAGCTACAACTGGAAACAGCCTTATCGCCGGGAACCACCCTCGAATCAATGTGTCTTTCATTAAGCATTGTCTTGAAACTCCCCACCAGGACTTGAACTGAGGACAAGAGAAGTTGCTGCATTATTGCATTAAGCCTATTGTGATTTGTAGCTTAAAATGCATTGTTTAATTTTCATTAAAAATGGATTTGCAGCATATGTACTTTCGAAAAAAAGGGACGAAATTTACTGTCTCTTTCCATTTATGGCTCAAATACTTTGTTGGAGGCATCATCGTTCATCACAATGTCATCTCATGATTATTATTTTGCCTGCTGGGTAGAGACATTTTAGTTAAAAGTGAAAGTACCATTTGTGCTAACTACAATTATATGCTTGCAGTATATTGAAGAAAATAGATGTGGTCTGGGACTTAAGTTAAAAGCACAAATTCTGAGAGGTGCTGAGAACATCCTGCCAGATGCTGTGCAACCTCAGTTCCTATTCAGGGTGACAGAAAGCTAACTTGCCTCGTCTTTTTCAGGGTCAGACCACTGACGATTAAACAATTCTAGCAAATATGATCTCATTCTTATTTGTCTGGGACATTATGAAACACAACATGAAGGAAGTTCAGATGTGGTAGCAGAACACAAAGCACTAACACACCCAGCGTGGTGCTTGAAATGTGTTCCTTTATAATCCTGTATTTCCCAGACAAACACTTGTAAACATTGAAGTAAAACAAAACACATTTCCTTTTTATGAAAAAAAATGCCTTAAAAACCACAGGATTAACAACAGTGGGGAAGGACAATCCCCTGAAGGGCCTAAATCTTTTTTCCAAAACTTGAGCTGAGTTGACTGTGTTCAAGCTGAAATTTTTGATGATAGCGCATGGAAAACATTTTTTTTAAAAAAACATATCACAGTCAGATATACCCTGAATAGAATCTGAAGTGATACCTCTTGATTTGAACACTTACTGATCACAGAGGACATTCCAATGGTCAGGGTGGGAAATGGGACCCAGACATTCCGGATTTGGTTTCTGGCTTGGCTGCAGGTTTTTCTGTATACACAAGAACAAATCACACTATCTGTCTTGTGTCATGGTCTCGTGGCTAAAGAAAATATATTGCATTCTGCTTTCTTCAAGTCAGAAGTAATACAGGTGGGAGAACTTACCTGCCATTCCTGTCCCCATCCAGAAGCAAAGACAGAGCTAAATATACGCTGAGGCAATAAAAGCTGGTAATACTGAACCATTTACAGAGTAAAGCAAAAAACATTGTGGAAAAATTCACAGTGGTAAGCTGTTTTGTTTGTTGAATCACATTATTTTTGAAGGTAGACAGAAAATGATGAAATTACTTAACAGAATTTGATTCAAAGCTTGCAAAAGGCTCCTCCTTTAGGCATCTCTCTCATGTTTCTCCTGCCCAGGCTGTGCCCAGTCGTCCAGTCAGAAGAGGAAAACTATCACACAAGTGAGCATCCCTGCAAATGAGGGGAATTGTGTAGACAAACAACCTAGTTCATGGGGTGAAAGCATAAGAAATATAACACAGGCCCAGACCAATGTCTCTTTGAGAGTATTTCATCTCTGGCAGCAGGTTAAACCAAGGTAGGGCTCATCCCGTGCCTTTCTTCTGAGCGTCTGCTCTTCCGCTATTGCCTCCTTCCAACGTCTAGCAACTTAAGTGCTTTCTGAGTCAGAGGCAGCAAGTAAACCAACATGTATTATTATCCAACAAAGCATCCAGTAATTTCACGGGAAAAAACTCCATCTGTTTGTCCTTCACAGCATCCATCCAACAGCAAGGAGTTCCACAATTTAACGATGTGCTGAACAAAAAAATCACTTCTTTTTTCTATATTTTCCTGTTCTTTAAGAAGGTGGCCCATAGTTCCCTACTGCAAAAGTTTTGTATCTTCATAATTTTAGATATTTTAACCACACTACCCTTCCAGTCGTCACTTTTGCAAGTGGGAGGGTATTACCTTTTCAGATGCCTTTGCTGAAAACTCCTCTCATTATTCTTGTTCCCACTATCTATACCTTTCATGTTATCCTGACACTGGTGCTGATTTGATCAATCACAATGACAGTTGATTGACTGACAATTTCATATTTGAATTCTTCCAAATCTCCTGTGTGAATACCATCTATTGTTACTGATTTGTTGTGGTTCTGATTCGCTCTAAAATCTCCAACGATCCAATCTGGGAGTTTGCACAGCCTCATTCTATGTAAAGAATGACCCCAGTGTGAAAGACTCCCACCTCATTTACAGCAGGACCCAGTGCAAATAATTCATTTGGCTGTTCCATAATGTCTTTATCTTCCTTTGCTGCTTCTTCTCATACTGCTAACTGTCCAACTGCGCTGCTTCTGATGTATATACAAAAGGCTTCACTGTTAGCTCTCATTACTTCTGCAAGTTGCTTCCACTAATATTTTTGGCTTGCTTTGCTGTGGTTTAACATTTATTTTTTCGGGGATTATACTCTTCCTCTGTTTTCTTTCTTTGGACACAGCTTCCGTATTTTGGAAGATGTCTTTTCATTTTGAATGGTGTCTATTACACCACTGTTTAACTGCCCCGGCTTCTTCTTCCGGCTGTGGCTCATTCAGAGCCCATTTTTATCAATGCTATTGATGACTGGCATACATTTATTCTTTTAAAAGTATGCATGCTACGTGCAAATATTTTACTCTTTTAACTGCTATTTACAATTCTCCCTTAAAGAGCTTCCTGATTTTTATATAATTCCCCAACTAAGTATTTTTCAGAAGTATTTTGCTGGAGACTTGTATGTTACTAATGAACCCAAAAGTCTCTGAATTGCTTTTTAAATATTCACTAAGCATAGAAATCAGACGATCTCCATCTGATCCACATACTGACTTGGAGGTTAATGTTCCATCAGTGTTTGTTTCCTAAATTTGCACAGATATACATTAACACAATCCATAGCATCATCATGCGGGGGGTGAGGGTGGCGTGTGGCAAATGTAGTACCTAGCGTAATATTTGCATACAATATTTGCATGCTGTAAGAACTCAAATAGAGTGGTTTTGGTTGTTCCTGGAAGTACATTAATGTAGATTGCTATTATATTAAATCCTAGTAAACAGCTTGTGATCAAGGCACCACAGTTAATTCTTTGTTCTCTACCAAAGGATTTAAAATTATCTTTGTGAAAAACTCAAAGCATTATTAGATTATGATGCCTGACTAAATGGAAACGTCGGTTTGGTCACATATATTTCACCTTTCGTGCAAGCTCCTTCAGCAAATCTGTGTGTGAAGACTATAAATTAAGCCACACTAGGTTCTAATTGCAGCTTCAGTCTTTTTGTAGAGCCTTAGGAAAACCTCACCTTTTTTTTTGCTGTCTCTCTCAACAAGTTATACATAGATCTTCTTAAAGTAACAAATAGAAATGCAACGCAATGCAGATGTAAGGGGCACATAGTTTAATGCAGCTACTAAAAAGAAGAATGCAATACAAAGAATGCCATGTTTGCATAAAACTTGGCACTTGACTGATATTTCGTTAAATATACCTCGATCCTTTTAAAGGAATATGACCATGCTTGCGCCATGCCAAATTTATTTTATTTAATATCTGTAAATTTAAATAAGTACTTATGAAGCTACTTCTCTGCATCTCTGTTTTAAATTAAAAAGTGAATCTTTATTTTTCTTCAGAAGTCACATTACCTGTCTTTCACAAACAGGAGAATTCATGTAGATAAAATACCACATACATACGATATGTATATGCAAGTGTATACAAACACATGCTTAAGGTTGCTTATGCATGTATGTTCTACATGCATAATGATACAAAATAAATGCTCTTTTTCCCCAAGAGAGTAGCATGACAGTATTCCCGCCAACGGGAAAGAAGAGCTGAATTAGTTCTTTATTTTCCACTTTGAGATTTTAATCCTGTAAGAAAGCCAGTAATTTTTCTTTTTTTTAAAATGAAGAATTAAGATGGGAAGACTGGAAAAACACGTCATTGTCAATGACAAATACAAATGCAATTTTGTTCAAGAAAAGCGTCTGTTCAGAAATTTTCCAATCTGATGTGATTTTTTTTTTTTTTATATGAAAGCCTGAGTAGATTATGAGAATAACCCTGACTCAAATAATGTACTATGGGCCTTATTGGTTTATTTCAAATTGAATTTAAATTTAATTTTTTTTAAATTAGAACATTGCTTAGGAGGAAAAGGCATGTATAAGGGAGAGCTTTTTTCAGAGATTTTGTAATAAACCTAGCTCTGAACTCCCTGAAGCAAAGTGCATAGCCTGCAGCAGTTGACCTAGAAATTGCTGCTCTGAAACCATCCGGGGAAAGCTGACACTTTCCTTCCCTATTTGCCAGAGATAGGACGGTTCGGGGTGATCAAAAATTGCTTTGAACCCTTCAGTATATTCCTGTTTTCGTTACTCACAATGATATTGAACCAGCTTTTTGTGACTGCAGAATGAGTCAAAAGCAGTGAAACAGCAAAGACAGAAAGACTTGTATGTTTAGCCAGAGCCACACTTTGTCATTTTATCATACAAACTATGTCAGCTGGCAGCAGCATGAGTAATCTAAGCTTCAAACAATATCATTCTGCAGATAAACCGATGAATGCAGACAGAAACACGCTAAGTCTATTTTCGACAGCCTAATGATCAGCAGTTTTTCCTAATAGCTTGTCAGACTTCGACCTGTCAAGCCTGAAGATTTAGGGACACTGATTCACTGGAGATTTCCTGATTGCATTCCTGCTGGGCTATCTGCGAATCACAATAGGAGACTCCTAGGAAAAAGGGAGAAAATGGATCGCCTTCAGGCCTTTATGAGGCACAGGTTATTGTCATGCCTCAACTAAATCCTAATTACTCTGATTAACAATGCAAGCCTGTCACTACTCATGCATAATAGTGAAAAAGTTTGCAGTAATGACTATGAAATTCTGCCACTTCTGCTCAGGCCTTCACACGTGCCTTGCTGGGGCTTTGTCTGCCCTGCGTGCCTTTCGCCCAGCTGCTGTTGCCAAAATAACGTTGCCAGGGTGAGCCCCATTTGCAATTCAGGCCAGACCTGAACATACTCAGTGGGATCAACTGACTCACAAGATGGGCCGGAGGGTTTAAAACACGTTGAGCGGTTACTGGCTCTGCGTATCAGATTTCTTGCTTCTTCATTATATTCGCTTCCCTCTTAAAATCAAAGGTTTGTGGTAGGTTACTCGGAATTTAATGTCATTTTTCTGTATATATATATATATATTTATTTTCAGCACGTTAGCTGTCTCAGAGATGTGTTACTGCGTTAAATATCTCCAAGGCATAATGAACATAATATTTCAGACAGGTGTCTGCAACAGCATGTACACATTTACTTAGAAGGAAATGTCCAACAGTTTAGCAAGAGGTTTAGCATTGCTTTCATTTAAGGAAAAAAAAAAAAAAAGGGTGTTTAAAAAAGCAGGAAGACTTTATTTCTAGGAAAAAAAATGCATTTTGAGATGCATACTCTATAGCAGTGGATTGAAGTTATCTATACTGCTTTGCTAATGTCCCAGAACACTTATGCTTTCATCTTATATTAACTTTGTGGTCTAATCCTGGTGTTGTTAGAACTGACTGCAAAATTCTCTGATGAAGTCCTGGTTCCAATGGCATCACCAGCAAAGTTCCTGTTAGCATTGATGGCAGGTCCGCTGCCCGGGAGACAGGGGCCTGGCGTCCAGGGGACATGGGAGGATGTGGCAGAGATGAGGGAGGAAAGGTTGTGTCCTGCCACAGGATTCAGCAGTGGCCAGGGTGTGGGACCGGACCTGGGAACTTGGTTTAAACATGCACAGTAAGAATGAACGTCACTGTTACTGGTTTAAGGTGGAAACATGTTCCCCCTTCTCTGACCAGTAAGCCCTGGCTCCTGCTAACTGCTGGTGCTCAGCACCAAGATAAAACTAAACCCTCAATTATGGTCTGGTAGGAAGAAAAAAAAAAAAAAGGTCATAATTAAAACTCTTACTTTTTTCTTTTCCTATTTTAAAGGACTTATCCTGGGAACTGCTAGATGCTGTTTTGCCACATCTTCCAGCTGAGGGCACGTGATTCTGAAAGAGGGTTTTGTCCTGGAAGAGCAGAAAATACTGCCACTTCTTTTGTGCATACATGCATGGTCTTTCCTTCTGCCTCTCAGTCAGTGCATTTCTTGGGCCTCTTGGGTTTAGGGTTTATCAGGTGACCAATCGAAAAGGAAGGGATGTTTGATTCACATTGTTTAAAGCAAAATTTCAAATTAAAACACAAGGAAACAAAATAGAGTAATGATCTGCTGCGACAATACAGAGCCGTTTGCCTGTTAGCAGCAGCATGTTCATTAAACTCTCTTTGGAAACTCCCCAGGTAGCCAGGCCAGCTGCAGGCCTCTGCTCGCTCCCCGGGCTGCCCGAAGCCCTCGGTGGTGCGCGGCGCCCGGGCACCACGCGGTGCTGCCTGGCCGACCAGCAGGAAGGCCGGCCCCGACACAGGCTGTCCCATTCTGCCAGGTTATTTGGAAATGTTGATGTTTCGTTCCAGCGCAGAACAAAATGAAATGTTGACAACCTGGAATTTCCCACGAAACAGACGTTTCCTTTTTCCGGCCGGCTCTAACGTACGCACACACGTTTGCAGAATTATTAACTGCTAGGTAGTGACACCAGACTATGTGCCCGCTTCCACCGTGTGGTATGGAGGGAATCCAGCCCTCAAAAGTCCTGTGTTAGAGCAGCCACCCGAGAGGCACGGGGCCTGGAAAGCAGTTAGGTGGCACAGCTCCTTCTTCACGGAGCAGCCCTGAGCTTTGTGCAATGTCACTGTGTGGAGCATCTGCTGGGCAGGAATAAGAGCACTGCCCTGTCTGAGGAGCCCACAGAGAGACACCCGACACGGCGCAGTCTGTTAGTTGCAGAACAAAGTACAAGAAAGGCATCACTGTTTGGATCAGCAGTGACTCTTTCTCCATCCCCTGTGAGTCGAACACTTTTTTCATTTATTTTTCTTTTTTTTTTTTTTTTTTTTTTTTCCACAAGAGCAGTTGCAAAGTGCCAAAAGCTATCGGGAAGTCTGCATTACATCAGGCAAGCTGAAGGTACTGACCCTCTGAGCTAGCCCACAGGGAAGAACAACAGGAGGGAGATTGCAGAGGAAGATAGGACTACTTAAGTAGCAATTCATTGTGAACCACTTTTCTAAGCTGTTGATAGAAGCATTAAGTGTGAGAGAGGAAGGGGACTTATCTTCTTGCCCAAGCAGAACCCTAATGACTGCATAATGACTGCTAAATAACGTTGCCAATAATCTCCATTTAATTATACAGCTCTAGTATGTCCTAAAAAGGAAAGAAAACACAAAAGGCGTCTGCAGTCCTACCATACTCAGTAGTGCCTTAGCCTAGCTCTGTAAAATGCATGTGGAAACGTAGCATGAGTTATTGCCTGGAAGATAATTCACTTCCCATCCTTCTTGTCGTCTGAAAAATTTACTCATGCGAAATAAATTTGCTCAGCTCTTGACACAGCCATCAATAAATGCCTGTCTGTTGTAGCTTGTGAGCATCCAGGTAGGCTCTCCTCAAGACAAAAATGTACGTGATTTCACAAGTCTGCCTTGGAAGGCTCTTCATAAGTGTTTTATCTTTGACCAGAGGGGACTACAAAAGCAAGGTGTTTAATGAACACAGCACCACTTCATGTGAAAGTTTGAGGAATATTTTTCAGACAGACGCCTATTGTAAGGGCTGGTGACTTACACAATGGGCTTTTTAAAAGCATGAAAATATGAATTCCCCCTTTATCACTATTAATTTTTTTACAGATGCTGAAGGTCTGAAAATAGGTTGGTTTTTGAAATAAAAGCTTAATAGTACACTATGCCTGTAACAGGCTAAGGACAGTATTTTTTAAAGCATGAAAATCTATTTTTGGTTTAATATTGCAAAGCTTTCCTAATGCTTGTTTCACTAAAATACTTCTTCAGGCACAGCCCAGATTCTGGCCAATACAAACACTGTTTTCATCTGGAATATTCAGCAAGCTAATTGTTAAAAAACACAGTATAATAGGTGAAGGGTCTATCATTTGACTTCCACCACCAGCTCAGGAGACTTATTGTTATTATAAATAATACAAATTAGGGAAACACAAAGAACCAGATTTCCACTTACTGTGTGGAGAGAGGGCCAAATTCTGGATACGAGGATTAAATTGTAATGCACAAGCCAGCAAAGGAGGAATGAAGAGCACCTCCACAACTGTATTTTGATGAAAACATAGTGTGATTCAAACCAACAGCTAGTGCACGTTTAATTTAGCCATGTGTGCTAAATATGCTGCCTTTAAAGCTCCAGCTAATGAACAGTTGATTGTTCTTTTTGGTAAATTTGGAGTCCATCACCTGTCCTACTCCTCATTACACGTGTAGAGCAGAAGTAGTAGAAGTGCGGGTGTGAAAATTCACAGACCAGAGTGTTACCTAAAATTAAATGGGAATTATATTATTAAGGGGGGGAGGAGTCATAGTAAGTAGCAGTCAAAAAACTGCCCTGTGTTAGCATCGTATAAACCTGATGGTAAGCATCGGTTCCAAAACTGGGGAGAGATGCAGAAGGCCAGTGCATGGAGCAGACCTGCCTGCCGGAGCCACCTTTCTCATGCCTCCAGGGGAAGCAGATGCCCTCCCAGGGGTATAACCACAGCGCCGGACACCGCACCCGATTATAACACAAAGCAAATAGCTTTACAGAAGCACCAAGAAGTCACAGCTGATGGCTCACGCAGCGCAGAGCCAAGGCTCCCAGGTTCTCCAGGTGCCGTCCCCTGGAAAAGAATAGGCAGTGAGGGGCCAGGAGGCAGCACTCAGCAGCTTCCTTTTTGCTGCACAATGCAGACAGAGAAGAAAACCGAAACCGAGCAGAAGCAGATGCCAAGAGAAGCAGCTGAGTTTGGTGCAGAATGCAAGTCCCAAGAGGCAATGGGAACTGAGGAAAGGCTCTGTATTCCTCCGGTGGGAAATATTAGAGCATGTACACGGTCTGAAATGCCCTTATTAGACAAGCAGCAGCCATTTCTCTTTTCCCAACCCCATTTTTTTCCACTAAAAAATAAAATAAAGTTGGCCAGTTGGTGTGATTCAGCTCCTGAACTGGCTTTTCTAGAGGTAACGCTTCCTGTCTGAGAGACTGTTTCTGGCTGGCTGGATTTCCTGGCTGAGACTTTCAAAGTCACCTAGGGAACCTGAGTTCACACATGTACCATGAATTTAAGCAGGAACTGTCATCTGAACCCCATGAGCAGATGAGAAGTATTATTTTTTTATCCCTCTTTTCAGATACTCTTTATTTGCTGCATCTTTTATCAGTCTCTTTGCTGTTTTGTTCTTTGTTCTCCTAGTTTCTCTTTCCACTAAGACTCCTTACATTTCACTCCGTACTGTTTTTTTCTCTCTCTCCTTTTCTCCTATAGCTACCGGCTTCTTCTTTACCCCTGACTTTCCTTTGTCTCCAGATGCTTGCTCCTCTTATCCCTCCTCTGTATCATCAGTCTGCCCTGTCTGGTCAGTTGCCCCATATATAAAAGCTGAACCAGCTCTCCTGTTCCTAATACAACCTATAACATGAGAATTAATTGCAATGCTCCCTTCCCAGCAGCGAGGCTGTATCTATCATCCAGACACCACTCAAGAACATCAACATAACTGCAAAAACATCCTCTGCAACATTCTGTGGGATGGTGGGACAGGGAGGGGGACAGACTGGGTGAAGAGGAATTGGCATACATCTGCTTTTGTTGGTTACAAACCACCACCTATTTAATGTTCAAATGGTTTTGAACATTGACCTATGCACCATGTTGTCCCACAGTGTCCCACATTTTCCACTGGCATCTCTAGTGTCCTGCAAAGGCAAACTCCTGCCTTTAATTTACAGGTTCAAACACCTGCCTGATGTGAATTCCCAGGAGTGCTCCATATGCATCCCAGTGTTTGCAGATGTTGGCATTTGTAGCCACCCTGTATCACTGATTTAAAGCTTCCTCTCCTGTATTCAGATTGAAGCAGTGTAGTAAAATGGGAGGGTAGAAGCAGCCCCTGCGCCAGCTGGGCTTCAACTATTCTCAGGAATGCAGCTGTGTCTTTGATACTGTTCCTGATTTGTAACACAAGAATACTGAAAATAATTAGAATGAAGTAGCTGAATGCACTTCTGCTTCATCATTCAGAAGAAGACTATGCACTGATATTGAGCCGTGCAACATGTGGTTGTGGATTTGGCTCCATAGGCACAAAACCCCATCACTAAATCTAAAAATGTCTAAAAATTTAAAATAATAGATTGTTTTAATGAAAAAAGATATAATTAATGTGTCTTACTGTGTATCCCAGAGATTCAGTATTTTAATAGTATATTTTAACCTAACACCCAAACCGCTGCACAATTTCTTACTTTAACATACTTAGGGCCTTTGAGGCCAGGGCTTCTTTTTGCAGTACTTACTTACAAAAAGCTGTTAGAGTCTGCCAATTCTACAGTGCAAAATTTATAGCAACAGGTCAAAAGACAGTTCCTGGAGGAATTCAGCAGCCCTTTGGAGTAAATCAGCAGTCATCTCTCTGATAAATGCCTCCTGAGTCCAGCAGTAACTGTTCCTCGGTGCTGAAAGATAAAACAGTGGACTCCTGTGAGGCATGTAGTTTAGTGAAAGTCACAGAGCAACAAGGAACTGGTAAATAACTTCCAAGGAAGTTACGATTAACCCAGTGCTCATGAACACTGAACTCAATGGCTCTGGATAATGAGATGGAAGTCTACCTGGGCACGTGAATTCGGGTGCACTGCTCGGTTATAACATGCGCAGCAACTCAGAGGATAATTAGGAACTGCTCTAACCCAAATGGGGGATATAAAACTTTTTCAGGTGGATAAAACCCCCTCCAGACATTCTTATTTCGATGGTGTCATGAATTTCTGTGTTCAGCCTGTTACTTGACAATTCTGTTAAAATGTGGGCCCTGCAAGCGAAGTGCAGGGGTTCCATTGTAACGCTCCAGGGGCCCATCCTGCAGCTGCAACCCGTACGAGCAACCTCTGTTTATAGGATCGCTGTTCACACAAAGTTCTCTTTCGCCTTTCATGGCCAGATCTTCTGTACTCATCAGTCGTGCTCAAGCCAGTGAGAATATTTTTCATGGCTGCAAGCAGGTCCACAAAGAGATGCTGCAGCCTAAAAAGGTAGAGAAGGGCCGCTGGCTGCCTCGGAAGGATGAGGGTGAGGTTTCTGGGTCCATTGTCACCCAGCAGAAGCAGTGTTCCCCTGGGAGGTGTCACAGCAGTGTGGCATTTTCAACAGCAAGAGAGAGTGGAAGCCACAGCAGCCTATTTGCAGCCTGTCAGTGCCTCATAATTTTAACCTCAGAGAGAGCAAGAGTTGATTAAGCCACACGTTTCCATAGGTACTCAGGGCTCTGATACCCCTTGGGTATGGTAGGGTTTTGAATGACGAAGCACTTTGTCGCCGTGGTGGTTCATGAGTTTCTGCCATTATAATAGTATAGCAAAGGATGCTGCTGGCTGTGGCAGAGGGAAAACCAATAGGTCGGATAATTCCTCTGGCTGAGATTTATCGGCCCATCTCATGAAGAGTAACTTGGTGGTGTAGACTCAAATGAAAACTAAGTTTGAGGTACAGCTTAATTTGACAGCATGAAAATCTGTCGCCTGCTGGCAGACAAATCTCTACTTTTCATATTAAAAAAAAATTAGTCTACTTAAAAGCCTGGATTAACTCCCATCCAAACCATCAGAAAAGTCAGTCCAGTTAACAAACTGAATTAACTCCCATCCAAACTATCAGATCATGATCCAGGTACTGGAACCATGCTAGGAAAAATATTATTTCATATTCTTTTATTCCCAACTCAGTATCTGGCCTCTTTCCACCAGGAGAGGGAAGGCCTCCCTCTGAGAGGAATGGCACTGAGCCCTCAGTGACTTTTTTGTTCTTTTTTGAGGATTGCTTATTATAATTCCTTTTTTTAGCGAGATTTCATGTATATTATCTCAGGTTCATTAACAATTTTCTGAAAATGTCCTGCAGTTTCTGGTAATCGTCTTCTGTACCTACTAAGGAGGGAGATGTGCCTTTACAATAGGAGACAGAGCACATAACTGTTTCTGAAACTATTTCATTAACTATGCCCTCATAGCTGAGCCAAAATTACTTACATACAAGCACTTGTTTCTGGATAAAAGTGGCTGTATTCAGGGCTAGGCATTTACACAGGGAAGTTCCTCCAGAATAATAAATTATACCAGAAAATATATAGATGAATCATTATTTCTGGAGCAGCAACATTTAGAAGTCCCCTCTGTGGATTCACACTTAATACACATGATATAGGGGGAAGCTATTTTGTGGTCTGGAGATGGAGAAGTTTTAAAACACAATAAAGTGGAGGACTAACGAACCACTGAGATCAGTGGTGTCTCTTGCCTCTTCATATCTACCATATATTACTAAATACAATAAAATAAAACTTCATGCACAGGGACCAATGAATAAAGACATAAAATGCATCATTATGGCATACTCTAAGGCCATTTTAAAGTTATTTCTCTTAATGTAAAATAATATAGGCTACCTAGGACTATTACTAGACTGTATGGATAAACGTAACACTGGTTCAAAGGGAAGAGATCTTGTGGTCACTACTTTGCTGATGCTTGTGAGAAAGAGACCTGGTTATTAGTGTAATTCTGGATTCCCGCTCTGATGAGAACGCTCTCAATTCTGCAGTTCTAGTGTGTTCTAGACTACTAAAATTTTATTTTTTTTCCCCCAAATTCCTATAAAAGCCTAGGAGTTCTGGTTTTCTTTCAATCCCAGATGAAATGCTGAAGCCCAGCATTTCCCCTCCCTTCCATCTCTGCCCTATTTCCAGCGATATGCATAGCCTGCACCATCCTATTTTGCCCCAAGGGCAACCAGCACACTCAGCCAGCTATGCTCAATGGTGTGGAGGACTCAGACTGGGTCCCTTCAAAAAGTCCTTGCCTAATATCTGAGTGAATTTTTGTTGAATATAGTAGTCCTTAGTATCCTACTTACACATCTGTATGGGGATATTGAAAAATTTAACCCCAAAAATGAAAGATGAAACAGAATAAAAATTTATTTCAACATCTACAAAGCATAAACTAGTCAGGACCCACATCTCCTGGTTTATGGTGCCGCCACACTATCTCAGAACAATATAGCCTGCTTAGATAAAAAATCACTGCAGTCTAATGTTGCTAAATCTTCTGTGTCAAGCAGTCATTTCTACTTGCCAGGCTCCTAATACACTGCCCCACTAATACCTAGGTCCCCATCAAAAGCAAATGTGCTTTAAAAACCTAACCTAAACCATCAGCAAGTGTATCTTTATTCATGTCCCTTTTCTGCTTAACCCAGCTGACAGAAGCTGCATGAATCTGTGTTCCCAAAGATGCTTGGCTGTGGTTACATTTCCAGAGAGCAAATTAATGCAGACTTTGAGCACCTTTAGAGCATTTTTGGTTAATATTTTATCAGGAAAAAAACCCACCAAACCCACAACAGAAAAAGACTCTGCAGAACAAATATGCACAAGGTACACTATATAAAAAGGAAACTGCGAACAACAGTTTCACAAAGACCTTTATGAAACTTACTGTGCCAACCTGATTAACCTCGGTAGTACTCTGATGCTAGTGTGCTTGAGGGTACTAAAAAAACAAGCTCTCAAGTAGATTAGATGTGTAGTTCAGTATTTCTGGGGAGAGGAGGAATGGTAGAATGTATGTCATAGCAGGTTCTGTCTGTGATTATGCCTGTAACACCTTACTTATGCCTGTAGCCGAGTACATAGGTAGGTGCATACCCAGCCTCTTCTGCAGCATGGAAGTTATCTACAAGCTTGGCCATGTTTTATCTTTTGTGTTTGAAAATCAAAGTGTTTCGTAGCCAACAGTTTCAACCATCTGAGTCTTGAAACCCACAGAGAGGCAGCTCTAAAAAGCGAAGCAAAAGGGAGCCCCTTTCCCCACCTCCTCTGCAGGGCTCCCTGAGCTGACCGGCGCAGCACAAAGCTTGCCCTGGTCTGGGCTATCGCTTATATAAACACTTTTTTAGCTTTCATAAAGGTGATCTCAGACAATGCAAAAGAATACATGGGCAAATGAGGGATATAAGGTCAATGGGTCCTTGAGAGGCACCATTTCGGAAGATTGTTTAAGGTTCCTCCCTTCTTGCACCTCACTCCTCCCCTTCCAATTTCCATGGCTTTGCAACCACATATGTCTCCCTTTTAACATATCTTTCTCTCCCTGCTGCTGTGCAAAAGACTCCCACGAACCTTCAAGGTAAACTAATTTAGGGACAGGTTTTCTGGAGTGCTGAGTTCCCATTTAGGTCCCCAAATACCTGCCAGGTTTTCAGTGGTTTGGGTTGTTGGTTATTGGACTTTTTTGCAAAATTTAACATTTATTTGCATATTTAATTGGGATATGAGGTCTTTCAAGATTCTGGTTGTAGTCTGGGATCCTGTGATCCCTCTACTAAAACTGATGACACACAAGGATTAGGAGGAGCAACTACATACAAATTGCTAACAAAGCAGTAGCCTATGTAGACATTTTAAAAATTTTTTGTATTTTTTATCTCCTGGAGTCTGTTACATTCACAACCTACTTTTATGTTATTTGCAACAGAAATAGGCCAGAACAAATCACAGAAATAAGTCAGAGTGGACCAGGCAGAGAAGTGATTCTTGGCTATCTTGCTAGTAGCTGTACATTTTTTAATGAACTGCACTTTAGTATAATGGTTTTGCTGCACTAGTTAATCTCCACTACTCTCTACATGTCTCACTAGAACATATTCTTCATGCAGAGTGCTAAGAGAGGATACAGTGTTCTGTAGCATTGCCTTTTGAATTCATAAATGTCATGTCAACCATACCAACTCTCATGCTTAGAAACATCTCAGGTCTCTCAAAATCATGAGATTTTAAACACATTTAGTCGTCGTCTTCTTACTATTTGTCTCCTGCCTTTGAAATCCATTTGAGGTCACATTATCAGGTACTTGTCCTCTTGCAAGGCTAGAAATGCAGCCTTACAAAAAAAGAAATCTGGGAATCCAAGATAATCATTTGAGTACAGGAGCTAAGGATTTACTTGTGAGACACAGGAAAAAATCCTGAGAGCTGGCAACATTAGCAGCGTGATTGTTACTCCAGTTAATGAGAGTTTCAGGAACACTCGTAGGAGATAATAGTTCCTCTGTGTGCAAAATATTTTTTCCCATAAAACTGCTATAGAGCTCAGCTTTGTATGTAGCTGCCAACACAAATTAGGCAAGAACAATTCATGTCAAACAATCCTTATTTCCCATTCCAGTAAGGCAACAGATTTTGTGGGCAGAAGAACAGCATAAAATGCTATATCGCAACTTCGAAAAGGTTTTTTTTATATTGTCTCAGGTGACATTACCATAAGCAAATTAGGGAAAGAAAATAATAACTGATCCAAGACAGATGCCTATACAATTCAAAACTATTGTATAGAATTTGTTGAAAAAACATTCTTAAAAAGAAATAAGCAATGGCTCATTGTCAGACTGCAAGGCTGTATTACATGGCATTTCTTAGGCAACCCTCCTGGGCCAGTTTAATATTTTCATTAATAAACTTGCTTCTTGCCTTTTCAAGCAGTGGGAAAGCTTAAAGGAGCTGTAGGCACATTTGAAGAAGACAACTAGGCTTCAGAATGACAGAGGAACTGGTCAAATGGTCTGAAAACATAGTAGCAGGGTGCAATCCTACAAAAAAATAGTAGTAGCAGTATGTGATTTAATATGCACAATGGCAGGGCTCTAAACAATCAGGAATAAACTTTGGCACAAATTCAGAACAGAGAATGACCACTTCTGCAGGAAATGTTTTGGGCATAATAGTGCTTAGATATGATACCATGCAGTTGGAAATTTAAAACAAACAAACAAACAAAACAACCAACCAACCACAACAAAAATCATATTGCGTTGGATAAAACACTTTTGTTGGAAACAAGTGACAACCTTTCTTTTCTGACTAGCACTGCCAAAACTGTGAGAGAAGTTCTGTTCCGAGTATTACACACTGGATTTCCAGGAAGAGGTGAACCCGTAGAAAGAGAGAACTAAAGAGAAATTATACTAATCTTCAAATATATACAAGGTAGTGCAAGAAAGAGCCGTCTCACAATGACTAGGACAGAAAAAAAAAATTAATCTAAGTAGATTTATGTTAGTCTTTAGCTTTAGGACAATTTCCAATAAAGATTAACAACTTTTATAAGAGCAAAAAACTAGACAACCTAATGAAATAAATTACGTTAAAAAACTATAGCTATAAAATAAAATAATCTCATTTCCTGCTGAACATCCATCAAATCAATAACTTCATGTCACATCACACGCAAATTACTCCAGGAAGCTACTTCTAGTGCAGTTAAACAAAGTTTGAATTTGAAAAATAATGCAGAGGTACAAGTTAGGGACTAAGTGTATTTTTGTATTTGTTTATAGTGTGCCAAAAAATGAAGACTATCTATATCATTCTGTTTCCAACTATTTGTTTTCAGTTATTGTTTCAGGTTTTCTCTATTATGCACTGGCTGAAATTAGCTGAGTGGTTATTTGTTGAACTGGAATCAGAGACATAAATAATTAAACTGGTGTAGGCTAGTCCACAGGGTGAATTTAATTTTAGCTACCCTGTTAGACATTTTTATGTTGTTTGTTTTTTTCAATATTTTTCAATATAAATGCCCCCAAATATACCTGTGTGAAATTTAAGCAGAGAATCTAGAAAGTTGAAAAGAAATTCAATTGAAACCAAGTAAGTTTTCCAGAAAAACACTCGCAGATCAAGCTGAATATTATTCACATTTTCTTAGATAACCAACAAAGAAACAAATGTTTAATAAATTAATAAATTGGGTCTTTTATAGAAGTAAAAGAAGCACAGTCCCCTTTCTCCATTTCACATATCATCTTTAAGCGTATCGTGGCTACATTTTCAACTAAACACATTGAGAATCTGAACAGGTTGCAAAACGATGGGAACCTCACTGAACTAGTTATTAGCACACCCTGTTTTTGAGAAGTCTAAAAATTTGACAAGAAAATTAATAAGTTAACTGAATCTGCTTATTGTAACAATAGCCAAAGGCAGAGAGTATGTACTGCTGTTAGATAATAGTGTTTCATTTCTTTCCTGTCCTGAAAGGCAATGTGTGTTAGGACTAATGCCCCTTGGCACAAGAGTTCGCTGGAATGTACTGGTTTAGCATGGATCAGTGATCTTAAAGCCTTCCAAAGTGGGTGCAAATGTCAGTCTACTGAGTAATGAGCACCAGGGAGGATTGTTCCCTACAGAATCTGTCTAAATAAATACGAAACTGCTAGCTGTCAGTCTGAAAACAAGGTCAAAGGCTATTTTTTTTTCATCTGATTGCTTGTTTGTCAAGCATACAATACAATACATAAAAAATAAGGAAATGAGGAAATACCGACCGGCATATGGCAGAGCTTTATGAGACTGATCGGTGTGTAGAACTGTTCCCGAACAGTCACGTGAAAGTCATGAAAACGACTTTCTTTCCCAGAAATCAAAAAAAAAGCAGCATTTTTTACTGCATTGTGGATGTGCATTTGCACCAGCATTTGGACTAAGAGTGTTTTCAAAGAAAAAGAAGTGAAGTCTGTGTAAATGAATGGCTGTTAATTTCTCATGAATAGCAGATTGCTCTATGACAAAGTGTTGTGGTTTGTGGTATTTTTTGGTTGATTGGGTGCATTTTTTTATCTTGTGATCTGCAGAGCCACAGAAGTCCGTGCACTACTTCTATTCTGTGATTCTGTGAGAGGTAACAAAGAAAGCAAAAAGAAATTGTTCACAGGCTTAAATACAGAGTGCCATACCTTCACTAGATAAATGGTAGAGGACCAGAAGCTGAAGATATTTGAAAACTGCTGAACTAAACAGTAACCAAATAGTTGGCAAAAAATACAGATGTTGAGATATACTCACCAAGGAACCAGTCCATCTCCTAGTATCTTCAATGAGAGCTTGGATGCCTCCCTGGTTCAAAAGTCACTGGAGTCCACGTAAGTCATTCTTCAATGGACCTGGCTATACTAGAATAACAAAGTTGTTTTATGAAATATAAATTTGTTTGCAAGTAATTCATGTACAGGAGAGGAACTAAATTAATCAAATAAATATTGTGCTGTAAATGATTTGCCCTAAATCCAGTGCTTACCTAATTTGCCTCAAAACTTCTGTATAATATCTGCAAACTGACACTGTAAACTAAATGGAGTAAAACTGAATTCCAGCATTCCATGGAGTTCTTTTTGAAGGTTTTATATGCTACATATACACTATATTCATATTTAAAACAGCTGTTTAACATATGAGGATTTTACTACTTAGTTTACTTCTACCATTTTTCCATTAATAAATTCACCATATATACAGGCTTACGAACAGAGTAAAACAGACCCAAATGTTCTAAATACACAGTCAGTTCATTAATACATGATAATAAAGAAAAGGAAAAAAGTATAGTTTTTCTGTTCACGCTAGCTGCAAAGATGCAAGAGATACAGACTGATATCATCCAGTCTCACAGACCAAAGGAATAAAAACATGTAAGTCTTCACCTAACAAAAAATTTAAAAAAAAAAAAAAAGTGTTTTTAAAAAGCTTAAGGAAAATTCCAGAAGAAAATAATTAGAGAAACATCTTTTCCTAGTTCTGGCCTTGCTCTGTTCTCAGTGTCAGGTAATGCAGGTGTATTTCCTAAAACAAAAGCATACCCTAAGATTTTCAGATGTACCTAGGGATCACCTTGGCTCTACAGAAACCAGCTGCACGATGTCTACATTCGAATATATAAAAACGAAGGCATGAAAAGCTGCTACTCTTTTAAGAAACCCTGGGTCATAAAAATGGCTGGTTTCGGATTCTTGTTAATATCAAGCCTAACTACCAAACTTTATACACTTTCAGAGAGCCTGTGAGCCCTCGCTGCCAGCACAGACACTCGCCCTTTCTACTTAGAATCAATGGCAAGCTGTGCTGCAGGTCTGCTCCGGGTGGAGATGACAAACAGATGAGTTCCCACACTTGCATGCACTTGGGTTCTTCTGGGCAATTTTAGATGAATTCAGAGGTCACTGAAAAGTGAACCCTGACAGGACACAATGCTTAAATTACAAGGAAAAAAAGCAAACAAACTTGACACCCCCACTCCCCCCCCCCCGCACACACACACTCTCCGTGATGGCTCTGACAATAGTTAAAAAAAGAAAGAAAGAGGAAATTACTGCAGCTTTGATAGGGAAAAGCATCTAGTTGTGCAATACAGTATTACATCCCTCTGTGAAACAGAGAGATTAAAATCCACTGTATCTTTCAGTTTTCCTAATTCTCTTCTCCTGCTAAAAATTCATGGACTGGGGACGAGTGTGGTGCACACTAAGCATTCCAATTGCTTTTGAAAGGAGCATTTTGCTAGTGGAAAATGTGCCGTCTCTTTGATTGCAAATGTAGTTGATTGTGAGGAGAATGAAAGGATGACCTATGACATGACCTGCTAGCGCAATAAGGTCATTTTTTTTTTCTCCTCCTCACACAAAAGATAAGAGGCTGACTGCTTAGAAAGTGTTTTGGCAAATGGACAAATTAGGACTGCCTGGACTCCCGCTCCAGTCAGGCAAGTTATTCCAAGTGAAGATAAGTGAAAGTTTGAAATGTTTTGAGGAGGAGGCAGACTGCGAGCTTTCATTCCTTCCCCAAATGGATGGATTGTGAAGGAAGAGATGCGCGAAAAATGGCTGGCCCAGGAGTTTCATGTTTCAGACTGAAAGATTTTGCAGCTGAGTGGTAGAGAGGGGGAGGACAGGGTGACTGCGTGGATGCAATGTCGGATGGCATCAACTCAGGACAGCAAGTCGCAGTTTAACTTGAGCATTTGTTTTCCGTGAAGCACCACACAAGAATAGCCAGGCAAGAAAAATTCTCCTCTGAGATGCTGAGGCACAGGCCAGATCCCGGGTAAAATTCATACAGCTTCATTACCATAGCACTGGATTTGAATAACACCTGCCCATTTAGGACAACTCTGGCATAATGAAAATTCAACTTTATGGCTATCACATCCAAACTTGCATCGGCCAGCCAGGTCAGTGCATGAGCAAGTTTCTGCCCATGTATGCCCACCGATACTCTTGATCTACTCTCAGACCAACATTTCAAGCTCTGCATGAGTCAGGGAAAATATTTTCATACCTTGGTGATGTGTTACGAGATAAAATGATCTATGAGTGAGAATTGTTCAGATAGGACTGTGCTGTTCATTTATATACCTAGCTAGAAAATTGAGGTGCTTTTTAGCAAAACTAGGGTCAGATTTCAATTGAGCTCTCAGTGAGGTTATGGCTTGGGTGAAAGTTCCCTGGTTCCAACAAATAAACAGCCTACAGCTTAATCATTTTAACACAGAATTGCTTTGAGATTTGGGGTCTGAACCCTAACCCGCAGTACAGAATTCCTGAGTATGAACTCACTCAAACCAAAGCCAAAACAAAGGTTTTTATGAAACCCAGGAAGCCTGAACCAGCAGCTTTCCTAGTAGTGCTACAAAGCAAGCTCCAGAAAACCACAGAAAAGCCCAAACACCACCCCAAAAAAAAAAAAAAATTAAACAGATGGAAAATGTCATTTTCTGGAACTGCTTATTTCTTCCTACAAAACTGGTGGGTTCTCTAATTTCTCTTTGATCTGCTTCAGAAAGGTACAGTATCAGTAGAGTTCCGCCTAAAGTTTATCTGGCACACACCTGGTACCAGCTGCAAATCAAGGAACTATCCCATTGAAAGCAGAATCTTAATCACCTGCCACAGGGTGATAGGCCAGATATACGTTTTCAACGCATTCATGGAAACCTATCAAATGTGGTGCTGTGTGATTTCACTTCACAAACGTTTTTTTGATGGAAATGGAATATTCTTGGGAAGTTCTGGAAAACTTGCAAAATGAGGCATGTATCCCAGCATCGCCCTGATGAACCAGATTTGCAGCATCTGACAGAATGTCGCTGTCAATTCCTTTGGGCTCTGGTCCAGAGGAATCTTCAAGCAAGTATTTGACTCAAAGCATGGCAGCAATCTTGTCCAAAGATTCATATGTTTTAAATGAAGAAGTTTCTTCAGCACGAGATAAGCGAGAGGTAAACCTGAAGCTCACTCATGTGAAGTACAAGCACAGACCTCTTCTTTTTAGTACTTTTCTCAGCAATCAAAATGAGCATATAAATGAACTTCTTAGCCCTGTCAAAATCAAATATGTGACAAGGAACAAGCAACAAGGGTAATTCTGCCCACCCATACTGCACACAGTTCTCATTCTCTTTCGGTGGAGACTGTGGGAAAGTTCAGTCCTGTGTATCTGTCAAGCCGAGTCTTCATCTGTGAGCAGAACAATGAATACAGAGAATCTGGAGATCATTTTCCTCAACACTGTCATGATGCTGTAGAGCATCCATACCTCCTATGTCATGATTTTATCACTAAAATATGTGGGCATATCTGCACAGTGATTCACCATTAGGTCAAAATGAGTAAAGTAAAATGGAAACTTTTATTGCCCCTTGTTTTAGAATATAACAGAAAATACTTGACATCTGGTCTTTTTTAATGGCATCTGGAGTTGTGTCTAAGCAGATACTGCAAATTCGGTTTTTTCAATTGCACTTGAATTTCAGTATGGTTATTTTAGCAGAGACACAAACTCTCCACTTTAGAGATAGTTAAACTTATGAAGCAAAAAGAAAGACACTCTCTAAAGCTCCTTTGGTTAAAATTGGGGTCTGTACATTGGCCTCTGGCCCTTTCATCTCTGGACAACAAAGAGCAACCTGAACTTAAAGGCAGGATGAGAAAGAGAAGCTGAGGAAATAAAATGTTCATTGAAAGGGATCATCGGCTGTCATTCAACCCCAGAGTGGGACACTTCCTGCTACCTTTTCAAATTGCTTTTTGATTTCTATCTTGCTTTTGCTTTTCTTTCAGGGGACAAACAAACAAACAAACACAACAAACCCCAAACCAACCCAACACCTTACTAGCAGCTTTTGTCATGTTTCAGATGAGCCATTCCAGCATTCTACAGCCTCCACTCAGCATTATCTTCTAACCTCCAGCAATCCTTTGGAGAACCTCCTACTGCTCGTGCAGTACTGCTCCCGATGGGCACAGAATTATATGTGTTAGGGTTCACTGGCAAAGACAATGTACAGATTCATAGATCTCATGGCTAGTGCATGGATAGGGGCTTGTAGTCTCAAATACTTGTGCTGTCTTCAATGTAGCCAGTTACATGAGCTATGTAAATAAATATTCACAGAATCTGACTCATGAGCAATATTCAGGTCATTTTGGTAGTTAATTCCAGCTCCGCAGGGACTGAGTAATAGCTCAGCAACCAGCAATTATTTTGGATACAGTAGCAAATTCATAAAACTACTATGTTTTGGCCACTAGAAGGGACAGAGATCTGCAGAGTTACCACCAACCTTCTGCAGTGCAGCATCAATGCTCTCAAACTGATGGAGTTGGAGGCAGAAAACTCACTGACTTTTAATCTACATTATCTCAGTTTACAACTGGGACAGACTTAAGACAGATATGGCCAGTAACTGCAGCTCTGCTGCCAGGCAGTAACTTATTAAGTTGCTATAACTCAGCTGTCTGCCTGAACCCTAGCACATTCAGTTAATGAACACTTGTTAATTTTTTTTAACCACGCTGAGATTTCTATTAGAAGCATGCAATTTTGGTTTTTGAACACGGCTGCTGGGCTTTGGAAAAAGAGGAGGAAGTTATTTAACTTTTTCTCATGCATCGAGAAAAATCAGGGTTTAGAGTTTCTTCTTGTTTTCCTGATTACGATCAAATGGCTCCCACACTCACTTTACAGAAGGCATTTATCCTCAGCTCATTGCAGATACTGTTGCTACTTAGCAAGGAAAACAACCAATTCCAGGAGCACCTTGACTCTGCATTCTAGCTGCCCAAATATTACTAACCCACCAAGTACAAAATAACGGTTTTAGAACATTTAACATGTGGTGACAGAACTGAATATTTGTAAGTATATTGGTGCATTGCAAGAACATCAACAGCAATAGGATAAGCTGTATCTCTACGTATTGGGCCAAATTCTGCTGGCTGTTTTCAATGCAGTTACCCCAGCGAAATCAGCTGACTCCAGATTTATATACATGTAATGGAAAGCAGAATCTGACTCACCATATGGAATCCATTTGGAAAGAAGTCTAGTTGTGAGTTTTATCTACAGCTTATTGAATTGTTCATTTTTCTTACTTCTATTTTTCTTGGGTTTGTTGCAGGTTGATAAGCAATCTGCATGCCTGCTGAGGACTAAAGTTATGATTAAACATCTGAAAGGAAAGGTACCTAGAGAAATAGATGGGCTATCCTATTTCCAAAACACCATCCAAGTTTCTTTTTGTTGTTACCACACAGAACTCTGACCCAAATCATCACCAGCCTGAAGGGAAAGTGCGAGAATATAAAGAAGTTACAGAAGAGTGTTTACCTCTTGAATAACATATTCAGGACCTGCTGTATGTTTATGCAATCACAGTTGTTGCAGAATGGGAGGAATTCAGCTTCTCGGGCTGAATACTCTGCAGCACTCAAACAAGGGGCTCAGTGGCTCCCAAGAGCTGCAGCCCCTGCTCCCAGGGGTTTCTGCACATCTGGATTTCTTCCACAGCCACAGCTCCAGGTTCACCACAGACCCCATGCCCATCACACGGGTTACAATGGACGTGACACGCTGACAAAAGGGAGCGGCTCCCGTCCTACCGAGGAAGCTCTCAAGCATCCAAAGAGAAATCTCGTGACACTAGATGTCAGTCAGATTGCCGCATCAGGAATGTCTTTACTGGGGTTCTCTGTTTTGACAGCTTTGGAAACAGAGAGCAAAATAAAGATCTATGAAATTCTGGCCAAAGCAATAGGCAAGAGATTCATGCTGTTTATTCCAGTGGAAGGCCTGGGATGGGGCTCATGGCAACATTTGAGCCCTAAATGTATTTTTTTTCAGAGAAAGAGAGAGTACGCATGTATGGAAAATCATTTGGAACCCATGCACTTAAGATACAATTAAACATTTCATTGATTCCTTCTTAAAAACCCACAGATGTAATATTTTAATTTGAAAGGGGGAATTGATCCTAAAAGGCAATGTTAGTTTGAGGTATAATCTTCAGCTATGTAGGGTTTTGTATGAAATGAAGGAGCAGATAAAGTCAGTAATAAAACAATTGGCCCATAACTAAGTGCTCAATAATGATATATTTGGAGAGTGCTGTTTTGGGGTTTGATACACCTATTATCATTCAATGAAAGCAAAATAGTCTTCCTTACACAAGTAAACAAGAATCATGATAAATAGCAACTACAACAGTTGAACCTTTTTAGTAGTGCAACCTCCTACAATATTAAAAAGAGAAAAGGCAAATGAACTCTTTAGCACAAGTCTAGATTTTCATGAAACAGCAAAACTTTCCAGAAATTTATTGGGAACAGACAAAGCCAGTCCTATGCCAATATTTAAACACAGTGAATGAGACACAGTAAAAATAGGTCTGAATAATTTGCATTATACTTTACAGACAAAGAAGCAAAGGAAAAATATTTTATTAGTGTCAACTAGTTAAAGGATAAAACCTAAGTCTAATATCCTCTTCTAAAGATAAAGGCAAGAAACAAGAAGCTTGGCTGATAAAAGTAGTATCAGTATAATACAGCAAGATTTATGAAAGCCATTTTATGTTAATACTCAGTGACATTTTGAATAAGAAATGAGCACTCTGCTAAATTTATACAGCATTATGAAATAGCCTGAAGCTGGACAACTGAATAGGTCTCCAAAGAGAAATGAGAAAAGGAAAATCTATTCTTAGGTCTACAGAGGTGAAATAAGCTTGAGCAGTCGTATCCTTGAGTGCTAACTTGATGACAAAATTGAAGATGACACAGAAAGCAAATATGTAGGAAACCAGGTCACAGATACAGTCACCTGGATTTTTGTGTGAAAAAGACACGGCTGTGAATCTGAGCTCCAGTACGGCCAAGAGCAGGACACCCAGCTATGCAACGTGAACCCTGCCGAGACAGCCGACTGCATCTTTCAAGTTGTAGCTCTGGAAATACTTGGGGTTTGGAGGTGTTCCTAACACTGTGCGGCAGCTGAAAGAGTTAATTTACCTGAGGGTTAGATGAAGAAACAGGACAAGGAAAGTCACCATACATTTACTCCTGGAACTGATGTCCAACTCTGTACTGAGGAACCATGAAGAGTGCAGAAAAGACTTGGAAAAATGAAGCAAAGGATTGAATTTTTTGCCTTGTACTGAAACACTCAGGACGTCAATAGATTCCTGTGTCAAGGAGTATACAAAAGGGTGACTTGCTTGGCAACACAAATGTAATTCTTCAGAGTTGCAAAAAGATCAAATTATAAGAAGCTTAACTGTCTGAGCACTGGAGCTAGACAAATTCTGTACAGTGACTGATCAGCCACTAAGACAGCTTAATAAGGTTATTGTGAAATCCCATCCTAGGCCATTTTAAATCAGGACTAAAATGTTTTCTAAATCAGATGCTTTTTCGGAATGAGAAATAGGTTATGAAAGTCCTATGTCTGAGTTATGCTGGAGGTCAGACTAAATGATCATACTCCCTCCATCTGCTTTTGCAGTCTATAAGTAGAAGTCTCAGAATAAGCTTCCAAAGGGAGGGAACTCATCTCCTAACATGTCTAGCTAGCACTTATTTGGAAAGTGTTTGGTTCTGATTGACAAAATACATTCTTCGGTGTTAATCCACAAGAGTATTTTTTGTTTTAAATCTTCTTACTAAATTTTAACAACCAGTCTTTATTAGTTTTGATTGTCTTTAGCAAGAATACTTCACTTTTTAGGAAGAAGCTGTCCTCTGAGCATCTGGTATATTAGACAAATTCCCTCATAAAAGAAGTTTAGGACTGAGAGGAAGAGACTTTGTGCAAGATTAGATTAACATAACTATTTACTTCCAAAAGCAAAGACCAAAAGGACAATGCCATAACATGTGTATCAAGTCACTTGTCTCAGTTCCAGAACTAATTACTATTACAAATATTGACTCTGCGCATCCTGCCAGCAATCCAACAAGATGTCTCTTACTAAATGTTCTGTTGAATCAGTCCCAGCCTCTGATCTATACGAAAATGTTCTACTGATGTTTATACAGACCTCAGGCCAGAGCAAGTGATTAGCTCCGGCTGCTTTCACTGCTTTGGCAACACAGGCTATCTATAAGCTGGACCCGATGACTGCATTTACTGAGTTTATTGTTTGTCTCATCGGTCAATTTGCTGTAGGTGAAGATGTACAGAAGCCTTTCTTTTATATTTATTTTGCCAGCTCTCAGAGTTTTCAAATTTATCTTTCCTTAGCACAAATGAAGGAGGAAAATAGTGGAGTGATGTTTTTCCTTCTAGCAATTTTTTTTAGCAGAGCAAGTCCTTGCTAAAAAGTTTAGCAAAGAAAAATGAAACTACGTTAGAAGATAATTCCATCAGAGGACCAAATTCTTCTTCCCCACACTTTATGACCTGTGTTTATCTGAAGAAATCAGAAATTTTCTTTCTTTTTGGGGGAAAAAATGAGGAATTATTTCATTTGTTATCATTTTGTACCAGTGTCAGGACACTTTTTAGCCTCTGTTAGTATCTTACATTTCTCTGTCTTCTGGATAACACTGGATGAAACCAAAATTGCATGACATAAATACACAGACTAAAAATGCAGCCTCAGGAAAAAAAAAAATCTAGATCAGCTTTGGAAACACCACAGCCAAAAAAAGACACCCAGAAAAATATCCACAAAAGCCAAAACACTTAATCAGGACATTTCTAAAATCACATGCTTTGGCTTTTTTTTTTTCTTTCCTCGATTAAACTGACCTAAATCTTTTAAGTAGAGTAAAAAAAAAAATGAGTTAAGTAACACTTCAGTCAGAGTTTTGCATGTTAAAATTGTCAGATCTCTTAAAATTTTCTCCATCCCTTTTTCCTCTCATTCCTTTTTTTTTCATAATGCAGCTATGGAACGAAAAATCCATTATTCATATGCAAGGCCAGAATTCCTTCACTAAAGCAGTGATATTATTCATTCTAGAATGATTTAAATACAGATTTGAATTCCACACAATTGGATGGGGAAGGTTCATGCCTTCAGTTAAGCGCACATCCCTAAAACTGTCAGCGATAATTGCAGTGAAATGTAGGGTGTGCTACCTGGTGAAAAAGCATCATGCACAATTCCTTCTCAAAGACTGAGCTTGCCAGTTTAATTTTGAGTAAACGATATGTCAGTGTCTAACCCTTGTGGATCGATTTGCCCTGGCACATATTAACTACCATTAAGAATGCTGAAGGTTAAAAAAAGGCACATCAGTATGGAGCATATCTAATATTGCATCTGAAGCACTGCTTTTCTTTGCTTATGATGAGTGCTTATTAGACTATGTAAAACTGACTGCTTTCAAAAGCATAAAACCCCCATGCTATGCTAACGCAGAAGTATTTATAAGTGTCAGCCTTCTCTGGAAGTGGATTATGTGAGTATACTTCAGACACAAATGCTTAACGTGGTTTAAGATCAATTTGTGGAAAGTAAATGCAAACTCTAATTTTGGCTGCTTTTTTTTTTTTTAGTGGGAGGAATCTTCTCTTTTCTTTCCATAAATACTATAGGTTCATCTTAATTAACCAATATTTTTAATAAGAGAATGTTTGATCATCAATTGATAGAATAACTACTGATTATTTTAGTGGTAGGAAAGCATTAACTGGACTCACCTGGGCATGTCTATTTTGGGTTGACTTCATACGCTGTGGAAAGAATACTCTTACTTTTTTGGAAACCTGCTGCTAACCAGATTTTTAAAACCTCATTTAAACAAAAAAAAATTATGTCTGTGCAAGATGCTCGTTCATTAGTTTCTTTGAAGGACCCTAGAGGAGGACAAGTTCAGTACTATCTTCCCAGTGGGAAAATAAGACGAGAAAGGAATAGGAAATTTTGTCCTAGATACCAAACCTGGTGATGAACATGCTGAGTGTTTGTGCAACACTTGCTTTGGATGTGAATTCAGCAGAGAAGAAGCATGAGGGTCTGCAGCACAGTCGGGGACACTGTTGGGAAGGTAGTGTGTGGTAGCCCTTTGAGAGGGTTAGAAATCACTCTTTTCCAAGCAGTCACACACGTCTGTTGGGAGAAGAACACCATTCTGCATTGTGTCTGAGACCCAGGAATAAGACGGAATGGCATGCAAGTAAAAGGCAGTTCATTTTCTTTGTATTGGCAATATAGAATTTGAAGTTGACTCATCTTTTCATCAAATAAGTAGTGGAGCAGACAGTAGATAATTTATCATGTAGACCATCTTATATCTGACATCTAAAATTCACATTGTCCAAATTCAGCACTTTATTATGGCAAGCAGTTATGCATTCAGCTTTTAGGTCTTGACTTCTTGGACAATTCAGAGTACAGTAATTCAGGAAGTAATATTTTAAATCATCTAGTACAAGGAGTGAGGCCACATTCTCATATGCCATTGCAACCATCCAAAGCTATTCCTTTCATGCTCTAAAAGAAAGGGAAAGGGATAGAAAAATGTTCAGAGAGAACTGCCAGCAAATGCCATACATTTTGTATTTCATTTTTCAGTCATTTTTAGTGTTCAACCATCCCAAGGCCTGAAGCGTTTCATTTAATAAGATGTTATTAATTTTGGAAACACCAGATCCAATCTTCTTGCCAAGTAGACAGGTCTGTTTTGATATCTTAGTAATGAACAGCACCTTCAGCCTTGACTGTTACTGACTCTTGTAACGCTAAGTTGGCATCCTTATAATGTTCATAGGTTTTTTCTTTCCAGACCAAAAGAATGAAAGATTTTATCAAGGAATGAAGTACATTCCAGCTGTATGGGCAATTTCTTTATTGCTGAAAATATTGCTTTAAAAATCTATAGATCCAACTTATGAACAAAAAATTCCTTATACAGCTGTATTGTGTTGTTTCCACATTTGTTTAAACACAGGAGCCTGGCTAAGGAATATACAAACGATTCATAAAAACATGCTTATGTTACACATGTGTGAACCACATGCAGAGTAACATGTGGATTTCAAACTCAGGGCATGGCTTTCCCTTCTTATAACTATCCGAAGCAAGAATATTCTGAGTAGGGACATTTTTTTCAATAATATTTTTGAAACCTTAACCTCGGAGGGTATCAAAAATGTCTCTCATGAGATATGGGGCCACACATCTTGCAGACAGCTGTTTGGAAAAGTTAACATCCGTCTGAAAAAGCAAAAGGGATGTAGTCTTGACAGCTCATTCCTTTCAGTAAATGAGAACTATACCTGGAAGACTGAGCAGAGGTGTTCTCCATTTACCTTCATATCTAGTAACTACACTTCAAATTCCTGATCAAAATTTAAAAGTTAGCTCGTTCTGTTGACACCATATTAAATAAAGTCAGCCAGGAGACAGAAGTCGTAGTTCACACAGTCAGTTGGCAGCAATGAGGATCCCCATTTTCGCATATGGAAACATCGGGTTTGAGCCTCAGTTCAGTGAAAACAGTGCAGGACTTTCCACTATAGTTGGAAAGCATTGGGTCAACCTGTCTAGGAAGATTCTCAAAATGAAGTTACACGTGTGAAAAATACAACCTTTCAGACTAGTGGTAACTGCTTGTATAAAAAAATGTGCTCGTTTTTGTCCAAAGAGATAACGATGTGCAGTTCCTGACTATTAATTTTACTCTCATAAGCTGGGATGTAAGATTGCTCTGTTTATCAGTCACACGAGTACACAAGGATGTCAGCTCCAACGCAGCTGTGCTCAATGCTCAACAGGTAGAGAGCTCAACTGAGGCTCTGCCCTGCTTCACGTGCAGTCTCTGATGAAGATTTCCTCAAGCCACTTGGCTTTGAGCTTAACACAAACTGCAAATCATCCCAATTTCTTAATTTGTGTGTGTGTGTGTGTGAACCGAATTACTCTGGGTAGTGCTGTATATGCGTTTGTGTATTCCACAGCGCAATAACGACCAGAATCTGGACATTAGCTGTGGCTCAGACCAGAGTTCTGCATCTGCTCTTAGGACCCGACAAGAAGGTCTTTCACAAGCAGGCATCCAGTGATCAGTAGAAGGCTGTTCCTTGTGCTGCAATACCTTCTCCAGCGTTTTGTCATAGAGCATTACGTGTAAGAGCAAAGAATCCAGGCTATCTTATAAAATGCTTCTTGGCTCTGCACTCTGAATTTGCTTTTCTGAAGCTGCTCTACCACAGTGCAATACCAAGAAAGCTCATTTTGGAGTAGGTGCAAACTTGAATTCAAACAGCATTAACAGAATTCTTTTTTTTTTAATTATTCGAAAGTCAGTAATAGCAAGCCTTCACAGAGTTAGATACTGTTGTAATCAGCACAGCAAAGAGCCTAAAGTGAAAAAAAAAGGCGGCAATGGGAAAGAAGGCAGCAAAGTTAGAGTGAGAAAGGGCAAGAATAGGTTTTGATAGACAAGGAGAGAGAAAAGCTCCACTTTTTTCACATGGCATAGATGAAATGAGAGTCCTTTCCCGTGATCTCACTATTTTTGTTGGAAATGAAGATGCGAGGTAAGATTATTTTAAGGTATCAGCAAAGTAGGCTCCCGCCCCTATTCCATCTTTACACATTGCTGATAGAAGGGCAGGGAGAGGGATGTGGATGGTCAGAATGTGGAAGTCATTCGCATAAAAATGAGGATTTAAATAATGTCTAATATTTCATTACAGGAAACCCACAGCGTGATGCAAATAAAGTATGGCAACGCTCTAGCAGTCAGAATAGTGACAAATGGTAACTTTGGGGCTTTTTCCTATGGCTTCTGTTTTGAGGCTGAGAACCGTGATAACTATTGATTAAAAAAACCACAACCAACCAAACAAAAAAAAACACCCTGCATTTATCTGGAGACCAATAGGTGCAGCTGTAGAAAACATTCATCCCAAGACAGGGCCTTAAATCACCTGTCACTCTGAGGGCAGGATAGCTGAAGTGGTGGCTGATCCCATGTGCCAGAGCTGCCCTGCCCTGCGTCAGCGGACAGGAGACTGTGTGCTCTGGTGGAGCCATCGAAAGTGCAAGCCACATACGTAACCGTTATCACGGAAAGTATATATCCCCATTGGCTCCACTGCCAGATACTCTGAAGGCATGGAAAATGCCACGAAAGATAAGCCATACATGTCTTTGTTCGTTCCACTTGTTTAAATTGTTGTCTGCTCTGTGGGGTCTTTATCACAGAGCCATTCATACAAAAAGCATCAGTCTGCTTCTGATAAGTATTGCTGATATCATTACTGCTGCAAGATTGTTGGGGGCATTTATTTCTGAACAATGAACAATGGGCCATCGACAGCACGTAATCAGTGATTTATCCACTTATCTGTTAAGATACTTAGTTAAAATTTGGGGTCCTGCTGCCTCTGTATTTGAATCACAACTCCATCTGGTTATAAAAGCACCAGAGCTTGGAGTGGTGGAGCTCTCTGGGTCCCACTGCCTCGAATGCTGGAGAGTTCAGGACTCAGTGGGGCTTAACAAGGCCTGGTTTACCAGGCTTGGCACCACTTGCAAAGGAAGGCCAAGCAGCAGGGAGAAATCCTGGGATCATTATTCACTTTAACAGTACTAGATTTTTATAGCACGAAATGCTGAATCAGAGCACTGTCACTGCACACCTGACAGCAGAAATACTTTTTGACTGGAATGGTAGCAGAGCAAATAGAAATAATTTCATAGGCCTTAAATGGGAAGGGAGAAGAGGAAGAAGATCAGATCTGTGTTTGTTGAAAGAGAATTAAAGAGAAGGTATCTCTGCCAGTCTCTCAATGATAGACAGTTATGATATTATCTCAAATACACGAAAGCCACAGGCACACCGTAAGGTTCATCGGAGTCAGACTATCTGCAATCCATCTGAATGTTTTTGAAAACTGTAGCTGCAATACCATCAAAGAAAAAGGTTTTTTTCCGTTCTTTACTAGCTGATATAATTTCCAATACAATAAAATTGTACTAGAAATTCCAACTGAGCCAATCTGACTATGAAGATGATGTGCCACTTGATTTCCTAGAGTTGCATTAGAAACATCTGACAGAAAAGGTTAATTTTTGATCTGTATTTAAAAAAGAGATTCCTCCTCAACCCACTTCATTAATCTTCAGAGACATTAACATTAGCGATAGTTCATTTAATGTATTTCAAAACCAAAAGTTAAAGAATGATCTGCGGGAGATTATGTTGTTGATAATTACACAGTGCCAATAAGAGCTCTAGCTGAAGCTTTTGTAATAAACCTGCAATAAACCTTTTTGTAAAAAACCTTAGCTCTTCTTAATTATCCAGGGTAACACAGTTCACTAAGCACATCACTTGGCACAACTCCTTGCAAAGCAGAATTTTCCTGAAAAGTTTTTTTTGTAAAAGAGGTAGGGAAAAAAAAGGGGGGCTGAAAGTGAAAGGTCCAAAGCTGGCAAGCGCGATTTCCCATTGACACACAGGCCCTAATCTGACACCCGACAGCTGAGGTATTGCCAGATGGAGCCATCCAGTTTAGAGCCACGAGAGTCTGAGAGTCTGTCTGGCTTAATGGTGGGACAGAACGCCTTCCCACAGCGCGTGGCTCTGAGCTGGGGAGACGTAAGGGACAAGCGCAACACAGAACCACAGCATTTTGCAGGGGTCTCACAGTTGCCCAAGATGATTTCCTTGTAGCCAGACCGAACTTTAATGCCAGACAATATAAAAATGCTCAATCCATCCTGAATGCACTGTCAATATTTTTGTAGAGTTTAGAGTTTTGAGTTTGACCCGTTAAATATGATGAAGATGAAGCTGCTACTACCTGCGATAGCCAGGTTTGAAAAAAAAACCCACAGTTTTTCTTCTCTGTTATTTGGCATTGCTGTGCTTGCTAGGTAGGATATGCTCACTGCATGAACAGGTGTAAGAGCAAATAAAACCTTTTAAACTTTGCCTTTGCTATCAAGAGACCATCTAGTACTGCCTGCACTCAGAGATGTTTAATTAAAAATAAATGTGTCAATGTTTAACAGAGCACTCCAATCTTATTATTCACAGAACTGTGTGGGACATAAGACTCATTTAAATGCAGTCTCCCTCTGAAAGTTTTTAAATTTTTTCTGATGTTACATTTTTCTTTCACTGCAAGGGCATGATACAACAGAGGTTTATACATTTCATCAGTTTGTCTCAATAGTAAAAAATCTTTAAGAACAAAAAAAAATCTGGAATGTTGTAACAACATTTCTGAATTTCACCCTTAACTTTTACATGGACCTTTTCAAATTTAAACTTCAACCACTCTACACAGGTGAATTTTGAATGTGAATTTTTACTACAGTAATTTTTTAAAAATTTAATGAGTTGAGTTTACTATTTAATTAATATTTATGAGCATTAAAGAAGTCCTAGTGACGGGTAAATGAGTGGAAACTAGAGAGTTTCTACCCAGAATTTAAGATGTGCATCTGACTTTTGCTTTTTAAAAATCTAAGCAGTTTGAAGTAATATGGAGTTAGCAATGAAACTACAGCTATTTCTAATCATTACTGTGTCTGACAGGATGCATATGTTTATGCAATAATCTATGCATAACATGAAAAAGTTCTTTTTACTGTTTTTGAAACAGTGTTTACATCAAAGTAAAACATATGTGTGATAAAAGAACAAAGTAGAAATCTCTAGTTGGTAGTCCTATTTAAGAACTATATATAGGATATTTACAACATTTTTTGGTCTGGTAGAACTCTGTATGTCAGGATGATTAATTAACAGACATGAAAAGTTAAAGGACCGTGAAGGGCTGAGGAAGATATAGAGTCTCCTAAACTATCAGGATAGGTAGAAAGGAACACTAGGATTCGTCAGGGGCTTGTTGCAAAGTTTTATTTTTACTCAAAAGGCACCTGGGCCCAAAGCATCAAGTGGAAGCAATTTTACAAATCAAAGGAGATAAACTATGTGAAAAAATTATGAGTAACCAGTTTACTCAAAGGACTTGTAACAGGATCTGGAGCTTTCATCCCACCCCAATTAACAGTAACCAAGTCTAATTCTCATCAGGAATAAACTGGGCAGATGTGCCCATCACAAAATCACCACTACAGCTGACACCAATTGACTTTCTTATTGGCCATGTCAACAAAGAGCCAATGATTACATGACTATGAAATATCGTCCTTCCAGAAAGGCTTTGGGACAGCTGAAGGATGATGTCTAGACTGTTTCTAAACTGGGAACAGACATGGCTTAGTCTCCTCAGAACTGTAATTGGCCTGATTCTTTTATTGGACACAGATACTGTAAATCAGGATTGCTGATTTACAGCAGCTTCAGTGATATCCGTGGAAACAGTTCAACATAAAATTTGTGAGTGGAACGACTGGGTTGGGTCACCAGATAGAGGGGGCTCTTCAACATTTTTCTCATCCAATAAGTTGTATGCAGTGTCACCTGAGAAAGGAGAAGCTTCCCTGCTGTCCATCCCTCCTATTAAGAGCTCAGCTGGTAAAGCTCTTGAGCAATGAAAGAAGAGTCTGGTCAGAACTTTTTTCGGCAAATGGGAAATGGTTTGCTAATGAGCCTTGCAGTTCCTTGATGGGGTAAGACACAAAATGATGAGTATACCTCCTCTTCCTCTCTGATGACTGGTGTTTAGCCATTCAGATATAAAAAGGCATATTTTTAATTACCCTAATTTTATTTTGCTTTTCACGTTTTTCTTACTTTCTCTTCGTTCCATAATTAAAATAATATTTAGTTAGCTAAAATGACTTGGTTTAAGTGTGACTACTGTGTCTGGAGATAATGGGAGCAAACGTTGGCATAAAATTTATAGGTAGAGAAACATGAAAAATTCTTTAATGAGTCCTTTCAATCTTAACAGAATCAGTGGGAAACTAAACCAGTTGGTCCTCCCCCAACCATGGAAATATAAACTCACAGCAGGATTGGTTGATTGCTGAAAAACTTCATTTTGGATAAGAGCCATTTTTAAGCAAAGAGCTGTTTACTTAGCCAGGGAAGCTTGGCTGTAGTGAGTAGACATCAGAATTGTTTATTGTTGGAACCCAGAAGCACATTAATTATGTGATTTGAGTGACTGGGTAGCATCAGCCCCGCAGGTTTTGCACGTCAAATGCCCTCATCTCGCATGGAGTAAACTGACCCCTGAAGTGTGTGTCTGTGCACTAGAGGTTAAAGGAGGACTCTCCTCCATCCCCACCCAGGGTCTGCCAGGGTGGCTGTGCTGGAAATTTATGTTTTGGGGAGATCAGAGCGCTTTGATATACTGCACGGGGCAGCAGCGTAGCTTCAATTTCACTTACATGTTGTGATTTCTTATGAAAGATCATCTGTCATTGGGAGTTCCTGTAACACATTTGCAAATAAGGTCAAACAATTTGTTCAGAGGTGAACACGGTAAGTATAAACACATTGTAAATATTTGAGTATGAGTTTAATGGTGTTTGAGAGGCTCACACAAAAAAGCTCACAAATAAAATCTCTATATTTAAAAACAAATTAGAAACTTGCACATTATTTTAGCCTTTGGTGGGCATTCATCATCATTACGGACACTTCTGTTTATTTTGGTTTGTGTTGGGGAAAAGGGAACGTTTAGAAAGGCCCGGGGAGGCCGGGCAGCGTGGTGGGGTGGTGTTGGCTGGCCTGGGCCTGAAGCCCCATTAGGCTGGCCTGAAAAATATTTTCAGAGAGTGATTATGGTGTATGTGAGCACCAGCTTTGGTTTGGTGACACTCCTGGAGGGGAACAGCCCAGCGATGGGTGGTGAAGGGATGTGCAGACTCCGGGGAAGCGCAGGCCTTGTGGTGCTCCTTGGCTCTTTGGGTGGTGAATAAATGGTGTTTCTGTATGAAAAATGGCGAGTGACCATCTGTGCTGCATTTCATGGAGGCACTTCATGCTCTGGGGAAGATTAAGTGAGGTTGACCCCCAAATTGCTTTGGTGGCACTACGTTTAGGACTAGAGGAAGCCCTGATTTACCTCAGACATATTGAACAAAGCACTACCAGGAATTTATTTAAGTCCTGCTCTCATGTGCCGTCCCTAGTCCTGGCATAACCTCTGTAGAGAAGGCTGCCCACAGAAACGCTTATGGCCATACTTCAGCACACTCCTGCCAAGGAGATTTCTTTCACGAGGGCTTTCAGGTCACCTTCATACCACTACATTTTGACATGGCTTTTGGAGAGAAGAATGGAGGAGAAGATGTTTACAGAGCATTTCACCCAAGTTTACAACCCTGAGTAGTCTCTAAGCAAAGCAATGTTTGAAGAATATTAGACCTGTTGATTTCTGATTCCAAAAAGGTAAAAAAATGGCCTTGAAGTAAGTCTGAGAATCAGGATTTTCAGGTCTGCAATATCCATTTTCCAGTTGTTTGTACAGGGCCCAACGCTGCAAACATTTCTGCACGTAAAGTGAAGAAAACCATACCTGAATGTAGACATCTGCAATCTTACATCTCCAGGTACTAAACTCTTTGAAACAGGGAACTATATGTATGTGGAGCAGTACCTAAAGTATCTGGCACACTTGAGGGGCACTATCGTAAATCATAATATTAATTGTGTATAAATATGCAAATCGTGTTATATGAAAAATGTAAAAAACAGTGGATTAAAATAAAAATATATAGATGGAATTCCTATCATGGAAAGCAACCTCTCTGTCCAGTGAAATACTATAAATGACATAAGTGAAGAATTCCAGTTCATTAATCTTACTTTTGATCTTCTTGAGCAAAATTCACCCCAGGGTTTTCTTTGGTCTCTTCTGAAGCCATACGATAAATCACATGATGTATAGCACACAAAGATAGTTATTTTGCTAAGGTTTAGACTAAGTGTTTCACTGCCATGTTGCCTTTTTTTTTTTTCTGCTGTGTAAATTGCAATTTGTAAAATTGTAAATTGCAATGCTTGGATACGCTTCATACCTGTTACAGGGTACTGCTAAGAAAAATTAATTCTAGGCACCAAAAGAGCAGGGAGCACCAGCAGCTGCTTTGGGGCCTCTGCATTAGTGAGCCTGCGTGTGGATAATCCATTTCTTTTGTGGCTGCAGCTGGAGGAGCGAGCACGGCACAGCCTTTCATGGGTCCTCGGGGAAGGGCGAGCTATTGCATAGGGACTGACCTTCCTGTCAGCCCGTGAGATACCATAAACGAAACTGGTGGAGGACTGGACTTAAACAGTTTCTTCTCAGCCAAGATCACACCCTTCTGGAGATTGCTTTGTCCCAACACAGAAGTGTGAGCTGCTGCAGTAATTCTGCCATGAATGAGAGCCTTTCTTTTGAGTCATATACTTTTGTTTCCAGTCTGCGGTGTCTTGGCTTACTACTGTGCTGGGGATTATTCCTGCAAAAAGCCAGATCCTGCAAAATGAGCCATTTTCAGCAGCTATGAAACTAGCTTTTTAAAAAGAGTTTCCCTCTTTCTATATATATAAAAATATACATGAATATATATATATAATTAGTTTATCTAGGGTGAAACTAAGTAAATGTTTGCAATAATAAAAATAATATTAAAACATATTTTAATACTATAATGTAATAGGAAAATATAGTACCAATAATATTATCATTATCATTCTTAGTAGTAGGATAACACTCTTACAGTTAAAGCTTAATTTTTCTGAGTGCCAGTCAAACATAATGAATTAGACTGTCTTTTTTCCATGCAGCAAAAGCCCCAGCCTTACAGGACACTCCATAGAGACAAATCCCAAATGAGCACAGAGAGGTCCTTGGTCAGCTTGCGGAAATGCCCGAGCAATGACTGTAGCAGGACTGGGAGACAAGTAAGGGATGTAAGAGGAGTGGTGAGGAAGAAAAGGTGGGAACCATTACACATATACAAGGAGATATTTACATCAACAGTCTGAGTTAAGTTCTCTCCTCCCCTACCATCAAAATCCTACCAAAACCACTGTAGGTAGCAGCAGAGCCACACAGGTACAATTTATGTCAGAATTTGGCACAGGCAGTGGGTTTCTCCATTCCATGGCTCAAAAGTGTTCAGTTTTGGGCCCCTCATCATAAGAAGGACATTAAGGTGCTGGAGAGAGTTCAGAGGAGGGCGACGAGGCTGGTGAGGGGCCTGGAGCACAAGTCTGATGAGGAGCGGCTGAGGGAACTGGGGCTGTTCAGCCTGGAGAAAAGGAGGCTGAGGGGAGACCTGATCGCTGTCTGCAACTGCCTGAAAGGAGGCTGGAGCATGGAGGGGGTTGGGCTCTTCTCCCAGGTAGCAAGTGATAGGACAAGAGGAAATGGCCTCAAGTTGCACCAGGGGAGGTTTAGATTGGATAACAGGAAAAAATTCTTCACAGAAAGGGTTGTCAGGCATTGGAACAGGCTGCCCAGGGAAATGGTGGAGTCACCATCCCTGGAGGTGTTTAAAAGGCGTTCAGACAAGGTTCTTAGGGACATAGTTTAGTGCTAGAGTTGGGTTAGGTTATGGTTGGACTTGATGATATTGAGAGTCTCTTCCAACTGAAATGATTTTATGAAAAGTCTGATCGACTAATTCAGAAGTGCCTTGTGTAGTTACATGGTCCTGTATTAAATGTGAGGTATTATATTCTTATTACTTCATAAGATCTAATATAAAGTTCATTAAAAAAAGAATCCTTGGCACTGCGGAAGCTGTGAAACTATATGCACTTAAAAGAAAATACGGTAACACAGAACAGCTCTGAACTCTTTGATGTTTTCAAAAAACAGCTCCAGTCCTGGAGGGTCTCTGGAATTTCTTTCATACCAGAGCACCCCAAAACATTGCATGTCACGCACTGGAGACTAGGCTGAAATCGTGTTCTTTGCTCATCTTTTAATGGCTTACTTTTGAGTCTCCTGTGGCTGTACCTTTTTTGTCAGGTCCCCTAAAAGAGGATTATCAATGGCACAAACAGATCTCTTCTGACTACATTGAATGTTATCTTTCAGCCTTTCTTCATCAGAACCAAACACTTCAGGTTCCACATTAGATCTTGAAATGCTGTGCCCTGGCTTACAGTTAGTAGCCCTCCACCCTCCACACATGCCTTCTAGTAGCCTCCTGAAGTGCATGTCAGGCTTGGGGCTCTGTTAATACTCGTTTAGCTCACTGTTGGCTACAGAAATCCTTTAAAAGCCCCGTCCTTCAAGAGCATGAATATTATACAGATGTATCAGACTGAGTCGGGCAACAGGGTTGCAGCGTGCCAGCAGTGAGAGCAGAGTTCACGTCTGCAAAGAATTTGTTTTGCTTCCTTTCCCAGATTTGTTTCAAGGATGTGGGTACCTGGAGGGGTGACCCAGAGGAGATGAGTCAGTAGGATATGCAATTTAGAAAAGGAAAAGAAGGGAAATCTTTATGGAAAAGCCATATGGAAATAAGAAGGAAAGCTGGACAGAGAAAAACCACAGGGGCGGGGAGAGTGAGGCTGCAGGAAAGCCTTGAGGAAAACCTGAGGCTGGAAAGAGTATGGAAGCAGGAAGAATGGCCACCCTGTAGTAGGGACAGGACAGACAAACTAAACTTCTGGAGCTGTTACTGCCCCAACTGTTTCCCCTGGAATGTGAGCCAGTTTAAACAATCTGTCCTGAAGAACTGCAGCAGGTGAGCAGCTGAGTCACAAACTGGTTTTCTTGCTTCAGGATAATGATTCGTGACACAAAGGTGGAGTGATTGGTATATCTTCATTCATCCCAATCCAATCTGATGTTGTAAGTCTGCCCGAAATCTAGTCTAAGGTCTGCACTGAGGGAGGATAAAAAAGAGCCTGGCTTTTTCAGGATGAAAATGAAATTAGCAGAACTAGCTATCTCATGTGAAAACAAACCCTGCTTGCCAGACTCACATTATTTAAAGCTTTTGATCGACCTGAGAGGCTTCCTAAACTTTCGTTCCTCTGCCTCCCACTCCCCGCACTACAAGAATCTTTTTTATTTTTAGATGTATCATGACAATAAATTTAAAACTCCTGGATCTCTCAGCTCACTCTTCCTAGTTGGCGCCTGATTTGAGTAATGGGTCATGAAGTTGACATTCCTGCAGTGACGTATTGCTTGCTAGAGTGGCACTGACCAGGAAGGGCCGGTCAAATAGTCTTTTAATTTAATCTTTTACAGCTAGAGATGAGAACGCTATAAAAAGCGCAAAAGAGGATATCCATGTGATACTCTCGCTGGGGAGAGTACCCATGGCAGAGAGAGACAACACCAGGAGCCATGTAGAGCTATATCTCGGGAAACATGGCTTATTTTGGGGATGAGCCAAAGACAAAACAACAAGTGAGAGGGAAATGGCGAAGAGGTTCTGGGGAATTTTTCACTGGCTGGTTACCTCCTGTTTAAAGGTTTAGCTCCAACTTCTTTTTAGGTGGCTTCATCTAGAATACCCTTCACAGCAGAGGAAAACTTACTTCTGGGAACTTAAAACTGAGTACATTAAGCTTGGTTTTCCATCTGTGATTTTGATTAATGCTGTTTCTTACAATATGTGTTGTTCCTGTTCAGTCACTACTTCTGATGGCACAGTCCTGAAGTTTCTTAGACTGCTGCAATTTATTTAACTGTTTCTTGAGGTTTAGTATGTCCTCTTAATCTCATGAGGAACTGGAGTCCATACAAACTAGAATATGAAAAAAAAAAAAGATAGTGAATTGTTTAGCAAGCCATTGTCACTTTGCATAGGATTATGTGGTAATGTTAACCATTTCAACAGCCAAATTCAAGGGAACATGATTTGTTTTTATCATTTTCAACTCTATTTGATGGAGTGAAGTTTGTCTGATGCAATTTTATTGGTTCGACAATTTGAGTAGACATTTTCCAAAACCAAAGAACAGAAAGTCCTCCTTTTCAAAGTTCTGAATTCCTTCTCCCATCACTACTTTGTCATTATATTATTTCCCAGGCTGCATACAAGATATGTCCTTGGTTTTTAGCTCCTTCTAGATTTTCAGTCTTTTTGTCTCTCTTTCACTGGAACACAAAGTTTTGTAAAACCATCATCAGGAAACTCACACACCAATGTTTGTCTGGAATGAGGAGAGACACATGTGCTTGTACTTGCTAAGGATACTGCCATAGTTTCAGCAATCTGATTCCAGAAAAGAGATTAATATTTCTGACAACTGTCATTGATGAAAGGCCATATTTCTGCTCAGTCCATAGTAGTACTTTTTGTTGTTGTTTTAGTCCCACATAGTGTTTATGCTGATCCATCTCGTCAAGCAGAAAACCAAATGTCTATATTTCATCTTTGCTGAAGTCCCCCTGTAGCATTTTAAACTTGAGGAAGAGATTCTGACACTGCTATTAATTCATCACTGACACTGGAAAATTATGAGACATTATAAGAATGTCTCAAGAAAGAAAAATGTTTATATTTGACTTCTCATTTCTTGACCCCCTGAGGTTATTTGCTTCATATTTTCAAATTTTATCCACATCCTGGAAGGCTCGCAAATAACTCTATTTAATGGAAGCTTAGATTCTCACAAACTTCCCTTATTCCAGCAGCTACGGCACAGAAAAAAACAAATATCACAGGACTTTGTGATAAAATTGAAAAACTTGGCAGCACTTCTGCCTCCTGCTGATTAGCTCTTTACTCCATGAGTAATCTGATATAAACCAATGGAGAAAGTCACCAGTAGATAGTATTCACTGAGAGTAAAGCTTGTAGAAGTATGTCCTGTTTGAAGCAAAACATGTTGAAGAAAGTTCCCAACCTGATAATTATGGTTATAGGATATACCCGATATAAAATGTATGCACATACATACACACACACATCTATATACACACATATACATACGCTATTATACACACATATACCTACACTATTAAAAATAGTGCACCAGCTTCTGAAATAAGTAGAACCACTTGTGTTATGGTTCCAGTATGACCACACCTTGTGAAATAAAACACCGAGTGATTATTTCTCTGTTAATCTTAAATCAAGTGAACGATATCTGTGTGAAAAGACAGGAATTTGTTTATGGTTTGCCTCTTAAATGCCAGGCTGCCACAGAAAAAGTACAACTATGTGATCACAAGATGAGACGCAACATGAATTGACACACTTATACCAGGCTGACTAAAGGAAGCATTGCTTGCATCTTATAATGACAAATCCCTGTTTTTTTGAGCATTTAGATTTATTGGTTGTATAGATCCCTTGATGTGTAATAAACATATGTGGCAGCCTCTCCTTTAGACAGGACACTTCAAAAACCTCTTTGTCTCCTTTCTACTTGATCACCAATTTTGACACTACTTTTAAGAACTTAATTGCCTTTTAAACTTCAGCTGCCTCTGTCAAATTTACTTGAAATCAGCTAGCATTGTAAAAAGATTATTGTGGGGACACAATATGTGGCTGCCAAATAAGTAAGAAAAAGGCATGTATTCAGCTAATAGAAGTAATTCTGGCCTATTTCTGTATTCTATCACAAATCCCTATGAGAAGCACTAGCTGGCATTTGTAAATGGCATCTGCTGCCTGTGAGCTAGCGCAATCAGTCTTCACGCTACTGCAGCTATCCATATAAGAATCATCAGTGACTGTGAGTCAACAGGCAGAAGCATGTACCATTTATGCCTGTGCACTTAGAAGTATCAAAATAACAGCTCACCAAGGCAGAAAAGAAGGCAGTAGCTTCTTATTTTCATACCATATCTAATATGAATACAGTAGTTTAATATAGGACATTTACAAAGTCTCACCGTACACATTCATCTCACTTTATTGGTTTGATATATTCGGACACGAATGAAACCAGCTCAATAGACAATAGTGGATTAATGTCTTAGTCATCTTGAACTCTGATATCAACTGCATTCTGGAAAAACAGTGATTTATAAACTGGTATTTGGTTCCAAACCTATGATCTTATTTATCAGTAAAGACCAGAGTTTGAATTCCCCAGAGCATTTATACTACTGACTATAGGACAAAGTTCTGCCAAATGATATTATGGAATCGCCATCACTGGTAACATATTTTAGGACAGAATTTTTATATGTATATAGGTTTAGAGAAGATACCTTTTTATTTTGGACAAAAAAAAAGAAGGAAAACAAATAGATGGTAGAAGCCTTACCAACCACAAGACTATATCATTTTGTCAGGAAAAGCTGAGGAATTGTCCTAAAATTTCGAAACTCCTATGCAGATTTGAAAAGCTAAATCAATCCAAACCTTTGTCTACTCAAGTACCTCAGAGGACCCATATTCAATGTCGAATGTTACATCCATGTTCTGGCAGTTACATGTGCCAAGGAATCACAAATTGATTACTATGAATACTAGGTAAAGTAGTATTTCCCTTAATTTAAATGTCCTGAATGTATTGCATCTGAGTTCCATCACACGTCTTGTTATGTTTATACAGTGGGGCAAAGAAGAAAGAAATTAATGGACACTCTTCTCATTGACATTCATTGTTTTGTGTTCGAAATCACATTTTCATCTCACTGAAGCCAGTCATTTTCAGCTCATGGGCTGTGGATAAACGAATTCATGAACTGCTTTGTAAAAAGTCTGTAGAAGGTAACTCAAAAAAAAAAAAAAAAGACAACGGCTTTCATGGAAATGGGTTCCCACCTCTCATGCTGAAAAGGACTGACCATGCATCTGGTAAGCATATGCTTATTTTAAGTGCATAAGAAACCCACCAATTTGAGTGTGAGCACTCCAAAGTTTAAATTTAAGAAAGCATACTTTGCCTGGTATTTTGTTAACCTCGTATGTCAGATATCCATAGTTGAAGTAAACCTTCAGGTGAATCTTCACATAACATTGACTGGTTTTGTTATTCTTCTCCAGACACTTTCTATGCATAGCACATCAATTTATATTGAGTCATCCAAAATGAACTGTGGTGCAACTGGAAATGTATCATTCACAGTTTTCTGTTACATCATTATTACAATGAGACATTACTTCTGTAAAGTATTTCTCTAATTCTTTTTTAGTTTATTTTGGAAAGACATACTCATTAAGCTGTAATACTCAACAATGATTCATATCTTTTTCCCCAGGGAACCATGTTAGATCAAAGTCCATTACGATAATGAGAAGTTTATTATATTTTCTAACACATATTAATTCTACTTTTCATTAGAGCTGCCAGAATGCTGATAGATGGATGGAAGACTGAATGCTTGGGGCAAATACAAGTATTCAAGGAGTGTCTAATGGTCCTCTTTAGTTGTTTCCAATCCAGAATCATTTGTTAACAAATTGCATTCAATCTCTTTTCCCAAAATAATTCAAATAATAAACATCAGCCCAACACATTTTCTCATTGCTCTTTTAATTTAAAATTAGCTATTTACTATGAATTACAAGCATTCTATAGGCTGGCAAGACAACTTGCTATTTATTTTATTTCAAAGCCTCTCACACAGTGTCCTGTCAAAAGCCTTTTGAAATTCCACATAAATTATGTTAGAAAGATACATTTCATTTCGTACTTTATGCACTTTTTCAAGGAATTCGTGAAAGATAGAGCAGCACAATTTGCCATTACAGAATGTCAGTCGGTCCTTATCATATTATGCTTATCTTAATGTGTAATATAGTCTCGAAGTAGATTCCATTTGAGGTCTTATCTTTCCCAACTAGAGTAGATTAAAGAGGAAAGTCTTTGTTCATTGAAGTGCTGTGACTAACTTGCTCTCAAACCCTTGGAATTCAGAGACAGAGCCCTGCAAGATCACTTTCTAGCAAAAGGCTTTAAGCATTTGCTTAACTCTGAACACAGTCTCATAGCAGCCCTCTCTCTTGCTTAAAATGTGTGTGATCAAATATCTTCCAAGCTGTATCAAGCAAGTAAAAAAAAAAAAAAAAAAAAAGAGCCTCAGGTGAAGAAAAACAGCAGATTGCACCTATCTCAGGCAATTAGCACTTTTTTCCCACCTTTTCAATATAGTTTTCATAAATCATATCCAACACTCGGGTCATTCTGGAGCTTTCTCTGTAAATACCCTATTTCATTAGATCTAACTTCCTCAAGCATAGTTTCTGTCATACCTAAGGAACTGCCAAATGTTTCCAAAAGAAGCACATGATGAGAACATTTCTTGGTGAGAAAAATGAAAAGAAAATAAGTGCCTGACTTTTCCAAAGCCTGTTAGGAGTTTCGTCTAAATTGCTGTTTTCCTTACGTGTACAGCCTCAGAAAGAACATTTCACCTAACACCAGACTTACAAAATTAGCCTTTTCGACATTTTTCCAGTGACTAGCAGAAAATATGTCCCCTCTATTCCACCTTCTGCGATATCTCTTACTGTGAGGTTGTTTAGTTTCGCTGTGTTAGCACCCACTGCAAGTCATCTTTTGCTGCGTGTAACTGGGTCTTTTAACTGTTGTAAACCCTTTGAAGTTTCCTCTTTCTGCCAAGAGGTCAACGCGGTCTTTCTTTTGCCCTTTCAAAAGGACCTTTCATTCATTCCTGTGTTTGGTCAAGTTGTTGTGGGTTCTGGTCTGGCCTGGCACCACGAGTCCCCCCCAACACAAGCAATTTCTGCTTTCGTTGCTACTGCTGTTTGTACTCCTTATTGCTCCTTTCATTTATCTTCGCTGACACACCAAAGGAAAGAGGGGGCTGAAAGGGGCGAATTTGGCTGTAAGCTAAATTGATTGCATGTTATATTTCATGGAAGTCTGGCAGGAAGAGTTGAGTGATCTCAAGAGTTTCAGGAATATTTTCGTTCCTATTGTGCAAATCAATCAAAGTGCGGCTCAGCCTGGGCTGCCAGCTCCCCCCGGCAGCCCAGAGCAGAGCTTGCTGCATTGTCAACAGAGGTTTGAATAGAACAAAAGTCTCCCAAGTGGACACTGCATTCACTTGATGGGGTCACATATTACCCAATATTTAATAAAACTCACATGCATTTGAAAAGGATTCCCAAATAGATCAGTGACTGGAAAAGCAGTAAATTTAGCCAGCAGAAGGGTTGCCCTAAAATCAACATGATGCTGTTGCATGTGGCAGTTACTCTTCTGTTTAGATATTAACTATCATGAGTGTCTTGAGACTATTAGAATGAATTCTTGTCAAATAAACATATCTACCACTTTCCTGTATTGCTTCCTCTCACCCTGAATTTGTCATGAAGGAATTCGTTTAGGGTGGGTTGCTTTTTCCCAAGCCTTTACCCGCAGCACCAGATGAACAGTCTGGTTTGGATCCTTCACATGTTTGCATGCTTCTCTGTGGCACAAGCGTAAACCCGGCAGAGGTAATGGCTTCAGAAATGATGAGGCTCAAGCAATACCTAAGCGATTGTTCCTCTAAGTGCTTGGGCAGAGATGCCTCCAGCAGATCATGCTCCCTCTGTTTGGGACAGAACACTGTCTTAGCTTTTTCTGAAAAACAGAACAACTGTGGTCCTGCCCGTCTCGTCCTGCCTTCTCCTCTTAAGCCCAGGAGATGCCCAGGGTCTCCTGAAAGATATAGCTGCTCTGCTAAGCTAGTCTTCCACCAGGACCTGATAAAAACCCATCTTAGTAATCCTGGTTGTTGCTGAAGTAACGAACTCTTAAATTCTGGCACACGCGAGATTTTAATTTCATGCTTGCAAACAGAGAGTGAGAAATAATGACGCTGCATTCTTCCTTAGCAAATGCACGGCCTTAGGCTGTCTGAAGAACATAAGGCCATACGATGTGTCACTGTTCAAAAATTCAAAAGGAATCCAAAGGAGTACTTTGTGCTGGTTCCTCCCACCTTATCTGGTTCAGCACTAGCTTTGGCAATCACTGTCACAAGTGAGAGCTGAGGGAATGCTGAGTCTGGAGTCATCACTCAGCTAACAAGTTAGTGCTTCTGCAAGATACGCGGCAACTTGCTGACTGCCAGCACCTTATTTTGGACGCAAGTCAGACCAGAAGGAGGGAACGGATGCAAGAGCCTGCGAAAACCTGTGGCTCTGGGCAGGCCTCCATTCTGCAAAAACCTTCATGAGCCCAGTTTGGATTTTGAAGGGCAAAGCTTGTAATCCTATTTACCAGAACCTCTGGCATTTGGGGGCATCATATTATTTACCCCTCTTTGCAGCATGCAACAAAATATATCATTCATTTGGAGTGTTCGCTTTTTAGTAACACATTTTCTCAGTACAAATATATGCAGGTGCGATTTTAAATCAGTATAAATACGGAATATGGGGAACGTAAGGATCAGAAGAAAACCCCTGAAAAGGAACATACAGGGACATACTTTGACTATAAGAATTATTTTCATATTGTTTTCTTCTTTTTCTTCAAACAGTGATCATTATTTTTAGTAAAATATTCAGGATTAAGTTTTCCAGCTGGATGCCTGAATTCTTTCCATTAGCGCCACATTTCTGCAGTCAGAAGAGAAATAGTGCACACAATGTCCATAGCCTTACCCTTTACCTGTTGCTTTGCATAGTTACTCTATAGAGTCATTTCATCCAGGAAGTTCAGAAACCCAAATGTTGTCTTTATTGAAAAGGCTGAGATTTTCACAGGAGCTTAGGGATTGACTCTTTCTAAATATAAGTGACAGTTTTTGTCTGGCTGCAATAGTCACCTCTAAAATCTCAGCCCTAAAAGCCCACATGACAGCTATCAGTTGAAGGATCTAGCAGAAAATTGATGGGACTTTGCAGAGGCAGTCAGAAAACAAGAGTTACGAAACATTTAAAAACAGAATAAAACTTCAGTCTCTTAGAAATCGAGTATTCTGACACCCAGCCAGTGTTATTTCATAAACACTGAACGGAAATGAGATCTTCGAGCAGCAGGACCTTTTCCAGTATAAAGCCTGCACACCACCCCAGGACAACCCCCTGTTTGAAGCCACCTGATCCATCCCAGACTCGTGTATTGACATGATAACAGAAAACACTAATACCTGGCACGTTTTGGCGTTCCAGCAAGTATGTGAACTGCTGGATCCATGCATGCTAAGTTAAATGTTGTTACTAACCAAAAGCAAATAATTTGCCTGAAGTGCACAGCTGTTTTCAAGGTCTTGGATCTATACATAGATGAACAAGTACATGCGATATACTTTAACTATTAACCTCAGAGTTAATTGTTCAGCTCTATGCCTGCACCATCGGTTATCAAAGCAACTTTGTTGACTGGTACTAAATGAGTTGCTATGTAGCAGGGTTCAGAACAGAGGTATGCCGATAAGAAAAATTATTCATCTAATACTCATCTACTGTTGAAAAACTTCAGGGCGTAAGGTAAATACTTCTTTAATTCTGTCTTAAAAGCAATTTATGAAAGAAATATACAAATGAGTTGTGAACAAATGACGGTGAAAAAATATTTATATTGCATCAACTCATTTTAAAATATTTAAACCTGCTTTTGATTATCTTATGTGCTTGCCATTTGGCATTTACTGCTCCTGATTATCTTACATGCTTTCCATTTAGCATGTAACAAACCCTCTTGAGTCTGATTAAACGTAAGCTAAAATTAAATACATCCTATTTCCACTAAATACTCTTCTGATTTGCGTTGTTTTGTTCTTTGGTTAGTTTGGTAACAGAGGTTGGTGGATAGTTTAAAATCTGTTCTCACCCTGAGCTGGCACACCCCATCAGGGGCAGGAGCAGGGAAGGAGATGGGGGCGAGTGTGGGATGCACCCCACACCCTGGAGTGCGAAACCCCGCAGGGAAAATCGCCTTCAGCCTCAGTTCAGGGCTGCAGCAAGCCCATAAGAGTTTGTCTGAATAAATTTGCCTCTTTTCTCAGTACACAAAAGTCAATCGCATCTCAATCAATCAGAGACACTTTAAATTTTTGGCTGGAGTCACTGATAAGCTGCGTTTGGGTCGTGCTGCTTAGGGCAGATCGGTCAAAGGGCCTCAGATCAATTTGGCTCTGCTTCTGCCCTGAATGTGTGAATGAACACATCCAGAAGGAATCATTTCGTGTTTACATTGAAATGTGTTTTCTCAAATTTTCCAGTAATCCACTTTCTGCAAATATTTGGGCCAGTAAAGTCTGATCACACAAACATTATGGAAAGCAAACACCAAACAGCTGTGAGCCAAATAAATTAATTTAAAATCCGGGGAGGACATTTGCAGAATTCGACCAGTACCACTATCTGTAGCTCCTGAAAAAAAGACATCTCAGTCCTTGCTGAATGTGTGGTATTATTTTGTGTAATTAAGAGGCTGATGGATCAAGGAGCTGATCCTGACTTTTCCCAAGGCTGGGATATACTGTAAGGGGTGAGTAGTGAGGAATATTTTTGTCTCCTTAAGCTTGGGCTCAGCCTGGAGTGCAACTGCAGTCTCACAGGGCTTTTGTGTGCAGGCACTGTGCTGAATCTAGAACTGTGGAATTATAACATATCGTTATAAATATGGGTAATTTAAACTAGGCCTCCTGTGTTTGCTGGTTCCTACCCTCTCCCCTTTCTTTTTTTTTTAACTTTATCAACTCATTTGTTTTCTATTCAAATTCTTGAATGTAATCAGCTGGAAAACCAGGCACGCAGAAAACAGCGTTGTGGGGCTTCCAGCCAGGTCCAGCTTGGCTTTGCCTGGTATCAGGAGGCACTCAGCACCCAGCACGGCTGGCCAGTGTAAATGGATGCTGGCAGGAGACTGATACACTGGGTTTGAAGGTGATATATGATTAGTCCGTATGACTTTTGTCGATGATAATTGTAGGCTGCATTCTGCTAATCCAAATGACTGCCGCTGTGCGCTGAGGGCATATGTTACCCGCGAAGGTTTCGTATTTCATTTCAAACAAGGAGTTCTCCATTAATAAAACAGAAAGCGATTACACGAACGTGCTCTCTGCCAAGGCTGCCGAGCACAACGCGTGTGGAGCTTTTTGCCGGAGCTTCCCCGCGGAGCGGGGCTGCCCCTGCGCCGCCCCTCTGCAGCACAGCCGGGTCCGGGAGGGCGCCCAGGGAGCCGCAGGAACGCCCCAGCAATTCACCGCGGGGAAATGCAACAAGTAAATACCCGAACTGTGCTGTCCGGTGAAAAGGAAACAAGACCATCTTGCGGTGGGAGAACGGGCATGAAAAGATGTTAATCGCATGAGCAGTAATCTCTTTGGCTGCTCGGTGTGCCACGCTTGGGCTTTGTTTGCCTTGACTTATCTGGCTTACTTATCCCAATCTGTGTGATCGCGGAGGTGGTGGAGGGCCTCTCTAAGTGTGCACGAGACCAGCTACTGGAGAAGGGCAATGAAACGTTAAGGAGGAAAGGTGGTACCATAAAAAAGCAACCTTCAAGGCCACCTATCAAGACAAAAGGGCTCAGACAGGCAATAAAAGCAGAAAATCATTGAGACAGCAATGAATTATGAAGGCTATTAAAACCCACAACTGAATTTACAGAATCAGCTTCCCCTGATGTAGTATAAAAATGCTTTTCCCCAGGAACTGGAGATACTAAAATTTGTATTGCAGATTAATTACAGCTTTATTTAGCAAAACCGGGGAGGGGGAGTTCAGCCTGGTCAAAATAGTGTGGATATTAATAGTGTTAAACTTGCTGAATCTCAAATACTGCCAGGAAATCATTAACATTATGTTTAACGATTTCAGGTACTTCTGGTTTTGAACTTCAATTTTATTATTTATGGAATCTTGATTGCAGAAAAAACATAGCCAGCACTTGTATTTAGATTCTGTTTACAAAGGAGCTCTGTGTTCTCCCTGGAACTTGCATAAGAACAGAAAAGTAGATTATGTGGTTTCTTAATAGTTCTTCACAAAGAGTCTTCTGTTTCTGACAAATGGCTTATGCAAATGCATTCTCTGTACTGCTTCAAGCAGTACTCATGGAAAAATGACATTTTGCAACAGGGAACAATGAATATTCAATGTGTCATTTCTTAGGTGAGCTAATGGACAGCTTGTGCTCCATGACCGCTGCCATTCTTTGATTTTGAAATTTTGACAGAGGGCAGGGAAGTATCAACTGGTAGCGGGAAATGAAAAGCACTAGCTTTCAACCCTTCCAACAGTATTCCAAGAAAAGCAATTTGGGACTTTAAATTACAGACTGGAAGAAAATTTTCATTTTCTGCATAATAAACTAAAGGGCTGTTTTACAGAGGGGCAGTGCGGATAAAAAAATGTAGCTGCATCCTTAGAGTCACAGCTACTGCTGGACTGTGGAAGGGCTAGAGGGTGAAGGTTTCACAAAAGCCTCCCACAGATATTAATCCCTGGTGTGAATGGCACAGAAAAGAGGCAATTTGGAATGTACAGGCCGTATCTTACAGGCTTTATTCATACAAGCAGGCACGCTGAAGTCAATGGCTTTGTTTGTATTGGGCTAGGACCAGCCTGCGAGCAAAGGCTCGATGAAGAGCCCTCGTTTTGTAGCCCAGTTCAGAAAGGATGGGCTGGCAGTGGGAATTTGACCTTTTCATGACAAAATAGACTTAAGCCATCGCTTCACATACAACTGCTATATATGAATGGTAGTGTAACATGATAGAGAGAAGAAATCAAAAGGAGTAAGAAAGGCAAATTAAAGCAGCTATGTGACCGTTTAAAGCCTCCTTTGCCTCTCATGCACCTCATGTGACAGCAGTAAGCTTTTGAGTTGAGTCTCACGGGTGAACATAACATAACAGTTTAGGGAAAATAGCCAGACTTTACTCTCTCCTCCTCTCTGTTCTGCACTCCTCCAGTTTTTTGCAAATGTTTTTCTGGTTTGGAGATAAGACACGAAACATTCTCAAGAGTAAGCTTGTCCAATTCCTTAGCCCTTTGTATTTTGTTCTTACTAGTCTTCTACAATTACCAGAAAGCTGAATAACCATATCTTTGAAACTTAGACATTTGGAGATAAAGAATCATTCATAAAATCTTCATGCAGATTGAAAAGAGAATCAGATCTCTTATATTCATTTAGAGGAAAGATATTCAGTGTATGAAACAGAGTAATACCTTTGATCACTGGGCTTTTCAAGTTTATCACATTAAGTGCAACTGGAGATTGGAAAACAATTTCATGCATATCATTGTCTTCTAGTAAGTACATTTGATTAGCAGGTGACCCCAACAGAGAGATGTGGATATGCTTTAAAATTGGTGTTCCAAACGGTGAATTTAACAACAATGTTGTAAAAAAATAGACACATTAGATATTTCATTTCCTCACAGTCATCAGAAGTTAACAGCCCAAATTCAGTGTTCAGTTACCTAACCATAATTCCTGAATTAGTTCAACCTATAATCCATTCATTCAACAAGGTTATTGTGGACCAGAACTCAGCAACTGAGATTAGAGATACTGCACTACCGGATCAGATAGCACTGAATCTGCTCCAGTTGTTTTTACAAAATATGTCCAGGAACTTATTGCTTAGTCCGGATCTATGTAATAGTAATATATGTCAAAAAGAATGCAGTATTGCACTTTTTTAGTTCCAGCAGCAGCAGTACTTCAAGAAACTTTCTTAACTAACTGTTCAAGAGGTGAATAATAAAAAAATTCCGATCTAGACCTACCACTGCTAAAGGTATGAATTAATCTTCAAGGATGGTGAAAAGCCCTACTTTCTTTGTGGAGGCTGAGACTTTGCTAAATATATGTTTTTAATGGCCTTATGTGGACTGTATGCTAATATCAAGATTCTAAGCTGAGCATTGTTTCCAACTTCCTTTGGACCACATTTCTGGCTGATGAACAAACAAATATTGAAAGTAATTCACAGAGGAAAATATTACTGAAAACACCAAAGAAGTGTTCCATTTGCAGATTTAATTAAGATATCATGTCAATAGAAAAGCACTCATTCACAGAATAACTATTTCCTGCTGCTGTGTACCAAGCCAAAGCTGTGGAGTTTATTTTCAAAGTAGGAGATATTGATCCTGCCAAGGCTGCCAAGACAAGTGATATGACACTCTTGGAGATAATGATTGGAGTTGGTTTAATTATTTAACCTTGTGGAAATCCTGAACCGGTGCTTGACAGAGAGGAGTAGAAGAAGGGTCAGGTCCGTACTTACTCTTTCCCTTAGGGTCAGTCACTGGCCACTGTCAGGCATGGAAACTGGGATGACTGGCTTTTTCATCAGATCCATCAGGGTCATTTTGGAACGGATGGAAGTTTCCTGGGTGACAGACTCTCAGTATGACCACAGTTTTGGGTACCTAACTTCACGTGATCCTTTGAAAGCTGACAGGACCTTTAGAAAGCTGATTGCTCCTTAGCGTGGGGGAAGGTACTGGAGTTTGTGCCATCTCCCCAGTTTGCTTACCTGGCACCATTCAGGAGAGATCCAACTTACCTCCAAATGTAATTCACGTGGGAAAGCTGGGGCTTTCTCGCAATGTAAAACCATGGCCAAGAAGCTGCAAGGCTCCCTAAGGCTCACAGCTGGGAAAGAGAAGGAAATTAGAGACGTTGGAATTGGTGGATCACTCCAAAAACCTCCCAGGGGGGCTACTGTCCTCTGAGACATGTACAGAGCCCGAACGGGTACGGAAGGTCTTTTGCAACATGTATCTTGAGGCAGAGTGAAAGAGAGATTCGGGATGCCGAATCCAGTCCTGGTCATTCTTTCCCTCACTGGTGCATTCAGCTCAGACTGTGCACAGCAGAGGCTTTAGGCCAGTTAATCTCTATTTAGCAAGTAAAAAGCTAGCTAGTTTATTTTCAGCAAATAAAAATTATATGCTATTTTGATTTGTGATTTCCAGGGACTATTCCCTTCTGATGAATAAAGAAATAGGTATGTAAGCATCTTAAACACTAAATGAAAGTCCTCAGCTTGCCCAAATTATTGCACGTTAACTTGCAGCTAAAAAGGCAGTATTCTCATCTCTCCATCATGCTACCTCGTTTGTTATAAATAAAACCTCGATGCAGACAAAGCCAGAAAATACTATGTCCTGCTAACTTTCCCCAGATATGTGCAGATAGGTGCTATCATGTTTGCCAATCACATTTCTGACACTGACCTAACATGAGGAGAAAATGGCTTAAAACTTGACCAGAGTCACTAGCAAGACTGTAACAGAAACTGGAGTGTAAACTCAGGCTCCCATTATTGTAACCTCAGGGTTTCTCTCAAATTCCTGCTTGGAAGTCATGCTTGCATTACTTAGAAAGATACTAAAATACTTCTTGTATAACTGCTCAGGAAAAGCTGTATATAGGGAATAAACTACTGAGCCGGCATTAATTTCATTTTACTCTAGTGTTCTGCAGTATGACATATTTTACATCAGCTCTGCTGTGTAAGGTTCTTCTATCTATCAATTTAAAGAGGAAAGTTTGACATTAAATTTATTTCTTGGATAATATACTGGATGCTTCTGAAGTCTACACTGAAGCATGAAGTGATAGTGTCTGTTGAAGCCATCAGTTCTTATTGACAAGTCTGGTTAAATTATCAGGTTGTATGTAATTTTATTTGAGTGTAGGAAAATGAAGGTTATAGCCAAGAGCTTGGTGAGGTTTTCTTTCCTGAGACGATGATTTATTCATTTTGGCTTCAATAGCTACGGTGTCAGGCGTATTTTATATTTTTCCAACTTTGACACTTCAAACATTTGATTTCCCTTTGCAACTTCCAATCTAAAACATGTTTCCCATTATAGATATTCAAGTGACTGCCTTGCACACACTGACTCATGAGGCTGGTTTTTATTTTCACAAAATATATAACCCTATATGAATAAAATACAGATGGTGTCCAATACATTAAACACAGCAAATTTGCCATTCCCTCCTTCATCCCCTCTGTTCCATTCTCCAGATTTTCTGTAGCTGTATGAAATCTTATCAGCCTCAACAGCTCCAAGAGGACAAGGTAACAGAAATTTGATGCCACTCATATCTGGCTTGCTACAATAAATAATGTGCAGTTTTTTTAATAATTAGTATTTTTCTGCAGGATTCTGCATTTGGAGCTCTGCTTTAAAGTGAGATGCATGTCCCTTGGAAGGTACTGAATAGCCAGCTTCACATGGTCCTTTGGTAGAGTTTGAATTAAGGGCATTCAATATGGAATATGGCACCAAATAACTTTCCTTCCCAGGTGACAGCTGGAGCAGATTCACTGGTCTCTTACATTGCCAAACAATTTGGAAGGAACAAAAATTCAATATATTAATAATATAGTAAATTAACAGAGTGAATTAGTAAAAACTGCTGAAATCAGTCAAAGAAAAATTGTTCTGCATTTGCTATGAAAGCATAAAGATCACAGTATACACATGCGTAAAAGTTACTTAAATGCACATGATCCAGTTTTTTGAATAAGATTCTGTCAGCATCACTAGATGGCATTGGAGGGTGCTTTATCTTATCATAGGAGAAAGGTAGCTTTTGTCGGCAGTCCATAGTACATTTTATTAAGAACACTAGTAGTTAAGGAATGTATTCCAAGCAAGCTGAAGGTATGTTCTATGCAACTTTGGTGAGGGAATTGCAACACGAAGCAAGAACCAAGGCTGGCTGAGCAGTCACTACACTGCTGCACTTTCCTTTTGTCACACACAAGGAGTCCACTGTCTCCAAGCTAGAACTGGAAGACTGAAATTCGGACAGATATAAATTGCAAAGGGTACCAAAGAAACTGAGAACTGATATTACATGGGCTGGTGACTTCAGGGAGGTAAGAGTTAATCGGTTCCTGAGATTTAGGGTGGAATTTTTGGTACAGCATATTTGTTCCCCCTCACACAGAGAGCAAATTATACAAATATTTATCACATAAATGTTATCTCTGTTTTTCTTACACCTTATTTTTTACTATATAGTTCTCATGTCCCTTTCCTGTTACTTTTAGAATGAGATATGTTTGCCATCCTGTAATATTTTTGCTTAGCTTCGACATCCACTTTGGAATTACGGCTAACTTTAGTCGTCTGCTCTTGCCCATCGATTGTTACTGCAAAGAAGCTGTGTTGCACCACAACTACAGTGGTTTATGAACTGCAAGATTATTATTACACTTACAGAGTTATCTTTTATTCATACTCTTTAGCAGTTGGTAATAGGCAAAGAGCAGTTTGTACCCATATAAACACATGATTCTAGGACTGTATATAAGAATAATTATAGGTCATGGAACATATGTTGCAATACAAGGCAGCAAAATGGTGATTTCTTTTCACGTCTGCCACCCTGACCCACAATCTAAGTCATTAAACCATTCAATTCTCCAGGTAGACTGTGCTGAGTCCGTTTCCAAATTCATTGCCTATACAACAAAATGGGCATTATTTTTTTGCCTCTGTAATATTCTCTTTGCTTAAGAGCTGTCTTATATCTAAATTCTGTAATGAACCAGAAATCAGAGCTGTATACAGATGAAAACCTGACTTTTAATTGAAGTGTTTCCATTGTTCAAAGAGGCTTTGGGTTTGTCACTCTTGGGACAAAAGAACAGGATGGTAAAACATGTAGAAATAGTAGTGTTCACGCCGATCAAGCTCAAGAATGAGGTAAGACCTGCTAGTAAGTCATACAAGGTTTTTAATAGGTCGTGAACTCGCACAAAGCCAAGGTCTTGTATAAAACATTAGGTACACCCACTTGTAAAAGTGCCACTGTGCCCCTGGTCATCTATTTGTCTGACTGGCTGCTCTGCATTCCTTCTGATGTATTTATAGAAAGCTGCAGTTCATAAATACCAATTTGTACCTTTATCTTCATACATGCCAGGTACTTGTAATATTGAAAACTGGGAATTGTTCTTAGGGCAGTCAGCAGAAGGATAATAAATAAGAATAGCATTATCTCTGTTAAATAGTAAGTAAATGTGTAGAACTCCTTTCCTGAGTTTATTAAATAGTAATGTCCTATGGCTTGCTAAAGCTTCCATCTTAAAGTAAGGGAACTCTTCATGTTGTTGTTTAACTCTCACAGAAACCTACACACGTGGCTTACACACACACACACACATATATATGTATATATGGGAAAACCGGTGTATTTTTCCTCACTTATTTGGTCTAAACATTTAGGTCCAAGAGGCAGGTTTTATTTAGTTCCTACTTTAGGAACTAGCTGCTTTAAAATCTAATGGTCTGATTCTGTTTTGTGTGAACATAAATCAAGAATTAACTGAATCACACTGGTAAAATCAAGCTAAGTAACATCAGACTTTGCCTTTATCATTTCAAGTAGCCACCAGATAGTTTAGTCTTCCTCGCAGTCATTTGCTGAAAAACTGTGGTTAGCAGGGATTTTTTGTTTACAAGCCCCAATTTCTAATAAATGTGTTGTTTGCCCTCTGGCTTGACATCAAAGGCAGTTGCGTCATAAGGGTGCCTCCTATTGAATTATATTTCCCTTCAGTTTGCATGGGGAAGCAGAGCACCTATTACACAAAAGGCAATTGTTGACTTCATGCAGCTACCAAAGGAAGAGTTAAAACTTTTTATTTCCTTGATATTTTAAAAATGCAGCTCTTAAAAGCATCCGTGTCAACTGGAAAAAAAAAAAATCTCTTGTACGTACTTGCAAGCAACTTCCTCATTAGAATTAAAATGCCAAGGTCCATGTCTGTGCTGGAGGATGTATATAGACCCTACAAGCCCTGGGAGCTCTCACAGGTGGCCAGCCCAAGTCAGCCCAATGTGTCTCACGCCTGTTTAAAACTGAGGGAGACAAAAAAATATGTTTTCTTTAAAAAAAGGGATCAAATGATCACATCTTAAAAACCATTAAGCAGAGTATGATTGTAAAGTCTTTATATACTGCCTGCTTTTCACAAACCTTCTTCTTCTTCTTTGAGTCCCTTTTTCTTCTTCATTTTCTTCTTTCTACAGTTGATTCATGAAAACTTCACGAGTCTTTTCAACCTAAATCTGTTTGACTTCTTTCAACAGTGTTTCACATTTTGACCAAAAGTTTTCCTGGAAAAACTTGTGAAGAGTGTTGCTGCTCCATTTTTCCTCTTTTTTTTTTTTTTTTTTTCCCCCCCCCGTAGTGGGTTTTAGTTAGTCTTCAAAGAATTTAGTGTGCTAAAGAATACAAAATAAGGTGCTCTCTACCAAAGTTTGAACATCCCTCTATTCATATATTTCTTTCTGACAGGCAACATAACATGATCTCTGGATGTTCGCTATCACCTTCCATATGCTTTGAATTACAAGTCTTCTAAATCATTTGCTTAATCTAAAATATTATCAAGAAGAGTGTCTTTTTTTGCTCTAAATAGCAACAGTGCATGAAGGCGTGGGGCCTTATAAACATTAATAGGGTCAGCACTCCACGTCCACCCATAGAAGTGGACTAATGGTATATATTTTGCCTCTCTGCAGTTCTTGTAATGAATGCATGCCTCCTACATGTCCTCGGGTTCGAGCAGGCTGTGGGAGAGGAGGAGTGCAGGACACTCCCATAGGGATCTCCTAGGGCTCTGCTCTCCATCATCGCAGCAGAGAGCCTGTGTGGGTAGTGATGTTTTTCAGGACACTTGTCCAAGTGACTGATTAGTCATCAAGTCTACTCCTTTGCTCATTTAGTATGAACACAAGGCTGCGTTGACTTCTCATGAGCTGTGGTACAAGCCGAGAAGGTGAATTTCAGAGGCAGGGACAAGGTCTTCGCTTTGCACCTACCATGGTCAGGTCCTGTTCCAGGACAGTGGTCCCCAGCGGTCACCACACCATGTACAGTGACTGGCAATGGGAAGACCGGCCTTCTCTCCGAGCTGCTGTCCTCCCTGCACCCCACTCTGCCATCCTTCTCATAGAATCATAGAATGTCCTGAGTTGGAAGGGACCCACAAGGATCAGCAAGTCCAGTCGGCAGCCGACACCAAGCCATGAAGGCGCTTCAAAACTGATCACTTCAGATATGTTGAGAAAACTATTGCTTTACATAGAAGTCAGCTGACAAATCTCATGGGAAATGTGGTGATCATCGCTGGCAGAAGTACTATTCAAAATGCCTCAGTGAAGCAGGGAGAGGCAGGGCAAAGCACATTAGGAATAGATGTACTCACACTAAACTCCTTTATCTCACGTTGGAAGAACATCCCTCTAAGATTCTTCACAAGTATCTCACTGCCCATCCAGTCCCTGTCACTCCCTATACAAACTTACCCGAGCTCCACAGCTGGCAACAGGATCCATTTGTTCTCAGGCTTTCTGTCATGGTGATGAATGCTTGTGGTGATAACACTAATTTCACCACAGATTTCTCTTGGATGTGATGTGAGTTATAACAACCTGCTTCTGGAGTTCAATACGTGAGACCTGAGATTTCCACTTAAAAAGACATATTGATGTTGGGGAGAAAGCTTTGAAAAATGACCAGGGAGAAAACAGTAGGCTCAGACAAGATACAGAAAAATAGAATAACACATCTTTATTCTAGTCTAAGCAAAGACCAAAGCTCTGAGCATCCCTCCTCTACATCCCTCAGGACGTTGGGCCAGAAGTGATGCTGAGCAGTGCCCACTTCATTGACTGGAGTCTGTTCACAGTGGTGGAGCTAGTGTCACCCCTTCACCGAACCAAACCATCATGGAGCTGGAGGGCAGCTCTTGGAGATGCTCTGAGCTGCAGCCCGGCTGGGGCATCACGGCGCTGGACGGGACCGAACACAGCACAGCTCATCTCAGAGCCGCAACACCCACCGCTTCACGCAGCTCTCGCTCCTCCACATTGTGGCAGTGACTCAACATCCTGCTTAGCACTTCATTTTGTGCGCAGCCAACTGGTTTTTCACTGAGGAAATAAGCTCTCTGTGTTCAGCGTGACACGTACATAAATATGTGTACGCATACACACACGAGCGCACGCGCAGGCAGACATCGGCCCTTTAAAGCCCCGTGAGTGTCTTCTTTCATATTTCTACCTTGTGGCTTGAGGAAGCCAGGAAATGTAAAAAGCAGTCAAAATGTTACGGGGTAAAAACAAAAAAAAACCCCAAACAGATAGAAATGCCTTTTCCACAGAAAATGCTGGCCCAGACCTGCCAGCTCACTGTGTGCCTTGCTTCCTCCTCGTCCTCTTCCTCTGTGGCTTCTCAGGAGGTTCCAAGGCACAAGCGCCAGGCAGGCGCTTCGCTGAATCAGACCCACTGCTGCCAAAGACACTTTCTCCCCAGAAACTCAGACTTCTACCAGTGCTTATTAGAGCTATTAAAATCACTTGCTGTAGTATCACACCTCTCTCATTAAGATTTTAATCAGCATTTCCACTGGAAAGCCTTACTCTCAAAGAGTTACAAAACTGCCTGTATAAAGCTGATTGCCACTGAAATTTAGAATCCAGTTTCTTGGCTCATGGTTACGTTTCTTTCTTGCTTAGTTGATCTCTGCAAAAGCTGATGTAAATTGGTTTGGCAAGTTTGTTTAATTCCAGGGATAAACAATTCCTGACTTCAGAGGCATTTTTTTTTTCCAGTGCGCAACGTTATGGAATGAAATTATCCTAAGTTACCTGCCTACAATATTAAAGAATTGCCCCAGATAGCTTTTTTAAAAAAAATTGTAAATGTTGATATTTTTTCCTAGGAACGCAACTGAATAATTTAACCATTCACGTTGTTTTTAAACGCTGAGTATTTTTGGAGCGGTGTTCAGTGCTTAATGGGGAGGCAATCACAGCAGGTTAAAGACTTTCAAAATACATACCAGCACCTCAGTGCCAACAACCCATAACACTTCAACGAACTGTGCAGTATGTGTTGGCATGATTTATGTAGCAATTTTAAAAGAATCTGTAGTGTTTGTTTATTACCACAGCATGACTGATGGGTTCCTAAGTGCAGGGCGACACAATCAGCTGAGCTATTACGGCTGGGAGTTTGATAATTTGTGAGTTAAAGCCATTACAACACGTCATTCCAGTCAACTGCCAGGAGTCGTCAGGGTATGAGTGACATCGGAGAAACCGCAGTGAGATGAGAACCGCTGCCAATGGTGTCACCGTCTCTCCTGCACAGTCACGCAGGCTCCGAGGACTCCTGCCCAGCTTCCCTGGTTCTCCTGCTCTCCTTCTCAGACCCCTCTTGGTAAAGCCCGGTAAGAAAAACCACCATTTAGCCTGATCAGTACTTCCCTCGGGTTCTTCTCCCACATTCATCCCTCCCAAATGTTAAAAGGCTAGTACAGATGTGACCCAAACTACAGAGAAAGAAAGGCTGCTCAAGCCTTGTGTTCTAATGGTCACTTGCTTTGCGACAGGCAACCAGGCAGACAAAGCCACCGTGTATCCCCAGAAACACCCTGCTCATTGGAAAAACCTCAGTTCCTTCCTGAAGTAAATATCCTAAGCTTAAGTTTACATACAATACATTCTGTGTAAGTCTTCACTGGATGTAGGCATTTATTTGCAACACAAAAAAATCAAGTATGAAAGAAATTGTATTTATCTTTTATTTTTTTTTTACAAAAATAAACAATTTGAGAAACAAAAGCATTTCTTCCTGACTGTACAAACTACAAAACAGTATGACATTGGTCACTTTAGCATTTATTTTATTGCTTTCACTGAAAGCAAATTTTCTAGACACACCATGCCTGTAAAACACATTTTATATAGAATTAAGGCTAGCATTCATTTGCCATTATTAAGGTCATTTACTTCATTCAGTCTAAGAATTAGCAAGCGGTGCCTTAGAAAACCAAGGGTTTGATTATAAAAAAACACGAATAACTGCAAGATAGTCATTAAATTAGTCCTGTTCCACCAGCTGGATTGCTTCACCAGTCTGTCAAAGATGTGGCTTCCTGAACAATTCAAACTCGGTTCAACAAAAGTCTTAAGCACAGGCTTAATTGTAAGCATATGCTTAGGACTATCCCTATTCAGCAAAGCACTCGGCACTTGGGTAAGTCCCTGCCCTTTCAGTGAGTCTATTCATATGCGTATGTGATTTGCTAGACCTACAAAATGGCTCTTTTAAATTAAAAATGAAACTTTATGATAACATTGGAAGCAAAAATGAAAATTAGCAACAGCCTTGCAATTCTAAACATAACCAATCCCTTCCTTTGACAAATATGCTGGCATTGCATATTTGATAGCTTTAACACAAATGCTGATTGTCTTCAGAAACGTTTACTATTCAGCTTACAAACTGATATGCTTCAGTTACTCTGTTGTGATTGTACGTGCCCAAATAAATATCAGTGGAGGATACAGACCTCCCATAGAAATGATCAACTTTCATCCCTGTGCACACACACACACAGGTCAGAAATATTATGCTAACCTTGGTTAGAAAAGCCAGAGCTGCCACCTGATTTATAACCAAAATTATGCCCTAACAGTGTATCATATCTTGTATTTTGCTTTGTTTTTTTAAAAAAAAAAAATCACATTTTCAAAATGTTGGTTTATTGCACATTCATCCTGGTCATGCAGGTTATTTCTTTAAAGTTTCGTTTAGCACTCTATAGATTAGAATGAGTAATAGTGCAATTATCTCTCCAGCCACAGCCACCTTATACCTAACAGCTGCCTATATTTATACACAAACAGTTCTTGTCACTCATGTGTCAGACTGAGCCACTTTAGGTGTCAGTCTGTCACCTTCACATATGTTATCTTGTCAGGATCAGGCATGATATGATTTGAGGCCATCTTGAAGAAGACAAGCTGCCGACCTGCACCAAATAGGAAAGGGGACGGAGGGAGGAAAGGAAAAAAAATATTTAGAAGCAATAAGCAAAAGGTTGCAAACTTCAAAATATTAACATTTCATATTCTTCTTCAACCTATGCATTCTTTGGGCAACTTGAGAGTGAACTCGTTCTTAACATCACCTGGTATAAAAGTGAAATGCTTCTGTCTAAAATGACACTGAATCTCTTTTGCCTTCAGTAGGTTTACTCTTACCTAATTATGGTCAAGATATAGCTGTGCACAGCTAACACAGTAAATGAAGGAAAGGTCTGAAGATCTTAATACAAAATGCACACGACCTTTAAAAAATGTATTTAAAGACTCTCCCACTGACAAAACCAGGCTGGAGTTCAGGGCATCCATTTGATTGTACCGGAGCAGAATCACTTTTGCACGCTTGAATCTTTGGAAACCTGATCAGTGCAACGCATGTGAAACACGACTTTCCCTCAAATAGCTCTTGCTGATCACATCGCAGCTCTGGGTTTTAAACAAGCTGGAACGAGGTCTCTATTCCTCACATAAAGATCACCAGCAAGTGACAACAGCCTGGGCAGCGTAAGGCACCTGCCACACACACATCCGAGACCAGCAGGGTCTGAATTTGGTGGGGCGTCAGTGTTATTTGTTGGGGTGGCAGCACAGCTCCTGTATCTCCCCACATTTACTGACCTGGCATCTTACTCCATCCCTGCCCCTGGCTGAGCACCTGCCGTCCCCCGGACCCACACTGCCACTGCTTGTCCTTGGAGCAGAGGCCACGGGGAGACTTCCCACTGCCATTCAACCTCTGCCTTCCCTCTCTCTCAACTTCAGAAAACCAAGCTACTTTTGCTATTTACTCCCAGCCTGCCTCTCTAGGGGGCTCCCACAACGCTATTTTCTTAAAAAGTATCACACAGCAAATGGGATCCCTCAACTATAGAGCAAATTTCTGTTCTGTGGATTTCAGGGACTCCCGTGCTCATGCATGGGGAATGGCACGGTAAAGGGAATGATAAATAAAACTAGAAACACTGCTACTATATCTCATTTGCTTTTAATATTGCAATCTGAGACAGAAGGTGCTTTAAAATTCCTATGAATTTCCCTCTGCCATAATAACTACCTTTTTAGTATATTAATTAACTTCAATAGTCTGACTATAAATAGTCTGACATGACGACCTAGTAGTCACTGGTTAGCCACGGGGAAGGTCAGCATAAATTAGCTGTTTCTAGGTTCCATGGAAGTCTCCATTCAAACCTTTCTGAAGCAGAAAAAGTGCAGAAAGCCGTAGCAGTACAATGCCTAAACCACTCTGAAACCTATCTGATCATTTGTGATGCTTTCAGAGCTGGGAACCTGCTAGGCATGTATATAAGCTTGGCTTTGGTATGCATTTATGTTGCTCCACTCAGCACACCTAAAGCACCCAACTGCACACAGGGTAAATTTTGACTTTAAGGTTAAGATGTGTTGTGATCACAGATGTACAGACAGAAAGCTGAGCCTCAGGGCCTACATAACGTGCCATCCTGACGCCTGTGGCAGAGCGATGACTTTCATCAGCTGTCCCCAGGTTTGGCTGGCATCAGCCACCCTTCCTCTCAAAGACAGGAGCAGGGGAGCCCACCTGGCCCGAGCAGAAAATGGCAATTGCAGGCAGGGAAACATCCCTGTACGTATGGAGATGACACACTGAAGAAAAACTCACCCTGGCTTCACTGAGGGTTTTACCTCAGGTGAAGATGACAAAAGAACACGGATTTGGTCTACTGTGCCTTACAGGCACAAACTGCCAGCTGAGGGCCAGGGCTGGCTGCCCTCCTGGGCACACAGGGATGGGAGCTGGCTGTGGCCTTCAGCTCTTTGAACCCCTCAAACACTCCTGAACTACAGCTGCCGGGGATTTTTAGCAGAGAGCTGTGACATTTTTTTTCCCAGATTGCTCTGGAGTTGCCTGGAATAGGCACAAGTCTGGTGCAGAAGCAGCGAGCCAGGGCCAAGTCTCCGCTTGATGTCAAGCAGCACTGACTGCCTGCCTTCAGGGGAACCACACGAGGACTGCCAGGCCCACAGACCTTTGAAAGTGTATTTCGCTTTTCAACAAGTGTATCCTGTCAGACAAGAAAATGAGTTGTGGTAGCAAATGGGATTTTTCCCTGGAAGTTCTGCTTCATAGAATCATAGAGTAGTTTGGGTTGGAAGGGACCTTCAAAGCTCATCTAGTCCCACCCCTGCCATGAGCAGGGACATCTTCAACCAGATCAGGTTGCTCACAGCCCCATCCATCCCGGCCTTGAACGTTTCCAGGGATGGGGCATCTACCACCTCCTCTGGGCAACCTGGGCCAGTGTTTCACCACCCTATTGCAAAAAATTTCTGCTTCTACCTGGTTTTAAACCCTCCGTCCTCGCTGTCCTTTAGCCAAAGCCCTATTGCTAGAAGTACAGTGCTCCCACCAGTGGCAGGGCATCTCTGACACCAGCCAGGAAGCCCCAGCTAGATGCACAGGAGAACCTGTTTGGTTTTGTGTCAAACCGCAACAACCATATGATTGGAAAGATTTATTTAAATCCAGATGTTGGACCACATCCTGTGCATTTAACTGCAGAAACAGGTCACAGTTTTTTGTAGTTTCTGCTGCTGTGTTTTAAAACAAAATTTCGGGCCCTGCGGTTTGGAGACCTATGATCCACGTGCTGCAGCCCTCTGATGCCAGGACCTTGGAGTCCATGCGTGGGTTCCTGCTGCCCCAATGGCTGGCAAAGAGAAGCTTCACCAAAAACCAAACCAGCTCAGCTAGAGCTTCAGAAACTATCCCATTTCTAGGTCCGTTTCTGGGCTCCCACAGCCTAGTGCAGCACACTCCCCAAACTGTATCAAAACACTTAAAGCAGACAGAATACGTGATGCAGCTGCTGCTTCTGCTCTGCAGCACCCGTGACCTACCTGTCCAAGTTGTCTGGTTAGTCAGGACGAAAGCTTTGCACTGGGAGTAGCTGTCACAGATCTCAATGGCTTCGCTGACATCAAACACGGAGAGGAGGCAGCCCTTATGATGGTAAGATGGCCAGCATCTGTAGTTCTCATCAGGAATAAAAGCTTCAGGCACCCGTCTGTACTCTGCAAATAACCAGAGCAAAGCACTCATTTTCAAAGCTCCCACAAACTGTTTGTTTTTAACAGGCAAGGTTTATTATAACAGCTTAGGAACAGGATATAAGATGGAAAAGGTGACAGGCTAGACTGTACCAGCCCCGGTTTACTCCCATACGTGTTTATAGCTCTGCACCTTACTTTCCTTTTCCTTTCCTCCTTTATTCTTCTCACCTTTTTTTCCAGAAAGTGCCCGTAAATAAACAGTCTGTGCACAAAACCCTTTCCCCTTCCCCACTGCGTAGGCGAGGCTTTGGTTTTATTAGGAGTTTTACAGGAAGAATGTCCCATTGAATAAACAGCATCCACTTGAATGAACTGACTCACTGTCCTACTTCTGAACAGTGAGCTGGATTGTCGGGGTGAGACCTGACCAGGCATTCCCAGCCCTCCCTCTCCCTCAGAAGAGCATGCGATTTTTCTCCATCTCCTTTAGAGAAGGAAGAAAAGACAGGCTTTTAATTAAGCAAACTTTGGGGTTTTTTTGCTTGCTCAGATTAGCACAAAAGAGGAGTCGCTTGATGGGCCTCCGAAGAGATGGGGAAGGAAAAAAAAAGCAGGGGGAGCATGTCAGTGTGGTCCTTGCCCATCGCCTCGGCACTGCCTGGCCGGTGGCTCCACTCCCTTGGCTGCCGTTCAGTCTCACTGGCCTTTCTGAGTTGCCTCTTGTGCTCTGTTCACAGCTCCTCTTGCCTTCCCAGCTGCTGACAGGGGCTTCTCTAATGAATGCATCAGCACATTCAACTCATCATTTATAAACATTTCTACTTAGCATCCAGGCGCACAAATGGATGGTTCCCTCCTGTCTCTCCGCCCCCCACATCCTATTCAAAAAAATAAATGCATTCTATATTTCTTCTAATTCTACCTATTATGGAAAACAGAGCTGCCAGCCCTGACTCACAGCCTATTCTGAAGTTACTTTCGTTCAGGCAATTTCTGCCTGATGTTGCAGATTCAGCCTGCTAAAATTTCAGGCAGCACGTTGTACAGACACCACCGAGTCAAAGGCGAGTGTGTCTGCTACTCTAAACTGCCAGTATTTTAACTGGGAAAAGAAGTGCTCGTTCACACTCCACAGTCTGAAACAGTGGGAAACAAACGCAGTAAATGTGTTCTATTTTAAGCCTGGCTCATTAAAAGTATCATAAGAAACATTCCCAAACAAGAAACAAAATCAGAGATGATCATGTCCCACTTAAAGCAAAGGCAAATAAGTTTTCATGAATTCAGAAAATGCAGCCTCAGTGACATGAAGAAAAAAAATCAAAATGTAGTTCCACATTACAAATGGTCGTTTCTCCACCAAAACTACAAATGCATTTCTTCTGAAGAAAAGTCAGACCATAAATCAAATTGCTACCGGCTGGATGGGCAAAGTTCCTTTTTTCGAATTTCTGTATCAACTGTATAATGTAACAATAACTGAATGTAACTGAATAATATTCTCTTATCTCTGTATGGTAACTGCTGAGTATTGATTTGTACCTCACAGCCAAGGTCAGTAAAATTATATGTGCAAATACAATTAAAAAAAAAAATTCACCATTGTCAGCACCATATGCAGCTGTCTCAGTGTGCGTGCCGTGTTGACTGGATATAAAATGCGACTATGCACAACTTTTCTTTGCACACCTACAGAAGTTCCACCCAACCCTGCACAGCACCAAACTCCAGGCCACAGAGGACATTCACAGAAGGACAGAACTGGCTGCAGCAGCAGATGATGAAGCATCTGCCTGATTCTCTGTGTCAGCAGGGATCACGCCCCAGCCCTTCCCACGGGCGCTGTCGGAGCCTGTCGGGCTCGGCGCCGGGGCTGGGATGGAGCCGCAGCATCCCTCAGCACGCCGTCAGGGCACTGAGCGGAGCAGCCTCACATCACATCATGTGTTTTTCTCCGTGCAAGGCAGAAGGCAATTTAGAAGACCCTTAGTTTGAATTATCGTTCAATTTTTAAACTCCTCTGTGCACAGATATGCCTCTTAATATGCCTATAGCACCTTCCTTCTTCGCAGCGCTGTTCCTGGTACAGCTGCCAGGGGTTAGGCTATCAGCTGATGCAAACAGATTTCAAAAGAACAGCAGTGATTTATGTGACCTGAGGCTCTGTCAAGAGGTAGGAGATAAAGTTCTCCCTTTCTATTGACTTTTTCAAGGTGACTGAGCCTGGTAAATCATTTGGGCAGCTTGGACACATTAATCAACAGAGTTAGGCCAGCAAAAACTGCGATGGTGATGGCGAGGTCCTGGCTTGTGGGTGGCAGAGGGGATGGAAACCTCCACACCAGTACTTACGGTGGTCTCACCACGCAGCAGAACCCCGTGGCCATCCCTACTGTCCTTGCAACTCCCAACCAGTTCCTGCACGAAGGAAGCCACCCCTCCCATCTGCGGTGACCCATGGGAACAGGGTAGCGTTACCAGGTACACAACAGCACGACCCACAGGCAAAGAACATTTTCCTTGGCTGGGAGATCACCAAGCACCAGATAGGTGAAAATACAGCCGCTGGAGTCTACGTGAAAGCACGGAGACACGCATCTTTCACAAAGGCAGCTTCTGGCAGGTCTCCAGAACCGGCACAGACCGCTGGATGCCGGCAGTTCGGGGATCTGAGCCTCCTGCCCGCGGGGGAAGGCAGGAGGGCAGCCCCTCTCCCCGCTTGTGTGGGCGGCGGCAGGGATGGCTGCCCAGGACCACCTTCCCCCACGGGAAGGCGGCCACGAGGAGCGGAGAGTGGGACACGCGATGGCCCCACACGCTGGCTCAGGCTCCCAAACCAGCCATGACATGCTCCCACCGCCCCAGCAAGCCAACGCGAGATCTCCTCTTAAACTATCACAGTTGGAAGTGATCAGACGCTCCCTGCAACACCAACTGAGCGCTGGTCTGAGGAAACCACATTTTTCTCCAAAACTCACTTTATCTCGAGCGGAGCAAGGTAGCTGCTTTCCCCATTTGCACGGCAAAGGCAAATATCCCTGGAATCTCGTGTTTACACAGTGACAAATTAGGGAGCTGACCCCTGAGCCCTTATTTGTACAAGTTGTGAAGAAATGCGCTTCTCTTCCGTGCACTAGAAGGGCGCTCCTGAAGGATGCCCCTCTGTCGAGATGTGCCCTGGCAATGACGGGAGCCTCCTGCTCCTCCTTGCAGCCCATCAGCCCCAGCCAGCCGGACAGCTGGGATGCCCCAGACCTTTAAATGAGCATCCTGGCCCCTACAGTACATTCACCAGCTCAATTCAGCAAAACTCCACTGGTGTAAAGACAACCCTAGCTCAGGTTTTTGTCCTGCCAAGACTTGAAACTTGCTTAAATGGAGTCCATGGAATTTGAAGGCTCAGGGCAGTAAATCACATCATAAAAAGGTCAAAGTTCTGGTCGATTTCCAGACTAATGGTGTTTAAAACCAATAAATACTTGACTAATACTATAAATGCAGCCATAAATTTACACTTTTGCGTACATACACGTAGCTTGACACAGAGTACATAAAGTCTATCAAGGTCATGGCAAGGAACAGTTGAGATAAACACAAGACACTCCTGCTAGTATCACAATGGAAAAATAAACCTTTTCTCCATCTACTGATTTTGTGAGGATTGAAGTGAAAAAATATAATGCAGTAAGCCTGATCTTGATGTCACTTATAACAGATTTCCTCCAGCTTAACATATGGGAGCTGATTCGCTGCTCACAGTCATACAAATAAATCCCACTAGGAAACATTTGTCCTGCCCTGTAAACAATTTGAAACTTCAAAATACCTTGCTATGGTAAATCTGGGCAATCCTCAAAAAGTTCTGGTTTGCAATATTTTTAATAGTTTTAAAATATTTTTACAAGTTTGCTCTGGTCAATCAAAATATGCTGTTTCAATCAGGCCAAAATCTTCTTAGAAGTTTCTGACAGCACTATCCAGCCCCCACAGCAGCCACGGTGATACTCAAACCACACACCTTCTCTTGACAGGTAAAAGCGGAATCTTTAAAAGAAACCTGCAACCAGGGTAGGAGCTACAAAAGAAAGTCAATGCTTCAAAATCTCCTTCTAAATTTTTTCCATCAAAAATCACCTGCATTGTCCCAAAGCTGATTAAAATCTATAAACATACTCATTTTCACTGTACTAGACTGAATCATACAAATAACTCCACAAGTATATAATAAACTATGTGAAACCACCTGTGGTTTCTCCCCCTTTTAGCTTGTTTCAATCACCCTAAATCTGACTTTAATCAGTCCTAATGACCGTTTATTTCAGCCACAGCAGCCAATTGCATTTTTACTACCAACTACAGCTACTCATTGGAAATTTGCCCAGTTTTCTAGTTATCACCTGGCAATACACCATGGGTCAATGACACAGATGCCGTAATGTCCATCCTTGAGAGAGAAATCATGTTGCCGCTTTTCCTCCCTCCTCTTTTCCTCCATTCTCGAGAGGAACACAGGCAGTCGAACCTGGATTTGCTTTTAATTGCTTTGCTTAGAAGTAAACAGCAAGAGCCTGATCTTGCCAATCTCAGCAAAGTGTGGTATTGAGCAGTGTTTTGCTCTACAGTCTCCATCGATTCCCAGGGAGCTCAAGGAGAAAGAACTGGATCCTAAAAAGACAATAATACACTTATGTTTTTAGTGTGCTTCATTTTATGCTGAAATTTTCCTCGTGCTTCAATCCCTTACACGCTTCTGACAACAGGCCTCACAGAGTCATATGCGCAGTTGTGCTACAGAAAGCTATTTTTTGGGTATGTCTGAGAAAATGACACGCTAGGCATATTCCGCGTGTCTCTGTTTTCAATCATTTCTGACGAATCCCAACTGTTGGGAAGGACAGACAGGCCTGGCAGGACAGGGGTTTGCCGTCAGACTGGGGGATAGCCCTGCTTCCCTGGTGGGTATTTTTGTCCTTTGGCTGTTTCCCGTGCACAGGCTGGAAGTGAAGGAAGGCTCGCCTCTTTTTATACGCTTCTATTGTGCTTACAGAAGAGCCATATTTAAATCGGTATGCAGGCTGTCACCGAAACACAAATAAATAGGAGAAGAACGACATGTTCCCTTACATGTTATTTCCGTTAACATGACGCAGCTGGAGTGGTTTCCCTGCCTCGTGCCCCACGGTCCAGGGCCACGCACCGGCTGCGGCTGCGGAGCCACCTCTGGGGTGCACACCGATTCACCGAAGGCAACCAGCCCAAACTAGGGCCACAGATGCCTGTCAGCCACATCTGGCCCACTTGCTCATAAAAATAATGATGCTGGTGATGGACAAGCCAAAAGGTGCATAGGGTCACGTGTATAGGGTATTTAAGCCTGAAGACCACGGGGTTTGTAAAAGACACTCAGTGACTTCTTCAGCGTTCTTCCAAGGAGCTGAGGACCTAAGCCACCAGCAGAAAGCATTTTGTTGTTACGCTGCCAAGTTGGACCTGGAGGATCATAGAGTAGTTTGGGTTGGAAGGGACCTTTAACGGTCATGTAGTCCAACCTCCCTGCCATGAGCACGGACATCTTCAACTACACCAGGTTGCTCAGAGCCCCATCCAGCCTGGCCTGGAATGTCTCCAGGGATGGGCATCTACCACCTCTCTGGGCAACCTGTTCCAGTGTTTTGCCACCATCATTGTAAAATATTTCTTCCTCATGTCTAGCCTGAACCTCTCCTCCTTTAGTTTAAAACTATCACCCCTTGTCCTATCACAACAAACCTTGCTAAAAGGCCTGTCCCCATCTTTCTTATAGGCCCTTTTTAAGTACTGAAAGGCCACAATAAGGTCTCCCCAGAGCCTTCTCTTCTCCATGCTGAATAACCCCAGCTCTCTCAGCCTGTCCTCATAGCAGAGCTGTTCGAGCCCTCTGGCCATTTCTGTGGCCTCCTCTGGCCCCTCTCCAAAAGGTCCATGTTTTTGCTGTGCTGAGGGCTCCAGAGCTGGATGCAGAACTCCACATGGGTTCTCACCAGAGCAGAGCAGAGGGGCAGAATCACCTCCCTTGACCTGCTGGCCACGCTGCTTTTGATGCAGCCCAAGATACAACTGGCCTTCTGGGCTGCAAGCGCACATTGCCAGCTCATGTCCAACCTTTCATCCACCAGTACCCCCAAGCCCTTCTCTGCAGGGCTGCTCTCAATAGAAGAACTTTAGTGACCGCAGAACATGTTCCTCAGTGAAGAGGGCATATGGTTTGCATGATGGTGGAGATACATGTGAGCAACAACCAACCAGTCACCACACAGCTCTACAGCCCGGCCGTATTTCCAGTGCCATATGAGTGCAAAGGAACCTGCTCCTGTGTTCCTCTGCATGCTGGGGTTGCCAGGCTGCTCATGCAAACGTCCCTGTGCAAGGCAACACATAGAGACTTTCTACCAGTGCTTGCAGCCCAGCACACCTTTTCTCCTCAGCTGGCCACGAAGCAGCCTGGAAGTCCCTGGGAAAGAAACACCCGAGGCACAAGCGCCAGATAAAGCAGGAATCTGGGCTGCAAGGACGGGGCTGCAGCATGTTCCCAGCTGTCTTCAAGCACCTTCAGCAGAGTACTTCTAGCCTTGGCGTTGTGGCCTGCCATAGGGTATGCAAGCTGCCTCAAATAATATTCCAGCAACCTTGCAAAATTTTTCTCTCACACATACACGTCCACAAACACCCCCAGTGCTGCCCCCCCCCCGCCCAGTTTCAATAACTCTTGGGTGGATTTACAATTTCCTAAGCAGGTTACTATAGTGACCTTGCAGAATATTTTTTCAAAACACTGTTGTACTGTAAATGTTTACATACAGCATAATCCTGCCAAATTGTCTTAAGACAAAGGAAAACACGAAGTGTCTTTGCTTTATGTCCAGCCTTCTAGCTTTTTTAGTGTTGAGAATGTACTTTCAACTAAGAGCAGCAGCAGCAAATTACGCCTTTCGGTGGGCTTGCACACCCTCAGGCCTAATAATGGGTCATCTATTAGCTTTAATGAATAACAAAGGTATCGGATTTACTAGTGTTAGCTGATTTCACGCATTTCTGAGTAAATTCAGAGTTAACTGAAGGGCTGGGGCTTAGCTCAAGGGCCAGACACCCAGTTGGTACAAATCAGTATCGACTGAAGTAATAAGAATGTTGATACTGGGGCAGGACTTTACTGATGAACATCAGTAGATTTTTTTATAGTCTTCTTAATCTGAATAATTAATGAAACAATTTAATTATTTTTAGATAACATGTAAAAAAAATATATATGGTTCCCGTTTCAATTCACATTCTTCTGGATTCCAGCAAGAGAGACCAAGAGTCAGTGGAATATAAAAGTATTTGCTCATGGTGTTGTTTTAAACACTGTAATGTTCCTATATCAACATTAACAGTAGTGTGATTTATGATTACAGAACACATACATAGCTATCGAATGTCTCCCGCGCCTCTACTCTGTTTCTAAGATACTAAAGCAAAGTCCAAAGCATAATATAATTTACAGCACTATAAAATCTTTTACAATTGAAGCACAGTGAAAGCTTAATATCCAAGACCTTCTGTAATATGACTATGACATCTTGTTAAACTTTATTTATGGGAACATTAGGGTTGACAAGAACTTTCTTCATGTCACTTCCCTACTGATTATCAATATCACCTTTCTCACTTCGTGGTGTTTATAGGAGGAGGTCTTCCTTTTGAAAACATAGGTTCAGATAGATAACAGACTGTTGCCTCAAAGTTTATGTTTTAGTTACGGCCTTAGATCACTTGCCCAAGACCACGATTTTCTTCTTTCCTAAAATGAATTTACAATGCTCTGTCCAATAGATAATCCAAAGCATTTAGACACAAGATAAATTCTGAAGCACCATTACCTGAAGCTTCTGTGGTTCTTTTTCCCATAAAAAAAACAAAATAAAACAAAATCTTGCAATTCTTGGATCTGAATCCTTTTCCAGTTTTGCTTTTACGATTTCTGAATAGATCACACATCAGAAAGGCCTTATTTTGTCAGAACACTTTCGATGCCAGAGGAGACTGGCGTCATTAATTCTTCTCATTTCTACTGTTTGAGAGAGCAAAAATCCTGGGAGCCAGTCACCTTGTGAGTTTTCCATCACCTGGAGCAAAATCAATGCAAACTTGTGCCTGCCCCATCCTGGCACACTGGCGTACAAATGCAAAGTTCTGATTAACTCCGATCTGGCCTGAGAACCAAACCATCATCTCTAGTTTTATCTTAACCTAGCACTGGGTTGGAAAACACTCTGCTTAAACTTTCATTATGCCATTGAGCAAGGCAGAAAAGGTTTAAAGAAAATTCCCACAATCTTAAAAATATTTTTTCTTTGCTATCGGAGAGTAACACAGTGTCCTCCGAGACCCCAAAAAGGGCCAAAGCAGGATCTCCGCTGACAGCTTGAGCAAGTATCACCGTTGTTCCTTTTCATCCCTGTCTCCCCCTCTACTACCCACCAAGAGTTACATAAAACATTCGATTTCCTCAGCTGTTCAGCCCTGGGTTCAGTGGTGAGGACGCCAGCTCAGCTGGGAACATCCCGCCAGCAGAAGAGGTTGATCACTTGGATACCAGCCCCTTCCAGCACCACTGTCACCCTCTCCTGCAACATCACTGTTTTAAACTGTGTTTTAAACTGCGTTTTAAACACTGTTTAAAACACAGGAGAATTCCACATTCCACAATTTCCAGATAATTTCTAATTAATAATTTCTATTTCCATAATCTCTGGACTGAGAATATTAAAAACTAATTCTAGCATGGTATTACCAGTAAAATACCAGTTGAGGACAGAATATGTTTGGAATAAAAGTGATACAAATGGGTAGGTAGGTATATTTTCACCCTCACGATATGACTTCTTCATACTTTTCTGGCAAGGAAAGGGAGCCTTAAAATAGAAATAAATTACAACTCCTTTTCTGTTTGGTTAAAGTAGCCTTAGAACAAACAAGAAACAGGCCTGCACATCTTAAAGGCATGGCAGCTAAGTCTGAAAACACATCTCATCTAAGTGTAATTTCCACTAACATAACTGATTCCTGAGGCTTGCCATTGGTTGAGAACATTTTCCTATCAAGGAATTCAATATTACACTCACGATCTTTAACGCAGACTGAGCAAGCACGTTACACGAAGCATCTACGGATCTTCAACGCCTTTGCTCATACTGCAGAGTGCCTACGCCCACGAGCAGCGTCCTGCACATGCAAAGGGCTCCTTGCACAGAAGGGCGTTACTAACCACGGACATGGGTAGCAGATTCTGTGTTATATTATCCAGGACTCTACAGAATTAAACTAACACAAAATTGTGTAATTATTACAGCAGCCAAATTTACATGGAGCTCTGCTCCATATTAGTAGAAACCTGCACTGTTACATATACTACTGCTGTTGTAAGCCTCTCTCCCTGAGATTCTTCATAAACATGACAGCCCTCTACAATTCAAAACTTCATCTTGTCCTGATACAGCAGTTAAATCTGGAATCAACCAGCATCACCAAAAAACTTCAGCCCTCCTGGCACTTCTTCAACAAAGGACGTGTTTGTACTATTGATTGTACTGCTGAAAATAATTTTGCTGTGTTGACAGGCATCACTCAGCACAGATTGTGATGAAAAGCTGAAAATTAGAAAGTTAAATGAACACCTGCAACAATTTTCCTGCCAATTTTACAACAAAATAAATATTGAATTATTCTGATAAGTGGGTCAAATTCATCCCTGGTGTCATGGCCCTTTGAGGTTAAGAGCGCTACGACAGGAATGAATTTGGCTCCTGTGTCTCTTTCACAGAGCAAATGCTTCACTGAACTTTTCAAACCCCCTGTGCCAACATTCATCTTCATTTAGAACCCATCTTTCCCTCTTTACTGAGCTTTTGCAGCAAAGCCATAATTTTCCTATCAACTCGCAGTCAATTATGTTGACAGTTTGACGTGAATATTGTACGTACACAAAAATAATTTGCAAAACAGCTTTTTCAATTGTTAGACTTAACAGTCATTTCCATCATATATAATCTTCTTTGACATGTATAACTCCACAAGATATCCTTCTGGGAAGAATATGCATCACTTCGTATCACAGCAGCTTGAATAGCAGAGATTTTATGAAAAAAGATACTATTATGGAGCTTCATTTTCATCCTTTTTTTTCTCTTTTTTATTCTGTTGCTAGCAGAAGCTGAGGGACACATTGTTTTTTTCTTGCAAAGCAAGCAAAAGTCTTATTCTTCCAATCTACAAGTGCTTATTTTGCAAGGAATTCCTGTAAGTCCCAGAAAATCCACGGAGGGTTATAGCATCATGATTAGATTCCTTCCAACTCATGTTTGGGCAGGTTCTGATACTTCAACAGCAGAGAAGCATGTGGATGTGATGAAACACATTTTCTGCAAATCTGCTGTGGAGAGCAACGCTCTGTCAGATTTCTTTATCCCCATTACAGCCTGCTCACACCTATGGATGTCCAGCTACGTCACTGAGTGACAAGGGCTTCAGAAGGCACCTAGGAAGCAAAAATCAGACTACAGATTATCATGTGGACGATTTCAAGGGCCATTGTGCCCCATTCTCTGCACATTTGCCCTTTCAAACCTCAAAGACAACGTCTGATTTTAAGTTTCGAGAAAGACCAATTTACCAGCTTTCGGCACTCGGGTGGTGTTCTGTAGGTATTCTCCACTCTTATAGAGATTCAAAACTCTCTCTAGCTGAGCAGCCGTCTCATCTATTCCCCAGTGAAGTTCTCCTTTAAAAGCACAGAAAAAGAGTGAGTCAGATGAGGAGCAACCTGCACAGGACAAAATGAGGTCGCACTCGAAGAAAGCCCAACGCACCAGAGCCCAGCAGTGCCCTGCTCCATGGCGGAGTTGTGATGTTGGACGTGAAGTCCCAGAGTTACTATAAAATGGATTTGAGCTGGGCAAGTCAACGGCTGGCTCATCCAGCTGGGAACCCCAAGCCTGTGGTGAGCTCCCCATGAGGGGAGAACTTCAGCCAATATAGGGAACTGCAACGGCTTAGCTTGTTATTTAGCTCTAGCCCAGCATCATTAAACTTCCTCGTTGAATACACACAGTACAAGGTACAAAACCCTTAGAACGACACTCCAAAAACCCTCAAATCAGATTTACAGGCACATGCAACTACTCTTGCCCCAAGGCACTACCTTAGTAATTAGTAAAGATCTATGGTAATGTCACTTGCCTCTGGCTTCTGAGGCACAGAAGCACAACTGGTACCACTGGCAATAGGGAAGTATTCTGTTTTCATCATGAAAATACCCCTTGCCAGAGACAGGGGCTCCTCCGGATCCCACCACGGATGCAGTTTACCCTGGTGCTGAGGTGTCAGAAGGAAGTAAACACCTCTGTGAAGCCTAGATAAAAATCTCAAAATGGGATTTCTCTGGTATACAAGGCCATTCTTGCCTTCTCTGTATGGGGGAAATTTTATCCTGGATAGAAAACCAATTCGGTTCTATTGCAATGAACATAAAAGCAGCATCCTCCCCATATCAAACATGACAGTCACACTGGAAAAGGAAATATTTGGCACTACTGTGTTTATTGCAGTTACCTGTTGCATTGACTATCTTATCCAGTAATGGTCTCAGTGAGGATGGCGCACTGTGTGGAAGAAGATATGTAAAAAAAAACCTGCAATAGAAAAGTAACCCATATTGAAAATGTAAAAAAAAAAAAAAAAAGAGTTTACAAATGTCTGGTAACTAATGAACAAAATAAGGAATAAAATTCTAACTGCTTATAAGCCACTGACCTATTCCGGAAATATAATCATATTCTATAGTCAAATAAATATATAGTTGAGACTATTCACACAGCTGGCTGGAGTACCCAAACCACACTGTTACACACAAGGCTGCCTTGTAACTACGTGTAAATGTTCCATTAAGACACAAATTTGCTGTGAAGCCCCATGGATTGTGACTATTTGCAAAACTGTCTGTACTTTTTAAAAGGATGCCATCAACCCCAAAAGTCTTGGGGTTTTTTTTTCAGACCTTGAAAGTGCATAAATCAAATTTCTGCTTATTTCAAGTAACTATTTCTTTTTCTTTCCCACAGTTTTCTTAGACTTTCAAATGAATTGCCAGGAGAAAGCCTTCTTCTGGTGTTGTAATGCCACTGCAATTCAGAATGTCTTCTCTGTTCTCATCATTTATCTAAATTCAAGATGCATTCCTGTAAGTATTCATCAATGGATGTATATTGTCCATTTTAACATTTTTAATTGCAAAAGAAAAAGCAATATGCCTTTACCATCACTTGAAGTACATTGTTCCTTTAAATTCCTATTACTCTGCAAATATTACTACCCATTGCAATCTCAGTGTCATAATGACGTAAGATGGAGATGGACAGTTCAGGATCTGACAGTATAAACAGAACTATCAGACATAAATATTAGGTAATGAGCAGAATATGAACACAACTGGGAAACTGCCCTGCTTTACATTTAACGTGCAAAGTAAATGTTCTTCTTATGTACAGAGACCATATTGTCAAACAGAAACCTCCAGGGACTCATGCTCAGGATGAAGACAAGCAGATGTCTTACATAAGCACAAATTTAAAAAATAAGTTACAGATAGCAAAAATTGATCGACACAGGTATTACTGAGTTGACATAGTCCACTTAGGTAATGAATATTTCCTTGAGATTTTAGCTCCCTTTTTCATGCCTTACAAAGATTATATTTATATTATTTATTATACATTTCTATTATTTATTTATAAATAATGCTTATCATATTTATGTTAGTAATAGATTTAAATATATTTAAATATATTTATTAAGCAGGATTATCCCCAGGCAGGTTTTCTTAATGAGTATGAAACCGTCAATATAAATATACACAGAAATTTAAAGTCTGGTAAATTTTTATCTCGTTTTACTGCTTACAGATTATCCAACAGCAGAGTCCAACTGAAGTGAACAGTTCTTTACAAAAACTCCGTAGCTGTCATTTATTTTCCTAAACACTGGATGGATGGGAGTCACGGAGGTTATTGTTTTTCCATGCCTATAGAAATACATGACTTGTTCTAACACAAACATCTACATGTGAAATTCTGACATGTAGAGTTAACTTAACGGCAGGAACATTTGTTATTCATTGATTGCAGAACCAGTGGCATCCTTTGCGATCTGCATAATACAGACTGTCAGATTCTTTTACATTTGTTCCTACAGTCTTTTTTCCTTTCTTTTTTCTTTCTGAGAACTATCTGATCTTAATTCAAGAATCGTCAGTGACATAAAAATAATCTCAGCTATTGGTTAATAGTCCAAAATATTAATTATCCTTACTTTTAAAACTGCCCGGTGCTTTGAAAATTGTTCCTCCAAACTTTCGGATGAAAACCCACAGAGACACATTTGTGACAGAAGGTAACCACCTGAAAGTCAAGATGGGCCAGTTCTTGCATAGTAGAGGTTTTTTTTTTTCCAAAATGTTTTCTCTCCTTTAATTATTTACCTCATAAAGAAACCAGCTAGATAGGCTAATTATGTTTCCAAGGCTAGGGCCAGCTGTATCTTAAAATTACAAGGGGTTTATGTGCTGTTTGACATACTGCTGCTTTTGACTTCTACCTAACAGCAACAGCAACCCTTTCCTGAGGGCGGTCTCCAACCCTACAGCAACAGTGTACATCCATGAAAATATGCAATGTGGTAGCCTGCCCCTAACGAAGGGAGGACTGAGCCTTCCAAGACAAGTGCACAGAGTTGGTTGCTGATGCCCCAGCGTGGGTGGTCACAGCCTACTATAGCATGAATCCGTCACTGAACAAAAACCTACTGTCTCTATCAAATTAAGCAGAAGCGGGGGCTGCAAGCGCTGGGGCACTGTCTGTGCGTTACACACTGGTGCGTGGTTCAAAGGCAATATTAAGAACTGTAATAGAAAAAGATTGCTTCCTTCAGCGAGACCAGCAACCTGCCGCAAGCCCACGGTGCTGCAGATGTATACCCACTTACAACTAAGATGGATGGGTGCCTATTAAAGGTTTCTTAGCCAGACCAGTAAAACAGACTTAACCAAAAGCTAGCAAGCTAAGCAGGATCTTTAAGCCAAGCAAATGGAAATGGAAAATTTTGCAGGACACACTAAATACTGCACTGCACAACTGCAGATGGCTGTGATGTGGTGCAGCCCATTTCAGCGTGGTCAGCTAATGCAACACAGACGCTGGCGAGTGCCTTGAGACCAAAGCAGAAGACTCTCCTTAGAGCAGCCTCTCCTCGCTGTGGTCTGGCAGGCAGTGAATGGCATGATACTTGAAAGGGAAGCCCAAGAAATGAGCACACCATTATGGCATTGCTTTGAGATCTTCCTATGTGGATCAGACAAGGTGGCTGCCTGCCCCAGCAGCGCCCATCAGCCGGAGCCGCGGCGGCAGGAGGAGCGTGGCATCGAGCATCACGGCACCAAGCGTTGGCCACCGGCTCCCCGGAAAGCAGTGAGACAGCTCCCCAGCATCCTGCACAGCCCTCCGAAGGGAGCGACAGCCAACAGGGGAGAGCCAAGACTACAAACACAAAGCCGTTGCCCAGAAGGTCTCTGCTGTCAGCTCAGAGAAACCATTAAAATCTAATTCAGAAGACGGACACGTCAGCTGAAGACTTTCTTCAGTGTGGTCAACTGGTCTGGTGTTACCTGTCACTTACGCATCCCCCATGGCAGGCACGATGCTGCCATAGAGAGAGGAAAGCACCAGGACCAGACCCCCAGCAACTGCCCACACAGAGACCAGGGGCAGCGGGCAGACGGGAGGGGGGCAAAAGGAAGCACCCCTTGCTTTAGAATCATATGGTAGTTTGGGTTGGAAGGGACCTTTAAAGGTCATGTAGTCCAACCTCCCTGCCATGAGCAGGGACATCTTCAACTAGATCAGGTTGCTCAGAGCCCCATCCAGGCTGGCCCTGAATGTCTCCAGGGATGGGGCATCCACCACCTCTCTGGGCAACCTGGGCCAGTATTTCACCACCCTCATTGCAAAAAATTTCTTCCTCCTGTCTAGCCTGAATCTCCCCTCTTTCAGTTTAAAAACATTACCCCTTGTTCTATCACAACAGGCCCTGCTAAAAATTCTGTCCCTCTCTTCCTTATAGGGCCCTTGTAAGCACTGAAAAGGGGTTTCAGAGGCTTGGGATTACACTCCAGATCCTCAGCCACTGAGGGTCTGGGCAGCCCCGTGGCTGCAGTGGGGTCTGCCATCCCCCCAGCAAGGCAGGGAGCACTGAGCCGGGGCGCAGGAGGAGAGTGGAGCTCTGACCCTGCCGCTGAAGCCAACCCTGTGCTTGGCCGGCGGTGGAGAACACATGGTGACACCTCTTAACTCACACCGAAGAAGAGCTGCCTGAACCATCTCGCCACAGAGCTAATGGACCCCCATCTCCACAGGCACCTCTGGTTCACTCCTCTGAAACCCTCTACTCGTGTGAAGAATTCAGCGGAATGAAACCAACATAAAATTAGACTAAAAGTGGTGAATCACACTCAAAGTATGTAAAACATTTCCAAAGTTATAAATGCTACGTATTTTCACAAATGAAACCATTATTCATGGCTTCACTTACTCTTGGGTAACGGTTCTAAGACAATACATAGTCATTGATGTGAATAACTATAAAGGATGCTGGAGACTTTTTGCCCACTTTCAATTCTCTTTTACCTTATCCGATCACGTACCTGTAGGCGTTGTAGAGATTCCTCTTTTCATTCATATTCTGACACCGTCCCTCAACCGAACAGGGTAGGGTGAAGTTCCTTGCGGGGAATTCCATAAAGCAGTCGCTGTTACTGGTGCAAGAGCTCTCCTCGATACTGGCATCGTCCAGATCCGTCACCTTCAGTTCCCCATCCACGATCACAAACTGCCGAGGGCGAAAATCCAGTAACGTCACGGAGCCGAGAGGAGAGTGAGCCAAATAATGCAGAAGCCGAACTAAGCTGAGACATATCTGAAATGCAAACACGTGTGTACCTTGTGTTATTTTCTCAGGGCAAAGCGTATAAATGAAACCACTTTAGCTGATGATATATTCATAAATATACAACTTAATATAAGCATTATAACTTATCCTTAAAACCGAATGTTGCAATTAAGGTATTTTTCAAAGGATTAGCATCGTTGATTGTAAAACCCTTAGAGATTTGAAACAAAAATAAGCTTCTTTGCCAATGCTTTCCCACAGTATTCTTGAAGCAGGGCTCATTGTTGCTATTCTTACTTTTAATAGAAATAAAAGCACTAACTTTTAATAACACATTACGCACCATCCTTGACTACGCAGCCTGATTCTGCTCTTTAACAGACTCCAGGTCTGGAAGTTTTGGCTGGACCGCCCTGCGCCCGGAGCTCCAACTGCAGACAGGGTCTGTACTGCCTCTGTAGCAATCCCACATTCTGACTGCTTTTATAAGGTTTTTTTTTCCACTGGTTCCTCTTACATTTGCCCTCTTCCAGGGAAGAAGAAAACAAATTTCCAGAAAGAGGAGCTCCACAGCTCCTCTGTAACTCTTCACCGTGCCCCATGGTAAGTGTGTATGTCCATCTGCCTTGGTGGGTTGACCTTGGTGGACCCTCATGTGACACTTTGAGGCTAACGCTGCACTTTTCAACTGCAGGTGAAAAACTTGAGTAACTATTACTAGACAGCAAACTCAATTAACATTGAACTCAGCCCCCTTACTGTTTTCAATTCATGCATTCCTTTACAGTCCACTGTGTAACATATTAATGCAAACGTAGCATTAATATGAACACAGTTAAATGGTGGAATTTTTATTCTATGTATTAAATTAATAACGGGTCTTATTCAGTCTAGCAAGCTTTTTATTGTTTATATATAATCTTTATTTTCTGTTAAAATACAATGTTAAGGCCACGTGCATTGAAGTAGTCAAATCCAAATTAAGTCCTGGGGCATAAATGGTATACTCAGGGAAGCACCTAAATGCATCCTTCCTAAGCAAGCTGAGCATGTCTGAAGTTATCCCTCACAGACCCTTCATTTCTGGGACATTAGGACTATCTCACGCTTCTGTAATCATACTCCTGCTTGATCAGACTAGAACATTTTTATCCTACTTCCAGGATACCACAGTTCACATAGAAATGCCTGTAGGTGAGATGAACACAGGCCTGGTTACGGGACGCCAGACTTGACCATCCTTTCCTCTCTCTGGAAGGACACAGGATTTGTATAGATGTGCTCCCACAATCTGCTGCATATAAAAGGCAGATCCAGCCCAAACTAACCTATAAAACACGTATCTTCAATTGCCAACAAACCTAGAGTTTAGCTTGAATAAAACCATGGCTTATCATCTGAAATTATTGCCTTTTCTCAAATGCCAAAAAGCCCCTGCTCCTGTAGCGGCAACCTCTGTGACCAACACCACTGGGCGGCTGCCCTGTGTAGCTGCTGCCAGGCTGGGACCACAGATGCTCCTGCATGACAAGCTTTAAGCACACAGGTGAAGGCTTTGCTCGGTATCACGCACCTCTGCTGAGCACAGGGGTGCTGATCTGGGGAGCAAGCTTACTGGCGAGTCCTTCCACACAAGGAAACTATTCTTCTCGCTGCTCATTGCAGAAGGGTTGGACAAGATGACCTTTAAAGGTCCCTTCCAACCCAAACTATTCTATGATTCCATGATTCTATGACTATTTGTAGGAATAAGGTCAAATATTTATGCAGCCACTGGACCCAAACCAAGTCTCACATATAGGGAAGACATGATTTTATTTCCTCCTTCTTTGCATTAGTTGCATCCTGGACAAGCTAACGAGCATGATATTATCTAAGATTTCATTACAGAGGTCACAGGAATGTTTCAACTGTAATTCCACCTCTGTGAATCAGCTCAGCACCTTCATCTAATTCTCCTTCATCTCCCTTTGCAATTGCTCACTCAGAAATATCCACGCTGGAAGGAAATTTCCCTGTTTATTACCCATAACCTAACATATCTCTTTGTCATTTACTTCGTACATAGTTGCTGTCACAATCCATTATTTGCATTCCCTGGATAAGATGAGCCAAAGATAGGTCCTCTACTTTGGGAGCCGTGACAAGTATCTCTACCGCTTATTAAGACTGTATTTCTTTCAGAAGAAGGGAGCTCAAGCTTAGCACAGGGAAGACACTTGCTCCATTGATATTAGTAAAATAAATGCTGCCGGGGAACACTCCTGGGTACACAAATTTAATCCCACACGCACAGTTGGTAGCACAGTCTCTGGCCCAGGTCTGGCTGGGACCAAGGCTGCTCTCCCTCCCGCATGGTCCTCAGCTGAGATGCAGAAGGCAGCACAGCCCAGGGACCACTTCTCATGAGCATCCCACACGCAGCCACCGAGTTCTCCAAGACTGCCAGAATTCCAGCCTACAGACGTGGGCTGCACCTTGCTGGTTACTCTCTGAGATCAGTCAGGTACACTTTTAATTTTCTGGCACAGATGTAGCCGTGCAATCCCAAGTGTTTTAGATGAAGACCGCTGCTGCCTTGCAGCGTCTTAGGGAGTTAACCTCAGCCAGCTACACGTCCCAATATACACTGAGCAAGACAGTGCTGTCTTGATCAAAGCATTGCTGCAGTCTGGCTTCATTTTGGACAAATTAAGTGTGACCTTCGTGCTCCTGGTAAATTGCCAAGTGGTGGACAAACCAGGTTGGAGATTTGTGTGCACTTATTTCACTCTTCTCCCAGGAAAAGACAAACAGAGCAGGAAGCAGCAGAAAACAATTCTAAAACCAACCTATGATAAGGATCAGGAGAGAAACGTAACATCCTTCCATTGTTTAAATCCTAGTCGCAGAGCACAATACTCAATGCCAAATCCTGGGCCTCAGACTTTAACAAGTAAGAAATGTTTGAAGGCATCGTGTAAAAAGCACACAACCAGCTACAATTAGATAACGCTGAAAGACAAAATCTTAAACACTGAAGAAAGGGAGTGCTAAATGTTGTTTCTAAACCATGATGTAATCACATGCAAAGCAAACATTTAATAAATGTGAACTGCACTGCATCGTACACCACCCTTGTTCCATGCTTGATGCTTTTTTGTGCTCATCACTCTCTTAAAAGTCCTTTTAAAACTCTTGTTACTCACTCGAAACCTGTCTTCCCAGGAAGTCTGTAAAAGCTGAATCATCTCCAAAGGCGAGCCTAGTTCAGTGATGGTCGTCAGTGTGTCCGGGATGTCGTTGCTATCTTGATAACAGTAGCCATAAAGCTGAAAAAAATCACAACCAGGCAATATCAGTGTAAGGTATCTCGGCATGCTTTTAAGTTTCTCTGTGGACGAGGTGCAAAGTGAGCATTTCTTACAAGGCTCTGAGCTCTACATATTGTATTGTCTTGAAGTCAGCCCCCCAATAGCTTTTGTATCCTCTCATTTGCAGAATGGTCCCTCGAAACTCCCAAATTAGCTAGCAGAGTCTCTTGTGGGCATCATACAGCACAAGGCCAGTGAAGTGTCCACTGCATAACCCTCTGTACAGTATCTTGTACCAATGAATATTTAAGAAAAAAAAAATCCATGAATACAGAAACAGAATTCTATCTGAGGAAAATTAGTTCAGTCTGCAATACCTGGCTAAAAAAGACTGATTTTCTGCTTAAAAGACATTGCAAAATAGCTTTTAATGGCATTTCCCACAGGACTATGGTTTGTGAATTGGGCAGCAACATGTATTTAAGCGACATGGGAGCCTAAAAAGCAATAGAAGCACCAAAACTTATCTTTTCCAGCCAGAAATTGCCTCTTGCTATACTTGATCGACTTCTGTCTGCAGTATTGTTACAGAAGGGCAAATACACCAAAATATTATCTGCCAGTAGCTTCTTCAGTTTGAAAGCATTTAAATGCAATTTCAGCCATGCTCCAACTCCTTCCTGTATTTGCTTTCCAAGGACATTTGAAAGATTAATTTTCACTTGCACAAATAATTGCACAAGAATATTTAAGGACTGTGGAAAAGAAATGTCTTGCTTTATATGGAGTGGGACAACATCTGACAGGGCTGGAGGACAGGCTTTCACAAACTCCCTGCCAAGCCCTGGCAGAGAGGCAGTTAAATGAGCCTGATAAGGATCTGATTGCAACTTTCCAGCCAGAATAGCACACACATGAAATAAAATTAAATGTAATCTCTGCCCCTAGTCAAATAAACCACAAAGTAAAAGGGTCTGTGTGAAAACGCAGCACTAAAAAACGCCCTGCTGCTATTCTTCTACTGCCCTGCCCGGAGTAATTTGATTTTTCGAACCTCTTTTCATTTTAAAAAGCTTGGGGAAGCTGACAGCAGAGCTGAGCAGCACCCAGCCCCTGCCAGTACATCCCAGGACCAAGCACATTTTTATGCCTTGTGACCCACCCGGGCAGAAAAGCAAAGACCAGGCTAAAATCAGCAAATACAGGATTTGTTATGAACCATTTCGCTAGCTCTGGCTGTGGCTGTCCGCATTAAAGGAAAAAAGGGTGCCAAAAAATGTACAAGAAGTAAACAATTTTTCTTTTCGGTGTAAAAATGGCGCTGTCTTTCAAAACAGCTGCTTAAACGCGGACATTAACCTAAACAAAAAAGAGCTAGAAGATTTTATTTTACAGCATGCCGAAAAGATTTTGGCGCCAATGCGCAACACAGAATTTGTGATAGATGCCGATATGAACATCCGAAACAGAAAAAGGGACCTTCCTCTTTACTGCCACAGCCATGACAAAGATTGTAACAGCAATCATTTCTTAACCTAGAGCCACTCAGACCAGACTTGGATTTGTTCTTTATCATCTATGACACCACGGTAGTGCAGCTTATTTACAGGAGTTAGACCTTCATGTGCTCCAAACTATTTTAGAGGATCACATCAGCACAATTCTGTTTAAGCCCTCTGAACTAACAAAAAAATGAAATAAAATTAAAATATTTAATTCAATATGTATATTTTCTTAGAGACAAGCTGGATTCTGCGATTCTCACTGGCTATTTCACGTCTCTCTGTGTGGGGGCAGACTAAGAAGGCAGAATGAAGCTTGGTAGGTCTGAAAACCCTCATTTCTGAGTGTTGAAATCTAACATCTGCTTCTTTATCATCTGCAGAGTTTGGCGCTTGTCTTTAGCACAGTAATACTACCCATTGGGGAAAAAAAACGTAAGGGAAATTAGCAAGTAATACAGACTGGAAAATGACAGTATTGCAGTAACTGCTGGGTCACAGTAACACTGAATACAAAAAAGATAGCAGTCTTCATTAAACATTCTCAACATTTGTGAAAACCATCCCAACAATAGAAATACAGAAGACAAACAGCAATTATACATTCATTTGATTATAAAAGCATAATACATACATATCTGCACACAGAAAATATTCAAAAATTAGTCTTATTATCTATTTACATGCACAGGAACACATAAGTAGAAATGAACTACAGTGTCTGTTTGAATCTTTTTTATCTCAATCCATGAATGCCAATAATAATAATAATGATTTAGATCTGTTCTCAGAGAGCTGGAACTTTGCTCATAAGTAATTCATTTTAGTATTCAATTTGTACCTTGGCAAAAGTCTTCGCTGACTGAGTATCTGAGTATTTGGTGTATACTTTACTATATTAATGCCCTTTTAATCACTCTAGCCATTGTGGAAGTTTAAATTACTCGATTCAGTAATTTATATTCAATTGCTCTTTATTCTCAGAAGAAAAATTTCTTGCACGAGTACTGCTGAACTTAATCAATCTTAAAAGCTGAAAAACACAGTACTAAGCAAGTTAGTATACGTCTAACTCAAAAAATACATAATCTAACCTGAGCTCTTTATTGCTTTTACTTAAGTGAAACCTCTCCAGATGCAGTGTTATTACATAATTATATAGAGTTATAAAAGCACAGAAGTCTGAGATATAAAGGATTTATTGGGCCGCATTTATGCTTTTCTAAATGAACTCTTGAAACTAAATGCAAAAGTGCACATGTAATTACATGGCCATATTTGTATGTGCAATTACCATGATTACAAACTGGGCATGTCCCAACAGCCAGTTAAGCATCTAAAATGGTTACATTCACCCCCTCCTGATGAACCACCACCCAGCATACAGCTGTTACAAAATACGGAATATATATATACAGATGCAAAATATTCTAAGAGAGTAATTCTTAGGCCTTTTGTTTAACAAGGGGGCTTATTAAGACAGAGAAACGACAAGCACAGCGCTACTACCCAAACTACTTTTTTTAATTCTTCCTTTTCGTTTTTGTCCAATCCATTTTAAGGTCTGAAATGAGACAAAATGGTTTGTATTCCCAGACAGTGAAGTAAGAAACAGATAGCTGGATACATACAATAACAAGAAAAGTAACCACACAGGGAAACTGAATATAGTTGGAAGCAAAAGATGAGCCAAAATATCTCTCCTATCTGAAATTCTATTAGGTTGGACATCATTCTCAGCATCACAAAGCTAGACTTTAGAAATATTCAAGAGTGATGGTTTTCATGCGTCTTTTCAGCATGGTTCCAATTAAACGAATGGAAAGAAATACAATCCCACATCTTTTTGCTATCTCGAGTCACTACATTTAAATGCCACCCCAATATATTTTTGTGTGGAATCTAATAGCAAACAGTCACAATATCAGGATGCCTTTCTGTCCGTTTATGAAAACATATGCCAGACATGAGATGTTGACCTGTTCTCACATCATTTGCCGTAATTCATTTCAAGTAGCCCTGCTTACCCAATCCTTCCCTCACTGTTTGGATTTTCTCGGTCCTGCATTAGCCATTACACACCCAAAACTCCCACTGACTTCAACAGTTTTTAGGGGCGCTGGGCATACAGGGTCAGCCCCTGTGAAAGTTATATATTGCATTTTGGGAGCCCATGTCCCTACCACCGATCAGTTCACCTCCCTTTACAATCCCCTTTTACTACAAATTATGGGGACAGAGGTGCCCTTTTCAGAGGAGCTGGGGAAGGGGGGGGAGGGCGAAAGCAGAGGTCAGCCCCTACACAAAAGCTGACAAGCTTACTGAATAAAAACACAAAATAAAGGAGCTTATGAAGCTGTCATCAGCAGGGTAAGTCTGTGCAAACAACGAGTCCTCCTGCATTTAGCGTCAGCACCCTAGCTGGATTTTCAGAAAAATAAACATCAAGCCAGAAACTCCGCCAAAGTGTTAGATTTCATTTGCAGAGGTTGCTCGGTCAGGAAGGGCAGGCCCGGCCACCTTCCCCGCTCCAGGCTCCAGGCCGAACCGCGGCCCCCGCTACTGGAGCGCAAAACTCCCCTGTGAAGATCACACCATTTCCCTAAAAATTCCAACGTGCTGTGAATTTTTTTTCTTTGCCTTGTTAGTTTTTAGCCCTTCATGTTCATGACCTTTAGATTTTCTGTACAATTAGAAAAGCTGGAAATTTCTCCTTTTTTTCTTTATTGAACATGAGATTTCCAGGACTCCATGAATGGGAACTTTAAGAATACTTATTACCAGCTGTAATGTAAGCGACAGGTTCAACTGCATCACACCAGAAGCAATTTCTAGAAATCTAATTCTCTTTTACTTTGGACTTGCCCAAACTTCTTGCAGTAAGGCCTAACTGCTGCCCACAATAGAAAAGTGCAATTTAAAAAAAAGAAAAAAAAAATCTCACTTTTATGAAGAGCAAAAGTAGTCAACATCTGCCACAGCCTTTCTTTTCAAAGACAGATGGACATAGGGTTACCTAATCAGAACTGGTTGTGTCAAGATTGTATTTTGTAGTGACTTGGTGCCCAGGGGAAATAAAAAGCTCCCACTGACACTGGTAGCCATTTGATAAGCCATTTGTTTGAGCTGCTACATGTAAAATATAGAACAGCACATTTTGGAAACTCTTGCTATTTTATCCCTATCAAAGTGAATGTAATCCTTTTTATGCAACCAATCCTTCAATTCACCTTCCATTCCTGGAGCACTGGGATGGTCCCTGCAAGAGCAGGATACAGCTGTGATTTACCAATACTTTGAGACATTTATGTCACTCTAAGATCTAGTCATCCCTCAGGTTTTAAATATTTCCCTTCACTGATGATGGTTTATACATATATAAATATATAAATATATAAATATATACATATATACATATATACATATATACATATATACATATACACATAAGCACATAGATATGTATATATTTGTATATATGACATGTATATGTGTGTTTCTGTATATGATAAATACATGATATTTGCATCTATATTTTAATGTTATATACATATATTTAAATATACATTAAAATCTTTTTATATATTGCCACACCTACTCAGCCCAAAAGCATCTGCAAACCTGTAGTATGCATCTCCCTGGAAAAAGGATGAGTTCCCTGAAAGGCTTAAACTTTATAAAGATCGATCCAGTGTCAGCCTTCCTGCTACAGGATATACAGAGACGGTGCATGAGAAGTGATTTTTCCTCATCGAAATCTAGCAATCAAGCCCTACCAAGTGCTGAGCTTCACTGGAAAAAGACCTTCATACAGCACCATGCAGAACCTTTTAATAGCCGGGACCAGAACTGTGCTGACAGCTGTGAGGCAGGATTTCCTCTGCTGCTGGACGCTGGAACTGAGAGCAAGCAGTGGGTAATTCAAATATTAAACTCTACATTCACAGCTCTGCCTAAGCTTTTATTTATAAATGTATTAGTACAATTAGCGCTAAACTCCAGAAGAGCTAGAAGGTACAAGAATCTTATACCTGACAGAGTTATTAAACACAAGTTCATTAATAGAAAAACCAAAACGTATTATTTAGAAACACCCAGGTATGTATATCTATCCATATCTGTTGGTACATCCACAGATATCTCCATTTATTTTATATGTACGCGTGTGTATACATATCCGTATATACCTGCTGTTCCGAGACATATTATGTTGGCTATAATCTTATGATTTAGTAACGTTATCTCCCTTTTACTCTCCCTGCTTTTCTTACACTCTGAAGTGGAAAATTCTTCTACTAAAAACATTTACAGCACTTTGAATTTGCATTGCACTGCACAAGCTCAAGGCCCAACCCTGCAAATATTTAGTCGTGCAAGTAACCTACTCTTGTAAAGCTTTCCAGTGAGGACTAATAGATCACTCATACAACCATGATTTCAATGGAAATGGGCTGATTTCACTGGAGGCAGCAGTTCATTATCTTTTAAATAGCCAGATCAGAAGCTCCCCTGACCTCCATCTGCAGCCACTGCATTCAGTTCCACTGCACCGCCAGATTAACCCTTCATTACGATGTGATTTTGCACTACAAAACTATCAAATAACCTCTCTGCGTAGCACGTTCGGAAAAGCTTAACTTGAATTCGTTAGGCCCACCTGTATAATTCTGCTTTCTTAGGTACTTCAGCCATATCACTGTGTACTTTATCGTGGTGACCTTCAAAATAAGCTTGGAGTCTATCTGCAGCTACATAGTCCTAGAAACAAGCAACTCTTTCCAAACTGTGTTGTTCCAAATTTGACCTAAAACAATATAAAACATCCGTGTTTGGTGTCTCCTACCTAGAATGAGAGGTTCAGCTGAGTGTGACAAAAAATAACAACTCCTTTAAAATTAGTCCAGAGTCAATATTAGTATTAGCAGAGTGCCTGTGAGAACTAGTTCTTGTCATGTTTTTCATGGCCATCACAGAAATGAAAAACTTTTATGGCAGTTACATGCCACAGGGCACCAATCTGAACCATCAGATGACTGTGTTGGCACAAAAATCAATGAAAAAGACCTTTAAAAACACAAGCTTGTATATCCGACACAGACATTTCATAAACCAGGGCCACAACACTTCTAAAAGTGGGCCAGCTCACACCTGAGTCCACCAATGCTCTCTCTGTCTGCGTGGTGAGCAGGACAGAGGAGCCAGCCCTGGTGTGCCCTTCCACAGGTCATCTCCTGCCTCCTTGGCTAACCACCACAGCCCTACCAGCCCTTCCCAAAACATGGCTGCAACGAGAAGACAGAGCGTGTATGAAAGGGCTGCAACCATCCGTTGCAAGGACAGGACACAATAGAAAGAATAGATTTCAGTTAGAAGGGACCTGCAATGACCATCTGGTCCAACTGCTTGACCAGTTCAGGGCTGACCAAGTTAAAACATGTTTTTAAGGGCATCATCCAAATGCTTCTTAAACACTGATAGGCTTGTGGCATCAACCACCTCTCTAGGAAGCCTCTTCCAGTGTTTGACCACTCTCTCGGTAAAGAAATACTTCCTAATATCCAGTCTAAACCTTCCCCGGCACAGCTTTGAACCATTCCTATGTCTCCTATCACTGGACACTAGGGAGAAGAGGTTTACCTAACTACCCCAAAGTTGGGGAGCAGGTGAGGAGTGAAAGAGAAGCTTGAAAACCCACACACTTTCCCTTGCAATCCTGCCCTGGTCGTAACTAATTTCAGGCCAGGATATTCAGAGGGTGAAGGGGCCTTGTTTACTCATCGTCGCTCCTATGAAAAAAGGAAAGCAGCAAGGGAGAACATGACTATACCCAGAGCATCCCATGGTGACCACTGATCCCCCCAAAGCTGCTGCACAGAAGGAGCATTGCTGGGCTCCCCTGATGGAAACTGGATGAGTTTGCAAGTCATTAGTTGCCATAAAGGAGGCAGAAATTCAAACCAGAGTCTTCTGGAATGATTTACATGGCACATAAAACTGAGAAGCAATCATAGAAATCATTCAACAAATTATTGGGATTAGTTTTATGAATGCTGCTTGCACAAGGATGGGCGATATAGCTCTTTTAACTTCTGTGATGGTACATGCCTTATGGAATGTTCCTGCCAACAGCTTTGCAAGTTGAACACCCTCTGCCATCCCATGCAATTCAATGGGAAAACCCGTTATTTGCCAACTTTAGTGTCAAGACATACAGCTCGCCTTCCATGACATGAACAGTTAGAATTGGTTTGCAATTGTATCAGCTCTGTGCTTCCAGCAGCTCTGGAGTTCCTGTTAACAGATCCTTTCTTCACTCTTACAAGTGCAGGATAACATCTGGGCCTTTGGGGAAGCAGTCTCGCAATAAAGAAGCACTTTGTGTAATTCTTCTTTCTTTGCCAAACCGCATCTGTCTGCTCTCTCTGCCCTTCCCCACTCCACCTCGAGCTCCTTGAGGCTGTGGGGACATCCCTTAGCAGCAGCGAGCTGTCTCCACCGACCCATCAGTAGGTGGCACTGCCTGCTTTTTTCTCTCCACCCACATTAATGTCCAGTGCTGACACTCTGTATCAACCACCACTAACAATTTCGAAGGATGCACAAGTGACTTGGAAGCTTCATCTCCCACAAGGTGCGTCTACAGGAATGCCAAGCAGTGAGGTGGAGCAATTGGGAAAAAGTCACAGCTCCATCTCTGTCCCCCAAGTGGTGGTGGTGGCAGTTTTATCAGAGGAACGAGGTGGCGAGCGAGCAGTGCAAACCTCTCCTGCCACCTCACCAGGATTTGGCAGGCTCATCTGCCTATGACCTGAAGTTCCTCTGATCATAACACCAGTTAAACAGATGGTGTCAGCCCGGTCTTGGACCGTGTGTGGTGGTCTCATTCATCTCTAGACAACTGTTCCAAGAGCAGATCAATTGAGCTACTTCAGAAAAAAAAATATCAGTCTAAAGGGACCCTCCTACTTGCAGCAATCTCCCACAGATGACTGCATGTGGAGTGCATAGTCAGACCCCAGACAGTCCCAGCCCAGGTTAATTCTCATTAGATGTTTGGTTTCGAAACATTTGTTCCCAAGAGCTGTGAACCTCTTCTGCCCTGTCCAAAATTCCGAATGACAAGTTCTCCACGTAGTCATCCGCCAGCTGGTATCGGCGATTGCAGCACTCTTCTCAGGCCAGCAGTTCCCAAAGTTGTCATGGTCAAACTCCAGTCAACTGCAGATCAAAGCTTGTTGCTGGGAATCTTGCACCATTGCCACCACAAAGGGGATTCAATGCCCGCCCACTGGCAACAGGGAAGAGGTCTCCGATTAGCTGATTCCACCGTGTCTTGGTCCCCCCTTTCCCCCTCCTTCCAGTCAAACCAACAGTGGATTCATGCAAGAAGGATGGGGAAGAACCAGACCTTCAGGAGTCCATACACTCGCTATGCAAATGTATTTGCACTGGAAATTAATTGTATATTGACTTTCTTCAGACTTGGAAAGACTGTCTGCTTCCACTCAGAATAAACAAACTGCATTACAAAGCTTTATTATTTTAATTCTCACATTAAAATTAAACTGCCCTATCCCGCTGGCTATTCATATGTATAGGGAAACCATCAGGGTAAAATGTCTGTTAATTATCACATGTAAAGAAAAGAAAATCTTATTTAAAAATATTGTGACCGGCTAGCACATCTTGAGTCTACTGAACTTGCCACAGCAAGTGTTGTATTATTTTCGGTACTATTTTTTATTCAATGCGTTTTCTAAGTGATAAACACTCATGACTACAGTGAGAATATTTAAAACAAATCAATAAAAAATATACTAGTGCTAACTGAACCAATTCATACAGAAACTGCTTTGACTTCAGAACTCGGATGGTGACTTTTTCAGTGTTGATGCCATCCCAATATTTCATCTGCATGTTTTAATTTTACGCTAAAGCTTAATAAGCCAAATGAAACGGCCTTGTCTGGGCAGTCAGCAAACCACTGGTTCTATTAGCAGCTGGTGTCTTCCACTGGCTTCAGACAAAGCCAACCCTTTTCCTTGAGTTTTTGTGTTTGTTTTTAAGAAAGCGGTAGCTCCTTCTTAAACGAATCATTGTGAACTCACACTGGAAGTGCTGATAAACAGCTGTCACAGAAATAAGCATACACTTTTCAAAACATCTGCAGTTTCAAACATTCCGTCCTTTCCCTTCAGCTTCAGCAATGCAAAGAAAGAATTCCTCCAAAGAATGGCTTATGCCCATGAATGGCAACACTCTTAATTCTGATACTCCAGGGCTATAATTACATTATTACAGTAAATCAAACATTGCCTTTGTGTCTTTACAATTGCGTTCATTGTTTGAAATGAACTGCAAATGGTTTGATTTTGTTTTCTTCCTCAAAGACGAGCAGGGAGGAATTAAAGCACACTAAATCATGTTCCCCGCTGAAATGCACGGAAAGCCAGGATTCAGACAGCACCATTTGAACTTTACAAGAAAAGAAACCGCAGCACGGAGAGAAAGGAAAAGATCAGGCACCGCATTTGACACAGAGCGACTGCAAACTAATTAGCGGGTCGCGAAATCCTCTGTTACAATAAATCAGTGACCCAGTTCCCCCTCTGCCCCAGTGCCCTTCATTATAAAATCAACTTTAATGAACTACCCCTCTCTTTCCCACTCCAGAGCAAATGTATTTCCACCGCAGTCTGCACCTGCCCTTCTCAGTGGCCCCGGGAGCCTCGGCGAGCTGCAGGAGGGCCGGGGGGCTGCCCCAGATTAGGGGAGCAAAGGGGGCGATGGCCCAGCACTGGCACTCCGGCGGCAGATGGCAATAAAAATAGGAGGGCAAGCTGACTCCGCCACAGCGTTGGCTAATGCAAAACCACCCTCCCCCTTGTCAGTTTTCCACGTTTCTTTTGATAGACTTGATTTGCCACATCTGGCGGAGCTGACACATCTGTCTCCTTCCCCAGGCGGAGGGCACGGTGGATATGTCAACATGTTGTCTGAAGACAGTGGTACTTTCTGGAAAGAGCTCTCTTCCTCTCTATCATATATTGTACAATAAACAAGTCTTTTAAAAGGATGGCTAACAAAAAAAAAAAAAAAAAAAAAAAAAAAAGGCTGATTTTGACAAGAGACAGGCCAGAATGGGAACTGCTGAGACAGTAAAGAACAAGCCTGTTATCTTACAAACTACACTTCAGGCTGTCAGCTGCCAGAGATTTACAGGAAAACCCCCTTTCCTAGGACTGAACCTACAAGGAACTTTATTTCCAGCAAAAGAAACTCATGAACGCGTTCACCCCGGATAGCCCCTGACCGGGGCCGAGGCTGCTCCGGAGGACAAGGCAGCCCGGGGGAGGCCGGCTGTCGCCGCCGCTCCGCTGCCCACGGCGGCCCGCCGGCGTGCGTGGATGGGTCGCCGGGTGCCGCGGCCGCTTGCCCCCGCCCCGCGGCGTGGGGAGGCGGACAAAGACCTCCCGCTTGCCTCAAGGAGCCCCGGTTCGCCCCCAGCCCCGGACGGGCGGCTGCGGGGATCCCGCCGGTCCCAGCCGGGGTGGCAGCCGGGGACGCTGGCAGGTGGCGGCGCGGAGGGAAAAGCATCGCCCGCCTCCCTGCCCAAAACCCTCTCGGCTGCCCCCTTACCCCCCCGAGCCGGGGCTGCTGCAGCCTGCCCGCCAGCCCTGCCCTCTCCCTGCACGCCAGGCTGGCAGGAGAGTGGCATGTCCTTCCAGCTATTTATAGCAGCCGGCTCGTATTTGGGTATGCCGGGAGCCACCGGCGGGGGGGTAAGGACCAAAAAAGAGGTAAGGAGGAAAGGCAGAAAAGCTCCTGGCCTTTGCTGGCTCTGTGAATGTTGTGTGGTGCCCGTGGCATCTGTAGGCTGTATGGGTACTATTGCTCTGACGAGACCTGAAGCCCCTGTCAAAAGCCAGGAGAGAGGGAAGGATTTTGAACTGATTTCCTCTGCCTCGGCCGTAGTCCCTGGACAATGACTTCTAAGCCCTGGGCCAGGTTCCGCTGAAAGCAAGCTAAAAAGCAGTCTTGAGGTCGGTAGATCCTGTCCCCTTTGAGATTTTAACAGAAACATAAGCAAAAAATTTCACATTGGTCGCTGGTGCCCATTTTCTGCACCAGTTTTATGACTCCAGCGTGACACCAGAGACCTATTCCTGGCCCATATGGCTGTCCCAGCCATACCTAAAGCCTGACAGGTCGATTTTTATTAGTCTCCTTTCAAGGTAGTGTCTTATCAGATGTTTATCCCTCACACCACAGTAAGCTTGCCTTGCGCATCCCTGCAATGAAATATGTTAAATAAAAAGGTCAGTGATGTACAGAGTCTCAGGGCTCTTCTGATCTCAGCCAGGTGGCTCTACCAGGGGCTGATGTAGACCAAGGGGAGACAAAAGAAAATGCGATGACAAAAATCAGAACAAAACTGAAAACATGTTTCTGATTTAAGTGTAATCTATTTTTAAATGGGGTGGCATGTAAATATGAAGCCCTAATTAACACGCGGGATTTTTGCCTGTGAGAGCATTTTCCCAGCACAGAGGCTGGGTGTGTTTCTCCTCCCAGCACTTGTGGAAGCGCCTGCTCATCCTCCCGCTGCTCCAGCCCCGGCTCTCCTCCGCCAAGGGATACCCCACATCTTGCCTTCGCTCCCCCCTCCAGAGTCCACCTGACATCACGAAAACAAGGAGTGAATTAGTGCGGATCCTCCAAGGTTTGCTGCAGATGGAGCGGTGCTCCATGCTGCTCATGAGTGCAGCCCGCGCTGCCAGCGCACTGCCCACACACACAGAAACACTGTGGCGGCTGCTGGGGGCCCTTCACCGACAACACAGCCCCCTTCCAGTTTGTTAGGAGGATGAGCTATTCACAAATCAATCTTTCCAGAGCAGACAACTACACACGAGTAACATGGGGAAGAAACACTAGTGCCTACCAAAATGACGTGCAACTTTAAAAACACACGCTTCAAGCTCGACCTGGCCAGCTTGCTTCCACTGAGTAAGAAAAGCAATCTCAGGGGAAAAAAAAAATACCCTCCACATTTACAACTGTAGGGTGTATTTCCTGCTGTCAACTCAATCAGTAACGATGGCTGCGCCCAAGCGTGAGTTTCCCAACAAGAATTCATCACAACTGAGAAGCAAGTAACATTCTTACCAGGAGCACAGCTCTTTGTAACTTGCTATATGTTGTTCTCCTTATGTATTATAGTTGGACCTGGCACCACAGAGGAAGGAAGGAGGGAAGGAAGGAGAGAAGGAAGGAGGGAAGGAATTTTAATATCTATTTTCTTGTCATGGATAAATCATGACTACCCTTTCTTTGAACAGTATATGAAACTGGAGAGCTTTGATCGTTGGGATCTGAAGTTCTCGTGGGGGAGCTGGTACTCCTGCTGCTGCTGCTGAAGAAACAGAAAACTCCCTTACTCGATTCAGTTCAAAAAGCACCTACTGTGAGACCGTCTGGTCTAACGTTCATTTTTTATTCTACTGCAACGCTCATGCTATGCGAAACGCAATAGGAATTTCCATAGCAGCATTTACATCCAAATGGACCCGTTGAGATTCATGCTGATGTGTAACAGTCCTACTATGCAGCCCTTCTGGCAAGTGCCGCGGAGTCGGCGCGCTGACTAACAAGACTAACACTCGGCCTGTCCCAGTTGGTTCCTCCGTGGGCTGATCCGTGTGCCAGGACTGCCTGTGCCCAGCACGGCGCCGTCTCGGAGGCTGCGCTCGCCGAGAGCCACCGCAGACGCTTGCCAGGGGTGCCCCTTCTGCCTCCTTCTCTCCAGGGGTGCCCGGAGCAAGCAGCGCATGCATTCAAGACGGCGTTTATTTCCTTAAATTTGGGGAATGCTTCGGAATCTCCAAGCCCTTCCTCAGCCCTCTCCCTCACCTCAGAATTAATTTTGTCTACGAGGAGGAGCGATGAGAAAACAGCCGCCAGGCCGGCCGTGGCGGGAGGACGCCGGTGAGCTCAGCCCCGCACCGGGCGGCAAGGGAACGCGCCGCACCCCGCACCTTTCCTCGGCCCTGGCCCCGAGTCCGGCGTACCCCGCCGGGGCGAAGCACTTGTCGGCGGGGGGTGAGCACCGCTGATGGTGCGCGGACGCCGGCGGAAAGCGCCCATCAACGCGCCTCCAGCCTTCCCCGCGGCCCCGGGATGGGGAGAGGAGATGAGGTGCCACCGTGCCCGCAGGGACCTCGGCGTCAGCACCGCCGCCTCCCACCGCGCCTCTCCACAGGGCTGCGGCTCCCCACGGAGGAGGGGGGTAAACTCTCGGGGCTCGGCGGCACGGCCCCAGCCCGCTCACGCTCGGGACAGCGGCGGTGACACCAACAGGTTGCCCGCAGCGGGGCCAAGAAAGCGGCGGAAAAAACCCAACGCGACCCACCCGCCTCGGCGAGATCCACGTACCTGCAGGACGTTGGCGTGGCGCAGCCGCTGCAGCAGGATCATCTCCTTGACGATCTTGTAGGCTGCCAGGCGGTAGCAGTCCCCCAGGGCGGAGAACTGCCGCACGCAGTGGGCGATGTCGTGCCCGCCGAAATCCACCGCCTTCAGCGCTACGGCCAGCGTGCGGTTGAGGACCGCCTTGTAGACCGCCTTGGTGTACCCCGAGCCCAAGTACTGCACGCCGCTGACATTGCGGATGTCGCGGCAGCCCAGCAGCGGCGGCTCCAGCGAGAGCTCGGCCGAGGCGCCGGCCCGCGGCCCCGGCGCTCGGCCCCGCGGCCCCGGCTGCTCCGCCGAGGTGCGCGGCGGCGCCAGGTCCATCAGGCGCCGCTCCCGCGGCCGCAGCGGCCGCCGCCCCGCCGCCGCCGCCGCCACCGCCCGGTGCTGCCGGTAGCGCAGCACCTCCTCGTAGCGCTCGCGGATCTGCCGCGCCAGGGCGGCCCGGCCGCCGCCGCCCTCCTCCTCCGGCGGGTAGAGACGGGCGCCGGGCGTGGAGGGGGGGACCCCGTCGCGGGGCGGCGGCGGCGGGTGCTCGGAGCCGGGGATGAAGAGGACGTTGAGCAGAGTGCCCAGGAGGAAGGCGAGGCAGCAGCCGGCCGCCACCGCCGTCTTCCTGCGTCTCATCGCCACTTCGCTGCCGGCTTGTCCAGCCTTTCGAGCTTCTCTCCTCTCGCCCCGGGAACCAGCTCCGAGGCTTTTTTGTCGTGGGTTTTTTTTTCTTCCCCCCCCCTTTATTTTTCTGCGGCGGCAGAGCGGACCCGGGCGCTCAGCCGGAGCTCAGTCCCTTACGGCGCGCCCGCATGACACTTGCCTCCCTGCTTTTAAGGCTCTGGAGCACTTATTATTAGCGGGACGCGGAGGAGGGCGGGGGGGATCCCCAGCTCGCTACCCCCGCCGACGCGCCGTGATTGACAGCCCGGCCCTTCCCGCTGCCCGGCCGAGCAGCAGGGGGCCCTGGGAAACGTAGTCCCCCGCGGAAGCCCCACCGGCCGCCGGCGAGCCCGGGAGCCAGGACTACATCTCCCAGGCTCGGCCGAGCCCCCCGGCGGGGAAGGCGCGGGGCGGAGCGGGTAGGAATGGGGCGGAGCGGACGGGCGGGCGGACCCCCCCGACGGCGGCCACAGCCCCGGCGCTGGGGGCACCGCCGCCGGGGGCTGCCGGGCAGGGCGGGACACGGGCGCGGCTGCCGGGTGAGGCGGGAGCTGCGCGGCTGCGGTTCTTCCCACGCTTGTCCGCGCCGCGCGGTGAAAGTCACAGTGGCAGCGGTTTGTGCGGGATGTTTTATCCCCGACCCTGGCAGCGGCGGGGGAGGGCACAAGCCCCCACATACCCACAGCAAGGGGTTGGGGGTGGCGCAACGCGGGCGCGGAGAAAGGCTGGGTAAGGGAGCGGAGAGAGGAGCTTGGGGTGCGTGGCACGCACACGAGACTACAGCCACAAGTCACGGTCTCGGCATGGGGTAGCCCCTGCCCTGTTGGAAATGTGAATTGCAGGGGTGAGTGCTAATGACATGGTTATCCATCAAGCCCACATTACGATGCTGTTAGCAACTAATTAACAAATACAATCAGCCCGCCAAACTTCCACAAAAGAAAGACCATCAACAAGAGAAAAGCCGTAAAGAGTCAAGCGAGGCAAAGTTCACCACAATGGAAGGGGGAAATCATTTCCCATAAGGGAAAGGATCGAACTATTTAGGTAATACACATCGGGCGGACATACACCAAAAAAAAAAAAAAAAAAGGCACCGGTTTCCAGAAGCCAGCGTCTTGTGATCGCTAGCGTTTCTTCCAGCGCCGACACAAAGCGGAGCTCGGGGAAGCACAGTCCTCGGCCCCCGCCCGCTGCCGGCGGCCGGATCGCGGGGAAGCGCTCGGGGACGGGAGGCAGCGGCGGGAGCGGGAGGAGGCGGGCGGAGGCGGCCTCTGGAGAAGTTGTAAGGAATCCACCGTCTCTCCCTACGCGCATTTTGCCTTTCTGTCGCTGCCTCCCGAGAGCCCTCCGCAGTCAGCGTCAGCACGGCCCACCCGCGGCACAGCACACGCGGCGGGCAGAGCCCCGGGAACGCCGGACCGGGCGCCTCATCCCAGCGGGACTCCCGGAGCCCGGCGCTAACCATCACATAAAAAATAACGGGAGGGCGCGTAATCACCAATCCAAATAAAAATAACACTGCGGGGGACGAGGGCTGGGCACGGCGGGACGGCACCCTCCCAGGCGCGGCGCGGCGTGGCACAGCGTGGCGTGGCACACCACCCAGCCCCCGCAGCCTCACTGCGCCTTGCCCCGCGGCTCCTCCGCACCACCCCGCGGGACTCGCTCCGCCCGCCGGGGCGGTGCCACCTGCCCTCCCCGCGGCTGCGGGGTACCACGGGCGGGGGCGGGAGAGCAGCTTGCTGTGGGTGTTGAACAGCCGGGTGTTTAAGCTTGCTGTATCCCGGGTGATCGGTGTGATTTGGGGGGCGGGGGGGATGTTGGTGTTGTTTTGGTTTGATTTTTTTGGGGGGCGTGTGTTTTTTTGTTGTTTGCGTTTGGGGGAGATTTGAGGTCTTCTCTCCCCCACAATCGTTTCCATTCTTACGTAGCGGGATCAGTGTTTTGCCTTTCAGCCATGCCAGCCCCTGTTCCTGCTGCGGTCAGTGAGATTTCATGTGTGTAGAGGAGGGCGGGTTACAGGACGGGATAACGTTTTGCAAAGTAAGCGGGTTCATAACGCGTTTCCAAAGCTGTTGGGACACCTGCAGCCTTCCCTGTTTTGAGTGGAATCTCCTCCCCAACTCCCGCGGGCGAGGGGAGGCTCGGGTTGCATTCCCGCGGTAGGTTTGGGAGATCTGAATGTACCGGAGCTCCCCACGGCAGGGCAGAGGGCTCCCGAGGGGACACAGTGCAATATTATCCAGCCAGTCATTTTGACTCGCACATTGCAGGTCAAGTCACCGCGGAGGTGTTCTCCGGTGCGCACTTCCCCAGCTAAGCGCAGCCGGCGCGCAGCAGGCGCGCAGCCCGTCATCCTGCGCGCCCTCTGGGGAAATCACGGAGATTTGCCCCTGAGCACTTGAAACGTGCAAGCTCGGCTGGATTTATGGCTTTGTTGATGCTAGCCAACACTTTCTATTACTACACAGATAGAGTCAGAATAAAGTCGGAGCGGTTGTGCAAGCCGAGAAAGGAGGAGGCGCTGGAAACGTTACCAGCAAGCGGAGTGATCTCAGCGGAATATTTCTTACAGGCCAAACCGGGGGCGACCCGAGGCCAACAGCGTCTTGGAAGAGGGAACCGGCTGCTGCGAAGGGCCGTGCCCGCCAAGGAAACGGAGCGTGTCCTGGGGGGTGCAGTCATCCCCGGGGGCGCTGCTGAGGGCCCTCGGCAGAGCCAGCTCTGAGAAAGGAGGAAGCTTACGTTGCCAGGGTCCAAGCACGGCACCTGCACCCCTGGATGCTTTGGGGCGTGTACATCTCCCTTCTTGCAGGACGGAAAGGAGAAGGTCTGGGTGCGAGGCGGGGCAGGTCAGGCTTTGCTTGCCACTGTGAGGAGACAGTGATTTAAGAAGAGCAGCCCAAAGGGCCGGAGAGCAGAGCCGCTTTTCTGCCCTCCCCTTGGCCACCCCCCAGAAACGCCCCGCTTCGGGAGGGGCTGCGCGCCCGCGGAGGTTGCGCGCCGTGTTGCGCAGTTTACAGGAACACAATCGGACTGCAAAACAGATGCTCTGCAACCCATTAAAGCGGGCCACCTGTTTTTCACATCATGCCCCATCTCAAAGCCGGTTTTCTTCATTATATCCATCCCGACAGATACCATGAAATACATCACTCATTTAGATATGGGAGCCGACCTCTGGACGACGACTTGCAGGGAGCGCTTTGATGTTGAGAGACAGATTTCAAAAGACAGAAAGCCCCTTCCATGTTTCTAATTACCCCGCGCCCGGGGCCTGCCACCGATTAGGGCAGCGGTGCCGGGGAGAGGCGGGCAGGCGGCCCGGCTTTGCCCAGCCCGGCTTTGCCCGGCCCGGCTTTCTTTGCCCTGCCCGGCTGGGCGAGGAAGGGCTGCCAGGCTCCTTAAACCACCCTGACAGCAAAACCAACACGGGTGCATAAACAAAGCAACCGACTGAAGTCAACAGCGAGCTGTGGCGAACAGCAAACAGTCCGTGTAGGCGTGAAAAACGGGGCAAAAAGCCTTTTCTGCATCCCCACCCACACCCCCGGCTTCCCCGGCGCTGAAGGAGATTTAGGAGTAGACGGTATCTGCTCCTACAGCCAAGCCTCTTTTGCAAGACGGTGCGCTGAAAGCATTACAGACCTTGCTAACACTTCTGCTCACATGCGAGCCTTTTATCTCGGCAGCACAGTTGGAAAAGCTGAATCACCGCAGAGAGAGTGAGGACTGAAGGGTATTTTTTCATATGCAACAGGCTGCGCTTTATTTGATCTTCACAGTCCCTATTTCTATCAATATTCCTAAAGCTGAGGGATCAAACACGGAAAAATTAAAACCATGCTACCATGCTAAATAAGATTAAGATCGTGGCAATATATTGACTGCTCCTTGGGGAAATAATTCTGTTGCTGCAGGAGTCATGGCTGTCCTGGAGGTAAAGCTTGTGTTTTTCAGGAGTGGGCAACAGGAAAGATCAGTTTGGGAGTCTGCATTCAAACCCAGCCAGGAGCAATCTCAAGCACCTGTGCTTCTGTTCCCCTCTGTGCTCCCAGCCCGACTGCATGGGCATCCTTGGTCTATGGAGCAAATTTGCCAAGCTCAGCTCAACCATCCCTGTTTTTACACCCACAAGCAGGCATCTTCAAGCGAGTCCCAGTGTTTGTCTCAAGGAATTTTGACTCCAGGCCTCAAAAAAGAAGTCCCACATTTTCAAGCAGGGGTAGCTTCAAGATCGCACTTAAAAACCACAACTGGAAACATGTTTGTGGGAGTTGGAATCCTTCAGAGCTTCTGCTGGGGAAGTTTGTTCTTCCAGAAGTGCTCTGCACTCAAACCACTCCCCTTCGACACTTAGGAGTTAATTTTTTTTGAAAGGATTTCATAACTTTTTGAATTCCTGGCCACTTGTTCTGGCTGCTTATGTGTCCGGGGAGCTTTTTTTGGAAAGCTCAACCTCAGCCGTGAGGCCAGAAGTCCCTTGAAAATGCAAGTCCATGTTCTGCATGACTTTTCAGTGAGAGCTTCTCCATGTCCAGCCTCTCCGTCATTCCCTGCTCTGCCAAGGTCTTGTCAGCATTCTGGGCAGGCTAGAAAGCTTCTCTTTCTTCAGGGATGTGGGGCCAGTGGTGGGCCTTTGCACATGTATATTTTGTAGCCTTTTCTAAGTTTTCTTACATGGCAAAAATCTTTGTAGTGCTTTTTACTTTAAACAAGATCTCTTTTTGATGTTGTTTCTTCCTTTCCTCTCAGGAAACCCACTCCCTTGTATATTTGAAACAAGCTGAGATGCAGCCAATTGTATTAGTTCGGGCTGAAACAAAAAATGCATAATGAAACACTGGATGTGTGGTGTGAGTCCAAAACAAATGGTCACTAGCAGAGCCAGCAAAAACCTGCAAGCACAGTCTGCAAAAAAGGAAAAGCTTGAACTCTACCTGTGGTGTTCTGCATTTTTCCAAGGGGAAAAATGAACTTTGGAGTTTAGAGAGCTTGAGAAGAAACACTGGGGCACTGTGCCTTTTTTAATATATTTGTGAATTGTGATGATTCTTGCCTTTTTTGTGTGTGTATGTGTGTGTGAATACAGTATCTGTAAGTGGGAGAAGGTGTTTTATCTCCTAACCTGTATTCTCAAAGCACAGCAGTTTGGGTTTTATGTGCCAGATGTCAGTGCGCCCTGATTTTTCAGGCAGTTGGGATTAAAGCTTCCCTGTATCAGAGAGGTGTTAGAAGGATAACTCCATTAGTGCATGTGGAAATCTGGTACTGCAGTGATAAAGACCCTGTAAATATTTACACAGACAGGCGAGCTCATGGAAATTTTACATTATTAGCTTAACATCATTACAAGGAAGTAGTTGAGAAAGTCAGCGGTATATTATATTCGCTTTTATTTTTAATTAAACATTGACAACATATCTGGTGCTGCCTCAAGCCACAAGATTCAGAGGGTCACTACTCTAAATATTTTACAATCTGCAGGGAAATATCAAGTCTCAAGCAAAGAAAAAAGTAACCTAGCTGCTATAAGAATAAATCTTGCCAGTCAGACCTTATACACTTTTGCGAGTTAATAAAATAGTGGGTAAAGAACAACTAGAGGATATAATTTATTTGGACATTCAAAAACCTTTTGATAAACACCCATACAAGAAATTGTTAAGGAAACTTGGTAACCATAAAGTGAAAGGTAAAGTCCTGTCATTGATTAAAATCTGGTTATAAATTAGTATGAATAAATGGCCAATTCTGCTAGGGAAAGAGATTAATAATGAGGTGGCCTAGAGAGCAGGACTCAGACCAATATTGTTTAATGCTTTATTAATAACCTGGGGGTGAATAGTGAAGTGGCAAAAGTTGATGTCGATAGGAAAATACTTAGCTTAGGTCAGGAGCAACTTCAGAAGAATTTAATAAAATGGCAGGACCACGTGCAGAAGTATGAGGGCAGCTTGGAAAGTACCTTCAAAACCTACAGCAGCGCTCCCATGCCTCCTGGCACGTAGGCCTGTCCCACGTCTCTACAAAGGTAAGGGTAGCTAAACTGAGGACAGGCAGATGTTTCCGAGCATCTCAAGCATTTTTTTCACTTCTCCCAGTTGCTGGCCCGGTCCCCTAGTTCATTATGCCAGGATGAAAGACTGAGCTCCCATATGGCAATCTCTACTAGTCTGTGAATAAGAGCCTCACAGTCCCCTCCAGTAATGGTTTAAAAAAGCTGCTGTGAGTTACCATGGCTGATTCTTCCCTGAGGACATGCCAAAGGCTCTAGGTCACCTCTCACAGGCATTTAAAAAATAACGTGTTTGGTCTGATGAGAGTGACATGGCAGCAAGCCCCAAGTCCACTTAGTCTAAGTGCTGCCTGGCACCTGGAAAAACAAAATCTGCCAGCACAGCTGGGGTGCAAATATCTATATGCAAATAATAGTCACATCATCTAGCGTGTAACGGGGTAAAAGCACAGGCAGCTGCCTGAATTTACTGTCACTGAGCATTGGGGTGAGTTGTTTCCTCTGGGGCTTCCCACTGATTTCACTCTTGCGATGTGGCTTTGTCTTGCTGGATCATGTGGCTGTGGGCTGTAGCATCGCGACCTGGTGCAGACCTGAATTCACATTGCAAGTGGTTTGCTTGAGAGTGGAATGCAGACAAACGCACTTAGCAGCAGTCTGGATGACGTTTGATGGTATCTTTGTGTAATCTCAATGCTGCCAGTCCTCTGTTCAACTGTTCCATCTTCTCCACTGGGCCACCCAAACACAGTGCGGGCTTCCATGGCTTGTGAAGGTAATGTCATTCATGGAAATTCAAGCAGCTGTTTTTCACAGGGATTTATTATTGTTTTGTTTTTAGCCAGTAGGTCATTTCCAAGGATACTATTCTGGAAAAGAAAGCAACTCATAAAGAAAGATTTTAAAAAATCCTCTTGATATGACTTGTAAAGTATTTTGAAGTACCAACCACAAAAGAAATTGGATTTAAATCCCCTCTTTCATCTGATGATTTATATTACACTGGAAATGCCCTGTGTCCCCAGCATCGGGACCCCAGAGTAGTAGGTGGGGTGCCGGAGCTGCTCACAGAGGGCTCTGTTCCCAAAGGGAACGGGACGGAGTCATACCCTGGGTGGGAAGTGTCAAATCCAAGTGCAAGTGAGAAATTACTCCTCTCTGACCCTGTAGCACCCAGGAGACAACCCAGGGCTCCCTCCTCTCAGCAAATCACACTGCCTTGCCTTGTCCCCATGTTTGTCATTCAATTCAAGCTCTTCATGGCTTGTGGGCACTCTTTGGATTCTTACTTTTACTTCTTTTTTTTTTTTTTTCTTCATCTGAAACGAAAAACCATACACACATGTACATAATATCCATTCAGCTAATAAACAATAACTTAATACTTTAACACAGGGGTAGTGGGCTCCAGGTGTGAATAGGCTTTGTTTGTGGAGCGTTATGAATTGACGTCAAATGAGAACGTGCTCAGAAGCGAAGGAACAGCTTCAGCAGCATGGGGTGTGTGTAACCAGGGCTTCTGCCAAGGATCAGGTTTTTGCAGGGTGGGGGTGTGTGCTGTATTTGCTGCTGAGCCTGGGGCACGATTCTCTGGCCATGGCTCGCTGAGTTATTATGGGAAGCAAAATGTTCAGGCAACATCACGGTAACATTTGCAATTAAGTATGATACTACATGAGCATAGCGCACAGTCATGCAAATGGGAAGGTTACTGAATGGCTTGGGGTTGATGGTTTAGAATTGCTGTATTACCATCACTTTCTCCATGAGTACCATCCAAAGAAAAGCTTTGGGAGCTTGTTCTGAGGAATCAGGATAGGCCAGAGTCTCAGACAACCCACGGCTCTGGGCAGCTGCAGCATTAAAGCAAGAAATGCTAAAACTCAAGTATTTAACTTCAAACTGCCGAGGCAGAGCTCTGGCATTTCCCTGGGAGCGGCTGGAGCGGCTGCCAGCAGAGAAAATGGTGCTTTCTCAGGCCTGGCCTCCTCTGCCTCCTCCTCTTCTTCCTCCGGGCTTTTGAGGGCTGCAGCGACCGAGCCACTTCCAGCAGGGCAATGCTGATTCCTTTCCTCGTGGCTCCCAGAACAATTAGCAAAGGCTGGCATTTTGTTAATCCAGGCATAATTAATCACCACCAATGTTTTTATTTTTATTCTTATTCTTCTGTTTCCATAGTCTTGAAGAGCTTCAGGAGCTGTGAGCTTTTATACGTTGTTGTAGAAGATACCGATGCAGATATTTTTCCAGGCCATACAATCCCCTGCAGCAGTACTAGTTTTTTAGAGGGCCCAAACAATTTTGTATTAAAATCAGGACAGAAATACAACAGTCAGACTGGAGAGGTACAGAAGGATGTTTTCTGAATCTTAGTTGTTCCAGCAGCAGAGAGTAATGGAAAGGATTAGGAGCAGAGTATTTTGTACTCAGAAGACGATTTCTTGCTTGTCTACCAGTTCACAAAGACATGGCAAAGAGGAAGCCCTGGATCTGTAATTTATTCCTGCACCTTTGGTTTCTACCGCCAAGGGTGCTGGCAAGATAATCACAGTAGCGGTTCTTAGAGATGGGAATGTGGTACTTCCTACCCAAGACTGCATCCACAAAAGATGTCAGGTCACTTTACAGCTTTTCATTTGAATAGACAAGATGTTTGAATTGTTTCTCAGAGTCACTTAAAAAAAAAGGCATGTGAAAATGTCAGAGAATTTCCTCTCTCCCTTTCCCACCCAGATACAAAATCAAATAAAAGCAAACACATGGGACAAATATGAGCACAGCCCCCTCTGCACGTATTCTCTGTGATACACAGACTGCTTCCAGATGTATGGATTAGACCTCATCCAACTACTGCTTAAAGCTCAGCCTTAGTATATCGATTGAATACTCACCAAGTCAGAAACTTCTGGGAAAACTAATGCACTTGATGGTCAGGCTCCCACCTTCTGCTGTGATACTGGTTGCTGCGTCTGTTCTGTGGCCCCATTGCCATCTCTTCATTCCAGTTAGACCATTTTCAAGCCTGCTAAAGTATAGATTTAAAGTCCTTGGAGTGTAATTAAAAATGAAAAATAAAATAGGCAAGGGTTTTTTTGTGTTTTGCCTGAATATTTTTTAATCAACTGTTGCTATAGTGTAGTATAGTGTAGTGTAGCCTTGACAGCATGAGCAATGAAGTACACTCATGGTGAAAAAACACAACATCAATACTGCAGCATACATAAAAACCCAACTGCCAGCTAAAGACAGAGTGTTTAAAAGCACTTCAGGATCTGCACTCTGAAACGGTTCACAGTTTTCACACATCATGTGGATGAACATCTCATGTAACTACTTTCGGTGATTGAATATTTGTGTGTGTAGACCAGAGATGAGAATTTTCAGAGATAAATATGCCTGCAGTAATGGTAAGTACATGGCCAATAGGACACTGCTCTGCCTGGGCAGGGCTCATGCCCTATGTTGTAGCTGTTCTGACTGTATAACATGGTGCTTGGCATTTTTGGCCGTGATTCCAATCCTGACATGCTTCAGTACTGATCTCTTACTTTTGAGTGCCATTGGTATAAGACTAGACCAAGGTTCTTGGGGCTATAAATGTAGAGGAGGCACCTCGGCATTGCAACAGCCAACTTTATAGAGTTGTGTCACTTATAGGAGTTTTATCTTCACGTTGTGCACTAGAGGAGCCAAGAGGGAGAACTGCCTACGGATGGGGATCAGGACAACCACCAGGCCGAGAAAAGAGCTACTTAAGCTTGTCAGCAAGTATAGAGTGCAATATAGAGGTGGGTGCCTGGCTTATGGCCGAAAGGAGATGCCTCTCTGCCTCCCTGAGTCAGGGCAGCCACCCCTGGGCAGGTGGTTCCTGTGGAAGATGAGAGGCTGAGGCTCTGTACTGCTACCTCATGGTATAACCTGGTGGTTAGGATTGTCCTGCCATCCAGGAGACCCACACACCTGAATCCCTGTATTGCCTGATCAGAGTTTGTCCCTTGTCCCTCACCTCTTACTGCGGTACTCTGACAAGACAGTACAAGGTGAGATTCCCTCCAACATGACTACTGATGATAGGTTGTGTATTAAAAACTTTTACAGAAAATATTCTGTAATCCGTTGGGGGTTTTTTTGTTTGGTTGGTTGTTTTTGTTTGTTTGTCTTTTATCGGCTGCTATGTAAGAGAATTGAGAATCATTCCCCGGTTAAATGATGAACAGAAGAAAACAGAGACGCACACCACACACATTTCCAGCAGTTGGGGCAGGTTTATCTCCTAACGACACAAAAGCTGGATTTAAAGGCCAGTCTGCTGATGTCGGCCTTAGGAAAATAAATGCGGGGATTCACCCCGGGGGAGATGGCCAGCAGCGCTCTGCAGGCCGCAGAGTCAGGCCTTCCCCGGGGGCTCACAGCCTTGGCTGGTGGAGACTGACCTGCCCAGGGGGTTTGGGCACCTCTGGGTTACAGGTCAAAAGGATTTCTGAGGATTTTTCAGGTTCTGAAGGTTTCAGGTGCTTAGGGAGGTGGTTAATGGCTACATCTCTCCATGGAGGTGTTTTTCTCACAGCGTTTTGCAGATGCCTTATGGAAGAACCCTCAGGAGGATGTGGTTACACTTTGCGGAGGGCTTTTTATTCCCACCTTTCTCTAAAGCAGAATAGATACCAGCCAATAAAGTCAGCAGCATTGCTTTGCCAGTAGAAAAACTGTATACTTGTGTAAAAAAGCCCTTTATTATTCATAAAATATTTTGTGGTGATTTGGCTCTATTTTTCCTGAGAATTAAAAAAAAATGCTGTTATTCAGGAAAGAAACAAACAAAAGAAAAACAAACAAACCCCGAACACCTTAAAAATTGTTTTAGTCCTCAAATGTAGGTCAAAGACTGGAGCAACCTTTGAATCTAGCAAAATCACATTATCTCAACTGCTTTTCCAGAAATGCTGCAAATTCTATATTCTTTGAGCACCCCAATGGGCTGAAAATACTCCTGAGAGATTAGTGGGCTCTCAGCTACTGCCTCAATTCATAGAAATTAAACCTTCCATCATCTGGTTTTTATATTTGGAAAATGTCAGCTATACTTCCTATCACATATATTGTTGCTTCAATGCACTGAGCCTTCTGTGAATTTCAAAACACATAACTCAGCTCTCAAGCATTTCTTTTGTAAATATTGATAATGGTTTCAAGTTCTTTATTAAATAACTTTTTAATGAGTTTGAGGACAAAGAACTATTTTTTCACAGTCTCACAAAGATAAGAATCATAACATATCTTTCTGTACCGTGGAACACATGGTTCTCAATACCTCATTGTGCAGCATAGGTTTTCCTCCCTTTTAGAAAGTTTGCTTTAACAAAAAAAAGCCCCACAATTCTAAGAAATAAAATCTTAGAGGCCATACTAAAATGTCACAAATTGCATGCCAATACCATGTGACAGCTTTGCAGGTCAGTGTGTGCTGGAGTTTGGAGCAGCATTAGAAAACTCCCTTTACCCTTTTAATCCAACAGCAAGAACTACAAAATGCCACCATCACTCCTTAACAAGGTTCAATGTATAGACCTCTCCTTGCTCAGCATTATTTATTGCCTCTGTTTTTACCAGAAAGGATCCCTATGTATACACTTAGGATCGAAGACAATAAAATATTATGGCGAGGTTCACCAGGGGAAGTTTCCAGGGAGAGGTTTTTTATCAGTTTACAAGCGTGGTCAAAGTCCTGCAAGGGAGTTCCTCTTTGGAGCAGGCTGTAAACAATTTACATGGGGAGGTAGGAGGAAGTCTTTAGGGTGCCTTGAAAAATATTAAGTTATGGAAGTTCTGACCTCTGTCTTCTAGACCTGGCCCAGAGGACTGATGTTTACTAGCAAGCATGCAGCTCTCTAGGAAACTGCATACCGGCAGTGGAAGTTGAGTTATTTTTTTAATACATTTCAATTACAAGTTGGACTAGGTAGCGGTATACTAAATCAAATATGCTGTACAACTAATTTTCTCTATAAAAAACCAAATGTTTACCTTTGAACTTAAAAATGTTGCCTTCAGGCATATAGTATTCCAGCCAGCTGTAGTTTAAACACATAGTGCAGGTTCTGTAGCTTGCGTCTTCATTCAACACTCAAGATCATTCATGTTTGCAAAGTGGAATTAAAAGCCAACTAGGAACAGATTACTGGTCCCCTGATATTAGCCTTTCTTCTCACACATTCCCTCAAAGGCTTTCAGGTCTAATAACAACATTTTCCTGTGCTGGTCCTATTGACGGCTTGAAACCTTAATGATGATTCATTTGAAATGTAAATAATTGGTCTTATTTGCACATTTATTCAAGGGAATTTGAATTGAATCGTTTATCTGTGACACTACAAACAGGTCAAGAGATAAACAAGGACATTTAGGTGATTTTAGATGGTGTTTTAAGCCTGGGCAATGGCTGGATATGTTGCCAAAACGGTGCTTTCCCCAAAGGCTGAGAAGAGACATCTCAGCCTCTCCAGTATCCACAAGTTTTTCGTGTTAAAATTAAATACAAGGGCATGTATTAGCCCTGCTGGTTGTTTTTAGTTTGTTTGAGGGCTTTTTTTTTTTTCCCCACTCAGGATGGCAACAAAGCCAAAGAACAGAACGTCTCTCTTAAACATGTAACCAAAAGATAAGGGTTGGGAAAAGAGCTGTTGTTGATTACTGGATAGCAGGTTCTTATTTGCATCTATTGTTTTAATGATGCTGAGACTTGGCTGCAGTGTTTAGGACATGTTAGGGCACCAAGAACATTCCAAAGGTATCTTTTCAGCCGTTTCCAGTTAAGGAGTATATATTAGAGTTGTGAATTAGAAGAACTATTCAATCTTCCATCTTTGTCACTGTGCCAACACACGGGAAATGACCTCGTCCTAAAAGCTGAGCACCTGCAACTCTCATTAAGTTCCATCTAATATCACCCATTGCTTTTCAGACTCTGAAAAGGGCCTCTTACAAACTACCTGCTTCAAATTCCCTGGGGATTTATTGGCTCAGAACACAGATTACTTGTCTTGGTATCAGGGATTTCCTTTCTTTTGAACAGGAACATAAAAACACAAAGAACGCCTAAACTCAAGTAATGTGAAAATATTGTGTTTGATTCCGACCCATACATTCAAAGTTACAGCTGAATGTCTGACTTTAACTTGAAATGCGATGCCTTGACTCTGCATATGATCTTATGGCATATAAAATGTTTGGAAGCCTTTGAAAAAACGAAAATATTCTTGGCTTTGGTTCTGCTCTTATTATTATGCTTTCTTTAATGCATTTATAGTTGGCTCAATAGATCTTTACATTTATCAAGCTTGGGTAGCCAATTTCAGAACTCACGAAATCTGTGTCGTTACTGATTGTAATGGTAGTACACTGTCAAGTCTGTTGTGCACTTTACAGATGATATATCTTTAGGTGAGAGGATCCTCAGACATAAATGGCGTAGTTCAAAAGCTTGAAGCCTTTCCATTTTATTTCAGTGACATGCAAGACTAAAAATTTGAAACGCTGAGCCCTTCTTTCCTAAGAGGTGAGCAGTAAAGTACAGGCACCTGAAATGTTACACTGGCCTGAAATTGCCCTACTTTCACCCTTTTAAATTCAGACAAAGCAATAAAATTTAATGTGTACATGCACTTACTGCATTAAAATTAATGGTTTCACTTCCAGACTGATTACTGACCACAACCTTAAATGAAATTAGTTCTCCTAGAAGTTAATACAGATTTTTAGACATAGTAAAAATGCAACATAGAGAGCAATGAAAATTGCATGCTAAATGTGCCTTAGTGATCTCAGGGGTTTTTGATAGGTCCTGACAAGAAATAATCTCTGAGCTCTGTTGAACAGCTGACTCAAGTTTGAGTTAAAAGGAAAGAAATATCAGTTGTCTTGAAAGGTTTAAATGTAATCCGTTCTAATGAAGAATATTTTTTTCCATTGCTCTGTGTTCACTTTTAATCCTATCAGAAGTCTTCTGTAAGAACACCTAAGCAACTTTGTACGTGCCTAATTTTAAACAACAGATCATACATTCACCGAGCATGTTCAGCAATGTTCTCCCAGGGCTGACTTTTGTATTATGAGAGTAAAACTTTAAAGCACATAATTAGTTAGCAGTCAGAGCTAGCTGGATATGAGTGGAAGCGAAGAGCTTGAAATCAGACCAAATTACTAGTCACAGAATTTGCAGAGCCTGCAAGCTTATGGTTCCATGAAGCCAGATGCTGTGTGGCTCCTGGAAGGAAACAGTCCCTATCCCACAGCCATGTGAAGTATGAATCAAGGGGAATGAACATGTTCTCAGTCAAGACTTTAAATGATGGGAAAAGGTATCTGAACTAGGATATGACGGGAAAACTTGGTGTCAAATAACCTTGTATTGTAATTTCACTGGGGCACCATAAGCTTTGAAGTCAAAGCTGGTTGTACTGAATGCTGTCTGTGCTCACAGTCCTCTTCAAAAGTTGGCAAAGTACTATCTTCACAGGTAGTCATGATGAACAGTTAAAGTATGATGGCGTTGTGTTGATATGTGGACTGTTTAATACACTTGCAGCACTTTCTAATCTTTCCTCAGTTTTGCATTCATTATATGTGCTCATAATAGATAAGCAAAGTTGTAAAATGTGAGTTGTGTTTCAAACTTCGCAGAAACATCAAGAATATCGGGGCTTTCCCTGTGCTTCTTCTGTCTAACATGTTGATAGACATACAAACAGGCTACATGCTTGGCAATCGACATCTAGCAGCCTTTGCAAGTTTAGCAATCAACATTTGGAAAGTTGGCAGAACCAAGCTTGGGATTTGGATTACAGATTTTTCACAAGGTGTGCAGTTGTCCTAGGCAAATAAAGCCCTCCAACCCCATAAGGAGCTTTAGAGTAGGCAATTACTTTAAAGGGCAACCATTTAAAGGACACTGAAAGCCTCACAAAGTTTTACAGCCCTGTGGCAAGACCTTCTGGCTCTTAACTGCCAAACTCGAACCAATGCTAACAGTCTGCCTCATAAGGGAAAAGATACCCTGATGGATGTTCTTGATCCTACACACAGTTCAGCAGTTGGGGATCTCTGGTTGGAAGAGTATGGGTATTTTTCTTTAGTTTTTTTTCTGTTAGTTACCCATCAGGGAAAAAAGTTGTGTAAGTAACCCTGTATACTCCCTTAATATGAGCTCCACGGTGGTGCCAGAGAACAAAAGTGTCTTTATATTATATGGTAACCATGGACCAAAGGACATATTCCTGAGCCTAATCACCGTATGTAAGAAAGGCAGCATGGTAGCTAGGACCCAGAGGGAAGAAGCCCACGGAAGTTCTTTTGTAGACTGTTTTCTTGTGGAATGGATTCAACAACGATGCTGCCGAGCAGCTAATGCTATGTTTACGTTCCTGTTCTTCTTTTAACCCAAACCCTCTTACGTAAAAGGAGACTCCAACACACTAACCTGGTGCTTCTTGCCTGAGGCGATGAACCTAGCAATTTCATCTATCAGCTACAGCAAACCACAGCACGCTTTTCTAAGCTTAGCTTGTTATTGTCTTTTAGGCTGCAGAATAACCCAGGGCAATGGAACAGTTACTGGCACTATAAATGTTTTCAGACACTGAAGCTAGTAATTTGCAACCTTATTTGAATTAAATTACCTCTTTAAGAGAGTCTGAAACCGGATGACTTCATATAATTCATTATGTTTAAGAAGGTGGTTTAGTGTGGCAAGTTAAAACCCATTAAATTGCTCTGTAGTTTTCTTGGCTGTGGTTGTTTTTCTTAAGTGAAAGTAATTAAACATAAATATTTACTAATATCCCAGGCTGTGAAACTCTATAGCCAGTAAGAGGAACAAGGAGAAGCGAGCCAGCATTGGCTTTTTACGTTAATACCCCACGCTGGCTGAAACGTGCTTGCTGACTTTTCTACAAACTGAGCTGGCCGATGTGAAGCTCTGGTGCGGAATTCAGAAGCTGAGCAGCTGAATTTATTTAAACAAGGGAAGGAAACCACTACTCGGATACAATCTTCTGTCGTTGTTTTTATATACACAGGGTTAATGCAATGGGCTGTAAGATACCATGAGTAAATTGGCTTTTTCCCTACTCATATTGTCTAAAGACCTGCTCTAAAAATCTGTGGGTGTCAATGGTAAAAGCCCCACTGAGTTGCACGGGTCCTGAATCAGGGCCGTGCTGTCACAATCGCTGTAGATGAGCACGGGTGAGCCCAGCCACAGCGGGAGCGCTGCCTTCTCCTGCCCCGGCCACCCCTCCACACTGCTGCTGAACCATCTCCCTCCAGCCAGCATGAACGTTGCTGCGGCTGCGTGAGGAACCAATACCAGCAAATACTGAGCAGGGTTGGTGCTGCCAGGTTGACTTAAGGTTTCTGTTGTTGCAAAGCAAAAGCTTCCCCTTGCTGAGCTACTGTTAAGCTGGTGAGATGGCAGGCACCGATAGAGGCAGCAAACTGTGTTAGTCTAAATAATATAAAGTCCCAATATGTATGTTCTTGAAGGGCCTGTCAGAATGCCAGTGAATGGGTCCAGACTGGCCCAATGTGCCCAGTGAACATCTCAGGGTTAATGCTCCAGCTGAGACTCCTTCAGGCCTAATTTCTAGGGGCAGGTATATGGGTCTTAGCCTTGAAATACTGCTCTCTACTCTCTCTTTATACTGCATTTGAAACTAAGGGGCCTCTTGTAACTCTTTAGGGCTCCAAGGTAATGGAATGAAGCAAAATTTTTTTTTTTACTGTAGTACTTCACTAAGTTGTTCTACGGACAGATTTTGCCCTTTCTGCACAGACTAGGTCCACTTCATGCTTATAGTAAGACCTTTCTTCCCCAGCATCTGGTAAAAAGATTCTCATAAAAGACTTAAGTCCTACATTGACAGAAAAATACAAATCTGCTTAGCTTGAAGAAGATATCAATAGCTGGCCCAGAGGCACTATTGCCAGAATGAGGTACTGTACACCATGAAAAATAGCAACAAAGCCTTAAAGCAGATGGTGATTAGGGATGGACATATGCCTGATCCTCCAGCTTCTCTGTACCTGCTGCTTTCTGTCTCACGCATGGTGAGACATGAGGGCAGTCGGTGCCTCGCAGCTTCAGGCTGGGTGGCTCTGCCTTGACAGAGCAGGGGGCACGAGAGGGTCTCCCAGCCCCGAGGATGGGTGTCAAACCCTCTGCCCCCAACGCATCACCCAAGCTGCTGCGGTGGCGCACCCTGAGGCCACAGCAGCACCCCTCAACTGAGGACTCGGTCAAACAGCTTCATTAAAAATAACATGAAGTTCTCAACCCAAGGAGCTTGGCTGGAACACGTGTGGGGCAGGGAGAAAGCTTGAATTACATGGACAGGGGAGGTTTGTTAGCAAACTCTTCAGCTGAGCTTTTACCCAGAGATCTTGTTGCTGCATGTTTAATACTGCTGATGTTGCTGGGTTTTTTTTAAGACAGACGAGGAACACTAAGATGTCACATTCATATTTGCCATCCACATCGACCCAGAACAGACTGCAGCAGGTTTGTCTGACAGGGTGCTCAGCATGCAGGTGAAGAGGATTAAAACGGGAAAATTAATTTGTAGATTTTTTTTTTCTTTTTGTCCTGTGAAGTAACAGCCCTGTAAACTATCTTACCTGTCCAGCGAGGAGGTGTCACATGAAGAGTGACGCTGGACTCGTCCCCCGCTCCCTGCCAACCCCTCGGAAGACACACTGTGAGGGTTCACGTCACCCCTGGACCAGTATTTCCTTGCATCTCTTGCCAAGCAGAGTGGCAGCTCACGCAAAGCATGCTGTTAAGACACATGATGTATTTCACTCATGGTTAAGTCCAAAACCTTTTGCCAAGAACGAGCTTGTTAAAAGCTGCTTTAGTCAGAAAGATGAAATACTAAGCTGCCTGCCTTTACTAGACACTAGCTCATAGGAGCTGAAACTCCAACATTTTCCTTTGGAATAAGCTGGCTGGATCATTTCAGTCTTTTGGGGGTACAAGGTGCAAAGAAACTGCCAAAACAATTGCAAAAATGAGTTATATACATGGCTGGGAAGCAATCTGTGTGTTCTGCTGGAAGAGGTTGCCCCACGCGTACTCGCAGCTCTGCCCCACCAGCCGGGCGCCCACAGCTCCAGCCCTTCCTCCTCCTCAGGCTCCTCATGGGCCGTTCCCTGATGCCCTGCACCAGCTCGAGATGGGCAAAACCTCATTTAACACTGGGCCCCTGCTCTTTTTGGCAGCACTATAGTGATGGGCTAATTTTTCTGCCAGTACAGATTGACAGTAAAAGAGAACATACGACATTTGCTGAGGCTGTTGGATGTATAAGAAGAAAACCCGTTAAAACTGTATTTATTGAATTGACAAGCCCTTATCTAATTTATAAATTAGTCAGCCAGAGTGCCCTTCAGCCATATTACCCTAGGCTGAATTTTTGTCAGATTTTCGTCACTGGTTCAGCAGGATTTGATCAAATTAGTACCTGGAAAGCAAATTGCCGCCAAAAAAATCAGGTCCGAAAGTGATAATTCAGTAGATGTGTTTCTATCTGAAGTATTACTAAGCAAATACCCAGAGTCAGGCTTAGCACTTTTATTTGAAATCTGGAAGGCAGCTTCCCATAGCCTGAGACCGTAGTCATCTCCTTCCGGCATGTAGAGTACTCGTGGAGTCTGAGATGCTTCATTTAGGAGCGTGCTCAGATTTAACCCTTCCTATTCGTACAGGAGAAAGAAACAAGTGGAGCAGCCCCTGGATGGTTTTCAGACACGAGAAGGGAGCCTGCACAGTTGCGCTAAAGCTGTCAGCGAGTGTGGGAACCGGCTCAGCCCGGCATAGATCTGGGCTCCGCACCCACGTTCCTGTGCCAGCGCGGTGCTGCCGAGCAAGCCCTGGCCTGCTGCATGCAGCCAGTGTGCCATATGAACTGCTGTGGTGTTGCTGGACAGAACAGAGATAAAAATCTCTGCTAAGCCTGAGAAAATATTCATGTATTTATGTCCTGGGCAGATTTGGTTCCTAGTGCTGCCTAATAGAGAGCGAAGCCGCTTTTTTTTTTTTTTCTCTTTACTCGTTTTCTCATCCAAAGGCTCTAACAAACCCTCGCTAGATGTATCAAATCTGATGCCAGCGAATCTGGTGATTTATGTACTTTCGGGGGTTCCTCCGCAAATTTATCCTATCCTTTTATTCTAATTGCTGTGGGTATTTTGGTCTGCAACGTAATTAAACCAAGCAAATCCAGGAGAGAGACGAAAAGGATAAAAGTTTCTTTCCATTGCATTTAATTGGGAGTTTCCCCACAACCTGTGTGGCAGTAATAGGCTTAGAGTCTTATTTGTACAGTAATGCTTGATTTACTTGTTTCTCCCCTTCTTCCTTTCTCTTCCCATGGTGGCACATTATTGTTTCAAACCGCTGATCTTTGCTGTGGTCTCTTGTTTCCCACAGCTTGCATTGCTGGGATGTTTACTTCCTGGATTTAATTCTAATTTAGCTACTACACTAATCCTTAAATAAATCTTTTTCAGTTCAACTCTTTCCCTTAACCCTATACACCAATGTTTACACTAATTTAAATAGGCAGGATATTAGATTAAAGTTAATTGAGGGAGTCAACATACTAATCCAGTTTCTACAGGTTTACACTCCTGAAGAAAATATTAAGAGCGGCCATAAAAATTCCCCTTTCTCATACTCAGAGTGAGGGAGAATACATTTGGAGAGTGGCCCACTATTAGGTTTTGGAACCCAAGTATCATAAGTTTTGCAAATTGTCAAACATAATGTAAGACAATACACAGAGCTAAGCTGAATTCTCTCTCATTTCAAGACTGACAGCTCAGGAAAACAGTCTGAACATAGCTGGAGAAACTACAGGTTTCCATGAGAGAGAATGACAACATATTATCACAGTATAACAATCCATATAGTATTTACAAACAGTACAACTGAAATGGGAAAAAAAATCCCAACAACTTGAATTAAATGTTTTGAATGTTATGGTTTTTTAAAGAGACAAGACTGATTTTTTTAAAAAACAGCTAATCTAGCAGTCCAGTTTCCAGCTCGCAAGTTTAGATCAGCATCTGTTGGTGTAAATTTTCACCTACAGTTAGTTATGTGCAAGTATAATCTAAAGCAGATAAGCATATAATACAGTGATATCTAAATGACAAAAACATAATCAGATTTAATATAGACCGAAAAAACACCACTCAAACATTTAAAAAATTCTGTTCCACAGCCTTTTTTTTTGGTCTAAATATAAGTTTATCCATCTCCTGGATGTGCTGCAAGCTCTAGTTATTTTCTTGCATTGTGAGGGAATGGAAGGCTATGATGGGAGCAATTTTTCTGGTTGGTACTTTTTGTGATTTAACATTGTCACTGAGATAGCAACATCAAGTAATAATTTAATTATATTCTATATTGCACAGGTGCATAAGAAAATGGTTCATGAGTATTTTACTGCAGCTGTGTATTTCATTTCCATCTTTAAGAGTGAGAAAAGTGCCTAGCAATGGAGGGAATGCAGAGCTACATTTAAAATAAACACAGTTAATTCTACTCTACAAATTGATACCTATGAAATGTCTCCTTTTGAAAACTCAAAATCCACTTTTGACACAAAAAACTGGAGTTCCTGGAGCTGAAAGCCACATGGAGTCACATCCCTCTCCTCTTAAGCTGCAAACATCTACCTTTCTTTCATGTCCCCCTGAAACGAGTTGGGTGCTGACTTACACCAATTAATAACATGACCCAGGGTGAAAATCAGCAGTGAATAGCAGCAAATCAGTTCTGAACTGCTATCAATCTCTTGTCCATGGCCCATGCACATATTTATGTAATAAATTCAGTCACTGTAGAATGCCGAATCCTGTTAAACCCTGAGTGCTCTGGGGCAGAAGTTGTAGCTTTTCCCTGCCAGGTAGGTGTTTACGAGCCTGGTAGCACCAGAAGCGTTTCTGGAGCCCACAAACATAATTTAGCTGCAGTAATGCCTGCCTTGTGCCGACATGTGTTACACGCAATTGTAAAAAGGAAAAAAAAGTTTAACAGCTTAGCCACAAAGGAATGTTTATATCTGATTACACTAACTGCTAATTTAATGGTAGTTAATCAGCAGCGTGTAATACAAGCTGAGCAGCCCAATGGATTTATTGATGAGTGGCATTTAAAGTTGTTGTTAGAAAACCGGCACAGTCATTACATTAAACAAGCAGGCACGGGGCCGTATCAAACCGCAGTGCATTTGCTGAGGGAAAATTTCTGCTTCAGCTTTCCAGTGCTCCAAGTCCCAAATTTCTCCAAATTTACACTGACCCAATAGGCCAGTGTGCAAGCCGCAGGCCCAGTCCTGCACAGCACAGAAGACATCCCCTGAGGTTGACACCAGTAAGCATCATGTTGCTGGGATGGGCGCTGAGTTTCAGAGAAAAGCAGCAAGACCTGGACAGGCTGGAGAGTTGGACGGGGAAAAATTGAATGAAATATAACAAGGGCAAGGCTAGAGTCTTGCATCTGGGTAGGAACAACCCCAGGTTCCAGTATAGGTTGGGGAATGACCTGTTAGAGAGCAGTGTAGGGGAAAGGGACCTGAGGTCCTGGTGGACAGCAGGATGGCCATGAGCCAGCACTGTGCCCTTGTGGCCAAGAAGGCCAATGGCATCCTGGGGTGGATTAGAAGGGGGGTGGTTAGTAGGTCGAGAGAGGTTCTCCTTCCCCTCTACTCTGCCCTGGTGAGACCTCATCTGGAATATTGTGTCCAGTTCTGGGCCCCTCAGTTCCAGAAGGACAGGGAACTGCTGGAGAGAGTCCAGCGCAGGGCAACAAAGATGATGAAGGGAGTGGAGCATCTCCCTTATGAGGAAAGGCTGAGGAAGCTGGGGCTCTTTAGCTTGGAGAAGAGGAGACTGAGGAATGACCTCATTAATGTTTATCAATATGTAAAGGGTGAGTGTCAGGAGGATGGAGCCAGGCTCTTCTTGGTGACAACCAATGATAAGACAAGGGGTAATGGGTTCAAACTGGACCACAAGAGGTTCCACTTAAATTTGAGAAGAAACTTCTTCTCAGTGAGGGTGACGGAACACTGGAACAGGCTGCCCAGGGAGGTTGTGGAGTCTCCTTCTCTGGAGACATTCAAAACCCGCCTGGACACCTTCCTGTGTAACCTCATCTGGGTGTTCCTGCTCTGATGGGGGGATTGGACTGGATGATCTTTTGAGGTCCCTTACAATCCCTGACATTCTGTGATTCTGTGAAAAGCATGTGCCCCCCCAGAGCCCTTGTGCTGCTCCTACCCACCTTCAGCCACTGGAGCAAAAAATACCGTGAACAGCACATTGCCAGGGCTGCCACTGGAGGCTTAAATACTGGAGTGGGATTTTTATTCTTCCTCCTTCAGGTGTGCCTGTGCCTCTCCACGCCAACTACAGGTCAATATAGGCTGCAAGGGGCACATTTCTTCCCCTCTGGAGTCAGTGGGGGCTGAGGAATGGATGCAGCCCCAGCAGCTGGACAACCACATCCCTTCCCAATGTGTGAGCCTGCCTATGCCTGGGCTGAGGGGGGCTGATTTAAGGGAGAGGGAAAGAAAGGTACAGCCACCTCAACCCCTCTGGCAAGTATTGATTTGCCTGGATGCACACCCTTCACCTCCCCACACCTGACCCATATAGCTGCTGTGTACCACACAGCTCGCTTTCCTTGGGACGAAATATGAGCAAAGGGAGTTTGCAAAGCAGCGCTGGAAGCAGATTCCCACAGCGTGCATCCATGCCCGAGATCAAAAAGCAAAGAAAAGCTTTTTAAACAAGTTCAGACTGAACCTTTTTACTCATAGAGGCATCTCCAAGTGGCCACTGCTCCCTGGTCCCTCCAGCATGCCGCAGCATCCAGCTATTCGCCTCAGCCTCCTGACCCTTTGGCCAGCTGAAATCATCCAGAGATTTTGCTACTCCTGACTTGGCTGGGATGAGGCCAGCTGCCAAGTGAGAGGCATCTGTAAAGAAGCAAAAAGTTGAAAATTATGTCAGTTATTTATTCATGGGAGACAGCTTGCTGAGTGCTGCCAAAATGTAAGACCTTCTGTTTCTTTGCGAGCTTCAGTTCCTTCTTGTGCAACCATTAGGAATGTGTCCATCTTTGCCTGTTTCATGAACACTTCTACCATTTAACTGGAAGATTTCAAAGACACAAGATGGTGAGTTCCAGGCTGTTAGCAATTGCCACAAGAAGAGCAGGTAGAGAAATAAATACTGTACTTGGGGAGACCTGCCAAATGAGGTGCCTTGTGACCCAGCATTGTAACGATGGGGAGTTTGAGAAAGGCTCACTTGAAACATAAAACCCAGACAAAACCTTGATATGTATTAAATTCACCCCAATGATACTTTAGCAGGGAAAACAGAAAAAGTGGCATGGCTGTATTTTTTTGTTCAGAATTAAGTGTAAGCCAACCCTTAGAGGAGGCAGTTCATTAAATCACCTCTCAGCTTGAGGGCAAGCATGGGGAGCCCCAGTAGGCTTCCAGCTCCTGATGGAAACAGTAAGCTATGCTAAACCAGTTGCACTCTCCTGGAGCGATTTATATATTAATAAAATGTATCATTAACATTATAACTCATCTTTGATCCTGAATGACGCAGGTACAGAAATGCACATCTGGAAAAAAAAAGAAGAAGAGAGAGACAAAGTTAAATTAGATCTGTTGGACATGGAGCTTGGCTGGGGAGTTTCCAGATGACCCTGGTGGCAGGATTGGGCACATGAAGTACTTGATGTGACTTATTAGTAAGAAAGAGTTTCAGATTCTGCATGCATCCTCACAAACCTCATTTGCTGCTACCTTACTTGGTAGCCCCAGTGAGGCTGGTGCACGTGGGCACGTGAGCACTCGCAAAGGTCTGGGAGAGGTGGGATGGGTTTCTTCTGCCTTCATCTTAGTCACAGAGAGCTCAGGTATCTAATGCAAGCTACTCATCTAGGCTTCCTCTGTAGTCAGTAGTCCATAGATGAGGTGGGATGAGACATTACTTAGATACTTTTTTTTTGCCCATTTCTGTGTCTAGTTGGAAGAACTGCCTTTGGGAGATGACTCTTCTCTCCAACAGCTCTTGAGGGTATGGAGCTGACTGGCTTCAGCTCACTTAGCTGACTGGCAGTAAGTGAAATAATCCCTTTCTGGATAGATGTTTCTCAACCTTATGCCCTTTCTCATTGCACTCCTCCCTAGGGTCACAGCTGGGACAGCACACGGGCAGCTGCAGGCACAGAATCGAAAGTAAGTCAAAATGCATTTGCATTTAGAAGTCAAATGCAAACAAAACTGCTGGAGTGTGGAAAAATATATACATAGATCTGAAGGTTGAAAAACCCAGATTGCATTTTCCAGAAACGATGAGAGATTTCTGATCTCCCAGGATCCACACTGATCCAGCACAGGGGTCAGTTCCCCTGCAGCATCAGGACAGTCAACACCTTTCTTGACAGATTTGCTGGGACCAGCAAGATAAGCAGGTTGAAGATGAGCTTTCTCCCCTTTCTTCCCTCCAACTGGCAGCACCCTTCCTGAGAAAGTGCAGGAGCAGAGGAGGAACTCCATGGTGGTCAATGGGCTTGAGAAGTCCTTCATTTTGGGATGAATCCCATAGGATGGACCTTGATGGCTCTGATCAACAGAGGCATTGCTGAGAGCAGCAGGACAGAAATCCACTTTCTCTCACAGCCCTACAGGAACCCACCGATCTGCAGCCAAGAAACTTTTTAGTAGCATTGCAAATATTTGTCAGTGTTGTGAAGGATACAAATAGCGTTGCTCAGCCAGGGTGGGAGAACTGAGCTCTGTACATGGTTGTGTCAGAGCAACTTAGGAAGTCATTTAGAAGAGAAACATTTGAATTAAATTAAACATAGGAGTCTTTGCATTTGTGGAGCTGGAACCAGCTACACCCCGAGTGAAATGCACTACAAACACGTGTTTGCAGCTGCAGTAGAGACCAAGAAGTGCTTACAAATGGGTCTTATGTGTCCCCTGTAGATGGAGACAAACATCGAATTGGACCATTCACTTTCTCCCCATCATTTACCACTCGTGTTGTGCTGGGCTAATTCCCCATACTGTGTATTTTTGAACAGACCATTAAAAAGTTATGGTGCAGGTCACTTCTCAGGCAAGAGGGAATACTCCATACATAGGAGAGTTTGTTGCTTGTTTATTTCCAGAGCCAATTTTTTTATTTCTTCCCAGCTTTGCACATATAAAAGAGCAGCAGTAGTAGACAGAGACCATGCTGTGGAATTTGTTGCTGGTCTGGTATAAACAGCCCGTCCTGTGTATTGACCTAATGTAAACAGCCAGTAGCCTATATAAACAATCAGCAGTTGAGCTCAGGCTAAATGAAGCCCCAAAGTATGTTTGAGCAGCAAGAAATCAGATGTCAATACATGTATTTCCAATTTATAAACTGTTGTTTCTCTGCTTGCCAGAAACAATTCTCTATTTTGCAAATTTCTGGGAAGTTTGGCATGACACAGTTCACACTTTCCCCAAAGAGCAGGTTGCCAGGGGGCGTTACTGCTGTCTCACAACCCTCCCTGCACTCTTGGCCAAGCATCTCCCAAAATGGGGCTACCAGGGGAAGGAGGAACGCACCGGCAGGAGGCAAAGGAGCCTTAGGGTGGGACAGGTTCAGCCTCAACGTCCCAAAGGGGATTTTGCAAGTTTTAAACTTCCTGTTGGAAAAAAATTCAATCAAACTGACCACATTTGCATATATGATTACCCATATAGTCATCTTTAAAAATGAGACTATCCTGAAAAGTTATCTTGTTCCTTAGAAAACTCTTGATTTGGGGTAGAAGTCTATGAGAAAACAGCAGTCTTTCAAAATTATGCCTTTTTTTCCTTTGAGAGATGGTTGTCTCTTTGAAAATCCCAGCAATTCTTGAAGAAAACTATGAAATATGCTTTAAAATTTAATTCACAGAACAAGATTAATCTTTACTGTAGATTTGACTACATAGCCGTTTCACTGCTTTACTCAGAGGCAAATACTGAACTGGTCTGGAATTAAATGGAAATGGTAAAAGGGAGGGGATGCAAAGGGCAAACTGATAGAAAAGAGGGCTAAAAGGGGTACCCTCGTATAGCTATACTTAGTAACAGCAGGGAAAAAATAAATAGATGCAGTTATTTCGGGTGGCTGGGAGAAACTACAGAAAGAAAACAAGCCTTTTATCTTGAAATAGTCCATCTGACTTCAGCCCACCTTGGCAGATAGCAGTTTGCTCTCTGAGGAGAAAGGAACCAGATGGTTCTCATATTTCTAATGGCTGCATATCTGTATGACAAACACCATCTCAGAGGTTAGCAGCAACTGCTGGAAGATTCATTGGTGTGTGGGGGGCAAATGATTAAGAGAATGCGAATTTTTTTTTTTCTTCTTCTTCTTCTTTTTCTCCTCCCATAAACAAGTCTGGAATGGATGGGGAAACACCCTCCCAGCAAGGGCTGCACATCAGACACCCAGGTTGATTCTGCACCTTCATGGGGTGGATGGAGGACTCTGATTTCGTGTCAATTCAGCAATTTTCACTAACTGGATTCATTGCAAGTGTACAGAGGCGGTCCAAAGACGAGCTGCCTCGTGTAACCACACCTCTTGCAAGACTGTTGACTTTTTACATCCATACAAAGTGTAAAAATCAGGCAGAATTCAGCCTGAGGTAAACCCTGCTGGGGCATAATGCATTAGGTTTCTGTGCTGCTGAACCATGTAATGAATCCCAGGGTTGGTGCTAATGCAAAACTAGTGGTGATGTGCTAAATGGTTTAACTGCTCATAAAATGGTGGCTAACCACCTGTCCAGGTTTTTAAATCAGGCAGAGGAAGTTCAGCAGTAGTAATAAAAGCATACTATATTAAGTTGCAATGGCTAGCCCTAAACTAAAGGAGAAACTAAAATTAGAAGTTAATTAAAACAGTTATGTTACAAATAAGGAGTCAGAGGGGAAAGCAGGCTGAAGTCTTCCCCTTACTATTCTGAAGGAAATAGGTTCTCATTCAGAAGAAGGCTTCACAGCAAAAAGAACACTTTGCACTATTTTAAAGCTACCTTGAGCTCTGTTTAACTATTCAGAGGAATTGGTTGGAGTGAATGTTAAGAAGCCACTTAACCAGAAACCTATCAGGAGAGCTGTACCATTCAATCCTACTTGGAGTAGTACCTGTATTTTCATTACAAAACCAAGATTTTGCCTCAAATCGCTGTGCTGTATGAAAGAAATGCTCTCGGCAGCTTTTGAGAATTGAAATCTGTGTCCATCCTACTTTGGTTACATTTTCACAAAATGGAAAATAAAATGCACTGTTAAAATAAGCTTACTTGAATGTTAACAGGAGAAAAAGAAAAAAGATGCCTTTGAAAATATGAAACCTCACAGGCAGAATAGTTACTGCCAGAACAAGATTAAGAAACAATAAGCTAAATTTGAATCTTTAGGACTGACCAAAAATTAACATAGAAACATTACTGCACTATATTGTAGACTATCCAGCACTTCCTGTATCAGCATGCAGTAAATGCATCCCCCCAGGTACCCAGAAAAAGAAAGTTATGTATATTTATGAGATGCTGTGGTCTCCTGCATCACTCTGTATGCACCAGCTTACCTCATACTGTAAGAAATGTAATATACTGAACCACAAGATCATCAGTTATTAAGAGAACATCACATAAATACATGGGTCCAGATGGGATGCACCTGTGGGTGCTGAGGGAGCTGGTTGAAGTAATTGCTGGACCACTCTCCATCATCTTTGCCCTGACATTCTGTGATTCTGTGATAACTTCGTTGCTTAATCCTCTACCTGCTTGTATTTCTTAAACTTCAGGTAAGGACCACCAAGTCAAAGGTATCAAAAAAATTCAGAAGCATCCTACAGTCTACGTAAGGCTATACTTTTCTGAAAGTACTAACTATAAGTAAGACCTTTCATTATTATAAAATTTAAGAAGGAAAAAAATTAATTTATGTAAACTCTTACTGTCAACAGGTCAGTTCCTCGAGGTCAGAAAAAATGAGAAAACAGGCATTGCTGCAAATACTTACACTAACCAGAGCAGAAGTACTAGGAAATGCTAACTCCATGAGAATTCTGCAGTGGGTGTATAAATTCAGATCTATTAATTACAGCTGCTTTGTATTTCCTCTACAGCACTAAAGATAGCAAGGTCCTGGAAGACAGTGATGATGAGGATTGCCTGAGAAGAGGTGTACTTCTAATAGGTCACACTTGCAAAAAATTTAGAAAAACTCATCAACAACATAACTCTGAAGAGAATCTGAGAACCTGCAAGTTTTTTCCTAGTAATAATATTACATATATATATAAAATTATTCTTTCTCCTTACACAATTTTTGTACGTTAAGAAAAGGTGGCCTTCAGTGAGTTCTTCGTCAAAGTTTAGAAATCTCAAGTAAGACCTCCCAGACCTGGCAGGGGAATGAGCAAGTAATATTTCACTGTTCTCTCTTTACAGGTGACCGTGGCCACCGTCACCTCCACGCTGCAGTTTTCCTTCCTCGCAGGGCGAGATGCCACTCTCTGCAGCTGCTGTAGGGACAGGTGCTCCGGTGCCAGCCGGGCCCAGACCCTGGGCACCAACATCCCTCGCCAAACCAGCACTGCAAATAATTACTTGCAAGCACAACAGAACTGCTTAACACTGGCTTTTTTTCATATTGTTGACTTTATAGCAAGGGGTTTTTTTAACCTAGAATTTTGAAAGGGAGTCTTCGGCAGCATCTTAAATTCAAAACAATTAGATGCGGAAGAGGTATAGCTATTTTAAAAGAGAATGTTGGTGTAGTTATCGTTTGTTTAAAGGATGAAGGCACCATTAAGGCACTTTGCTGTCACAGGAATACAGATTTCAGCCAAGTGCAACAGTCTTCAAGGTTTTTTGTAGATGAACTCAATCCTTTAAAGGTATCGGATGCGCAGGGCCACAGCTAAATATACGTCGTATCAATATAAACCGTGCAACAGAAAAACAGTGAGTAAATAGCCTGGACTTATCAACTTTTACTGCTCATGTGTTGTAGAAAGCCAGCGTGACACTGCTGCTGAGCTTTAAACCACGGGTTGTCAGTATTTTGGCATGACCAAGCAGAGATACTAAGGCTTATGGAAGCAGCCCGTCCAAGCCGCACTGCGGGCTGGGGGGTGGCAGGTCTCAAGTGTCCTTGGGATCTGGCAACACACGCATCACTGTACTCATACTCATTAACACTCGTTGTTTTAATAAATTCACAAATGAAAAACATTGCAAGGATTAAGGAATGCATTCCATTAGAAACACAGGGGTTTTAATATTTTCATCTCTACCTTTAGGAATCAGCTTTGTGTTCTTTTGCAGTTGTGATTCTCATAACTTTGGAGTGATAGACATGTGACAGAAAGTAATTGAAAAGGAAAGGCTAAGTGGTGTGAAATCAGGAATAAATGAAATTAAAGCTTGACTAGAAAAGCAAAACTTTCATAATTACACTCCTTTCAATATGATGGATGCTTTTGATTTGCATAGACAGCTCTGTGAGCATACATCTGGGTAATACCAAACTACTGTCCAGAAAACATGTCAGATGCTTTAGATTAGGGATTATATTTTTAGTCTTTCCTTGGTTCCATTGTTATACATATCATTTCAAGGCAGTTGATTTACCAGCTGCCATAAACCCTGTTTAAATATTCTCTATGTCTAACAATATCACCAAAGGAGAGCTGAGTACTGAAAACCACCCTGGCCCAGCATGACCTTTTTCCTCTGGAGAGCCTGTAAATGTTGCTTCCATGGCAGCAGCACCTGGCTTTGCGATGGACTTTGCAGAACAGTTGTATTTCCAGCAGTTCGGATGGTTCAGATCTCATCACGTATGTATTGTTTCAGAGGTTTCAACGACAGATCCAAATCTTGAAACTCTATACTGAACATGATGCTTATCATATGGCAAAGGAGTAGAGACTTGTTTATTATTAATAGCAACCCATATAAACACAAGCCAGATCCAGTCAGAGATGCTGCTCCCCACCCAGCATTGCTGTAGGTTACATTTGCCTGCTGCTTTTCACATTACCATTATTCATAGTCCTTCAGTTCACTTGGTCGTGAATGATCGACAGAAAAGGACAATGCACAAGGGTTTGGAGCGTGGATTTTAAAACACGTGGGAAGAATAGAAATGATATATCTACGAATACTCCCTCAGAGGGTCTCAGCTCTAACACTATGAAAGAGGGGCTCTGAGCACTGTGTCTTTTCTGGCAATGCAGCTGAGGGAAGCAGAGATGAGAGCCACCAGGTTACACGAGACTCAGCAGATTTTCACTTGGCAGACACTTGGGGCATTAGCACAAGTCTGGCCAATGTTACCTGCCTGGCTGGGTCTTCTGCCTTCAGTGCAAGGAAATAAAGATATATTCTGAGCTAAAGATATATGTGCATATGTGTTTATACATACACATAGATATAATGGTTTTTCCTCGTATACAAAATGCTGGCTTTCAAGCCTAAACTTGGCCCCTTTTACTAGGCCTTCTACTTCATCCTCTGAGCAGCCCACTGTTTTCTTCAAAGAACATCATCTGAATTTGTACATATTTATGTCCTTAAACATGTATATATATTTATATATCTCTCTCTCCCTCCATCTGTATGTTTAAATGGTCTTAAGTACTTATTATCAGCTCTTTTGCTAATGTGCACCACCAGCACAAGCAGTGGAAATAAATTTATAATATCTCATAAGAATCAGACCATTAAATACGTGGCCACAAATTCGTCTTACTGAATTTTATTTTTATAAGCCACCTGTCACCTAATGATGATATATCTGAATAGATATAATGCTTTGAGATAATAAGGCTAAGCTACCACATTGAGGAACGCAGTATAAATTGAGATGGGTAGAAAAAATAGAATGAGATTAGTGATGTTTTATAGCTTGTGGAAGACAGGAAAGTATACATCAGTAACTTCTAAAGAAGTTGCACAAATTTCCAGGTTCTAACCTGGTGTTCCTGTTCAATTGCCTGTCCTCTTTCAGCCTTTCTATTTATGAATGTTATTGTTGTGTGTGTCTTCATTAGTCCCCTTTGAGAATAATCTTTAAAAGGTCAGTGTATTAATACAGTACGTTTAAAAATATTTAATATTCTGCTACACAAAGGAATAAGTCGTTCTGATGGGTAAACATTTCAGGCAAAGCAGGTAAGTTAGATTTTGCTGAGCTGGCAAGTTGCATCCAAAAATTGGATATCTTGGGAGACAGGCTCAATTAAGATTTTGTACCTTAAAATTCCTTTTATTTATTGGCTGTTATTTGATTGCACTGTTGGATACAATTATTCCAGAGGCTAGTGAGCTATGTAATTTCCCATAAAAAACCAATGTCTCATGCAAAATATGTTAGTAAAGGAAACACTACAATTGGGTGAAAAGTTGGGGTTTTTTTCCATAAAATAAACAAAAGGAAGTGAATTCAAAGCACGTTTTTTGAAATAACGTATCGTTAATAATTAATTATGCAAAACCGCTCAGCATGAGATAAATTCTCTAAGGAGTGGTAGAGTGAGGAGGAAAAAAATCCTCAAAGTTAAACAGAGAGTGAATTACTTCCAGCAAAAGCTGTGGCCCAGGACTCTCCCAAGAAGAGCGGGATGCTGTGTAAAAATGCTTTCCATCTTCTCCCACGACCTTTTAGGCAGCAGGTCTCTAACAGCTGCAGCTCCTTCCTTTCTCTGAAATGAAGCTACCATCTTCCCTACGTGACAGATCCAGACTGGAGTCCATCTGGTTGCCGCAAGTCATGCTTCTGCTGTGCCCAAGGTGAAATAAAGTGCATCTGGGAGTACATTTCCCCAGATTTCCTCCTACCACAGATGTCTCTGCACCTGCTGCCTGGCCCTGTGGGGTACGTAGCGTGACTGGTGCCTGCACCCCAGCCCATCAGCACTGGGAACAGATCGCTCAACATTTGTTCAGAATACCTTACTGTGTATCTAGACATTTTTTCAGGTGGTAAATTATACCTATCTTTAGAGAAAAATCACCAGCTTTCTTCTCCAGATAACTTATGGGAAGGAGCTTGAGCTGAAGATGCTCAGATGAACAGAATGCCCGAGTAAAGATATTTTTTCCCGTTCAAATGGCACAGACCAAAATATTCTTTCAAACAGCTCATTATTCCTATTGTAAGGTAACATTTTGATCTGAAACATCTGCAAGTTCTTGAGACCTGACTGAATCTGACATTCTCAACCTTTGGCAACTGTATTACGCCTGGCATGCATTTGTGCATATGTGTGCCTTGGGGGAAAGGCAAGGAAGGTCTGAATGTATTCTGATAAAGTGGGATCCCTCTCCAAACTCCTTCTGGGTATAGGGTACCAGCAACATCCCAGTCCTTCTGTTTGTGGGTAGTCCTGATGTCCGCACAGAGCAGAACTTGGTCCACAGCAAGTTTGAAGAACCCATGTTACACCTCCAAAAGGATTTCTGTAGAGATAATTTCTGCCGTTTCACCCAGAAGGGTCTACTGCCTTCCTTTACCTATGCTAGATGACAAGTTCAGGCTGAAGCCCATCTGGCTGCTGCAAAACCAGATTCCTGCCTTTCCTTCCCAAACAAAGGAGGCACCTTATCTACCAAGGGAAAAAAAAAACAGACCTTGAATTAACAGAAAAGAAAAATTGAAAAAGTATGTAAAAACTTATTTCTAATAAAATGATAATTTAAAGCCCTACAAAATGAAGGCATTTCTGAATAACTGGCTAGACTTGTCTCTGGTTAGCATAAAGGCATGCCTACTGCTAGGTTTTTGTATAGAAATCCTTGAGGAGGAAAAGATATATTCTCAGCAAAATAAAATGTTGTCAGCTCTTTAAGCCTTAGTGGGAACTGAAAATGTCAAGCTTATACCTGTTAGGCATCATTTAAATTGAAATATGGACCTTCTTCAGTCTTCAAAGTAATGCACTTCAGGTGATAATGATGGATTAACGTTGAGAGAAAACGACCTAGCAGCCTGTTAGTTACTTTTTTCAATTGAGTGGGAGCACACCAAATTTTTCATCGATCTGCCAATTGGAGACAGCTGAGAAATGACGACTGCACTTTCTACAGGGTTCATACATAAATATTCACTGATGAGCACATTAAAATATGGGAAAGCAGAGGAACAGTTTGTTCAAATGCTGCTGCATTTAGACTCATGTTCAAACAACTATATATTTCTAAACAGTGAAGGTTTACAAGTTCAAAGAGCTGCCCCCTTCACAGTGAAGTTTCTCACAAGTTTCTTACAACATCACACAAATGCATTTTACAAGGCAACTCCGTTACTCACAAGATTAATTCAGTGCCCTTTAAACTGTGGAAGTCATAATCAAATGTGGTTTAGATTAAAGTGATTTAGCATTATTCCAACATCCAACAACATGAATGTATGTTTTCAACGGATGAATCTGAAATCAGCTGTTCTGCATTGTTAAGCCTCTTACAACAAGCTGTTTGAATTGCTGGCTGCTCAGCTCCCCAAAGGGACAGATTAATCTCTGAACTCTGTGGCTGACTCCTATTTAGAGTCCTCACATCTCTGCTGTTCATCTGGGCAGCCCTCAGACAAATAAGACAATTTACAGGAATCAATATCAAGCAATTCCAGACAGTGGTGAATTGGAGATAACTTTTGCCCTAGGCAGATGCAATGACAATAACTGCACCCTTTGCTCCGTAAAACCCACCCTTGAGGTTGTCGGGAGAATCCTCCCTGAGCAGGGAAGAGTTACCTGGAGTATTGAGAACACGCAGTCTCACCAAAGTAATGAAAATTTTTCCTGAAGCATCGTATGTGCCATGCAGTCCAAAGTGATGCTGTGAAGAGCATGTTTAGTTGGGAGCATAGCATGAATGCACACGGTGATACAGCCCAGAAGCAAGAACAGAGATACAATGGCAAACCTTTCATAATGTTGTTAGTCATAAGTAATAAAGTAGGAACAAAAGAGGGTTTCTTTCTGAAGGGCACAGTTAGCTTTTCCACTTCAGAGACCAGAAAGAGACGACTTTTGTTACCTGGAGCACTGAAATGTGCAGGAAATGGAGCTCCATGGATCACTCAGGCATTAAGCCTGTGAACCTGAGAACTTTTCCAGAGAGACAAGCAAAAAGCATGAGAAAACAAACGTAATTCAATAACTGTTTGGAAGAGAAAAGCTTTGCTTTTACTTATCAGTGAAACTTAACAGTAATAGCAGGTGCATGAAAAGTAAATCCACCACATGTAAATGTGAAGCAGGGACACCTTACTGAATATTTGGGTCAAAATATGACAGGCTGCCCTTCAGATCACTAGTAAACAAATCCACCAGTCTGTTGATAAATAAATAGTTTAAATTCAAGCTGGTTTTGTTTTGGGAAGTCCTGTTACCTGGTATCATTGCCTACTGAAATGAATTCCTATTTATTAGTGCCATTGTGAAGCACACAGTTGCTGACTGCAGTTCCTGTGGGTCGGCTTACACATGAGTTTGAGGACGGAGGATTTTGGCAGCAGGATCTTCCAGTGCTGCACCCGTTGCCTCTCAAGGGGTCCTGCCAGCATTCATGGTCATCTGCGTTCCTCACACAGCTTTTTGGGAGCTCTGAAAAATGGAGGCAACAGATAAATCATGAGATGAAGAATAGATAGGAGATCCAGGGTGGCTACAGTAGCTCAAAGAAACATGGAGGTTATGGGGAAAATAAACAGGTGCTTTTTTTTTTAATACTTATTAGCGCAGATGACATTAAAGGTGACTGGTAAGAAATAGCTTTCCTCAGTGCGAGAGTAAGGGGTTTCCAGTGGGTAAGTCAGGGATTGCACTGCCCTTCTCCTGAGCCTAGTCCTTCTCCTGCCGGCTGGTGCTTTGCACAGGTTTGCTCGCGGCAGACTGGCACAAGGCCGAGGTAGCCAGGCGAAGGCACCGGTGCTCTGATGGAGCCTGCAGCCAAACTCAGAGGCGAGGGATCCACCGAAGCAGGTGCGGACATGGTACATGATCCAAGACAAGGACTCTTTCTGTAGACCTAGTTTGGCCTTTTAATGCTCTAGTGAATAATTAATGGTAAACAAGTTTCCAGTAGATAATACAGAGTGAACAGAAAATAAAGGCAAGCCATTATGAAACAACGAATGTGACATTATCAGACAGAGATGGAAGTTTGGGACTCTGTCCTCTACTGCCATTTTTCCCTTTTTTTTTTTTTTAACTATAGGAAGAATGATTTCAAGCTAAGGGGAAAATAATCAAGCCACAGACAGGGCCCCCAGGATCTGTTTTTCATTTCTTGCAAGTGTCCTTTGAAACAGAGTTTCAAATTCTAATAACCCTTGTTTGTAGGAGAGGCAGAATGAGGAGTGGACAGGATTTTTCTGCATATTATGGCGTTTCTTTGGGATGCCAAAAATCTTATCCCCCAGCCCTGCGTATCTGCATAGGACATACTAATCATTAGTCCTTCAAGCTATCTTGTACCCATCCTGAGATTTCTGCTACGTCCAGTTATGGCAAGGAGACCCTAGGTGACAAGATACAATGCTGGCATTGCTTAACATGTAGATAACCTCATTGCTATTTTGGTATCGCGAGTCTGGTCAGGGACTCAGTGGGGAAGAATAACTCTTTCTTTGTATTCAGTGGCTGAAAACCAGTCCTTGCTATCTGCATAACAGGTCCCAAAACCCCATCAGGACCGTGATGGCACCACATCAGAGGAGTACCAATGTGCTGGCTAGGCAAAGCCAGTGTCAAAAGTCCAGCAGAGGTGAGAGCCTACAGGAGAGACATGTAGGTCAGGCAGGAGCACAAATGATGGGTCTCATCAGAGAGGTATCATTGTGGTGATGGAAAGATCAATGCCTGAGGTATTAGAAGAATAGGGCTTTTTCTAGGAGCTGCACTGGGTTAGAGATCAATCCTGGTACTCTGCTCACACTGGTGGCTGCCTTGGCAGGGAAATGCATGTGGCTCCACTTCAATCTCAGGAGAGGAGTGAGGTCACTGTGAAGCTTTTGGCTCCCTCTTTCCATGGCATACCTGGCTTGAAGGACTTTTCCCTTTGCCTTGCAGTGCTTATCCCAGTGGGAGACTAATGTGTCCCAGCTGTGGTACCCAGGATGGCTCATTTTGGTCACCAGCACTGTACCTGAGTTGTTGGTGCTGGTCTTGGCGTCTGACCTTAGCAGAGGTCAGCTTGGATGCAGTTGTGAAAACTGTTGGTAGAACCAAAGGCAGGACTGGTTTTTCTTTAGTATAGGAGTTTGTGTCCTCCATGCCCAGGGGCACCACAGCCTGATCTTTTGTGGTTTCAGAGAAGGGGCAGAGATGAGGGAGGTAAGAGTACAAGGCCACCAAGGGGGATGCAAGCTTTTACCAGGCAGAAGTAGAGGTCACTGTATCCCTTTGGGGATCAGCCAGCTGCAGGATGGATGGGACCGGAGGCTCCATTTCAGTTTTCCCTTTGGCAGGATGTGCTTAGAGGAGTTCTATTGGGGGGTTATAAAGGCTGCCCAGCAATGAAATCCGGTCCAGACACTTGTCACTTTGTGAAAGCAGGAGATGGTATCTGAAGATCTGTACATCTGAAGATGTACAAGAGATGCCTATGCCAAAAATAATGAGGAGGTCAATTAGCTGGTGAGGTCCTGTGTCACCACCACAGCAGGTGGGAAGGGACTGAAGGAAGACCGTGCTGCCTTCTCATCTGCGAGGGCTTCAGAAGCCGAGAGCAGACATGCAGCTCTTGTTGAAGCTGATAGCTACCCCATTGTCAGATACATGCTCCCCATGCCCACCAGCCCTGGAGTCTTCATTCAGATGCTCAAGAAAGAGCCAGCAGATCTCATGAGTTTGTGCTGAAGCAGCACTGTGCACTTTGTGTCAGTGTGTCATTGCTCTCATGCAGGTTTTTGTTTATGTACCCAGGCAAGGGAGAACCAGCCTCTCACAGTGAACATCAACTGGCAAATTGTCCATAACTAGATTTCCATCTGTAACTCCACACTTCCAGGAGTAACAGCAACAATTGAATCACTTGATGGATCAAAAAGGAGATTACAATATTAAGTTAGCCCATTTTTTTAAAATTGCCATCTCTCCTGTCCCAGCACTATTCAGTAGTTATTGTCCAGCTCTGCCTTCAGAGCCCCACCTGCCTTTCCCCCAGAGATGGGCTGGTGAAAGGATGGGAAGAGGGGGAAGCAGCAACTCCAGGGCTATGCTAGCAACTGTGAGTGCGACTGAAAGGCAACAGCCGCGCTTGATGATAAAGACAAGACAGGAGCAGGGCTGAGGTGCCAGCCGAGCACCGCAGAGGGGACCAAGAACTGCAAACACAGCCCATCGTTCTGTCCCCGCCATGTCCATCCGCTTGGTTCATTAGGCTAAATTGCCCCATGGATGTCAGCATACGTTTTCAGGACTTGCCTGTGACCCTCCCAAGGGCCCGGCAAGGAAAGAAGCCGAGCTCCAGCTGTGACTGAAACATTACTTTCCTTAAGTATAGCAATGGGAATCAACAACACAGTTATCTTCTATCAGAAACTTTTCTCAGATTTGATACAGTAACTTAACTCTGCTCTCATACTTCCACTCCCACCACAGGCACCAGGCGAGACCTTCTGGGGCTCATCAAATGTTGAACTTTCCACAGTAGATCTCATCAGAACAGTGCAGGACAGTCATTTTGATATGCTGGAAAAGTCACAGTCTTAAACAGTGATAAAATATGCCTCTGTGGCTGGGTCTGTGTTTGCATTTTTGTTCAGACTTCTCACTATGACTTTCCCTCGCCCCCCCAGGTCACTCCACCAGCCGTTGCAACAGTAGGAGCATTTTTGTAGACCATCGAACTGTTCACAGCTGGTGCCTTATCACGTGGGTGCTTTTCCCTGTTTTCCCATTGCTATAATTAATGCAGCTTATGTCTAGGATTGGATGTGTTCAATATACTGGGCTTTGTAGCTGCCATGTTTTCAACTGCCTGGTTTCTTCATGAAATTACCACTTTTGAAAACCTTTGATTTCAAAACAACAGTGAAATAAGGCCAGCATAAATACTACCCTGAAACAATAAATAAAACCCGTGCAGTAATGACAGTCTTGTTCTTCCCAGCTGTGTGAATATTTCTGTGGGAGTCAAACAGGCAGAAGCTAGAACAGCCTTAAGGCAACTCTAATATTCACCTAGGAGGTAGATGGGTCAAACAGCTGGCACAGGAACAGAGGAATTTCAGGATTACCATAGTTACTGTTTACTCACCATCCCTGGCCTTACGCAAAACACAGATCATGTGGGACTAGGGGTGAAAGCCAGAAACTTTAATACAGAATTAAATTATGGCTAGCAAGGAACAAGCATCAGAAGTTTGTCAATTAGTTAATCTTACATAATCTCCTCAAAGTCCAGCTGCTTAGCAGAATTACCCAAAGTAACTACTGCCGGTACTCCTCCTTTTTACAAAAAAAATTTTTAAAATAGTAATAAAAAAATCCCCACACTCAGACTTTGTGCCTAATTGGACAGACCTGTTTATTTTCACCCAAGTAAAAAACATCTCAATTCAGTGAGAGGTTTCTCTTGGACACAATTATGAATCATGTGAATTTTTGTCATACATTTTAACTTACATAATTATGCCACTGATTAAAAGATGAGCGTTTGTCCTGTACCTAAGATGTGTAAAGCCCTTGATGCAATAACACAACCAATATACTCTAGTGGATAGAGGACACACAAATAGGAAGGAGAAAGATACTAAGTAAATGAATGTTTTAAAGGTAAAGGCAGACAAAAACAATGAGGAAAGACTTCGAGGCACATTATTTCCACATACTGCCCTGATTGGCTTATGTCGGTATGTGTCTGGGTCCTGGGCTGACAAGAGACTAGTGAACCCTGGAAGACCCAGGGCTTCTTTTAGCTTTGAATTTCAATTTGGAAGTGAAATCTGACACTGAGCAGGTTTCACCTGGTTTCAGGTTTCGCTGGAAAAGGGGGAAATGGATTAGGAAACACAGGTAGCTGTCAGAATGCGATGATAGTGAAAGACACTATCGTGAGCAGCAGCGGTGCACGGAGCCTGTTCATATTGCAAACAGAAAGGCATCATCAGGTGAGGAGCATCCGTATCCCTTAGTGTACGATGCTGCTGCTTCTGCAGCATCTAATAGGGATGCACAGAAACTGGGTTCAGAAAAGTGGTTTTGATGGTTTTTAGCCAAATGACTGTCTGTATGTGACCTTTCTAAATGCTGGGGAGACAAACTGCTTCGTCCTATAGTGTATCAGAAGGTGCAGCCAGACTCCCTCTGGAAATTTTCCCACAAATACTAAGTTGGTGCAAAAGGAATTGTGGTTTTTATATTGTTTAAAATTGCCATTTGATAATGGAATACATTCTTAAATAAATATGGTTATGTTATAGGTCATTTTAATGTGCTTTTCTCACTTTATGTATTTTGCTACTGACTTATTACTTGCTGTTTATTTTATATTTATTTTAGACTATGGAAATGATGTTAGACAAAAAGCAAATTCAAGCGATTTTCTTATTCGAGTTCAAGATGGGTTGTGAAACAGTGGAGACAACTCGCAACATCAACAACACATTTGGCCCAGGAACTGCTAATGAATGTACAGTGCAGTGGTGGTTCAAGAAGTTTCGCAAAGGAGATGAGAGCCTTGAAGACGAGGAGCGTAGTGGCTGGCCATCGGAAGTTGACAATGACCAATGGAGAGGAATCATCGAAGAAGTTCGAGAAGATGCCGAAGAACTCAATGTCAGCCATTCTACGGTTGTTCAGCATTTGTAGCAAATTGGAAAGGTGAAAAAGCTCGATAAGTAGCTGCCTTTATGAGCTGACTGAAAATCAAAGAAATCGTCGTTTTGAAGGGTCATCTTCTCTTATTCTGCACAACAACAACAAATGCTTTCTCAATCAGATTGTGACATGTGACAAAAAGTGGATTTTATATGACAACTGATGACAACCAGCTCAGTGGTTGGACCGGAAAAACCTCCAAAGTACATCCCAAGGCCAAACTTGCACCAAAAAAAGGTCATGGTCACTGTTTGGTGCTCTGCTGCCACTCTGATCCACTACAGCTTTCTGAATCCTGGTGAAACCATTCAATCTGAGAAGTTTGCTCAGCAAATTGATGAGGTGCACCAAAAGCCGCGCTGCCTGCAGCCAGCATTGGTCAACAGAAAGGACCCAATTCTTCTCCACGACAACACCTGACTGCACATCACACAACCAACGCTTCAAAAGTTGAATGAATTGGGGTACAAAGTTTTGCCTCATTTGCCATATTGACTTGACCTCTCATCAACTAACTGCCACTTCTTCAAGCAACAACTTTTTGCGGGGAAAACACTTCTACAACCAGCAGGATGCAGAAAATGCTTTCCAACAGTTCACAAATCCCAAAGCATGGATTTTTATGCTACAGGAATAAACAAACTTATTTCTCATTGGCAAAACCATGTTGATTGTAATGGTTCCTATTTTGATTAATAATGATGTGTTTGGGCCTAGTTATAATGATTCAAAATTCACGGTCCAAAACCACAATTACTTTTGCACCAACCTAAGTGGTGACTGCCCTCTAGCCCCGTTCCAAAAGAAGTTATGGGATGTTAAAGTATTTGTCTAATAGTAAGATAAATGCACAACAGCTGGAATGCGAGACCTGGCACCAGAGGGCTTTTGCCAGCAGGCCAAGGAAAAGTGTGCAAAGCCAGTATGAATGAAATTACATGCCTCGTCTGTCTGCGCCGCATAAGAGTGCAGGGCCAACTAACCCGGAGTGATAGATCAGTAATTCATCATTGTAAGGGAAGCAGTTTACAAAGAGCACCAGAATCCTTGAAAGATGTGTAACACATTGATTGAATTCCCTGAATAATAATTTACCAGTAAGAAAAACCCAAATGAGATTTAATTATGTACTCTCAAACAAACAAGCAGACAAACCAAAACAAAAGCCACCAACAACATTAAGCATTACAGCTGCTTCATTCCACCCTTCCCAATTGCTGATTTTTATCAGCAGATTAAGACATTTCCAGCTGAAAGGCTAATTAACTAATTTCATGTTTTCTGCCTGTCCTGATCACAGGGAAAGTCTGCAGTCCGAGGGAAGCACAGTTACAAGCGACTGGAAGGATTACTGCCTATGCTGTGCAATCTCCAATGAAAGAAAACGCCTTGGCCTTCTGCTCTCTGTTCCACTCTCTTACTTTCATGCACTCAAAAGCTGCGGTGTCTGTCCTCCAGCTGATAGCGCTCCTTTGTTGCAAGCTCTCAGATTTCAGTTATAAATATGAAAAAGGTTGGGAAAAAACCTGCTTTTGCAGGTATAAATGCACAACAGGTTATGCTGCATCCTTTCAGAGGACACACTTGTGCTTATTACTGTATCACCAAAGCACTGCAGGCTGCACTACCAGGATTTATTAGGTGTTTTAAATTTTTCCAACCATTTTTCCAAATTTGACCATGTGAAAATCTCAATCACTGAACCAGAGTAAATACAGAGATGATACAAGTAGATATTTTCCTACACCCTTCTGTAGCCCGGTAAACTATCTACATATTTATAAAAATATATCTTAAAATGTCTAATTGTATAACAGTTCACAAATTCACACATTCACAAAAGTCCTTTTTGACAGACATAGCACTAGGCATGTTTTGGACTAGTGTTTAGTTGTCTGTGTGGTTTATATATATATATATATAGACACATCAGTCCAAAACATCCACAGCCTCCACAAGAATATAATCCTGGGTTTAGTTTTGAGGAATATTTTGTTTCAGTTTTACTCTGGTTTCCTCCTTTTTTTCCTTTGTCCTTTCCCCCCCACCCTTTCTTTCTTTTTGTTTTTCTTTGGTTTTGGAGTGGTTGCATTTATAGCACAAAACATCATCTTCAATGAAAAATGAGAAGGCTCCACAAAGGAACACTCTGTACTAAGTCATATAGGCTTTTGACTTAACAAATTAAGGCTTGATACTGCATGTGCTTTATCTCATGTTCTGTGTGCAGCAGTGGGTCTGCTGAATGTGTGAAGTCAAGCATATATTTCGTTAGGTTAATATTTAACAAAACAGCTCTTTAGTATATATTGCATAGCATTCATTGACGTGAGACCAATAGTGCACCAGTTTGGAATATGGTTAAAATCAATGATATATAACCTGTCCAAACATATATATGTGTAATGTGTATATATATACATACAGATACATTTTACACATAAATAATATAGAACTGGAATAACATTGATTTAATTATTTGATACATCTGGTCATTTCTGAATTTTTCAAACTATACTGTTCAAAGCAGAGTCCAAACTCAGCACTCAAACAAGAAAACACACCCTGGATGGCTCTTACTTAACAGATTTGTGACACATATCCTGTACAAGCAAATAAATAATTTGACTGTGAAAAAAATGCAATATAGAAGTCTGGATCAGTTGAATTTTCTTTAACATACTGGAATAAGCATAATTTTTCTTCCCCTAATATTTTGCAGTGAGAGAATGATACAACAGCACTTGGCAAAAGATCTTTTGTCACTTGACAATATCTCCAGCTGCTGGAGTAGGGTACCAATTTCCAGGCACTTTCAGGCTTCCATCGACTCAATTTTAGCAATTTATGCTTATGGCCTGTCCCCCAAATACCTGCTCAGGGATAAGGCAGGGGGGTTGCACAGCCCGGGGTGTGCTACCATCCAGCCAAGTACACTCTCAGCATGATACCTGGCCAGCTAATGCATCCCTCCCAAAAAATCCCCAGTGTACTTCTATGCTTACCCTGGGCCAGTGAGCATCCCATCTGGCCGCCCTGCTGAGGGATCAGGTCATGGCTTACTTGAGTGTGCAGCACAGAGGTAGCCAGATCCAGCACTCCCAGTAGCCCCAGCCCAGACATCACTGGTGGGAGGGATGCAACAGGCTCCACAAAAAAACTAATGTACCCCAAACAAACTGAAGCACAGCAGCCTCGCTACCCTGCCGACAGTCCCGTATATGCCAGGAAAATGTTACTCCTGCAATAGGTTCAATCTTAAAAAATCCTTAAAAAAGGAAACAGCTCAACGTTTAGAAACCATTAGGTCTACTTTTCACCTGAAAAATAAGTGTTATTTGCACACCACTACAAGATGTCATAATGACTGCAGCATGGTACGTAATGAGAGAGTAACTCCAAGCTGCCAACACAGATGATCCAAAATAAGCAGTACGCTGCAAATCCACAAATAGAAAAATTAGGGCTTTCACTTTTTTTTTTTTTTCCCCCTGGATGTAGCCTAAAATTGAGCTGAAATGACTCTGAAGCCCTGATCTAAACACGTCAGTGGGGGTGAGTAGGCATCTCCTACTGCACTTCACAGTCGTTTCTCTGGGAAGCCACCTGTTTTCAGCATGCGAGGAAAAAACATGGAAAAGTTGAAGACTTTGAAACACTACATCTAGATCCTAATATTCCATGGCAGAGAGGCCACGCAAGGGTTTCCAAGTCGGAATACAAGCCATTTCTAGAAGAGGGATGGGAGAATTTTTGAACACAAAATAACATTTTCACTTTTGGATCCATTTACGCCAAACGTTTCAGATAGAAATTTTATGCTGAAACAAACATTTACAAAGATCTAATGATGAAATATCAGGGGACAATTTTTACAGCACAGTACAAGGCAGATCCTGAATCAGTTCAAAATAAAATGTGTTTCCTAGCCTTAACTCCCACAAACTTCATGAGGAATAGAGTAACACATGCTGGAAAAACTGGCAGTGTCTTCTAATTAAATCCTAATGGGAGCTGTTGTCTGGGAACTACATTTAAATTCACAATAAATGAAGCTACTGATAATGCAAGGTATTTTCTTTTGTTCATAGTAAAAGCAAGAAAGGTTACAAATTTGGTGGCTTCCAGCTAAGCAGCTCTTTTCTACCTTTTCAGCTTTAGGACTCCAGCCCTGCAAAGACAAAGCATATGTTTGGCTTTATTTGTTGCATTGACTCCAACGTGGTTACTTACCGTATCTAAAAGTTGATCAATTAAATAAGTCTCTGCCTGGCTGAGATTAATTCCCACATATGTGTTGTCTGAGACACACAGTATAGTTTATTTAATGAGAAACAATTGCTGTCTTAATTTGCTGATTTAATTTTTAAAAATATTGACAGCTCTGCTATTCAGCAAATTCAGAAATACATCACAAGGAAGAATTTCCTCTTGGATTTTGGATTTTAGCCTTGCTAACATCAGCGATGCTATTGCATACCCTGGTGTAAGACAAGGAAGAATCAGATATAGGGTTGTTTAATTCTCTCTAATTAAAGCTTGATTCAGTTTTATGAACACAAAGTATTACTACCTGCAGTCAGAGAGAAATCATGCAGTAAAATGAAGCTTTACTGTAGAGGTCTTCTCAGTTGCATTCTCTCTGGATGCACTGTGCTTTGTTTATTTTATTGTTGCTTGCATTTTTTTAAAAAAGTATCTTTTCTTCCTGTAATTTTTTTCTTAAATTATTCAAAAAGTACTTTAGTGACAAAGCTCTGCTTAAATGTTCATGTCTCATTTTGACATTGTTCGGCTGTTTACTTTCATCATCTGCTTCACCGGACTATTTTACTCACCTAAAATGATGGTACGTCTGCAGTTTTTCCCCCCTCGACAAGCTGTCGGAAGCCTCATTTAAAAATACTTCAAGCGGAAAGCCTGACAAGTCTGGGAAAGAAGGGGGAATTAAAAAAAAAAAAAAAATTAAGATGGAAAACGACGTCCCACTGAGTTCCTCATCTGTTTGTCAGACATAAGCCCTGGCACCGGCACAGCTGGGCCACCCACCTCCCCGAGGAGAGACGTGTTAAATGGGGCCACCTCCAACAGGGCGACTGTCACTGCCTCAGTGTGGCGTTGACCTACTGTGACAACGGGAGGAGGAGAAGCAATAAATCAGATGTCGGAGGGAGGTGGCTCTTGGTGTGGCTGTTGAGGGAGCCGCAAGATGGGAAAGGGTTTGCGTTAATACTAAGGGCTGTTTGAACTCTTGTGCGTGCATGAGGAGAGCCACCACGGAATGCAGGTTTCAAAGGCTAGAGAGTAAAGCAGGCAACAGTTCTCCTTGGGAATAACAAGAAGAAATATTTCACGGCCTATAAATACCAGAGATGGGGTTAGAGGAGCCTACCTGAGCTCTGGAGGGCAGCTGGGAGCCCAAGGAGGATGCCAGGAGGGCATGTGATGGAGTTATGGTGCCCCGAGTCAGTTCCAACCAGCCCCTCTGGATCCCCCATTGGGGCATGGCCTTTTGCCAGAGTCCACCCCAAACCACACTCTCCTGGAAGGTCATAAACCCAAGGAATTTCAGGGCAACAGTAATTTGGCTTGGTCTTGGCGCCTTAACATCTGACATTCGTGGGGAAGGGCTTTTTCTTGGCCAGAACTGCAGGATCAAACTCTTAATAGCCAAAGTGCCTAATTTTATAAATGTGGACTTTAAAAACACAATACAGCCAGGATAGTCCCATTGCATAGTCCCATTGAGAGTTTTAATATTTGTAAACAATAACACAGGCTTATGAAGCAATCCTGAAAAAAAGATACTTGAGATGCTTCCTGAAGACAGGAGGAGACAGGCAGACAGAAAACAGCTCCTAAAAACTTTCAGCAGAAATTAAATAAGTAAACAACAGGTTTTTTATTTTCTGGGGTTTTGTCAAAACGTGATTTGTTTTTTCATTTGGGGCAACAACAACAAAAACCCCCAAGAAATCCCCTAACATTTTCAGCCTTAGCTTTTTTATTTCATGGAAACCTTTTAAAAAATTATGTCCATGCATTTCTCACAAGAAAGAATTCAAGAGAGAACTTTGTCCATCTCTAGGGAGCACACAGGAGATGCTGCATGTCCTTCTTGAGCACTGAAATCGAAAAAGTGCTTCATGAAATAAGTAAACCCTGATTTTTGCAGGCAAAAAATTTTCTTGCCAAATTTCACACTGGAACAAACTGTAGATTTCCCATATATTTTCTTCTTGGGAATTTTCATCAAATTAGAAGATAACAGTTTACTTGCAAGTACCACCTGCAGATTTTGTAGAAAACGGGAAGAACTCAAGTTTGACATACGACCTCTGAAAATTTTTCTTCTTTACAAACAAAACAGAAAACATTTCTCCAGCATCATCACATCCCAAGCCAATATAATTTGCAAAAAGTTAGAGCATTTTTTCTTTTAACTGAAAACACTCTTGGGCTGTTTCCACAGAAACCACATGCAAATGTTTTACAGCTTTTGTCTGATACTTTCAGACAGAAGTCAAGAAAGAAGGAGTACTTTTCTTCCATTATTTTAAAGTGATATCGGAATTAATATTAAAAAATCCAATGCGTTTTTTTTTTTCTTTTTAAACATTTGTGCAACTAACCAATTCCAATAGTTCGGTTTTCTAAAAGATTAGTAGACTATTTAGGTTTGGTTGGTTTTTTTTTTCTTTCCTTAATTTAAATATATTTTGTTCAAGTTTGGTTTAAATCTAGTGACTGCCTTCATTTCTAGCACTCTAAAGTGGCTGCCATAGCTTCACAGCTCCCTGTAAATTTTCCTGTGTGTGGACACTGGCATTTGAAAGAAGAGCTGCAGTGTTTCTGCCTAACAAATTAATCGCCTCTGCTGCTAGTAATTTATCTTTTCCGATGTCTGCATAAAATAAATTACTTGTAATGGCAACACAAATAGCTATCAAATATATGGCACTGTCCCACTCTGTATTATTAAAGCCTAATTTTAACAACATGAGTGCAGATCCTGTTGGTCTCACCTGCTCAGCTATTAGTTTCAATTTGTCTCCCAACGCTTGCCAACATGCTGGGGTGTGTGAGCAGTCCCAAAAGACCTCTTTGGAAAATCTCACTACATTCCCACACCTCTGACGATATTTCACTATACCTCAGGGTAATGCTAAACAATCTGTGCATTGTCCTATGCCATCTGTTCAGCATTTTTAAGCATAACTGCTCTGTATTGGCGTCTCATGCGTTGCAACCAGTTTCTGTTATATCATGCCATTCGTTTTTGTCATACCCTTTCCTTCCATTTCCTTGTTTTTATCGCTAGCCAGCCCCGACTATCACACAAATGCACTGCATGGTGCAGCCAGGAAACTGAAGCAGTGCAGGGAACATCGCCTTGCTCTTTATTATTACCAGAAGCAGCATATTATCAGCTCCCTACCTAGATGGGCCAGCCTGCATCACTTCCAGGTGAGCCAGTGAGTATCATGTGACAAATCCCACAGATATCCATAGAATATTTTGGGTTGGAAGGGACCTTTAACGGTCATGTAGTCCAACCCCCTTGCAATGAGCAGGGACATCTTCAGCTAGATCAGGTTGCTCAGAGCCCCTTCCAGCCTGGCCTGGAATGTCTCCAGGGATGGGGCATCCACCACCTCCCTGGGCAGCATGTTGCAGTGTATAACAGGATGGTGTGCTCACGCAAGAGGAACATTGCACAGGCACCGAATCAAATACAGGTCAGGCACCACTGTTGCAGACTCGGCACGGACCATCGCAGCCCAGTTGTGCCCTGGTGTGTTGCACCACAGGGAGGGGGCACATCCAGTTGGGCAGTACTTCCATCCAGCAGCCACAAGGTTAAAGCCAATTTGGCTTTAAAGTTTGCTAGAGTCTCAGGGGCTCGGAGCCCCTGAGGGCACCCCCCATGGGGGGACCCACAGCTCCCCAGGCTTGGCACTGGCTGGGGAGTGTGGAGACCAGTGTGGAGACCAGTGTGGAGACCAGTGTTCACTCTTGGCCCCGCTGACAGCTGGGTCTGGGCCTTTAGCCCTGTATTTAAGCATAAATAAATTACATCAGGCTTCCTCATTCATAAAATTCATAAAATTCATATTGCGCTTTTGCTGCTTGAACTAGTCTAACATTTTAAATAGAAGTATTTTATTTAAAACCTAGCTTTTAGACTCTTCAGTAGACAACATCAATTACTACTTTCCCTAATAATTCATGTCTCCAAGTACTCGACTGGTATTCTAAGCAAGTCCAGTTCCAGTATCTGAGGAATAATAAAAAGGTTTCATACTAAGCTGATATCAAAAGCCTCCTGGAAGAGATGGCAGTCTGTCTGTAATCATAATTGAATTCAAGAAAGCCTTAATATTATTTTTTAAAAAGCCTGAAGTAGTTCTGAATATTCATACATTATTTATTCAGTTCTGGAACAAGTCATAAATTAATTGAAATGCCTACTGAATTTTCCTAATCAGCATCTTGAACTGAGATTTCTAAAACCCTGAGCATGTCCTAAATGAATACATTGTTTTATTTTTTTAAATTTCTTTGCCATAACACTGTTTGTTAACCTAAAGCCTGACCATTGCTCTTTTTCCAAATGAGCACATGTGGTGACATCCATCTCCCGTAACCATTGACCTCAGAAAGTTAAGAAAACAAACGGTTTCAAAACCACACTGTGAAATACGGCTGCTAAGATGGCCAGCACATTCTTCTCGTTTTTCATTAGCCTCTCCTGTAGCTGTCACAGGACAAATCATCTGGCAGGAAATGACAGCCAAGTCTTAATATGGCAAAGCCTGGTTAGGCTTAGATCTATGGACAGACTTTTCCCATAAAACCTCATGGCAGGAATATAAGATGCATTTCTTGGGCACATCTTAATCCTGGAGTTCTGAGGAAAGCGGGTGGTTTTGGGGGAAAAGCTCCTGAAGGGCATATCATGGAGACATCATGCCCCTAGGGTCCCAGAGTGAGCCAAGCACCTTGCACTGCTTGTGGACCTGCCCTTCAGCTCCTTATGACCTTGTGCTCGAGCACCCATAAGACAAATTTAATTTGACTCTTCTTTTTTCCCTGCATTGGCGAGGTTCTCTTTTATATGTGACCATGCCTGTGCAGCTCAGTTTCACTGTGATTTTTCATCTGAGATAGTGAGATGGAAAAGACCATTTGCCATTTCCACTCCCTCGTTCTGTACGTGTATGTCCATTACCATAACATCAGGTGCCACATCCAAGACCTTATCTTCCTCTGCTTCTCAGTCTTGGGCTCTAAAATATAGGATTTTTTGCACAGGCTACAATGTTCTGAAACTCTCACCATGTGTGTGGGCCACTAAAGGTGGAAGGGGTGGCAGCCCTCAGTTTGCAGAGGGAGGAGTGAGATGCACCACCATCCCTGGAGGTATTTAAAAGACATGTAGACATGGCGCTTAGGGACATGGTTCAGTGCTGGCATTGGCAATATTAGGTAAATGGCTAGACTCGATTAAAGGTTAATGGTTGAAGTCAATTAAAGGTCTTTTCCAACCTAAATGATTCCATTGAGCAGCAAGAAGGAGGGAACAGCTTACTGGCCAGCAAGGTGCACCAGGAGCTCCAGCCCTGCCGGGGTGCCCTGGGCCTGCTGGGGGACAGATCTGGAGCCAGACTAAATTATTCTGCAAGGAGACGAAGGAGCACTCTGCTTGTCTGCCACAGGAGGGACTGGCCTTCCTGCATCGCTGGGGAAATGCAACCCAATAAGTGTTAATGGTTTCAGCCGAGGGGATGCTTAATGGGAGATACTTAGCTTTGCTCCCAATAAACAAAGATAACTCTGCTCTAGTGTGACTCTGGGTACTTGTTAATTGGAAGCTTAATTGTGTCCTGAAGGCAGAGGCCTTGTGTTTGGGCTTTTTTGTAGGGAAGAATATCCATAGGGAATCTAGTGATGTTTGTTGCTTAATTTTTTTTTTAATCTGAACAAACAGTGGCATTGTTGTTAGGTAGTCCCAGACGGAATATCAAGACAGCAAGGAAAGATGGATCAGAGCCAGCCACTTAGGAAAATAACACACCTCACATCTAATGAGTGGGAAATTCACAGGCAGAAATGTTCCTGAAGCTATATTTTTTTTTAATCCAACCCATAGTCTCAGTGTAAGCACTGAAAGGTCAACAGGTGTACAGATCCATTTGAGGCCATCGGTTTTCCCATAGTCAGAATTGCCTTGTGCCTTGCACTGAGTAAGGGAGTAATATTCTCTAGTTGCGTGTGCTCGCAGAGGTGAGGGTCCTAGGCCTAGTAATGTCTGCTATCATAACTGCCATGCCAACTACGCCTATTCACAAGCAAAAGAGCGGAAGACAAAACCATCAATATTTTAAAACATTTAACCTGCATAATATTGCTTCCACATCTAAAAGTCCCATTTCCAGAAACTACTGTTAACTGTTGGTTTGAACTGACTGACATTAGGCTGCTCAGGACAATTAGGTGTCTGCCATTATTATTGATATCCAGGCTTATGAGATACAAGATGCATAAATGTGAATAATTCTGTATAAACCCCTTGGAAATAAAACACATGTATTAGCCAACAGCATGTTATAATAATTAGAGGACAACAGCCAAAGTGGTTATTCAGAATGTATCACAACCACTTTTTCTTTCCCTTTTTCCTAACTCCCTCTTCCTCTTTCATTTCTGTTGCTGTCATCTTGCCTGTTAGGAGAGAAGGGAAGCACTTCTAAACTTCTAACTTTGGTGCCTGAGGAAAGCTCATCTCCAGCTTCCTAACTGTGCTTCACCCCCACTGGGTGAGAATCAAGATTCCTGTGAAATGCAGAAAATCAGATCAGAGAGAGCACACAACAGGCTCATTCTGTGGGTTTGCATGACTCCTCTTTCAGAGGCTTCTCAGAGCCAGGACAGAGAAAAGCTAAAGGATTCAAAAAACATTGAATCAGTCTTAAAAAATTCAGGACATTGGCCTAAAAAATCACGTCTCTAAAAAACAAAGCAAAGCAACAACCCCTTCTAATTCTTCCATTTGCCTTCTGTTTTCTGAGCAATTTGTATTCACATAGCGTATTTAAGCTTTGCTCCTTAAGGACTAGATGTACTTAATAAGAAGAAGAAACAGAAATAACCCTAAGAGAGATTCTTATGTAATTATACATGTCCAGGAAAAAAGACTTTAATAAACAGGAGAACATATGGATACCTTAGTAAAATTGTGAGTTAGCAGTAACCAGCTCACTCTTTTTTTGGTCACCTTTCAGTGCGGTTCTTGTTCATGTGACAAGCTGAACCTTCTCCAGGTACTGGCACTAAAATACATATTCTCTGATTTAACATTCAATGATATCTCAAAAATTTATACTCCTCCTTCCATACATCCATCTAGTAGTCTTTCAAACAGTGTCTTTTGGACCGGCACAATAGTCTCAAAGCTGGTTCTTTTCAGAGTCTTCTAGTTGCGTCCTTCACAGGGTGGGAGTTACAATTCAGACCATCTCTTCTTTTCTCAGTGGTTTTAGCCCAAGGCCCAGTTGTCCCCTATATGTTCAGCTTTCCACCTAGCTGCCCCACATCACCCATGTTTTCCAGAGTCCCTCCCGTCAGCACTTGTTCATCAGCCAGCTCCTTCATCCTACAAGCTTGGTCCTGCACCATCTGTGTCCAAGAGCTGGGAGTTGATCCACAGGCCTTGATCACAACCCTGCCAAATCTTTGGGAATTTTGCTATAGATGTCAGGGTTATTCGACTGTAAATAGCATGTAATTGTGGGGAAAAAAGTAAATCGGTATCCTTTACTATTTATGTGGACTAACAGACAGCATATTGGCGTGTCAACAGGAGGACACAGAGTTCTTTTTTCCCTTCTTTTGCAAAGCCAGAAGAAAATCATATTTCTTCGTGCCTCTCTGTGCCCTTCCAGTTTTTTTATTTATCTCCTTGTATTGCAAGCTTCCTTAGGTATGGGCTACCTTACTACCTGCCTTTACTATGTTAGCACACCAGGAAACTATTTGGATCAGATTTCTGGACACTGCTCCATATTGCAATACAAGTAATCAAATTTTTTTTTTCCTTAAAAAAAAAGATAAAGCACATCAACTACAAACACCTCCTTTCCTCAGATTCCTGGTTGGGAGAAGCTCAGCAATAAGGAGACCTGCACTGTGAACTGCAGAAAGTTCAAACAGCAAGAGCCTTATGTAAAGCCTTATTTACTGCAATTCTAATCTAATCCACCTTGCTCTGAAGACCACTGCACAGCATAACACAGAGCCTTCAGATAACAAACAGTTACAAAAAACCACCGTTGATTTCTCTGAGCAACAGAAGCTGCCAAAAATGCATCCAGCCTCTGTGGAAAAGACCTTCACCTCTGGATAGAGCCCATCGGTGCACACCCCGTTAGCAATTGCCAGGTCTTAGAAAATGACTTTCATCTGGCTGCAGAAAGCATGTATGTAGAAGTGAGCCTGGCAGCCCTTCTCAGAGCTTTATTCACTGCAGCTTAAATGAGATAATCATCCATCATTCCACTGCGCACACTAGTCCTGTATCTTGATTACACACGACATCTGCACGCATAAGAGATGCTTTGGAGTATCCTATCCTTGTTACTATATTTTTACTACCTGTCAGGCAAATATTCATGCCTGGCATTTATTTCTTCCATCCTACAGGTAGAGACAGAAAAGGGCTTCCAGTCTACCTCACTGTTCCCATTGGTAACTAAAAGGGTTTGTCTTTTATTTTTCTTTTTTTCTCTTGCAGGATAGTGCACAATGAATGGCTCCTCGAAGTGTTCAGTTGTTGCTCACCTAGGCACTGTTTTCACTCATAAAAGATAAACCTCAAAGGACTGAAATTTGGCTCTTATCATCATACAGAATTAAATAAAATGAGAGTACTAGAAAAAAATAGAAAAAAAAAAAGAAGAAACTTTTGTTACAGCATTACTGTCATGAATAGTTGCTTAGCAATATGTGTCCTTTGTGCACACAGCATCTTCATCCCTTGGTAGCTTCTCAGAAGAGGTGCCCACAGTGGCCGTCTTACCACCTGCCTCTTGTTCCTGAGATACCTCCAGCTCTCTGCATGTGGTACAGGTTGCTCCTCTGCATCTGGTGACAGTTCTAACTGGACATCAGTTTTCCTTAACCAAAACATCTGGCAGCTGTCTCTGATGCTTCCCGCAGGCTCTGCCCAGCACCACTCATGACAAAGAGTGCTCAGGGACAGAGCTGCAGAGCTGGCCCAACAAACTTCAAGCCATTTAGCTGCCTCTTGCTCACAGAGCCCAGTGTATCTTGGGCAGCTTCAAACCTCATTCTATGAAGTTGGGAGGTGGCACCCAAAGACTATGAGCTTTTGTAGGCCTTTCTGTTTCACCAGTGCTGAAGGTACACGTGAATTAAGCCAGGCATGAACTGGGACTGAAGGCTTCAGATCCAATTTAAAACTAATGCGGGTCTCCAAGGCACAGCTATAGGTGGGGATCGTGTGCAATGATATCAGTCTATTCTGATATTAGCATGCAGGATGAGCTAGGCTGTTGCTTGACAACATATGGTTTATGTATTACACAGCCTAGCCCTGCATTGTGGGCCAACATGGAAAGGGTCATGGACTTACTTCTTACCTTTAGGGTGTTATCATAGTCAATGGATTCAAGGGGTTGGGGGCAAAGAAGCTTTCCTGGCACAGCTTTTAAAAACCAGCTTCCCAAATTTCTCTTTGATCAGAATTATTTTCCCTATATGATTTTGAAGGCCCTCTGATGTGACAAACCCCTATTCTGCTGCTTGCGTCCAGATACAGTTTTGCGATAAAAAGCTTTGTTCTCCTCCAATATTGGAAGATTTGTGATCCTTAATCTACTCTGTTATTCATCTCTGCATGAAGTTATCAGACCTTACCCTTTACTGCCTTCCACTGATGTACATCAGGAATCTTTCCAAAGATATGACACTCTAATATTGAAGTAAGCAAAAGGAGGTCCAGACCTTGCATGCTTCCTAGAAGCTACTTCAAGATGAGGAGACTTTGTTCTTTATTTTTGTTGTGATTGTCTTTCTGCAATGAATCTAAAAAAAAAAAAAAAAAAGTTTTTCTATGCAATTTTAGCTGGCGTTCAGCCACTACTCTGCAGGGTGCTATGGAATGGGCAGGCAAAAAAAAAAAAAAAAAAAAAAAAAGAAAGAATTGTGTCAGTGACACTGCTGCGGATGAAAAAGCATGAAAAAATAATATTGTAGTTGCATTTTTTTATATTTTTAGCTTTAAGATTTGACCAGTTTTAACATAGTAGTGATTCAAAATGTCTTACATGCTGGCACTGCTCACAGTATTGCTCTCTAACTCATTCCTGTTGCACCATACAAAGCAGATGACTGGAAGTAATTAAAGTCTTCATCTGCCCTCCATCCCCAGCAGTGTCTTTCAGGCAAGAGGTTCTGAGCCCTTTCAAGCCCACCACACATTCCCCAAATTGGAGATTTTTGAGGAATAAACTCTCATTTTTAGCTCAAAGCCACTGGATGCCAAGAACTGCCATTGTGCAAATGACACGCTCCAAGACTCATTTTACTATTCAGATCCCAAATCCCCCATTTCCTGTTGACTCTCATTGCTTAAGCTAATATCATTCAGTCTACTCTTTCAGCTGGGTGGAAGGGCTTAGTCAAACCCCACTGCAGTCGGAGGAACACAGTGCACATGTGTAACAGGGTAGAAATCGTTGGCTCTGAGCATATTCATTTGTTGTGTGTAACTCAGTAATAAAAAACAAATGCAGAGACTTCATTTTATATATAATAAAAATACTGCAATATTTTATGTGTCTCATTTTAGCAGCCTGTTTTTAAATAACAACCGTATTTTTTTCCAATTGCAAATCTCTGAACAGAGGAGCAAAACATTAAAGTATTTTTAGTTTATGGGCTAAACGTCCAGCCCAGCAGTTTGCCAGTAATATATGTATACTGATAATAACCACAACTAGCAGGGGATGCAGTGCAGCCTCAGTTATTTCTCTGCACTCTGCAAGAACATACTCCTCCTGTTAAGAATTCAGATGTCAGCCAGGACTGCTAACTGCATCGGTTCACACTTCCCTGAAGAGAAGCAAAATGGTAGATTGTTCTTTGAAATACCACAAAGCCTTTCTGAACACCACAGCTCAACTGCTCAGGGAATTGAACTGAAATATTAATTTTTTTTCTTCTCCAGATAGTTATTTTTAGTCAGTAAGCAAGGTAATGTTGGAAACTTGTCATTTTGCCCAGGGAGAAATAGGCGCAATTCTCTGAGCATGCAGTGTTGTTGGTCTTTCTCCAGGGAATGCCGGTGATGCTGAAGGGCCTCCTGAGCTTAAAAAGATTTTCAATAGAGTTTAAAGGTAAGTAAGTGGGAAGTCGCTTTGCACATAAACAAATCATGCCTTTCCAGAATGTTTGCTTTTATCTCCTGAGAGTAGGCCGTCTCTGCACAGTGCGGTGTGGGTCTGACCCATAGCCGGTTGATGTCGGCAGGAGTCTTTCGGCAGGAGTCTTTCCCCAATTGCTCCAGGCAGAGCCCATACATGGGGCTCCTCAAGGCACAGGCAGGGACCCCAGCACTGTGGGTTGGCATGTAAAAGGTTCTGTTTTGCTTTAGGTTCTGTGCAATGAGTGCACCATGAATGAAGGGCCACTAAAGATGTCAACCTAGAGCTGCCAAAAAAAAAAAAAGTGCAGGAAGTTGGGTGTTAATTACAATGTGCCATAGCAGCATTTTTATAATATTAAACTGAATTTGCAATTTCCATGGAGAATCTCCATTTCATCTTGGTATCACTCTGGTAAAATCTGTAGTGAAAGATAATAGCTTTCCTGGAAGCAGATGGGCTTAACACCTTCAAAAATGAATTCATCAGCGTGGCCAGACTAGTTTACTTCCAAATCACATAACCAGTGTTGACACAGCTATACTTTTTTTCCCCTCCAGTTACTGCATTTCGATTATAATGTGTTTTAGGATACCACAAGCATTGGAAAGGAATAATCATCATCCTCTAAAACATGTACCACAATCCCTACAGAGGCTGAATTGGGAGAACTGGAATCAAGCGGCCCTTTCGTTTTCCCCAGCCAGAGGGTTTGGAGTGAGCAGGGTGTATTGTTTCCCTCCGGTCTTCCGAGGTGAAGACAAATTAGCCTTTGCTTATGACAAATTGGCTTCTTGTTTTCAATAATGAAGTCTCCTAATTGAAAACGTAAACCCCCATTTGAAAGTCTCTTGTGTTTTCACACTTCGCTTTTATCTTGTTCGTGCTTCACCATCTTCGAAAAGCATTTATGAAAAATGAGACAGTCACAGTGTCTCCCAGTAAAAATAATGATAATCATCTTTGATAGGCATGACTTTACAGGTGGGGACAGACAAATGTATTCAGAATCACAGACAGAAACCAGCTTTTACCACCAGCCTGACTGTACTTTTGGTAACAATTAAGTCGCCCTGTTTATACAAAGGAGGGTGTCCTGTAATAAAATACTAGTTAAAGTGGGGAAACATTGGCAAATCTCCCACTAAGAAAGTGCTGTACAATTGTTATTTTCTCCCGCTTAAGTGTCAAAACCAACAGAGCCACACGCTACCGAGAGGAGCAGAGCTGGGAAGCACTGCTGGGCTCAGCGGTCCCGGGGCTCCCTCAGCCCTCTGCTCCTCCTCCCAGCGCCATGCCAGCAAGCCAGCTCCTGACTTCTGCTTGTTGCTTCAAGAAAAGGGTCTGAGAGGGCTCTGCTGAAGTCTGCTTTGTCAATAAACGCCTGAGAAGTGTCCTGGGATCAACAGCTTAAGCGACTCTCTGGAAGACAGTACAAACAACTTGCTCCTCTTCCAAAAGAGATGAGCAAGAGAAGGGTGTGCTCTCCCCACAGTGATTTGCTTGGCGTGGGGAGATGGGGTGTTCCTTGAGAGAGGAGCAATGTCACATCTTCCCTTCCCACTTTCCTTGGGCCCTGGAAAGTGCCCACTAATTAGGCAGTTGCGCTGCCTCTGAGAAACAATGAACAAATGAGCCAATTAGCCCCAATTCATTGTTAAGCCTGAAAACAACTCGCAGCAGCACTTTTCAGAGCGAATTTCCTCGCTAGTGACTTTATTTTGTTACCAGTTTTACTGCCATCTAATTGAAGCCACTGATGGCTAATTGCTTCATTTATCATCAAGTTTACAGGCCACACACTGCAAAACTAATTAGAGACCAGACATTGTGTTTCAGCCTCCCTTTGAAATATTGCTGTCATTTACATGTAATTCCAATTCATTATATTTCAAAGAATCTGAGAGAGTGGGAATGAGAAGATTATTTCTAAAATGCAGCACTGAAATTACACAGGCCCGGATTGTGCTCCAGTGCAGCTATTTTAAGCTTATTGGGAAAGGGAGTGGAGGAGAATTAGCAGTTTGCCCCCCTCACTTTCTGACCCTACCAAGCACGAACCCAAAACCTACATAATGAATCTTGTATAAATGCTAGCAGTGAGCTCCGCTCCACACGCACAGCTCTCAATCATGCCGATTTTCACAGGGAAGTGGTGAATTTTGCACTTGAGGTGAGAAATACTGCCCTAAGGATTTAAATCTGACAAGTGCCAAGGTCTTGTGAAGGTTCCTCTGTTTGGCGTGGAAAGAAGGAAAGGCAGACCTCGGCATTCGCCATGCATTGATTCAACAATAAATCACCCAAAGCCTGCAGACATTTGGCAGGCCTGCAAAGAATTGTTGTTATTTTAACTGAAATCTGATAGATTTTCTACTTTTAAGGCATTTTCAGATAAATGCCTCCAATTTGGAGCCAGCTTTGCTCTTGCCTTGCACAAGTTTCCCCACTAACTTCACTGGGGCTGGTCTTTGTACTGAGGTAGGCAGGACCCAGCTTTGAGAGAGAAAAAAGCCTATTCTCCTTCCTGATCGTTGTTTGATATTCTCCTGTTGCAACTATTCCTCCTCCTTCCCCTCTTCAGGTCCCCTACATCCTGACGGGCTCATTTCTCCCTAAATAAACTCAAAGCACAGAAGTAAAATGCATTTGTTGCCTGGGAAACCTGCAATTCAGCAGAGGTGGCCATCCTAAGAGAGCCATAGACCTCCAAGGAAGTTTTTATATCAATAATTGTAACCAACCAGAAGTACCAGGTTAGTAAAACATTCCCTACTACTTGCTTGTTATATTTCAAAATGTTCGATGAGTTCCTCACTATAGCCCATGATTTATTTTGGTTTTATGTAGAGTCCCAGTCTTCATTTCAGAAATGGTTTACTATAACATTTAGAGAATTTGACAGAAGGGAGTAGAAATCACTGGCTGAGGATTACTGGTAAACTCTTCACTGTATCATCACTGTTTCATTAGCTGCCATTTTTCACTTTGATTCAATGACTGTAACAACACGGTGCTCCTTTGAAACGGTCCTATCTCCTCAGATTCTAAATGCCACTAAATGTCTCACAATAGCATATGATAGATATCCTGCTTCTGGCACTGATAGTACACTATTGACAACAAACTCTCTCACAGGAAAATATTCACACCACGATTTTCCTGTAAGAACTACTCGGAGGGGTGTTCCCCCTGGGGAGACTGAGTGTGCTGCACAAAATACTCCATCACCTCACACTATGGGGTTATTTTCCAGTTAAGTTATGATGATTCCTAAATATCCCACCAATGATCATCTTGCTTCTTGCCAGATACGGAAGCTGTTATTAGCAGGGCCATGATATTTTTTTTTCTCAGACATTAATCTAGGGACATACATTTAGTTATACATCAGCCCACTGTAACATGAACTCTGGGAATATCTTATATGACACATCATAGAAGTAAACTGTGTATCAGTACATGATTATTATATTTATCAAGGATTTCTTCCAGCTGGTTCATAATGCAAAGCAAAGCCAGAAAGGGGCAACATCCACCACTAACAGGCAACCACAACCTCTCAGTCAACGGCACCAAAAAAGTAAAGGCAGAGAGACTTGTGCTTGAAGTAGAGAAACCTACAACAATCCAAGTGAGAAGCCAGGGATAATTATAACAAGAATCTACTCCCAAAATAAAGGTTACAATGGGTTTAAAAGCTGATCTTGGTCTGAGATTAAAGGATCATATCTAAGGACTCATCCTGGTTGAATGGGAAGTTTTCTGAACGGGGAGCAGGAGATCCTCAAATGGTTTACAGGGCTGCCTCCAGCTTTCATTACTGAGCACCCTTTCCTCTGTCTTAGAGAGCCAACTCTAATCCTTTTTGGATAATTTTTGTGTTTATATTAGTGTTATTGCCACAAGTCTTCAAGAGAGCATCTATCTCAGCTGAAAGCAAGGCTGAGGTGGCATCTACATCTGCACATGGATTCCAGCACAGCCAAACAAAAAGAAATCTTAACTGCTCTTTAGCCCTGACGGATCTGCTGGTCATCACAGACAACAATAACAGCTTTAAAAATCTCAGCATTAGGCATTGCCTTGTGATAGAAAAGCAGTTTTCCCAAACTACCTTGATTTTCAAGACAGCTTCCCAAACTACCTTTTCACTAAGATTTAAACAAGTTTTAAAATTAAAAAAAAAAAAGATGGGCTTTATCAATAAAGCAGAGACCTGACCTTTCCTGCTTCCTTTAGCGTGAACCAGTTTACTGCCTCAACATTCTTCTCCACCATCCAAGTTCCGTACTGTAACTTGATCCCTCCAGTGACAATAAGAAAAGCAGTCTATGTTGCTGCAGAAGAAAAATAAACCAGCAATTAACAAGTTCCTATATGTTTCCTGTTTACATAATACAGCTCTTTTGCAGGGCAAAAGCCTGGAAGAAACTGATAGGCCTGGAAATGATTTGCAGTAAAGGCTATTGGAAATATCCAGTGATGCAACTAAACCAGTTTTTTCCTCTGTGAAGAGTGTAAAAGGGTGGATTTAAGTGTGGATTTAAATGCTGTCAGGACTGGCTAGAGGTGACAGCGGGGAGATCTTTCTATAGATGACACCTGTGGGAAAGTTGTTCTGTACCACTAATAATGAATAGGTACATTTCCCCTTCACAACTACTTTATTCAAAAAAGACTATGTGTAAAGTGTATACACTTCACAAATGCATTAGAATTTACTATTTTTTTAATAGGGTAAAAGTAAAGGGAGGTGGCTGCTCTTTATTTTTTAAAGGGTCTCAAGATAAAATAATCCTCTATTAGTCTTGTCACATCTCCAAGACAAAAAAAAAAAATTATACTTGATCTTCTGTGCAAACTACTGCATGTGTTGCCATTTGGCTTGTATGCTTGAGTACCCAATCAAACTAAATCTGAACCATGATTGCTGTTACACAGTATAGTGTGTTCTAAAGGTCTTCAGTGATACCCATTATGCTTTACAGGTCTCTGAGCTTATTTTTTCTGTTATTTATGGAGTTTTATGCAAACTGTTAGCCACTTGAAACACTCTCTGTAGCAGGTACTGTCCCCCTCAACTCAGTCATGTTTGATGTATGTAGTTTTAGTTTTCTCTCCGAGCGGGATTTTAAACTGAGAAAGTCAGCTTTCATTTCAAGAGAAGGTGTGAAGCACACGAGGAGCTTAGCTCCCTTCCTTTTTCGGTAGGACCACAGGAGCAGACCGTGCAGCAGCAAACCACAGGCCAGCTGTCTCTGACAACCAGGACACGAGCGAGGCACTGGTGTAGCAGCCAACTCACCACATGGGGAGCCTGCCCTGGTCCCATTCATGCCACTAGTTTGCTGGATAACGTTTCCATCACACCATATTATGTCTCCTCATTTCATAGGAGCTTAGCTTTGCCACCCTTTTTTGCAAAACACTTCAACGGGAAAAGTCCTGTAGAAGATCCAAGTGTGACCTTTTTGCTACAATTGCATTAGCAGCAGATATTAAAAACACTACTGCTAGAAACACAGTTAGCGCTAATATTCCTGGCTTGTCTTAGTTTGATTTCAGACAGTTCCAGTATGAACAAAGATTGACATAATTCCAGAAAATTTAAGTATGTATCAGATTAGCTGCAATGCTGGTTTGTGTTTTCCTTTTTTTTTTTTTCCTAAACTATTAATTCAAGAACCAGAAAATAATCTAAAACCACCCAAAGTTCGAAAGAGCTCCAAATTTTCATTCTGATGCTTACTTCAAGATCCTCTGAACCACAGAAAAAGGTGTGGGCTAATCAGCTTATTGTTAGAAACTAAAAACCAAACTCTTGGGACAAAATCTGATGTGCAAGTGTGATGCAGGAGAACAGCACAAGTCCTGGTCAAAAAGACCAAAGCCCGTGCTTGAAAGCGTGCTTCAAAACTTCCCCGAAATTGGCCTAATTGAGAGAAATTTAATCTAAACTGACAGGCTGCTCCCCACCAACTTCAGTGGGAGTCGAGCCAGAGGCCCTGTGTACTGTGGGCTCCAGCTCTCCATACAGCTACAGGGCCCTACAGAGTTTGGGTCGGCCTGAGGTGCATCTGTCCCAGAACCATAACGTCATGCATCCACCTCAAATTCCCTATCTCATCCATTTAATCTTTAAGCTTCAGTTTTTCAGATACGCATTCATGGACTGCCAGATCTAGACAAAGAAGCCGAAGGCCTGAGGAAAATTACTGTGTTCAGCATCCAAACTTTTCTGAAGAGATAACTTCATGTGCTTGCACAATACTGTGACTTCAGCATTGTTTTTTATCTTTCCAAAGATCTTCTATTCCACTAGTTGTTTGTTATATTTAATATACATTAAGCCAGCAATTTCTTCTCTTGCAGTTTGCTTGGGACTATTAATAACAAAGGTTTAACATATACAAAATTTTTCCTCAGATGTCCACGCCAAGTTTGCAGACTGTGTATTAAGAAGTTTTCAAGTAAACCGCTGGCAAGAAAAGACTGGATAAATTAAAAATGGGGAACAGAAATATTAACCTCACATATTCTAATTCAAAAAAATGGTGGAATAGATTTCATTCGCATTTTCCAGGACACTATTGAAGAGAATGGTTTCAAATCAAAATGATTGTTTAATCTTAACTGTAGATTCTGACATGAAAGAGTTATAATCATCAAATTAAAGGGGTAAAATTTATGAAAAGTGGGGGTTGAACCATCCTAGGATACATGGTCAGTCCTAGGATGTGAAGTCGGATATGAAAAGGAATAATACAATAATAACACACATTTTTAGTATCTTTCATCCACAGGAATTTCAGAATGCTTCCCAGACTAAACATGAAAGTCCAGATTTTGATTTCTGTTCCCCTGGTGTATATCCAAAGTGATTTGACTGAAGTTATTAGAGTTGACTCTTCATTTACAAAGCTGAAATGGAGATCAGAGGTTTGGCCGTATTGTAATGGGTTTCATTTGTGCGTTGGTCTCATTCAAACAGCAAATTTTTTTTCCAGCATTGGGAGAACTAGAACAGATAAATCGGGCACTCAAATATACACAGCAAGAAAGAAGAAAAAGCAGTAATGCAATTGTTAAGCATTCATCCAGCAATGATCATTCAGATCAGTAAAAAGCCTCTCCAAGAAAACATTAAAGAGTAGGAGGCAGAAAGAAGGAATATATTAAAGCACATTATTTTAAACTACAAAGATGCTTTCTGTCCAGTCCACTCAAGAACTCTCTTTTTGACAAAAAAATAACCTTTTTTTTTGTGCAGCACCCCTAACTTCCAGCCACACCCAGACCCCTTCTGAAGTGTTACGAACATCTAGTTTTCTTTGCTCTACAATCATTGCCTCTATACTCTTATCATGCTGTGAGAACTGGAAGCATTACAGATCCTTCATGACTATCGACATTTTCCAAGTTGGCTTAGGATGACATTGCAGCCAATTTGTAAGGTTGGTTTTTTTGTTTGTTTGTGGTTTTTGTTCATTTGTTTGTTTGGGTTTTTTGTTTGGTTTTTTTTGTCTTGAGTTTGGTGTTTTATTGGGGGGGTTTTTTTGTTTGGTTGGTTGGTTTGGTTTTGGGGGTTTTGGGGTTTTTTTGTTTGTTTTTTGTTGTTTTGTTTTTTCTTAAAAAAAAAAGCCTAAGCCCTATCCTAAAGTTTAGCTTTCCGGACTTGATCTGACACCTGCTGAAGTCCACTAGAGTTTCTCTGGTAATTCCAGTACGGCTTACACTGGAGTCTTCTATGCACATAGAGCGGAAGTAGACTTTTTTAGGCTTCTTTGTGAGGAAAAAAAGCTGCTAGACCATTTTCACACACCCTGAAAAAAAGACTCCCTCAGCCTTTTTTCCAGGGCAAAGACCAAGAGTCAAAGATCTTTCATGGAGAGGAACATCTCCTCTTTTGTCTGCTTTTGCACAAAATTGTACCCATCCTAATCCAGCTGTGTGTCAGCAAACAACTTAAAACTCGCCAGGAGAGTATCTGATCTCAGGTCAGCAAGTGTGGCATTAGAGCTTGAACTACTGGTATGTAAAGAGCAACAAACCCTGCAGTTTATATGAGCAGTAGGGTCAGAAAGCAGGCATGAACCTGGAGCAAAAAGTTATAAAAAGTTCCCTTTGAATGATGAACATTAAACTATCTGCTGTTATGTAAATAAACAGGGTTTACACAGACCATTGATCAAGGTCGAAAAAGTCCTCTTGTATTTCTGGGCTTCTGATTTCAGACAATCAAGGGTCACCACCAACTCAAGTCACATCTAGTAAGTGAGTTTACCCAGCCTTGGACTTTTCCAATTCACATTTTAAAATAAAATTGATACTGCAAATTAACAACACTACCAGTCCAAAGTTCAGTAGGCTAAGATTCAAATTAGTTCCAGTCAAAAAGAGAACTGTAGTAAGTGACACAAGTCCTTTAGAAGTTTTTCACATCTGATACAAAAATTCTCGTCTAATTAATATCCAGGGAGGAATTATTTGGTTGCATTACTATACAATTAAGCTCTGAAACAAAGACTGCGAATTTAAGAAAAATATGGTGATTTATGTACAGGCTGCCATGGGGACTGCTAAAATTGAATAAAACTTGTCCTTCATAGTGATTTTGTAATGACCAATGTCAATTAAGATACAATTTCTTTATACTGACTTAAGGATGTGCATTGTAGCCTGTCCATGAAATATGTGCTTGCCAACTAAAACCACACAGAAATACAGACTTGTAAGCAAGCCTTTCTCTGTCTGGCCATGGTGTTCTCTCCCATTTGGACCCAATACACAGTTCAAGGCTGTACTTTATTTGTAGAAATAAAATTCCTTAATAGCCACTTGGGCGGTGGCCTCGCTTCATCACTCAGCATGGCAATATTTGCTCGAGCAGTGCCTGAGCATCCCTACTCCTCCGAAGAAAGGAGAGGGGACAGTTTTGAGTCTCTACCACTCTCGCAACAGGATTTTTTCCTACCTTGATGCTCTTGCCAGCCTCTACCAGCCCCCCCGGGACACAAGGAGTACACGGTAGCCCCAGGGAAGGAGCAGGTAGCCGGGCTGTGGCTCTGCAAACCAGCCACAACCCCCTGGCTGCTGCTGGCTCCCAGTTTGGCTCCCAGTCCTTCAACTCTGAATGAGGCTAAAAGCAAGTGCTTTCTTGAGCCGGCTGCCCTACAAAGGCAGGCTTTCATTTCCCAGCAGAAAAACCTACCTGCTGCAGTTTGCGGTGTGGACTTCCCATAGTTTCTCCATAAAAATAGGAATGTCCAAATTACACAGTTCTGGTTGTGTGTGGGGGCTGTTTGTTTCTTTTGAGGGTTGTGTGTTTGGTTTTGTTTGTTTGTTTTATCCTCCTCCTCCTAATGAAACAATTCTGGCAAGGCCTAAATATTTCTCAAATCAAAAAGAGAACACTATAGACAACTAGGTTCTGATTTGTAAAGTAAAGCATCTGGAGTTCCCACTGACTCCAATTAGAGCTTCAATTACCTGCTCCTCCCTCAAGCCAGACCTTCCCCTTCCACCCAGAGCTGGGAACTGCTCTAAGCAGTTTGGAAAATTTTCAGAATGTATGGAAAAATAGTCACTGCTCTCCAGTTCATTTCTGCAACATATATAACAAGGTGGATGCTTAGTTACAAGCCTTTTTAAAACAGAGCAAAGGAGCTAAGATCTGAGTGCAAATGGCAACGTTACAGTCTGACAAAATGGGATCTGGATAGAGCCGTCTTCTCTCCTATGACTAAAAAGTGCTTGCTTTCAGCACATACACAGGGAAACACACACCCCAGGCATTTGTTTCCTTCCCTGACCCAGGCCATCATCACGAGTAACAAAAAGTGAACAGCAGATTCTAGCACCTCCCTAATGGTCTCCACCTGTCTTTGCTGCATGCAATATGTAAAGGAAAATATTCCCCAGCATCCCTGTGGGCAACAGTGTCAAAAGATATAAATGCACTCTCATCATCAAAATCCTTCTATATATTTTTAGAGTACCTGGGCCATTTGTACAAAATGAACAACATTTTAGTTGTTATGCCCACTGCCTTTAACTGGGTATGAGAGCAATCTATGGATACAGGATGTATTTGGTGCAAGCCCTTGTCACCTTTAAGCAGGATCTTAACTTAAAGATACAAAATCTATTGCAGGTGAATCCAAGAGTGGTTTATAAATCCATTTTAATGATAATAATTTCCTTCTCTACTCCTCAGCACTCTCCTTCTAAAAAGGATGCTGAAACTAGGACATGTATATTAGCCCAGCTAAGTCTTGCTTTTTGAAGACTTCTTGTACCAGGCTGCATGCACACATTTATTTCAGTAAAGCTATTTAAAGCACCAGGCAGCACAGCTGCCACTGCTAAGTCCTAAATGAATACACAGTAAAACTGCTTTTTAGCTTATTAACAGATAATCAAAACCTTCCAGGGGACATCAGATACTCCTTCTGATGCTGCCAGCTTTGGCTTTCCTCTGCATTTCCCCTGAGTTTCTGTAAAAAATCTGGATGGTTCTCATCCATCTTTCAGTGCTACTCACCCCAGATGCAGGAAGCTAGTCCAAATCCTGGAGAGGAGAGAAGCATGGAGAAAGAAAGAAGAAGAGAGAGGAAAGAGAAGGAAGAAGGAAATAAAGCATGTGGGGATCTAGTTAGCTTGTAAAAGCCTAATTGGAGTTAATTAATTAATAAACACTCAGGTCCTGAAAGGCTGTCCCTGAAATGACTCAGAGAGCTCCCACATCCTTGAACAATCTGGAGTTTTGTCCCCACCTGCAATCAGTCAGTGTTTATTATTAATTTCTCCGTTTAATGTCTGTGGACTCTCAGTGCTGTAACCCAAATAAGATTTTCAACACAGGTTGTTTACAGATCACTGTAGAAATAAGAGGCTGTGTAGTCTCCTGACCAGAGCAGAGAATCTGGAGTACCCTTTTTTGTATTTATAGCCCCATACTGGGAGGTCTTCAGGGAAATCAGTGAAGCTGCCTGTGTCTAATTTACCCTTCATAACACTACCACCTGCCTGTTGCAAGTCCTACTTCACATTTGAAAAGTGTTTGAGACAGCCAAGTAAAGGAAGTACTAGAACTACAAAAATAACTTAGTCAATAGGATATCAAACCAAATGCTGAGTACTCTTTGGCATAAGAGCCAGCAATACATTTTCCATGTGATATTCTAAATAGCTGAAGCTGAAATCTAGGCTGTCAAGTCAGGAAAATTTTCTTAAAGTGGGATGTTATCTATACTAAGCAGATGATTTTACAACTCACTGTATGGAAAAGCAGAGATGTACTCTAGCAGTATGGAGATTCGCACTGTCCATTTATAAATGCATTCCTTTGCTCATGCTACAGTCTCAATCGAATCAGAATTTCCATTGCTTTTACAGTGATCATATTAATTTCCTTGACAAAGTAGGGTTTTTTGTGTCTGCTGAGTTGATCTTCAGGACCCAAACACAACTTTTGCGAAGAGAGGTAAAGAAATACGTTTCTATGGGAGGAGGAGGGACAGTGGAAGCATCACTTGCCTATGGCTGTGTCTGGAAGACATCCCGGTGACGTTTTCTTGTTCAGTGCTGTGTTACCTCAGAAGGGACTGCAATGCTTCTTATGCGTACACAAATATTGCACATTTTACCACATACCAAATGGTGTTGGATTTGCCCAGAGCAATAACTAAGGAAGCTTAAATATTTGGACAGAGCTTTGTCATGGTCTTTCCTCTCATGCCAGACTTGCTATTAACATTTTCTTCATTTTGGAAATGACTTGGCGAAAGGAGGGAAGGGTGCCACTCCGTACCTCAGCAACTAAAACATTTCTTATGTCATTGGCAAAGGACCAGTCGATGTTTTCTTCTTCGACACAAATTCCATGCTGTCAAAGCCTACTGATGCCTCTCACCTTCTCTGTCCCTTGTTTTCTCCGGACAAAACCAGTGACGTGACAGTTCTTAAATAAATCAGCCTCCGATTGTGTTTTATGATGTCATGGTGAGCGCAGGCCTGACCCTTAGTAATCAGCATCTCGGCACACCGGGAAGCTTCCTGCTGGAACTGCTCTCACAGCCAAGCAAACTTGCCTACGCTGCAGAAGTGATGTGAATTACCTCACCTCTGTGTATCGTAATAACCCTTGCCACACATTATGCCAAATGTTCAGCACTGAGCTGCAAGGAGCCAAAATGCAGACAAAAACCCCAATAATGTCTAAAACAGAGTTCAAGTGAAGCTGGGTCCGTGCCAGGTTGCGGAGATCATTCTTGTCAGCCTCAGATCTGACTCTTGTGCATAGGAACTAACGAAAGGGGCAGGGAATAAAACAACATTTGAGTTATTCTTACAGAGCAGGTACTTAATAATACGCACATTTCCAGCATCTGAACATTATACTTTTATTAAGCAAAAACCTACTCCCACAAAATATCCCTCAGTTGCAGTAAAGGCTGTGAGCATGGTTTTATTTCAGCCTGTGAACAAAGCCATATGGATTTCATCTGAGGGATTTGGGGGTTTTGATTCTTATAAAAGTCATGATGTCAAACAAAACTTCAGATCAGTCCCAAAACATATGCAGTGCGACAGCCGACAATGGAAACTACACAATGACATTCTTTGGCCCAGCAACATCTTCAGGCTCAGCAAGGAATCGAGCACAAATGTGTATGGGCTTCAGCTTTCCAAATCCAAATGAAAGTCTGACACTTGAATGATGCCATCCCACAGATGGGGATGCATTTTGACAAACACATTGCTCATGACCACAAGCCATTCTCAAACTTCTTAGAAGAGACCTTATCGCTCTCTACAACTACCTGAAAGGAGGTTATAGTGAGGAGGGGGTCAGTCTCTTCTCTCAAATAACAAGCGATAGGACAAGAGGAAATGACCTCAAAATGCGCCAGGGCAGGTTTAGATTGGAAATTAGGAAAAACTTCTTCCTGGAAAGGCTTGTCAGGCATTGGAACAGGCTGCCCATGGAGGTGGTTGTGTCACCATCCCTGAAGGTGTTTAAAAGATGCGTAGATGAGGTTCTTAGGGACATGGTTTAGTGATAGTGTTGGGTTAATGGTCGGACTCAATGATCTTGAGGGTCTCTTCCAACCAAAATAATTCTATGATTCAGTATTCAGAAGAAACTGCAGTCCCATGCCCCTTGCCACACAGCTTTTCCTACTTTTGAATATCCCTCCACTCATCTTCTCAACACTAACCTGCAACAGGCACTTTATAACCCCCATAGTTTTTGCACGGTGCATGGCTCAAAGTACAGCAACGTTAGCGGGGATTATGAGGCTTGGCCTCATAATCAGTGAGCATCTCTAGCTCTTTCCAATTACCTCTTGACATTAATCCAGAAGGAAAAGAGGGTTACTCCAAAAATACAAGTCAGATTCTTCAAAAACCAGGTCTCAAGGATCTACAAGAAAAGGCTCTTAAGCTGTGGCTATAGCCAGTGGGAGGGTAACTGATATAGCAAAATACACCACCAAAAGAACTTTTAAAACATAGCAAAATAACTACCTATTTTTGCATCTTGTGAGAAGTTGCTCAGAAACACAGCAACACATTTAGGCTTATTACGCATTTGAAACAAAATTTGAGATATGAAACAAGATCTACGTTTATTGGCTGTGTGCTTTCCTACTCAGACCAGCCAAAAAGGCAAAAAAAAAAAGGCCTGGTTTTTTTTCATGCCAAAAAAATTACTAAAACATTTATAACAGCTGGTCATACTACTGAACAAACCACTCAATTAATCAGCTAACTACCGTATGTTTGAAAGAGATGACGCAAGTTTCCATTCCTAATAAAGTGCAAAATGTTGATTAGTTCCGGGACAATACATGAATAAAGTACTTGCATTCATAATTAGGCTTTGCAGTGTCCAGAAATTCTAGGTACTTTTCATACATCATTTATCAATACTCTTTCTTTCATTTCTTTTTGCTTTTAGCCCAGGATTTTCAGAATGGTGGCCAAAATAAACAGAATATTTCCTTATAGTTCCCTCTCTCACTTCCTGCTTATGAAAGAATTTTCACTCAAGGCCTCTTGCACTTCTTGGAATCAAATTTCTTCCAGAAATCTGCAGCACTGTTTTCCCCAGCAGCTAGAATGCAGCATTTTAATTATGAGTATTATTACAATCTCCCTTTCACTCCCCCACCCCACATTCCTCCTTTTCTGTCCTAATGGTTGGTCCCTCCCAAACCAGCTGTTAGAGGTAAACCTACAAATTTACTGCTTACTTCCTGAGTGTAATGCCCTCTCAACACTGCTTTATGAGTGCTGGTCTCTCAAAAAATAGAAAAAAAAAAAAATGAAAAGCCTCTGAAATTTGTGACATAGCTCTTCTGTGTGGTCTATTTTTAGGTCCACTTTAGAGGTTGTGAAAGGCTTAATCTACCCCCATAGGCTGGACTTCCACAGCTTGTGGCAGTAGCTTCCACCAACACAGGCAAGGAACACAGGGGCTCAGGAATCTCAGTGCTCACTGCGGGCTTAGCCAGGCTGCAACATCTCACACGGCAGCGTCCCACACAGCAGCATCCCACACATCCCACACAGCCAAGGCCAAGTGGATGACACAATGCACATGAGTCCTCTAGACACCGATCGTGTCACTAGTGCCTATAGTAAAAAAATAATTCTTTAATTGATTTCCAGAACTGCTTATAGAAATGGAAAGAGATTTCATGGTCAAGTGTGAGCTTCCCAAACGATGAAAAAGTTTGAAGGATTGGGGAGGGGAAATTCCTTACGAGGACAACTGAGATCTGCTTCCAGAGGCACTGCAAACTAGACTCCTGAAACAATCTGAGAACTGTCTTCAGACTGAACTTCTTGCCAAGGAAGGACTCAGATAACACTGTCTATATGAGAAAACATTCCAGGCAATATCCCATCACATTTTAAGTTAAAACCATAGATTTTATTTTTTGAAAGTGCTGACAACAGATGTATTTTAGCTAACAGAACCATCTAGGATAGAACTGAAGACCACAGGTATAACATTTATTCAAATTTTTAGTAATGCAGAAGAACAAATCTGGCTCTTGTGATTATCTAGTTGCCTAGGCTTTCTTTCCATAGTATAGGGTGTTTCAAAAATATGGACCCAGCATGTTACAATTACACAAAAATTTACGAACAGTTTAATGAGTTATCAAGTTTTAGTAACCTTTTTATAAATGGTCTGTCTTCCCTCCACCTGTTGTGCAGACGGTAAGAGTTTCATTCATAGGTCATTCGTGGTTGCACATATAGTGATTTCAAATTGGGTCAGTCTTTTTGAAATACCCTGTATAAGCATGTGTGTGAGCTGATATATATCTTCATGTACATATAAAGTAAATATATATTTTTGTATATGACTTTGGAGCAGACCATTCCAAAACAAGTCTGAGAATGACAGTAGCGCGGTACTTACTGTCGGTTGCACCCCATTAAATCTTCGTAAGATTTGAATACAGAATTTTTTTTGTCTGCAACTTTGCAAGTAAGACATGTAAATTCAGTCCCTTAGAAAGACTCTACAGAGCTGTAACTAATGAAGGCAATGCATTCAGTCATGTAAAGGTTTTTCTTAACCTGTTACAACTTTTTGGAGTTATCTTCCTATGCGTCATATTCTTTCCAAGAATGTCACAGATCCCGTGACTTAAAAGCTTGAGGTTAGATAGAGGAAGGGTGACAAAAATATTGGGTGCCTTGTACAGATATGTTACATGAAACTTGCAATATGAAAAAATAAAGTGTTTTCTGAAAATGCAGAAATTAATATAGGCATATGCTTTTCAGAATAGTGTCTTGATCAAACCTCTTCAGTGGTCTTTACTTCTGCAGTTAGAATGTGCCATTCCATATGCATTTTAACAAAAACATTTTAACAAACCAATAATCCTAGCACCTAGTATTATTTTTAGAGTATTATAGTACTGCATTAGTATGACAGAGAGGATGGAGACAGAAGAAAGCAAAGTACATACGTTTAATACTTTTTGAATTCAGGTGTTTGACTTTTCCAGTGTTTAAACACTGCGGGGGAAAAAATGTCCTTAAGCTTCCAGGGAATTCTAATTGTGTTTCATCTTCTGTATGTTCATGAAGAAAATTCTTGCCTGTAAACATCTGTAGAACTTGTATCTTGACCCAGTAGCAGAAGTTGGCTTAATAAATAAATTGAACGGAATGCATAGGAAACAGAGAAGCAGAGATAATTTATAAACACATAAATCATCCAGCCAAACAAGCAAAATGGAGTTATGATCAATCACAAACCTTGGATAAGTGAATTCAGAGTAGCAAGTATGGACTGCGTGCCGTTCCCAGATCAAATATGTTTGCAAACCTCACAGGCTTGAGAATTACAAACGTCAAAAGTAGGATTAGAAAGAAACTGTTCAAGAGCCAAGAAAAAGGGCTCATTGAATAAACAGTTTGCAGTGATTACTATAACCAGCTTTAGCCCAAGATTTGCTTTAGGTTGGTGATTGTCCTTTCAAAAGAGAGCAAGGTTACTAGAAGATTTTGTCAGGTTGTCTGATATTGTGGAACAAATGGACACACTTTTGAACACAAAATCCCTTCCTGGAGTTTAAAAAAGAAAAAATATCAAGGTAAATATAGCTTGGGAATAATTGCTCCAAGCTTCAGTTACTTATGTTGCTCACTTGAAGAAGAGCTTGTACACTCAAAAGCTTATCCTTTTTCCCATCTACACATGAGCTACTTCTCCCTGGAAGGCTTACCAGTCTTGTATATTCAGCCCATCATAGAGCTACAATGACAAGCTACTACTGCCTTAAGGGCAGCAATGGTGACAAAGAAGCTCAGCATTTTAAAAGTCCAGACATGTTTTCCATGAGCAACCATCCTTCGAGGTTACAGTTTGAGTCATTTTGTTTCATGGTGAAACAACTTCAGCCCAGAGAGCCAAGGCTCTATCCAACCTGGGCAATTAAATACAGGTCACCTAAGAAAACCTTGAAGCCATTTTGAACAAAGACCACGCATCCCTAAGTAAAACAGAAGAACAAATTATGAGATGAGATTAATATCTCTGATGGTGAAAAGTAATGGTATCAGCCCTACCTGGCTGCTACAGGATCAGACCCAGCCTTTCTGTCCAACCTGTACAGCTGATGGCTGAGTCTTGAAGAGAAGGCAACCCTCTCCTCCCCAGGCTGTCTGCACATCTCTCCAGTGCTAGGAGAGGCAGCCGCTGACTGTGAAGGTGACATCCATCTCTTCCCTTTTGATTAACTATTTCAGATAAATCCATTTTCAGGTTCAGAAACTAATTTTCATCTGAAACAGATTGAAACCTGTACTGAAGATTTTGTAGCTGTGCGATGCAGAAGATCACAAAACCCTAGCTTGATTAGATTAGACTTTATTTTCTCCTATAGTGTTTTCTTCAATACTATCAGCAAGCCTGATAAAATCAGTAGCTAATTCTTCACCTTATGTAGATACATTGTTGAATTAAAGAAGACAATTTGTCTTATAAGGGTGGTAGCCCTGGATATTCTCATTATCTTCTGTAGTTTTACACAATCATACATTCCCATCCCTCATCTTTTTTGTTGCTTCTTGCCAGTATTATAGTCATCTATTGTACACTCGTTTCTCTTCCTAGTGGTTGATCTTGCAAATGCTTTTTCATACAAGGAATTCCATTGACTTCAATGGGAGTCCTCTTATAAGTAAGGTTTTTTTAGTACTGAGCCCTAAGCTGTACATTTTTTGAAGGAGGAAATCCTCTTTATCTGTTTTGTAAAAGATGATAAATAATAGCCCCAAGGGAGGCAACTCACAAGAAGTAGATGGCTTAACAAAACTTGTGTCTGGCGTATACATAGAGTTAGGTTTCTTTAGGCTCCACATTTTTCTCCAGTTTTTCCAAGGAAGAGAGGAAGAATGAAGCTTCGGGGGTGGGAAAGTTATAAATGACATTCCATGAAAAATACTTCTTAGATTTTTTTTCCCTCTAGATTTCTTTCCCTCATCAGTAGGAAGCTGTTTTTTAGACACGTTTCTTTAACACTATGACCATACTGAACCATTCCTTTTTACATAAACATCCTCGATGTAGAGAGCCTGAAGACAGGCTCTACAAATGATTTCTTGACCTCCTCCTGCAGCCCCTGACAGAATGAGAGAGGTCTTCTGAGGGCACGTCCCATGCCACCAGCACTGCCACCCCACATGAGCCAAAATCCTGAGGACTCCTTACAACTGCCAGCCTCAAATTGTACAAACACATGGTTAATGATCTTAGCAGAGACTCAATTCTGCGACTTGCTTGTCAACTGTTTTCACATTTACTCTCTTTTTTTGCAATGACAAGGGTTATAAACTTTAAGAGGGGGAAGGTTCTTATTTTTTTTAATGAAAGCTCTTTTCTCCTTTCCTTTCCTTTCCTTTCCTTTCCTTTCCTTTCCTTTCCTTTCCTTTCCTTTCTTTTCCTTTCCTTTCCCTTCCTTCTCCTTCCTTTCCTTTTCCTTCCTTTTCCTTCCTTTCCTTTCCTTTCCTTTCCTTTCCTTTCCTTTCCTTTCCTTTCCTTTCCTTTCCTTTCCTTTTTTTTTTTTTTTTGGGGTAGCCAAACTGGGGCTCTCAGGAGAGACAGTAAGGCTCAGGTAATTTCGCATGTCTCTAAATTACACTGAGGTGGGGTAACATAGTACAATCGGGGTCCTTTCTACTGTGCTACAGTGCTTTGCCATGCTGGGGTACCTGTCACCCCAGTACAGCTCTGCCACGAGCCCCAGAAAAAGAGGGAAGGAATGAGGGGCAGCCACATGAGCCCTCTCCTGGTGCTCCTGTGCTGTGTGCAGCACAGCCAAACCAGGAACTGCTCCAGCGATGGGGTAATTTGTCTCATTTTATTCAATTAAGCTTATTTGCATATCTGAGGTTAATCTTTTTTCCTGTTATTCTAGCAGCAAATGCACACCAAGGGACATGCTGAAACACCGAGTGGAAAATCATATGTTTGTGTATGCCATCGCTGAAGTCAATCACAATCAAAGATATGACAAATTATGTGATTTCTTCTCAAAATTGAATCCTGTGATGTTTATGCAGAGTATAAGGATACTTATGCCTTTAATGCAACAAGTCTGCTTTCTATTTACATAGATGAGAGAAACATTGCCCTGGCATTACACAGAGCAAAGTGTGCAAATTCTAAACCCTTCCATAGTCCCTAGATATAAGAGTGCGTTCATATGTTTGTGTTTAACATGAACAAATTTATGATCTGATGTGGATTCCTCTGAGTACAGATGTATTCCAACTATTTGCTGAGTCCTAATTTTGAAGGAACAAATGTGAGTGCTTTGGGGGGAGTGGGGAGGAAAGAGTTATTTTCTATTTATTTTAAGGATTTTAAATGCAGTGCAAGCTCTTTTTTTATGAGGGGGTGGGTTGGGGATTGTCTGTGACAGTTTAGAGGATACAGGTAGTGAGAACCAGCATATTAATAGAAAATTAAGACTGGGAAAGTAAATCAAGTGCCTCCAGATCTATTAGTTCATTTTTGTAACTGCAGATAGTCCAGGTTTTATGAACACTGCAAATAGAAACATACACTGAAAGGTCATCTTTTGCTATTGACACTGCCCAACCGTTGCATAAAGTAATCCGCATAAATCCACAGCTTTGCCCTCAAAATAATTCCAGAGAAAAATGGCACGTTTTGTGATTAGGGCGTCTGTAGGAAGGCAGAGAAGGAGAAACAAAAAGTGCTCACACCTCTTGCACATAGCCATGCATCTGTCTGGTGACAAGTTTCCCCATGCCTTGAGGAATCCCTCTGGATATTAATTCACCTCTTGTTCCCAGTTGCATTGCAGATGCCCACAACCCAAAGAGGACGTGAACACAGCGGGACTGTGTCTGGCTGTCCTCGGGATCCCTTTTACCCGGCTGGTTTCCCTCGATGTTACGTACGGGGAGACAAGGGGCACTCCAGCTTTCTCAGTGCCTGCTTAAGTCAACCTTAAAACCTTTCTGTGCCAGTAGTGTGACTTAGAGGGCTCGCTGCAGATCCCAGAGCATACATTTCACTATGCTGGTTGTGGTTCAGGTTAGAGATCACTGCACCAGGATATATTTTAGGCTCAGGATCGAGGTTTATATTTGAGGCCAAATCAAGGGAAAAGTCTGATGTTTCAGTAATCATGACAAAGGTCCTAATCATGCTGATATGCTCTCAGTTTCCACAGTGCTGGTAATCTCACAGATCAATCTGATTTTCCTGAAACTTTTGCCATCTCGAAAAGTGGGAAATTGAGAAGGCTGGCTATATGCATAGTTTTAAATCTGCTCTGGAACAAGACCCATCAGAGTAGAATCGAAAAAAAGAAATCTGAATCTAAACACTACTTTAGATCTAATGGGGATTGTATTCCTGGTTTTTATTTTGTCCTATTTCTCATGCATACAAATACATATTTTCCAATAATCAGTCAACTGCATCAAACATATATCCCAGTTTTGTTTCTTTTGATGTAGTTGGCCAAATTCCTATTGATTTCATTTGGAGGAGGATCAGAAGTAATGTGCATTACCAAAAACACGCAAACCTGTATTCTAGATGGCAGTTATTTAAAGATCTATGGAGCTTTTAACAATTCAAAGTATATAACATGTATTTGGTATGACTTAATTTGCCTGTATGGCAGAAAGAAAATTTACTTCATATGGGGTGTGTTCCTGAAATACTCTTAAATGTTGTGTCTGCTGATTAAGAGTTGTGTCCTTTCTCTCAGAAACCTTCTATGTTCAATCCAGCACCTTCTTCCTGAAGTCTCCCTTGGAAGAAGACACCTCAAGTCAACTAATTGAACCAGACCTAATAGAATTTCCTTACCGAAACCAGAGGATACACTGGTTTCAGGGATCCATATTATGAGCAGTAATCATGGATTTTCTGATCTAGGAAAGAAAGGTCAAATGCTGCTTTCAACAAAGTGATGGTTTTTTTGCAGGTGGAGCAACAGAGGGCTGAGATCATCAGATGAAGCAGTGAGTGTTCCTACCACTGGGCCTCTGAAACACAGAAAAGGTCACTTTGCAGGCGGAGTCCAACGCTGTTGCTGAGGGACAGCACTATAGCAGCAGGTACGTGAACCAGATTCAGTTCAGCCAAACGCCTCGTGCAGCAAACGGTACTAAAGATGTGCATTTCTCTGTCTGCCAGAGGTAGAAACCCAGAACAGCTGCAAACCACTGACTCTCTCGGTCAGTTACAAATGAAACTGCTGGACGTGGCTTTAATGGTGACCACTAGGACATTGGTGTGGCAGTGAAAGACGGCTGAGACTCTGATAATTGCCCTGTAGAGAATTTAAAATTCACTAGCAGTTAAAAGTAAGGTGAATGTAGGCTAGGAACGTCCAGAAAAGCAGCTACCTGGAAGCAATGGTGAGTTTTGTAAGGGGTTTTTAGGCTGTACATCTAATTCCCATGGAAAGTAATGAGAGATAGTAGCCAGAGTGTTTGCGTCCATTTATTTTTTACAAAGAAGGGAGTTTGATCCCTGTTTAAAAGCCAAACTCACATCATCTGGAAGACAGGGCTCTTATTTTGAGAGGTAACATACTTTATGGTTCTGGCAACAGATCCAAGGTAAGAATTTTTCAAGCTCCTTTGTGTTTCAGCTTTTTAACTTCAATTCACTTTGCTACTCTCAGAACACAGCATTTATACATACCACAAAATCTCAAATTACCTACAGCTTTGATACATATGTTACCAGATAAATCACTGCACATACATGTATATATTTGTGTATTACTCTTCCCCAAGGAAATAAGCCCATGCAATCACACACTTTATCTCCTTCAAACTTTTGAAATCTTTCCCAAATGTCAACCACATTTGACAAAGACTACAGGTCACAGAGATAACTTAGTTCCTAGAAATACAGTGATAATCAGTAGCTAGGTTGGTGTAATAGCCCAAACAGGAGGGTGGGTCGAGTTTTGCAACTAAACCCTCTGTGTAGCAGTAGGCTCCTGGCCAAAGGGCATGCACGAACTAACCAGACAGTCGGGGTACATAGTCATGACACGTATCTTCCTCACTAAGGGTCAGGAGTTCTTACAGCACCAAAAAAACACCATTCATGCACAGAAGGAAATAAAACTGAAAGCAACTGTGCTTCAGACCCTCTGCTTACAGAGCAACTTGCTCAGGAAATGTTAATTGCTTCTCACTGGAGCTTGTTAGTGCATGGGAGAATTGACTTTAATTATGCATCTTTCTTTGTCGCAGTTCTGTCTGTGCCATATCACATGTCATAGAAAGCAATTTGATGCATGCAAGAAGTATAGTGTGCTACCAAATTTGCATTCAGTTTCATAAATGACAGACCTTTTCTTTGAAGAGTAAGCCATTTAATGCCTGGTTTGAAGGAAGAACAAAAGTCTAAGGTATCATGTTCTCCACAAAATACCCAGTCTTTAGTTGCATCTTTTTTAAACTGAATTCAGAAAATAATTAAAACAGATTATCGTCTTCCCTGATCCCTCGGGTTTATGTCAAAGGTCAACAGCGTGAACCTGTAATGGGTTTGACCTTAATTAATTAGCCAAGGTAAAGCACTTGCATACCAGCATAAATTATATCCATACTTAAGGAAGACCAATAGCAAGTCACCTTTTCCTTGCTCTCCCAGTGGAAAGATGCCTAAATGCCCTCTTCCAGTCAACATTAAAAAATGCTAGTTCTAGACCTTGTCCTGAAATTTACAGCAGCATTTATTAACCAGACAACTTTTTCTAACTGTTCCTGAAAGATGAAATAGAAGAAATATTTTCATTCCTGCCTTTAAGAACCTGTCTACATTTTATTGCACTACAAACTATACAGCTGCGATAAGCAGCACAGAAGGATTATTACTGGGTCCTCAAGTTTCCCTAAAGAACTGGAAAAAGTAATTGCAACAAAACTGGTGTATTTGTCCACAGTATAATATTATATGACCTTTTCAGTGAGAATGTGGAAAAGAAAAGAAGCATTTCTAAGGTCAGGCATAACATCAAGGAAGCAAGACATTCTGTCGGGAAATGTGTGGAAAGCTTCATCTTAACTTCACCTGGAGCCAGTTTTGGCTAAAGGAAAATTTATATGACACCGTTAAAATTCTCCTTTTCAAGCTTCCAGCATGTTCTCTTCCTAGAAAAATAAGTTTTCCCAAGTACAATGCATACATGTAGTAATGAATGAACTAAATTTTAGTAATAAGTGCCTAACTGATCTTCCACAACACACATTTGTATAGATTACCATGTTTTCACTGAGAATTTGCAGACTCATGAATCTTTCCTCAAGTTATCCTTGAGAAGTTCTTTGTGAGAGAAGCCCTTAGCCCAAAATCAGCCTACAGCACCTTCAAGGTGCTGTCCATCTTTCCAATCTACATTATGGTCACAATGTGGGTTCTGCAAGCAGAAGACATTTCCTGGTAATTTCAGCTGGATTCTGGTGTTTTAACTTTTAAGTAAATCGTGAAAAGAAATGCTTTGCACATTTGTAGAAACAAGCGCAAATCATTTTGCACAGTGAAATTCAGAACAGAGTGACAACATGCAAATAACACTAGCCCTATGATTTCCTAAATTGTGACTTCAGTTTTTAAAACAAAGAAAGTAAACTCATTTTCAAACTCTCTGAAGAATAATGCAAAACTCATTGTAGTCAGTGTTATTCCTTTCAGTGACTCTGCTGGACTTGGACCTGCCTTTTTTCCTTGTTGTGACTATTAAACAGAATGTCTGCCTTACTTTGAGTTTCTTGAAAAGAGAAAGGAAGCTGATTTATGGAGCATAAATAATTTAATATTATTGTAACATGTATTTGGTTGCTCATGAGTGTTCTGTAGTTGCATAGTTTATATAGTGTAATAAGTAAAAGAAGAACAGGGTATCCTATTTTGAAAGGGAGTGTTCGTAGTTTTTGTTGGACAAAACAAACTTTCACATATCTCGTAGGAGGGGATATGCTAAATCTACTTGATCCAGTGCATTATGCAAATACGGTAAACCTTTACAGATTTCAGGCAGTTCACTCAGTTTTTCCTAACCTTCCTTTATAAGGATACAGCATCCTTGGTCTCTGAAACCACTTCTACAAGGCACAGTGTATTAAACTTTTTAAAGATTATTTGTGGAAAAATGGTTTCTTTGTCATTCAAGATGTGTTTTTAGGCCTATAATTTCCTTCAAGTGAGCACAATTCCGCTAACGGCAGTATATTATTTTGACAGTAAGTCAGTTGGCATAAGACTTCATTGTGTATGCCTTTTGTTTATATAATCCTTCCTAACAGTAACAAGGTGTTTACTGTTCAGCAAACACATTTTATTTTAACTGCCAACAGTAAAACTGTCTGATAAAGTTTGATTTAGCTAAAGAAAGCAAGTTCTCATTTAGCCCAAATAAATCCATGGTGCTATAGACAGCTGTTTGGAGGACATAATCCCCCAAGCTCTTATAGCGAGGCAAGTCTTGCTGTTGAATGAGCGCGAGAGAGCAGGCTCAGCTGTTCAGGATGTGCTCCATTACCACTGTAATCTATAGCATCGCGCTGCCATATTGTGAAAGCATTACTCACATTCAGTGGCAGCGAAGCAAATACTCCTCTGACAGATGCTCTGCAGACTGACAGCTGACACCCTAAGCTGAGTTCTATAGATTTTCCACTAAACGCGTCCCGCAGGCCCGGATCGACGTGGCCTGGCTGTCTGCTTCTCCCCGCTCTCCTGTGAAGAGATCAACATCTAATACCGTGTCTGCGAGATTCTCAGGGAGTTCGCTGTCTCCAAGTGGAAAAAGTTCAGATTTCAGAGAAACAATGAACACAGACATTTCTCAAAATAAGAGCATTTTGCTGCTTGAGAAAAAGAAGAATTCATAAGGCTAAAGGCACTTTTCTTCCACTTTTATGGCTGAATTTATCCTGGAGAAATTTGCCAAATAAATGTGATTTTTAAGGCTGATATTATAAAAAATTTTGAGACCAGCAGGGGAGAAATAGCTGATCTGTCACATGGAGTCCAAAAGAGTTGTTTGTAGCAAATGCAAAGCAAAAAAGACTCCAATACTTGCTTCCTGCCAAAATCAGAATATCTAGAGAGAGTATGTACACAGGCAGAGGTCAGGATGTGCACAATAAGCCAAGGCTGTGCTTCCATTTTAAAGAAAAAGCTGTAGAGTTAATCATTTTACTGTAACAACTACAGCGATCTTCTAACCTTAACCTCAGACCATTAGTAGTTTACCTCTTTTTTCCCCCCTGTTTTCTTTTATGGGACTACTTCATTAACACTGCTCCTGCTCCCATTGAAGTCCCCAGCAGAACTCCTCTTATTCACTGGGAACAGAAGCTGACTCATAAAGTGGTTGGGGTTTGGAAAATGCTTTCAGGTACAATAACTAGTTGAAAGCTGAAAAGCAGTCACCTACATTGAACATAAGGAACAAGCACAGAAAATAACACAAGCTGGTTTTGAAGTGTATCAAGGGAGTTTTAACTACAATTTCTGTACTGGAATTTAGGGACAATTGGGTTGGGTTTTGTTATCTTATTTTTTGTGCCATCTTCAAACGGTCTAGATGCCAAGATTCTAATCTTACATTATATCTGGGAGCTCCTGGAAGTGCAACTAGCTCTGCTGCTGATTTTCATCCTGCCACGGTGCACATTGCATGGAAAGACAAACAGATGTGTATGCCTTCTTGCAGGATTATCAGAGTAGGCTAAGTGCAAAGAACTGAAATTTCCTCATTCTGACTAAGCAGCTTCATGTTTTGAAAGCACATCTTGTGGCCACCTTTCAACTTCCAGTGTGTTGATTCCGTCCTTGTTTGGTTGGACTTTGCCTTTAAACCCACATTGCATTGGAGTTTTCTAAATGTATACGTAAAAGGTAAATGATTATGTGATTACGCGATAACTGAATGAAGGCTACTGATTAAAGACACAGAAAATGGAATAACTGACAATGGTGTTGCAAGACAGGAAGGCAAATAGGCAAGTATGTTTATAATTCGAGTGAGAAACTAAGTAGTGTCACTGAAAATATTTAGGATCATGTGCTATATTTTTCTTCCTGGTTTCCACAAACTGTGGTTGTGTTCTAGCTCTTGAGCACACTGTGATGTGTAGGAGAGCAGATACCCTGTGTCTTTGCATAGTCACACCATGAATCCCAGTTATCTCTACAATACCAGTCCTGATAAAAATGAAAACACCATTTAAAAACACGCCCCCCCAGCAATATTTGCTAAAAAATGTAAAAAGGTTTCCTTCTCGTACAGCAGCTTTGCTGATGTAATTGAATTTGTATTGAATATCTAAATGCATAGTATTACATACCTGTTTGGACACTTGTACCAGAACTGGGCCAGCAATGCCCTCGGTGCATGCCAACTGAACTGATACCATACTTGAATACATGAGGCATCTAATACATAAATGAGGGAGATCTCGTACGGGAACATACCGCTGTCACATAAGTGTATGCCATTATTTAATCAATAAAACCATACATTAAACACTGCATGATCAGAAGAGAAATGATTTAAAATAATTACCAAATCATTGCACTCATTAAAAAAAAAAATAAATAAACATTAACACAATATACTCAATGGATTAGAGAGATTTTTGTCCAAAAGGCATGCCCTTGCTTCACATAAACTAATATTGCCCTAGCTGGGCAAAACCATTAAATTGTGCTGCTTTGTACAATAAGCTATCAAAATCTCATCACTGTAGATAGCTGAAAGCAAAAAATGGTGCAAACCCAAAGAGAAAACTGGCAAAGAGCAAACTTGGCCTTCAAGGACATATGAGATGCATACGGCCCAGAATCAGACTGCTTGTAATCAGATTGCTCAAGCCATGCATCTCATCACAAAATCATCCCAACAGTTCAGAGCTGGTTCCTCATTTTATCTGAACCTTTTAGAATCAGAATAAGCAGTTTTTATAGGGCCCTGTTTCCCTTTAAAGCCTTTAGTCACTGTTACTGGAGGGCAATTACATATTTGATAGTTAGCATCACCTTCAGCGATCATTCTCCTGCCAACGCGGATGTTAGCACACAAACAAAAAATTCTGGCTGCAAACAGTGTAACAGCCACAATTAGGCTGATAAAAAGCCAGTTCCAAATAGAGAAGATGGAACTGGCTGAAGTAAACCTAGTGAGCCTCTAAAATTATTTATGCCTTGAGAAACACTGTGCCCATGAGTCTGTCCAGATACAGGCTCATGTAGGCTGCCTTCTAGGCATAAAAGCATATGAGGAGAAGTCCAGGGTAAATTTTTTTCTAGTTCCTCAGTAACCTAATAATAATAAAGTTTCAATTTTTAAAGCAGCTTCTAGATAAGAATTTCAAGGTGTTACTCAGTGATGATGCCATTTTACAAAGGGTGAAATGAGGATGTTAAGCACCTAACTGCTTAGAGCCAGCTTTGTCCAGCCCTTGACCTTAACACAAGTGCAGCGACAGTTCATGTTGATTTTGGGAAGAAGGCTCTGTGCTTATATCTGCCAGGGCTCCACTAGCATGCAGGCATCTCAGGGGCTTAGTGTCAAGGCCAGCACTGGCTCCTGGCCTGCAGACCAAGGGCTCCCTGCTGAAGGAGAGCATCAGACCATGTACGGCGTGACGACCATCAGGGGTTGCTGCGTGGTCCTGGAGTGCTGCGTTTTGCCTGGAAAAGCAAGCACAGAGCAGCACGGAGGAGCAAGGAACTCAAGCTCTGTGCTGAGACGCAGCATCTCCTGTCCAGGAAGAACTGGAGACGCAGAGACACAAATTGCCAACAGATTGCCAGACCATATTCTCTCCTGGTGCCTCCTCAGTCCCTCCAGCAGAGCAGAGAGCTTGATGGAGGATGTCCCTACCATGACGCCCCTTTCTTTTCCCCACCGTTTAGCAGGAAGCCAACGAGAGAACCAGGAAGGGGAGAAAGACCCAGCAGCAGCAGCGGCACTGGGACCCAGTGTCGATACACTTGTTAGGAGACAAAACACTTTAGGATGCAACTGAGGAATACATATACGCCAACCGATCCAAACACAAACTTCTCATCAATGTTTTTCCTGAGGCTTGCAGCCACTGAGAGCCACAAATAAGCCAATAAAAGTCATCAGTTTCCTACAGGACACAAGGACTTAGCTATTAATCGTGATATTGCTCTAAGAATCCTGAATATGCAGGTCAGGCTCACCTTGGCCAGACGTGGCAGTCAGTACAACAGGCATTTTATGTCCCTGTCTTTCCGCAGATCTTGCAGAAAACATTAATTCGTGCATGCAGCACACCTGCAGGGACCAAAAAACCAAAAAAAAAACAAAACAAAAAAACCCACCACCAAACAAAACAAAACCAAACCAAACCCTTCGATTTACTGACGTTTTCAAGCATATAAGAGAAGTAAGGCTGAAATGGAATCTTACATCTGAAGGGCTGGCACCAGCCTGTAGGAAAACTTGGATACTACTTCAATTCTACTTCAATGGACTCCCCTCATGCTTAGAAATTTCTTAGAAGAATCTCTTTATAACCATCTACCTCTACAATTATATTACAGCAAATTTTGTTGAAAACTGTTAAGAAGAACTTACGTAAGCTAAATACAGCCTACAGAAATTGTGGGGAAAAAATAACATAAAAGATAGCATACATCACTATAAAATAATTTAACTCTTTTAGAGAGGAATCTGGGCATATCTGCTTTATGTGTGCGCTGCAAACACTATATTAACTGTGGCAGTAGAAGCACATCAAACAAGAACCAGATACATCCCAGAATTCTTTACTGTTCAGATTTTATATTAAATCTTGCAATGGGCTTTATATTATTGTTGTTTCAAAATCTCAATGAGTTTTCTGGTCCTTGTCTTCAAGACTGTGCACATGTGATGAACAGCAGTACATATTCAGAGGGCATGAAAATACAACTAAATTTTGCAATACTTTCAGGTCTGGCCTTCAGCTTCCAGCTCCAGAGAATACATCTTTAATACATACTCATTATTAGATGCAGCATCTATTGATTCTTTGAAAAAGGTTAGAAGTGGAAGAGACCTGCCATGCCGAACATCGAGGTAAGGTTAAGATGGAGAGTATTTCATAGTCAAGTACCTTTGAACAATTTGACACCCTGGAGTGGTTTCCTCACTTCCTTCAGGAAATCATTTTATTGCCCAGAAGAGCAAAGCAAGGGGGAATTTTCACCTGATACTTCACGTAGGTTTTCAATGTCCAAATTGTACTGGTAAAAGACTGGTAAAATGACAGCCAAGTGTGTTCTGCTCTTTCTGTTGCTAGTGCTTCAGCTGTGTAGCTTCCAGTGTGAACTCTACATGTACTCTCTCAGGGACCTGTAGCTGGTATGAGAAAATAAATGTTATTTCACATCAAAAGCTACTGTAATTGCATTTTATATCTCTTGCATAGACCAAAGAGGGCATATGCACATCCTTAGAGAGAAAAAGCTCAGTCCTGACAGTGTTATACAGCTACGACTCTGTATATGTTTATACAGGCATGTGCATGTGTGTTCTGTCATCATATGGTATCACTGCATTCAGGACAGCTGAAGCTATAAGCTTATCCTTTCTGCATATTTATGTGACAGAAATGTGGAAGCTCTCCTCTGATTAAACAGAAGTTTCACAATACTCTTCATTTCTCTCCCACCCAGAGAGAAATGTTTCCTGCATTTCACGATCAGGACTTCAGCATTTACAACTGGATCATCTCTCCCTCTTTCTAGACTGGGATTTCCAAGTCCCTGTTCAGAGCATCCATTTCTCCTGTACATGGACAGAAAGGATCATCTATAATCTCTCCTGAGCTTGTATGCACTCCCCTCACAAGTCCTGTGTACCTGAGAACAGACAGTCTTTGCAGTTTTCTAGGGCTTTTTTTAACCCCCTTTTCCAGAAGTTGTTGGTCCAAACCTGTTCTTCACTTACACTCTGCGCTGGAACAATAGCAGAGAGAACAGAGTCTGCTCTTCTGTCTTGTTTCATAGAATACTAACATTTTCATTGAAAAGAGAAATGTTGAGGCACATGAGTCTACACGTAGGAGAATAAACTTTTAGATGAAATCACTACAGAAACTAAGGGCAGTCTTGCCACTGCTCTCCCTGGGACCACCTCTCCATCTACTGCACCTGGTGCAAATTGCCCATCTTCACATTGTCACAACATAGGAAAGCTCAGTATGCCTTCTTTGCCTTTTTTTTTTTTTTTTTCTCTTTTTTAAGTAAACAAGAACACCACTAAGATGGAACTGGGCCAAATTCTCCTCAGTAGAAGGAGGTCAACTGTGTAGACTTCAGGGTACAGCTTTGCATCTGTAATGGTAAAAAATGTGGCTGAATGTTTTCTCGATCTCATTTTTTAAACGTGTTTATTTGATTTTATTTTGCCAGCAAATTTATGCAAGTATGATTTATATGTAATAATCCCCATATTTTTTTAATTACCTTGCTATAAAACCTGAATAACTCCCCCTACTTTGATCTCCAACACATTCTGGAGAATACTGCAGCAGGCATGCCTAAATCAGTTAAGCCATGCATAGAGCTGTTCCTGGAGGGAAGCTTTCCCACATCAGAAGATTGTGTAATAAAACTTAACACAGCTCATTAATTTTCTCTCTTAACCAATGCATCTGACAAGAAGTGACTTTGAAAACCTAAAGGAATGACACAACTCTAATGCTTTGCGTGAAACATCTGTTTCCAGCTCCTTTGCTATTAAATTGACATCTTTTTATTTGAAAAGTTCCTTTTATTTCCCAACTTCCTGCAATTGGTAAAGTATATATCCCAAAGAGCTTAAATTCACAGCTTTTAAAACTTGATTAACTAAATGCCCGGTTATTCCTGTCCCAGAGGAAAAATGCCTCTCTTACACAGACAGATTAAGTGGTACAACTATGCTTTTTAATCAATTATTAAGAATTTCTTTACCCAAGCAATGTCAGACTTCATAAAGCATCAAAACAGACTTCGTATCCCCAAATAATGTAAACAGGAGTGTGACTGCATATGAAAAACATTAGCATTCTCGGATCTGGAAAATCGATAGAATGCAAGCACGTTATACTCACTCTTTCGTCCATGAAGGCCACAGACAATATCATGTTTCCAACCATGAAAACTTACAAATCCAGTCACAAAAGCAGGAGTTTTGCGTAAGGAGTTAAAGTGATTTTCAGCAGAAGTAAAACACCTTCGTTACCATGATTTATCCTTTAAACTTACATCACTCACCCCCATATTCATATTATATTTCTCCCTTCAATTTGCAGTTCCTGGTATACTGAGGAAGACAAGACAAAAAAGTCCTGGCAAGTTTTCCAGACCACGTCGTGTTATGTGCAGATAGCAAGCATAGCTAAGTTCTGGAAGCTGATTCAATTCTACTCTGAAGAACAAGATGAATGTATTTAATTGTATGTTAAGGTTGTACAGAAGTTAAGTATTATTTCGGTAACTCTGGTAAACCAGCTACACACTACCAACTAATGCCATTTTAAGACCTTTGAACTTGTTCATACATCCCTGGCACCTTAAAAAAACCCCAAACTTTAATCTTCAGTGTAGTTTAGCATTAAGAGAGACATCTCCAGGTGTGAGAAATTAGAACTCACAAGAAGGGCCACCAAATGGATAAGGCTTCATTTTAAAAAAAAAAAAAGTGTCATTTTCTTATGCACAGAGTTAGCAAGCAGCATAAAGAATTTAAGAAATTAAAGATTCTCAGCAAGTGTTTATTAACATAGTAAAACAGGTTGTTCCAATTTTGTTTGTTGAGAAGCTGGTCAAATGTACTATCTGATTTTTTTTTTTCTCATGAAGGAAGGCTTAGCAGCGGAAAACTGTAATAAAATTGGACTCTCAACCTGGAGAAAACCAAGCCCATTTTTCATATTATGGCTTCCTCCTAATATCTTGATTTCTTTGAGAAGATGCATTTTTTCTAAATGATCCAAAGATTGTCAACAAAGAACCAGTCCTGGAAGTCATTGAATCTTCAGACATGATTTTAAAGAAGATTAATTGGGCAGCACCTTGAAATCACACCTGCCTCAGTGGAACTATTTAAGTATATCGAGTTCCCACAGGAGCCTTTGCTGGATGGGGATCTAAAACAGAAGCAACTGGAGAATAACATGATTTTTAAGAGGGAGCTTTCTCTCCTCTTCCTTTTCCTAGGCTGTGTGATTGGCTTTGCACGGTGTGTGAATCTGAGCCCAACACTCAGCTGCTGTCTGTGAGCTGGAGGCTGCTCACCCTCCCAGTTCGGTTTCTAGGGGAAGAATGTGAATTTTTGCCAGACCTATTCTTAACCCTCGTCAGTCTCAAGTGTGGGCCGTTTTCTTACACACACCTGACAGATGAACTGTACTAAAACAAGTGGGTTAGTATGTTTTTTAAACTACCTTTACACTGTGGTATAAGTGGTGCCCACTATCAAATAAAGCATGAAATATTTTACCAGACTGGCAATTAACGCTTTTGTTTTATCGTCCCAGCTAAATAAAATGCTCAACAGAAAGACAAAAAGAAGAAAGGGAGGAAAAATATGTCCCTTCTAAGATTGCCAAGCTATGCAATAAGCGGGAAAATAAGGCAGTATGTGTCCAAGACGAACACAGTTTGTGTAATTTATAGGATCAGGGGAATGGAGCAAACAGAGTGAGCCAGAGATTTTGGACACGTGTGGGGAGGAATGTACTTCTTAACCCACACAGTTTTTTTATTTTGGGGAACACGAAGACAGCCGAAAGCTACATTATAATATGAATCAACCTTAATATTTGCACTTGGTACCAGCTTGGTCCATTGCTGGCACTTTTTAGATCGTGGCTTAAACAGCCATGCACCAATACACTTGCCTCTGGCAGGAAGCGGACCACCTGCTCTCTCCCAGCCCTCCTTGCTGTGGTTCCGATATTACTCTTGCCAGACTTTAGAGTGTTTTCGTTTCCATTTATTCTCACATAACAGAGATAGCCGACCTTGCTAATGCTACGTTTCATGTCAAAATCTCAACAGGGTGGAACATGGGGATGACTCACTGGAGGACCTGTTGAAGAGCAGGTCTGGGATGTCCTGCAACCAAACCCCAGACTGGCTGGGTGGTATCAGCTGTATCCACTGGCTGTGTCCCACAGAGGGGCTTCAGATTGCCCAGAAGTCTCCATGCTAGCCAAACACATGACAGAGAGCCGCTTTGGGAGTCCCATCTTCAGTGCTTAAACACTTCAAGCACGTTACAGATCGGCTACCCCTGCCCCATGAAGTAAGTGATTAACATCGCTATATTATCACTGCAGAAAGAAATAACTTACCCATGTTCACACTGGAAGACTATGGCCAAACTGGTAATAAGATCCAGATTTTCTGCCTCCCACTCTGCTGCACCACAGAAATGTGGCATATTTCTACAAGCTGTGCCTTAGAAGACAGGGGAAAGAGACAGGGAAAAATCATAAAGAAAAAAAAAATCACCAAGCAGTGTATGGTAATACAAATATCTCATTTGAGGCAGTGGTTTAGTGTTTGCAAGTATTAAGGAAAATAAAGGAACTGTCCAAACTTTCCAGGAACAATTTCCCTTCAGGGGATCTGAGGAAAGAGGTTCATAAGGCAGAGAATGAAAGCTTTCATCTGGGTTATTTTTCCTACTGTATAAAAAAGAGGATAGAAATTGCAATTCAGAGAACTAGCAGAAGAGAGAGGGAAACACAGACAAGCAGAATCACGTTTAATAAAAAGATTTATAGTCATTTCTAGCAGGATCCTATCCAGCTGGCACATCATGTTGCTATCACAAGCCACACTCAGTGAATTAGAGGGTGTGTTATTGCTCCAGCAATATCACCTGCAGACCTATTTAACCTCCCTGTAGGGACAGCATTCTTTTCCTAGAACATCTAGGCTACCAGAAAGCATTACACCATGGTTAAACTTAGTTTCACATATCCAGCTGCTACTTGATATTCCAGCCTGAACTGGGTCCAGTCTGGTCATTCATGGCAGAAAAAAAGCAGAATTATCAAAATAAATACTGGCTTACATCAGCTGCTTTCAGCTCTGGGGTCCCCAGTATACGAAGGACGTGGACTTGCTGGAGGAAGTCCAGAGGAAGCCACGAAGATGATCAGAGGGCTGGAACACCTCTCCTATGAAGACAGAAGGACAGGCTGAGATAGTTGGGCTTGTTAAGCCTGGAGAAAAGAAGAGTCCACTAAGACCTTTTAGCAACCTTCCAGTACCTAAAGTGGACCTACAAGAAAGCTAGAGCAGGACTTTTTACAAAAGCATGTAGTGATAGGACAATGGGTAATGGCTTTAAACTGAAAGAGGGTAGACTAGATTCAATATAGGGAAGAAAATATTCTCCATGAAGGTGACAAGGCATTGGAATAGACTGCTCAGAGAAGCTGTGGATGCCCCATCCCTGGAAGTGTTCAAGGACAGGTTGGACAAGGCTTTGAGCAACCTGGTCTAGTGGAAGGTGTCCCTGGCCATGCTAGGGTAGTTGGAACTAGATGATCTTTCACATCCTTTCCAACCCAAAGCATTCTATAATTCTATGATCGTTGATTCTGAGGACAGCAAACAAGAGAGAATAGCGGTGAAACTGGCATCATGCAGAAAGTCAGCCTAAAATTTGTGTGCTGCCTTTTTTCCCCCACTAATATATTGAAAGTAACTCACTGTAATGTATAGAACTGGGTATGAGCCTTGTGCAGAGGGCTAAATGAAAGTGCTGCCCCAGTCCCTTTCAGACCTCAACTTCACATTTCTCTCATCACTAACCATTTTATATCTCTCCTATTTGACAATTTTTCTCCTCCACTAGAGCAGAAATTCAAAACACAAAACACAGTGGTTTTATTAGTGTATTTTTAAACCATCACAGTAGAAAACTTTCAGCATTATTCATAAAGCCTTACTTATTGAGCCTTTGGATTTCATTTTTCTCTGAGATATTAAAAAAAACCCCAGCACAGTCAAAGATTCCAACACAGAAACTATAGATGATAAAACACACGATTTACATTACTTATGAAAAAACATGTTATCATACAAAATGACTATACAAAATGAGTTCAGTTGATAATTCAGGAATTATGATACAAGGCAAGAATATGCAAATTATAAGTCACTCTTCAGTGGCTCACAGGAAGCATGAAGAGTTCCAGCACAAAGTTGTCTAACAGGTCTGAGCTTATTGGAGAAATAACTTTATTACAGGGCATCATGCATGACTTAGGCAAGTAACTGCATTTACAAATGAAGCGAGACCAACTTTGAGATCCACACGAATAGAAAGGTTTGAACAATTGCCAATAACGTGTACGTACGACGTCAAGTTATTCTTGAATCTATATACCTGCCAAATCAGTTGCATATACTGCATATCAGCCCAGTGATTCAGGAAGAGAGGCAGTAAAGCTGCTCCTAAGATGTGGATGCCATTGGAATTTTGCAGCTGTGCTTGAGCTATAATTGGAACCAGCACTGCCCTGAACCAGCTAGCCCTGGAAATGAAAAGGGAGACGATCTCTGAGGTCATCTGTGCCATCCCCCTTACGGTTCTGGGTTGTTTTCCTAAGAGGGCCTTTGAACCTTCCTATGTGACATGGTGCTTCCCAACATGTGGCACTGCCTTTTCTGCGGGAGCTGAGGCACCTCTCCAGAGCCCGGGCCGGGGCTTCCGTGCCGACTTTGAAAGACTGTAGAGGTGCAAGCTCCCTTAGGCTCAGGGTCTGAGGATGCACAGCACCAAAATACCAAATTCCAGCTTATGATCAGGTAGACAAAACTAACTGCGTATTACTACTTATTGGAACAGGTTGCCCAGAGAAGTGATGGAGTCACCATCCCCAGAGGTGTTTAAAAGGCATTTAGACGAGGTTCTTAGGGCCATGGTTTAGTGCTAGAGTTAGGTTATGGTTGGACTCGATGATCCTGAGGGTCTCTTCCAACTGAAATGATTCTATGATTCTATATCAGCAAATTATTTATTTCCTACATGCTTAAGCAAACACAAAGTTAACTTCTCTTGATATCACAGAGCGGTTGCAACTGTGAGATCCTATCTAGGCTCACATTACAAGTACCTGATGACCAACGACTACTAATAAACATCTTAAGCTGCTCCAAACAAACAGCTCTTGAGTTTTTTTATAGGACTAAGCTATATAAATTAACAGGAAGATGCAAGAAGCAGTGCTCAGTAAATATTTCTAATGTGTTTGCTTTGCACTAAAGCACAACAGCTTGTAAAACTGTTTTTGCAATTTTTGTGGTAATACAAGCCAGCAAGCATTTTAGTGCAGTTAATTCTCTTAGATTGGTTAGAAAAGCACGATCATTTTAACTTTTCCAGTGATCCTTTCTGTAAGGAAAGTAGTAGTAGATCTCTGTCCTTGTTGAACATGAAAGGAGTAAAGAAAAGAATGCGTAATATTGATATAGCTAGCCACGAATATTTTAATAGTTAAATTTTGTTTTCCATCTGGTGTTTTCATTTGCACCTATGAACAATGAACACACAAAAACCGCTACCATTTTGATTAGGTGTTTTTTTCACAGCCACAAAATGTAAAAGTGTAGGATTCTCCTAGGCAATGAGGAGCTAAGCTAACTCTACATACATTAACGGTATCACTTCTCCTTGGGAGTGTTGTCACACGTAAGTTCTCTTCCACACCGTATCTGAAACCTTTAGCAAATTACATAATCATCTCTGCACTTGGTTTCCCTGTTTATAAACTAGGGATAATGTTTTCCAGCTTCAAATGTCACAAAATGATATTTTCTGGAAGAAAGTCTACCGTTTGTTTTAGCTTTAAAATCTCTGCTCCATGAAACAAACTCTACAGCATATTAGAGGCACTTGTATAACTACTCCCTTCTGTCAGGAAGTCTGTGCATTGGCTTACAAGCACAGGACATTCCCACCAGCATAATAATTAAAGTGGGTTTAGTTTAGATGAGTCTCTTTTTTTTTCCTGTATTATAGAAGATTCACCTTAGTAGCAACAAAAGCCATTTTGAATTCACTCATCCTTTTCTACTGGTATTTACACCCATTCTTCCAGCTGTAGTTATAGATGGATGTGAAGACCTGGGAAAGCCAAAGATGGGTGGGATTCGAGGAAGTAATGAAGCCAGCAAAGGGACAATCAGGTAAAGAACGAAGTAACCAGGACTAGCAACAACAGAGGACAAATTATTAAATTACATTATTAAATTATAAAAATTATCTTTGACTAAAGGTAAAGTTCAGTGTCCTGAAATCCAACAGGAGCAGAATACTTCGCTTTTACTGTCTTGTTCAGCAATACCACTAGACCTCCTTGCCAGATATGGTCCATTCATGAAGCAAAGTCATTTACCCACAGAGACCTGCAGTTCATGTTGGACTAAAACCCCCAAGGAATTTTGCACCAGCTCCTGTTTCCTCAGTCTTCTAAGGTCCATGGTTGGAAAACTCCCTTACTCCAAGCAGAAAGAAAATATTTCCCCATGAAGAACAAATGTGAAGAGGTTTCTACAGAATATAAATTTTAATAAAGATGTACAATAGTAGGAGCTACTGTGAATGCTAAATATATATATATATATATATATATATATATATATCTTTCAAGCATGATCAGAGCTGACAGCAATGGGCTAATGCCTTATGTCTACTGCGTTGTGGCAGAGCTACCAGGATGACAAACATGGCTGTTGTGGGACTTCTTATGCCATTTTCAGAAGCAGAAAGCCTGGTCCATCTGGAAAGGGATTGAACATGTTCGGTCGTTCAGCTGTATTTTGCCAAGCAGGCCCTGCAGTTTTGGCCTTTGCACCCAAGCTTTCCATTTTGGGATAGAGGAAAATCCCACCCAAGAGCTTTCCATAGTTGTGTTCTGAGGTGTCCCTGACACAGACCCTCATTTGTCATCTTCGTGTCTTCTCTCCTTTTACTGTCACTTGGCAGCAACTTTCTGCTCTTGCTTTTCAGGGTTGCCAAAGCTTTTCTCCTCAGTTTACTTCTCTCTGTTCTAGGGTCTGCTAGGAAACATGAGACATTTCATACCCAGGATGATATTAACAGTTGTAGACATTGCTTTGCTTCATCATTTTAACAGAAAACAGCGACAGCAGTAGATATGGTGTGACAGCTGTAACGATGAGAATTACCATCCTGAAAGAGAGCTCTGTAAGGTTTATAAAGCTCGCAATTTTTTAAAGGAAAATTGTTTTGTACTCTAGGGCATCTTAGGATCATAGGGTAAATTGCAACGAGTGCTAAAAGAGCATGAGACAAGGTCTGCTGCACCTCTGAACTTGAGCTCTCTAGCCGACTTCTATTTAAATGGGATGTTCAGAAAATGGGAATAGTTCAGGAAAGGGTTAGAGGCATAGGTCTGTGGCTGGAAAACCTGTCTTTTCCTGAATGACTGTAGAGATTAAAACTTATGCAAGGTAATTTGAATGCTTGACTTGATCATAGTTTATACGCTCATCCATGCCAAAAATATTTCTCATCTTATAAATCATCAATTCTACTTTAAGCTTGTAGACAGGAATATGAAAAAGTCCAATGGCAAGAGCAAACAAAATCAGACTAAAAATAATGTGCATTTTTACTAGGGAGTTAAATTAGCACTAAAATAGTCTACCTGAGGACATAATATATTCCCTGTCACTTGAAAACTTAATAGCAAAACCAAATGTCTTTCTAAAAAAATAAGCTTTGGTTGAATTCAGGTCTATAAGATTGATGTGAGAAAGGCTGGCAGAAATGGCTAAGAGGTAATCACTAGGATCTGTCCTTTCTCTCTTGAAATCCAGGAATCTACACAAGGGCAGGGATATTTTCCCCTTCGGGGATATTTTCATAACTTTAATAGTATTTGTCTGCTCATGCAAGCACTGACCAATTTAAACTGTTTAGATATAGAAGAAAACAAACATGATGGATCTCTGCAAGCATCCAAAAGCAATGGCAAGTGACTTGACCTCCTTCTCCACAAAGCTATAACACAACTAAAGGCAACGTAGTTCTGATCTATTAGTGACCAGCAGTCCACTGAGTGACATTTACAGGTGGTAAAGGTCACACTCAGGGTGAGGTTTCTACCAAAATCGCCTGCAGAGTACAGAAGCTCTGTGCATGATGTTTGGGAGCGTGGTGCTGCACAAGAGCAGGGTGACTCTGTATTTCCCACCTGATTCCCCAGCACCTGTCGTGCACCAGCATCTACGCTCCTGGTCCAGGTATTGCAGACCCGCACCTCTTAAGCCCGGCAGGTCTGCATTGACAACACGTACTCACCGTGGTCTGTGGAGCAAAACTGATCATTTTGAAGTAGCTGCTCTTGCCCAGAGAAGCACAAGAGTCCAACACACCCAGCACTAGACCAGCAGTGTTTGGACAGGGAGTGCCTCCCAAAAACACAGTCCTGGGTCCATTAATACAGATCCATGCCTCAAGAGAGTCCTATGGAGCACACCTCCTACTGTGTGCAGTCTGTTTTAGTTTCAGCTTAATTTGAGATTAAAAAAGGAAGCGCTGACTCTGGGTTCACCCTTTACAACAAAGCACTGCAAAATTATACTACAAATTGTTGTTACTTGCCAAAAATCAAATAGAAAAATCCCATCTTACATAAGATGAAAAAATGGTAACTCCCAATAATTTCTCACTGCAGACTCCTTTCCTTGCAAGCCTACAAGCCTGTCAGTGACGTTATACCTTGCTCAGTTTGATCAGATAGTTAAAATGTGGACATGTGGACAAGATCTTGCCTGGTAAAGCAGGCTTTGCTTATCAACGTTTTCTTCTCCTAGCTTTACACCTCTTAAGACTAATCAGCAAAAGAAGGTAGGAAGCCAGTGCGAGAGCCCAGGTTAGAGTCCAGTAAAAGCCAGGATTGTTCAACAGCTCAGAAAATAATAAACACCCAGAATATCTCCCCCTGACCACCCATGAATCACAGCATTCTAAAATTAAAGACTTTCTGAAAATTTTTGCTTAATAAGAGAACCAAAATCTAGGGTATTGTTTTGTGACATATGCTTTGCTCATTTATTTTGACAAATGCAGTTTACTTCTTATGCGTAATACTTGCTAAGGTATTGGGAAATGTACACGGTACATTTAGTAAAATATAGTAATTACCTGAGAAGTCACTACTGCACTCTGCTCTAAAGCCTTTAAGAAATCAAAAAGACTGGCATCTTTGAGGGCAAATATTATGGTATCACACACAATTCCCAAATATATCACATGCAAGTATTTCACTTGATTTTGGTCCAAATAAAATTGATGGACACTCTGCTATATCAAGATCATGACTACTTGATGAGTGATTGTTCCAGAGGGTGACTCTACTCTTTCTCTCCACATCGGCCAAACGAAACCACTGAACTTTTCTGGGTGCTTTGTAGAACATTCTAGAGGTACTTTGTTATGACATCAATAATTAATCATTTTAACACTGGAATGACATTTAAATGCCTGTCACCTATACCGTATGTAAATCGAACAGATAGTATCTAATTAGCTTCAAAAGCATTGCAAACTGAAGATAAGAGAATGTGATTAGAATTTATCCTCTTTTGGCTCTTTTCCCATTGAAAAGTTACAGTTTTATTTGGTAACTCTAACCTGCAAGAACTTTAAAATTTTGTTTTTTCAGGGTAGGAAAGGGCTAAAATAACACTGTTGAGTAAATCAGCTGAAACATCATTAACTCATATGCATAGTTCAATCTTTGGAGATTTTTAGGACCACCCAAGACAGGCAACATCCAGGTCATTGTTGATTTTAGACCATGATTTGAATATATTATAATATAGCAAATATTTCAAATGTACAAATCTTTAGAGTAATTAAAATGGAAAAGTTCTGAAACTGCACTATTAAAAATTTAAATGGACAATAAGTGTAAGGATGTCGGGGACTGTCAAAGGACTTTTACTGCTCTGTTCTTCCTTTTAACTTAAGAATGATTACAAATATACATTTTTCATTAAAATTTTGGTTAGATCTGATACCAAAACAACACTGGAGTTCTCGATCTGTAACTGACTGTTTATTTTTCTCCAAGCCATTACTTAGAAAAAAAGCCTTTTCTTTACTGAAGTTTCATATTTTACAAGCAAATCTGAGTGTTTTTAAACTATATATATTATTTCCTAGGCATATACACTGTCCTAAAGGGAAAATAAACTCTTGATATTATAGTGAGTCAGAGTCTGCTACTTGTTTAATATCTCATTTCAGACTTCCCATAACTAGATAGAAAAGTCACAAGAAAAATGCAACATTCATTAAACAAATTGCAAAACAGTCATCCCTAAAAACCCACTGGGGTACGTTTGTAATCAAGTAACTTAACTCTCCACATTACTAATGCATATTTCTGGCTTTCTTACTTTTCTCAAAAGGAAACTGCTCACTACTAAAATATAGCTTTTAATTTGTGAAGGGCAAAAATTTAGTACTTAATAGGCATACTTACCAAAGACTTCTAAAAAATTAATAGGAACCAAATAAATCTTAGCTATTAAAAAAAAAAAATCTGACACACAGGTTGAGTTATACCAGCCAGCACAAGTACACAGTAAGATTCCAGATGTGCTATTTTCCTGTACACTGACAGCTATCAAACCCACCCTTGCAATAAAAAAGTCCTGAAATGGGTTTTTAATCAGGTCTAGATTTCCATTAGCCCATGAGGACTGATGTCTGTGTGTTGTGGTTTTCATTCTTTACAGCACGTGCCGTTGCTCTTAATATGTGGGCAACACATATTAAGTCTAAACCTTTTTTCAGTAACCTTCTGAAATTGATTTTTTCATATCTAAATTGAAGGCAAACAAACGTTATTAACAGCTGTATTTTTACAAAGTACTTAAAGGAGGGGTTAAACTCAGGATTGTTCAAATAACATTTCCCAGGCACCACATAAGACCAGCATGTTCGACGAATGGACAACACAAAAAAAGGCTCTGAAGTATGAAAGAATGGCCAGGGAATTCAAATAACATGACAAGTTTCAATACAAATAAAATAAAACCGAATCTTTCCCTTTGAAAAATAGTCAGAGGCTGGCTTCACATTAATTCACATCTTCCTGGAAACTGTTAGATAGCTATCAACTTCTTATATATTTATTGTAAGCATTGGTACAAGATGTTCTGATTGTTTCCAGGAAAATCCTATTAGTTACAGTTGTATAGAATCAATTTCACATAAAATCATACAGCACAGCTACAGAGGAAAAGAAATCTGTAGGCATCTAGTGTAATGAACAAACCACTGTGGTTTATATCAATTTCAAAACTCTAGTGGAACAATTGGCACCAGTAAAAATATTGCAAATTTAAAATATTGAAAGAAGCTGTTTAGGAAAAAAAAATTAACCACAGTTAAAAGGCTAACAGAAAAATTTAAATTATTACTATTGTTTGTGTCCTAAAAGGATGTAATTGACCTCACCACATAAATAAAATAATAATGCAGACCAATATTTGGACTCATTAAAAAGCTGACATATTCCTTTGCTTTGACTAGATGTTGAGAATTTGACATTTTGTACCTTGGCAGTGCAAAGATCCTTTGCAATTACTGCCAAAATAATAGCCCACTGTATGAAAAAAAAGGTCAGTTATGTGAAGTTCATAAACCAATCTGCCTTCTTGTTTCCCCAGTGTAAATGTAAATACCTAATCCTCCAAAAACCAAAACATAAAAGAAAAAGCTTACTCAAAATCTTAGTATAAAGGCGCAGTATGAATCAATAGCAAAGTTGAAACTGCTCCCAGGTATTTCAATACAAGCTTTATGTTTGCCATGACTATCAAGAGCTGCGTCTGCGCAGCAACTTTAAAGAGCGGGCTTTCTATTTTGCCATATTAAATGAGTCATGTTATCTTTGTCTTTATGGCTGATGCTGGACTGAAGTAACGTCATAGTTTCACTTCCCTTTTCTCATCTATGTCAGTGCTTTGTTTTCACTGCAAGGACCAGCAGCCACAGGTAGCAGACCCAGGTACTAAACCAAATTCAAAGTTAAAATAGGGAAATCCTGGTGCTGTTGACTTCATTAAGTTTTTCAAGCTGCCTTTTCCCACTTGCCAAAGGCCACGAATATGCTGTGATATTGCACGTGCTGCCCTCCTTTGCCTATCACGTCGCCTGTCCTCTCAGCTGAAGAAAAGCTGCTGTGAGCAGGTAAATTCGGAATATCAGATTGAAAAGACAGAACATCAGTGGCTCATCCTCCTCCTTCACCCAGGTGCTACATCGCTGGCACTGCCTCAGGCTGCCAAATTTAAGCAGAATTCCAGTTGAGATTAAGGTGGTCTGCTTAAATACCAAAGGAAGCAGATCCTCACTTTGTGGAAATTATTTTTGGACTTCCACAGAGTGATGACAAATTACAGTGGTTGAAAAGCCACCTCAGGAAGACCTTCTTGCTCCTCTTTCTACTTTCAAGCAGGCTCACAGCAAAGCCCAAGTCCTGGCAGCATTAGAGCCATGATTCTCATACACTGTCTCAACTTGGAGAGATGAAGTTTACAAGAAGCAGAAGACCCAACAGCACCAGCTTAGTCCTATGGCCAACAGCCCCATCCAGTGTGGCTGACGTCTTCGTCACCACTGAGCCAAGCAACCAAAAGCAGGCAGTCATAGAATCATAGAATAATTTGGGTTGTAAGGACCTTCAAAGGTCATCTAGTCCAACCCCCCTACCATGAGCAGGGACATCTTCAACTAGATCAGGTTGCTCAGAGCCCTGTCCAGCCTGGCCTTGAATGTCTCCAGGGGTTGAACATCTACAGCCACTCTGGGAAACCTGTTCCAATATTTTACTACCTTCATTGTAAAAAGTTTCTTCCTCACATCTAGCCTTAATCTCCCCTCCTTTAGTTTAAAACCATCACCCCTTATCCCAATGGGACCTGCTAAAATGTCTGTCCCCATCTTCCATATAGGCCCCTTTTAAGTATTGAAAGGCACAACAAGGTGTCCCCAGAGGCCTCTCCTCTCCAGGCTGAACAACCCCAACTCTCTCATCCTGTCCTCACAGCAGAGCTGTTCCAGCCCTCTGATCATTTTGGTGGCCTCCTCTGGCCCCTCTCCAAAAGGTCCATGTCTTTGCTGTGCTGAGGGCTCCAGAGCTGGATGCAGAACTCCACGTGGAGTCTCACCAGAGCAGAGCAGAGGGGCAGAATCACCTCCCTTGACCTGCTGGCCATGCTGCTTTTGATGCAGCCCAAGATAGAGTTGGCCTCCAGGGCACTTCTGGTCAGTGTCAGTGCCTGGGCCACTACTTAGCACTTTGTGCTAAGACAAGCAAAAGCACAGGATCAGCTACACTGGCTTTGTCTTTGCATGGGGGAAGGTTTGCACCATGAGTGTAATACCTGGAGCCCCACCATGCCTCTAGGATGCTACAGGCAGCCCTCTCCAATCCCAGAGAAGGCAGGAATCAGTCTCTCATCTCCCTTATGGTCCCACTTACCTCAATCCAGCCAAATTTCACATCGGAGTACACAGCAATGCTCAGATTCGTAACATGAGACCGGATTCCTTCAAGTTTTCATCCACAGCAATGTTGTTGCTTTAGTGTTAGTCAGATCCACAACTGATTGTTTCTATTAGGTGATGGAATACCATAAAAATACTCATGGCATCCATGCTAATACCAAATGAGTTCATGATGATTTACATTTATTAGAGAAAAGAATATCAAAAGGATTATTAATGGTGCTACGAGAGAGCTTTGGAAATGGTCGACACCACAAGCTCAGAAACTGAGGAAGTGGATTTGGAGCATGCAGAGCAGAATATGAGGTTTCACTTTTGGTAAATAGCAGTCTGTACAAATACTAAATCAAACAGCCACTTCATTAATCTTTTTGTGATTTTTTAAAGTGTTTTCTATGTTTTTTCTGATAAAAGTCATATAAGTTAACTTTGAAATACTTGCATTAAAATCCATCAGTTAATCTCTGGGTAGTGTTCTTACACAGACTGAGACAACTCCATTCCACTTTTCTAACATTCCTAGCTATTTCTTTTTGTTTCCTTTGCTTGCAAAACTAAACTGATTATTTCTTACTTGATCCTGGAGTTTAAATAAGACAGAACCAAAAAAACTAAGAAGAATCAGATCTAGACTAAAATTTATAGCATTATCTGAAAGAATATTTTGCTTTGGACAATAATTTTTTAAACAAACAAAAAACCCAGAGAAACGTGAAATTATCAAACCATTGAAACACAGGGAAGTTGAAGTTCTCCTGGGAATTTTGTACTGCTTGATAAGTATACATTAACTGTAAAGATGACAGAACAAACCTGAACTGCATATGGCTATTTCTTAAGCCCAACATACTCTACTGCATTTTTTTTTTCCTTATTAAAGATAAAGCTCCTCTCTTATGTCTACCAGAAGATGAGTGACAAGAACCTTGTATAGTAGATGCAGACCTTCTTGTGGAGCTGAACCACCAGCCTGTTCGCAACAACCTCTGCCGGGGCACAAATGGACCACTCCAGAAGCCTGCACCCTTCACAGACCTGCATTTTCAACGCCCTCATCTGGTGGGGAGGTGGTGGGTTTGGACTGTGCCATCGGTGGTGGAAATGGCAGAAAGCTGCCTATTTAGAGCCCTCACGAAATCTGCACCTCTGGGTGTCAGGGCTTCATTAGACATAGCAGCGGAGGTGTACAGACGTGACCTAACACATAGACAGCCAAGCCTCCCATGGCCACCAAGAGGAGGCTGGAGAGCCTTATGCTCACATCTTTTTCTCAAGAGATCATTAAAAGGGACCCTGGCCCAAGCTTTGCTGCACACTTGCTGGACAAGTTGTCTGTGGTGAGAAGAGAAGCATCTCTAGAAACGATGCCTCAGCCCATGTGAGATCCGAATCACAGCCCTAAGAATGCTCTGTATCTCTCTTCACTAACGATGTGGGAAGGGGAGGATGAGCAGAGTTGTCCCTTAGGCATCACTGGTAATTGCCTAAAGTAACGGTTGTCCCAAATATCTTAAAAGCCAAGGACTTAATGAAAAAACCAGACTTGCTCCTGAGAGTATAACATGGCCACACCAGCTTCCTGCTTCCAAGCCCACTCAACTGGATGGTAACTGGGGAAATAGAACAGATTGAATAGCCTATGCCACAAGCAAAACCCAGCCCAGAGGCATAATTGAGATCAGTACCAGCAAGCATTTTTTGGAGGATGAAGAGTCAAAGGATATACACCAAAACCTGGAAAAAAAAAAAATCACACCTGTATGGCATTTAGTCCCCAAGAGTCAGTCACCCTGACATTATCTTCAAATCTGTTTAAGCTACCACCTCTTCAGCTATCTCATGATAAAACCCTCTCTGGCCGATTTTTTTGCCTTCAGTCAGTTGTAGTAATGGGATGATAAGGCCCCTTCAGACTACAGAGTACCTCTCATCAGGTACATGACTCACTAAAAAAAAAAATAAAAACAACACCAAACACCCAAAATCCCCCCCAAAGGCAACCAAATTACACAAAGACTCATGCTTTTCCATACTGACACCCAGCAATACAGACTGAGACCATCAGCTTTTCTGTCCGAGAGGAGAGCCGCTACTTGGAAAGCATTTGCATTTGTAGAACACAGAACCTGAAGTAAATCAAGGAGTGCTATCTCAGTCGTCCGTGGTGTTGGATGGATCTTTCTGAAAATCTTTTCTAGTACTTTGGTATTGAATTCAGTTTCTGACACTCACCTGATTTTTACGCTTCGCTTACAGAAAAGTAGCTTTCCTGTTAGCACGCTGTGCCTCAGAGAGGAAGGCATGTGTATGTGCACCTGCTTTTAAGTTTTGCGCAGAGCTTTGAGATGGAGCTGATGGTGAAGGCACCGTACAAATTGACACACCATGGTTAAGTCAGAGAAAAAGGAAAACAGGCTGCCTAGATACTGAACTTTCAATTTAAACCACAAAGGTAGACGGCAAGCACTAATTCAAGAACAGGTGGCTTTTTGCTCATAATATTTTATGGCTTTCATTGCTTTACAGTGGAATGAGCTAACCCGCAGCTCCCCTCTTGACCTACCCAACATCCTCAAGTTTAGTGAAAAACAGGTGTTCAGTATCTTGGCTTTCTCTGAGCACTCCCACAATCCAGGAACTCTTTAGCAGTCTAAAAAACTCTCACTTTCACTTTAGAATGGAAGGCAAATAATGGAGCATGTATAAAGTTACAGGTACATGCTCAGCAACTAAAAACTTTAGCCACAAAAGTAAAACTCATCTTCTATTTCCTGCACAGGTAAAAATGCAATAAAAGGACATCGGTTAAGAAACTCAGAAAAATCTCATGGAAACTTCTTTAAAATAGGACAATTATGATGAGCTTGGGCTGTCATCAACCACTTAGTAAAAAGTGCTGAGTTTCCCCTCACCTGGTACCAGGCCTGAGCTAAACCCAAACCTTAAATCCAAACTTAAAAACTCTGAAGCCAATCTGGACAGAAACGTTGCGTTTGTATTGACATACAAATTGTATTTTGTCTCTCTCAGATGTTGCCTTGTATTGATATAATTAGTATTGATACTGTCTTTTCTAGGAACTTTCCGAGTCTTGCTGCAAGACAAAGCCAAACAATAAGAAAAGCCCAATTGTAATGAAAGGAGTAGTCTCGCTAATGCTAAAGTAATTAAGAAAAGAGGTTAAAAAAAAAAAAAAAGTAGTAATTGGATACAAAATCCTAACAAGCAGGTCATATCACAAAGTAAGAGTCATACAGACTAATATTCTTCTCTCAGTTTCCAGAGTTTCCATTTTCATGCATGGTGAAAATGTGTGCAGAGAGTAGTCACTTTTTAGGATTACCTGTTAAATCAATATGGAACAAAATATTTTCTGAAAAATATTTTTTATTTTGCATCTTTGGAAAAGGTGTTTGTTATCTAAAAAAAAATAATAAATAATTCTGAAGATAGCTTAATAGACCCCAAGGTAGAGAACTTGTGAAAACTATATACTGCTCACCAAGGTAATTCTGACACTAATGATGCGTGTTCCAAATGGGTAAAGTTATAACTATACAAATTAGTACTCAATAGGAACTAAATAGGAGCTATTCATCTGAAGTGCCTATGGCTTCCACGTATGATAAACAAGGTTGCAGGAAGACATGCCTATTATTATACAAAACTAGTATCTCGTTTAAAGCATTTTATTTGACTTAGTGCATTCAGTTTAAAAAAAAAAGTGTGACCTGAGAAAAGGGAAAAACATCTGCCTTCTTGTGTTACGCCAGTCCATGGGGGTCTGTAATTTATTTTTTTTCCAACCTTAAACATTCAAGAATAATGGAAGGGCAAGCCAAGTAATATTAAAAAACCTCAAACAAAATAAAAGCTGAAAAATGTATATACATAAAGCAGATCTGTGAAGCTGAAGTGAAATATTTCAGATTAACTGGCTCGTTGATTAATGAAGCCAGAAAGAAAAAGTCCAGATCAAGTTTAACATTATGTGCATATGCAGGCGTGTGTGTGTGCGTATATTTCATGGAGTTCAAGTAACTGATATTTATACATTCTGATTTCTTTTGCCTTCATCAGTAGCATACATCTTGCTTTTAGAATTAATTTATAATTGATTTATTTTTCTCGCAATAAGGTTCAGAGTTTATATTTCCGTATTCAATTTTTTGAGGCAGGAGGTGTAGTCTTGTTTTGCCAAGGCATTTAAGTGGCAGTTACATGTCATACAGACAAATACCTAGGGGAAAAAAAAAAACAAAACAAAAAAACCCAAATCAAACAAACCACTCGATTAATCAAAATTCAGTCTGAAAACACTAAAGATCATCAGAATAGTTATGATAACAGTCTCCAACTAAAGATCAAATATGAGAAATGTGAACATAAGGTTGGTTGTTTCCAAAGTAACAAGGCTACAACATGCTATCAGACTAAGGGAACCTACTATTCCATCCCCATGACAAAGGCAAGTCTGTACATGTATATGTCTGCACTTAGACATCGGTACACGTGGGACTGCAAGTTGGGGAACAATGAGAACACCCATTTTTGACAGTGCACGTGCATGTGTGCAACTGTGATCAAAAGTGTGGTGAGAAATAAGTGAACGGCCCAATTTGTGAGACCCAGAGAAGGAAAATATGCAGGGAAACCGGTGTCTGAGATTGAGACTCAGGAGAGCTTGTGGAAGGAGGGGTACAGTTGTCTCAAAGCCTCCCATGCACACCAACAGGCTTCTCAGGGAACCTGCAATGGTGAATACTCAAATTTTTTTAACATGATTTTTTCATATTTTATACCAAAAGGCTTTCTGTTCAGACAATGTACAAATGCTTGGGACAAGAGACAGGGGACTGGGAAAAAAAAATCTGGAAGAAAAAAAAAAGAGGGAGAGTACAGGAAGGGAGGTCATTTTCAAAATTCGCTGGTAAAAATCAGGTGCCAGAAAGTCTCATCTTCTCCTTCACCTTTCGATTAAATATTTGTTTTAGGGTTCCTGAAACAAATGTCTGTGTGAGATGCTAGCACCAGACTCATGGAAGCTATGTGTGGCTCAGCAAGGTATATCTGACTTTTATGATACATATTCCACACAAACGAGCTATGGAAAGTCAGATGAACAGTGAGCGTTAAGAAGGGCTTAAAATGTCCACACTGAAAAATACAAAGAGGAACACAGAAATGAGAGGAAACCTGCAATTCCAAAAAAGAGCTATGAATAAGGATTGCTGTTTTATCAAATTCAAACCTAAAGGCTTTCTAAATGTTTCTAAAACAGAAAGCAACCCACTCTTCTACTTAGATAAGCTTTATGAGGCAGAGGAGTAGAATGTTAACAGCTTCATTTTCTGGTACCAATCTAATAAAAATGCCTAGCTTTAAAATATATCCATCTTAAAGTCACAAATCAAGCAGTATGGTATATTTCCTACAAATATTTGTAATTATCATGAAGTAGTACAGGAGCCTTAAGAATGCAAAACAGAAATAGCTCCTAAAGTAAAGCTTAGTGATGTTACCTCATACTTCACCACAACATACACAATGGTACAATATGCAGCTTAACTTCTTGCACGTGTCCAAACTCAAAAGGCACGATGTGCATAAGAGAATGAATAAGGTCTGAAACCTGATGTCTAAGAAATCAAACCACCAGGTTAAAAGGCTTTCACAGTGCTTTCAAATCAACATACCTGGAGAGATTTTTCTGTCATTAAGTGTATATTCAAAAAAAAGCTTTTCTGGAGTTGCTGTAGCTGAGTCAAGCACTGCCTACACCCTATTCTTTTTTTTTTTTTTTTTTTTTTTTTTTAAATGACCTCCTGATCGTTATACAATCTTGACTAATTTCTGCAATTAGAGAGGCTCATTTTCAGAGACTGAGATGCTAATGTTCTTGAATTAGCTTTTATGGTTTGGGGCTTTTAATTTGAGATTTAAAAACCATCATAGCTCACAAAACCAAATAAACTGCAGCTAATGAAATTCACAGAAGTGGAGTGCTCACAGAACATTTCTCACTAGCTTTCCTGGATGATTTATTGACAGCTGGTTGTAAAAACAATTTTATTAAAGGTCATAATGTTTAGTTAGAAAAAAAAAGTTTAATTTATGGTGTAATTAGCCTTCCTGCAATAGGCATGATGCCAGACCCATCACTTACGAACTTTGGCTTTGAAATAAGCACTCAGTGTTTTTAATTATATCTTTGAGAACATGTTCAAAGGCAAGACCCCAGTGATGTGGTGTTACTTTCTCTCTATAGCCACTTTATGGCTACTATAATGGCCACAGTAATAGATTTACTTCTACTGATTGATAGGTAGAGATCGTACAGCAGTACCCGAGGAGCAGAGTCAGGATGTGCACACAGCAGCAGGAGCTGTGGTCCCTGGAGGAAGCCATTTGGGATCTGCTCTGTGTCCGGGCCTGCTCCATAATTTGAGATAATTTGAGATGTGCAAGAACGACCAGGCTTACTAAATTGTTATATTTTTGAAAAAAAACCTTGAAATGTTATCTCTTCCCCTCCTGTTTTGCAGTAGAATGCCAAACAGGTCCCCCACCTAAGAAGGGGCACTGTTGTTCCTCTGGAAAGCAAGACCTAGCGTTGAGACACAACCCACAGGCTTTCTTACATTTCTCCACTTTATTCTTCAGTTCCCAGCTTTGCTTTGCTGTTATTTCTTTCTGAACTGTAAAATGAAATTTGTGCAAAAAAAATTCTATGGGATTAAGGGAGAAGTTTGTTGTAGGCCTGCAGGAAACCTGTGGCCTTTTGCAGTTGGGGTTAAGCTGCTCAGCAAGAACAGGGTGGTGGATACTGACCCAGCACTTACACACAAGGTGTCACTCAGCAATTATCAGCCTGGCTGTGAATTTTTATTTCCACTCCTTTTCACCTCATTGTACCGTCATTGTCACAGAGGTTTCTAAGATCATACATTGTTCCGATAGGCAGCAGAACGCGTTCAAAGACAGAACCCATGAGATTGCCAAATCCCTCTTAATTTAGGGAGAGCTCCCAATTTGAATTTCAGGCAGAGATTTAACTTCTATTTGTAGAACCAAAGTCAGGAGAGTCAGCACTGGCTTTTCTTTCACTAAAATCTGGAAGAGGCAGTACAAATTTCCCTCCAGAGGAAACATCTTGGAAGAAGAGTGCCTGCGAGGGTAATTCCTCTGACAGCCATTAGTAGAGCATTAGGAGGCCCAGATCCTGAAGTGCCAAGTTAATCTTTCCATCCTCCAAGTTGTCCCACACGCGCTATACCCTTCACAGCGTCTGTTGTCAGGAAATGTTTTCGTGAAATGCAAGTCATGAAAATCTGCCTAACGCTATAGAAAAATTACAAATCTAACATCTAAAAATCTGAGACCTGTATTTGGTTTTTTTACCAAGAAACTCTGCACCAGATATCACTGCACTGAGCCATTCTGCCCATTTTTATCACCTATAGCTCTTTTAAAAACTGATCAACACATCCAGTCAACTTTAAGTGAGGCAAAACAGAAAAAGTTTGAAAAGAAAACAGTTTTGCTGCAGAAACTCTCCCAAGAGGGACTTCAATTATCTCCCAGCGGGAGTCTCGAACTGTGCAAGAAAGGAGCCATGTTAAGCCAGAAAAACCAGAAATGTTAAGATAAACCCAGCATTAATTCCACTTCTTGACTAAAATGCTGTTGAAAAGGAAAAAGGTTCACAGCTGTGGGGCACCTGAAATCTAACACAGAGCTGTCCAATCCAGTTAACATTTTTCTCATTTGTGACTACATTTGAATTCTCTACGCAAAACATCTTGGATAGGTTTATCTGTCAAATCAACACAAATATTGAAGTATCGCCTACAATTAGCAGTGAATATGCACCCATGTAGTTTCAAGGGAGAGTTGCATTGTGTGTGAACATCCTGTCTCGGGGCTAGAGGCATTTGGCAGTACACATGAGCAGTGTTCAAGATTTTGTTTTCAATAAGCCAAAAACCACACTGCCAGGTCCTGCCAAACCTGATGCTGGAAGTTATGGTGGCAATGCCTAGCACATCCTTGAAGCAAATGCCTCAAGGAGGCACTAATGTTGGGCATTACTGAGATGACTCTCCCCTGGGCTCTGCAGTTACCCTTAAGCACATAAAGCTGTGTCTAGACACGGCTGAAGCCAAAGCAAAAGGTAAACACATCCCTTTCTGTCTTTGAAAAGGTTTCCTTGTGTTTTTCCCAACTCACTCAGGAACCATCATCCTCTTTCTGTTGCTCTATTTTCTAAGACACGTCATCACTTGCAAGACATGAGCAGGGCCAGGAAATGTGAAATTGTTCAAGAAAAGTAGTTTCTCCCAGCACCATAGAAAATGTGAGGTTCAGGTAGGGGAAAAGCAGTGGAACAGACAGTTGAGTAACTGCTCATTAAAACTGTACTCTGGCCTTTCTTAGAAAGTCTGTGATCACCAATTAATTCTTTTTGTTTTGCTTTTACTAAAATAATGTAATATAGGTTTAAAGAATCTCATGAGAACATAAGACAGCCCTTGTAATTTAATCTAAGACAGACACATACTTCATCAAAAGAGCAGTTGGTTTCAATGATCTACTAAGAGTCCCAAAGGGTTCTTTTTCTAATTTTTGAATACAATTATTAAATATTATTTGGCAGCATTGTGCTTTTTCTGGCTCAGCTTCTTCAAAACAAAAGCTTTGTAATTAATTTTGTTTCAGTCCAGTTGAATAATCTAGAGTTAATTCCAATATAATTAAATCCTTTCTTTGGAATCTTCTTGCTCCAAGTCTCCCCCTCTGTGTCCTAAGTCTTCAACTTTCCCCACCACCTCCCTCCAAACACAGGTCAAGTATAACTTTGTGAGGGCTCAGATCGTTCTTCTCCTACTCATACAAAAAAGATTCCTCGACCTCTTCCAGGTTGAAGCCCATAGTGAGCTTAACCCTTTCTTCTAGAAACATACGTTGCATCAGTTTCAGTTTTTCAAAGCTAATAGACATGCAATACGTAGCCTGAAAGATTTATTACATAATTAAATCAAATGAAATAAACATATAGTATACTAAATTTAATTAGGAATCAGCTAATCAAGAAAACAGTATTAATTAAGCTATTTCCCAAGGAGCCAAGGGATATCCAGAGGTAATAAATTACATGGACTGCTCCCTAAATCAAATAACACCTCATGCCTGAGATTTCGAAATAAACTACCACCAGTTCTGGCAAATGCAATGAAAATGAAATGTCTATGTTGCATAGTCTAACTGCCATTCATAGGACTGCAAGAAGCAATCATCTCAGAAATTTTACCCTAGAGTTTGGTGCACAGACATCTGCAAGACTGGTACCTCTGGGGCCCACGCCAAGCCACAGTATTTAAGGTGAAGAAAGTTAAGTTCCTCACTGAGTGTTGTTTAATTACTGAGTGTTAAAGCTGCGTGCTGAGCACCAGTTGGTATTTGGTTTTGCGTAACTTCTGAACACTGCATATTTGTATCATGTATTAACATTAACACCACTGGACTGCACATTTCGGATAAGGCGTATTGCAATTAGAACAGGTAGCATTAATACTTGTTAAAGCCCAAAATACAATGCTGAAAGAGGTGGCAGTGAAGCCAAAATTTGCAGATTTTGCTTTGTTAAAACGTTGCAAATATTACATATTCATGCTGATTCTGTCACCTTCCCTGTACCTACAAAGCTGGAGAAAACAAGCCTGAAAATGCACTCGCTATATGAAAACAGGATAGCTATTTTTAAATGCAAACTCTAACACACTAATAAATGTTATGCTTGTTCCCAGCTTTAAAGAGTGTCTTACAGTGACAAATTTATTGCTAATTGCACAAACAGTTTATTATGAAGGACCATAAGAAATCTTGGAGTCTTAAAGATGTGTACTAAGAAATTATTTAATCTGGCAAATACTGATGAATCAAGCCCTTATTTTCCCAGAATTTGTTAAACTCGGAGCTTTATGCCCTGCAGTAATTCTGTAGGTGATTACAAAAATAAATGGGCTTTAGGGCAAAACATTAAAATTTGGTTAGCTAAAACTAGGCAGCTAACAGAGACTCTGATTTCCAAGTAGGCTGGCAGATTTTCAGATTCAGTGAGTACTTCCACCTCCCAGCACAGAGACCAACCACTTTTGACTCGCGTACCCAACCTGTTCACCCTCCGCATTGACATGTAGCCGTATGTTCTGACCTACTTGCCCAACCTGTCCTTTCCAACCCAACCGCCTTGTCTAGTTTGATGCAGAGGAAATAAGCCTTGTTTGTTCCTCCTCTCCTTCATTTTGAAGCTCATTGCTCAATCAGAGATGAAGTTTTCTAGCTTGGCTGCTCCTAGCTAACTTTTTCCTTTATGCAAACGTCTGAACTGCATTCCAAGCTATTCTGCAAATGCCCACTTCCTTCCCTGCCTGCTCCCCTACTAGCAGCTTGTCAGCGTAATTGTCCTCCCACCAAAGCCCATCTGCACAAGTCACTGTTTGCCCTTGCCCAATACTCTCCAGCACACCTACAATCATAAAATGTCCTGAGTTGGAAGGAACTCACAAGGATCATTGAGTCCAACTCCTGTCCCTGAATATGGCAACCCCTCAGTTCACACCATGTGTCTGAGGGCTTGTCCAGTCTCTTCTTGAACACCGTCAGGCTTGGGGCCGTGACACCTCCCTGGGGAGCCTGGTCCAGTGTCCAGCACCCTCTGGGTGAAGAACCTGTTCCTAATATCCAACCTAAACCTCCCCTGGCATATCTTCCTGCCATTCCCTCAGGTTCTGTCATTGGTCACTAAAGAGAACAGTTTGGCTGGGAGCTCTGCCCCTGCCTACACAAGGCTGAGAGAGCCCAAGTGCGACAGACAAAGGGATGCCCCCTGTCTAATTTTTACAAAGCTAAATACATCTTCAAAGTCAACACCAATGCCCAAGGTACTGTGACAACAGATGCTGAGCCCAATTTTAGGTTTGACTTATAAGTGTCAGTTAATTCCCACAGCACAGGTTTTATGCTGAAGGACTGTCATTCAGGACATAGACTTCATCCCACACCAACAGGCAAGAGGCTATCAGAGTGCAGGTATTTTCAAATGTGGATCTGGGGTGGATTTGTATGTGACTCCCAAGCACAACACCCTGTTTCCCCAAAGCTAAGCACGGAGCCACACCACTGCCACAGGCTGACACATCTCCTTTAGCTTGGCACCAGTTTTAAACAATCAGCATTTCTAAATTCAGTGTAATCTCATTTCCTGAAGAACTGTTGCAACTGAAAAGGGGAATTTGTTAGAATTCAGATCCCAGTTTGCAACTGATTGAGAAAATAACTAATAGGTGCCCCATCTCGAAGCTCCACTATCTACAAGTCTCTTTCTCGTATAAGAAATAGGTGTTTATACCTAAAATCCCATAATGGCAATGTTCTACCACTGATTTGAGGAAAGGAAAAAAAAAATTGTTAAACCAATATTTTAAACCATGAACTGCAGACAGCTGTCTCCCACGCTTACAAGGTTGACTTACAATATTGTTCCCTTTTAAAACAAACCTTCGTTTCAGTGAACTACAGTGAGCCCATTAGCATATAAATCAGCTTTCTATAAAACAGAGAACAAATCTACAGTGGCCATTGGAAAGGCAATACTGAATGTAAGTAAGAAAATATCCATAAGGCACACTCTTCCCCAGATACATTTTCATAACTGCTATTAGTGGTAAAGATGACAAACCCTATTTTCTTAAACTATTGGATCTCAAGAGATTTCACAAGCAGCCTGGAATGTGCTTAATGAGCACTTGTACAGATGGCCTTCAAAGACAATGTCCATTGGTGCTTATGAATCGGCAGTTGCACGTTTCCTTGTGACTAAGCATGTAAGTGGTGGTCAAATCTATTATTTAAACCATGAGGCTGAAGTGTGACAAAAATCAGTGACATAATCACACTGAGGAAACCTTTCTTCCTTTACAAAATGGGGATGAATAACACTAAAATACTTGACATCTTGATTTTATCAGCATTTAAAATGAAAAATTTAAATTCAGTTGGACGTATTTTAATATTATTGTTCATATTTTTTTCCCTAAATAAAATTCTGAGACTGACATTTCATTTCAGCTCAGAATGAAGTTCCGAGATTTTGGCTGCCACTCCAGTTTGAAAATATATCTTTTAACCAGCCCTATCCATTCCTTCTGCTGGATTTAATATTTATTTTGTTTACCAGTAGCAGTTACTCTTAGCTTCAATTCCATAAGCAAAGACAATTCCCAATTACAGTATGTTTACTAAAAGGACCATATGTTTTTTGTCCGATTACTTTTTCTTCCTTCCCAAAATATGCCGTTTGTCTTTTGTAAACAATTCTTGAATAGCTTGGGTCAAATGGTGCTACAGTAACAAAGAGTATTATTATTCATGTTTATCAATGGCATGTATGTTAGGCAAACAGTCCAACTCAATGTGTTTTATAGTGAACATTATGTATTATTCCTTGATCTTACCTTATATGATGCTGGGTTAGTATTGTGGTGAAGAACATAGGAGAGCCTGGCTCTCTTCTGCATCCTATGGCACTCCTCAGCCCTGACCTTGCTCAGATCAGAGGGGACCTCCTCCAAAGACCACTGAAGTCAGCAGGGATGTAATTTCGAAAGCCTCGGGCTCTCTTCCTGCCTTCTCATTTGTAAATGAGGCTTTTGTTATTTATCTTCCCTCAGAGGACTTACATGAACTGATGTAGGTTGAGTTTTCAGTGAAGTATTAATATTTACACAGCGTGTTTTCTTCTTGGTTTGTAGTTGTCATTTTTGGAATTCCTTCTGTTTTTCTTTTTGGCTCTTGGTGTCTGGAAGGACCATCTGGGTAGTCCAAAACTTCCAGTGGAACAAGGGAGGGAACACAGCTTTTTCCTTACCAGTTATTTGTGCTCAATTTTGTTAAGAAATATCTAGAGTATATTTATATCTGCCAACTATGAGAAGTAGAAATGGAGCTTCAAGCTGTGTTTTATCCCTTACAAACTTGGTCTGTTTGAAAGCTGTATTAACAACAGTTCCATCCTGAATGTCTGCTTGCCAGATGGAAATTTATCTTTAAAATCAGTACAGTAGTGTGATATTACTGACATGTTATTTCTGTGCGGTTTATCTGGGCATTGGTGTTCTCTCAGAAAGGAATAATCAATCAATTTTAAACTCAAAATATAATTGTCCATTAATATCCCCTTATACTGTGAGAACTTTTAATCATGAGTAAACATAGAATAATTCATTCAGAAGTTTGTTTTTTCTTAGTTAATAAAGCAAATAAAAAACATAGCAAGCCATGAGGTTGATGCAGTTCGCTTACAGAGACTGCTGTGTTTATACATTTGATTGAAGACACTATTTTAAATTATACATTTAAAATAATTCAACTATTTCATTTTAATTAAATCTCATTATATTGAAACTTGTGCAGGTTACTTAAACATCATAGAAATATTTCCAAATATGCAGTATCTAAAAATAAGTAAAAATTTTAGGAAAAACATATTTTATTTCGCACTTTCACACAAAGCACCCGGTATAATCAATCACAGATTCACTGTTAGATTCATTTCTTCCTGACTTACCTTTTCTGGTATCCAGAACTTCATGAGCTCACAAGAACTTTATCCTTTTGTGTATCAGTGCACTAACACAAGAGTATCTACCAGAGCTCTCTCTCCCCTGGAATACTCACAGCCCAGAATCCAGCTCTGTCTCCTTATTCCACTGATCAAGCCCAGGTGAGAACAAATTTGCTTCTGTTCTGGCTGTGTCACAAGAGAAATGCCACAGGGAACCTGTCCCATCAAGTGGTGCACAAACAACAGAGCAAAAAAGATTCAAGATTGCCATTGATCTCACTGAAAGAATATCAGGCAGAACTACAAAATTCACCTCCTGATAAAAGGAGAAGGCCACTAACCCTGTCATTAAATCCAACAATTTCTTCATTTGGCCCAGCTGGATATTTAGTTCTTATGTGATGCCATCTGGTACTAAAAGAATGGCTTCAAAGGAACCACCTATTATTCATCAAAAGCAGGAGAGGTGCAAATATCATCAGCCCTGTAGGTAAACTCTGGCAAAAGCCTGAAACAGTTTAACTAATAAGATAATAATATGAGGTGGCAACAGGATTTTTGAAAGATAAAATGTGATTTCTTCTTAGTTGGGTTTCACTGCTGACATAAATCTTCTCCGATGTGTGACCTGGGCTCCTCTGTATTCAAATAGAACCAAAGTTTCCCCTGGCCTAAAACCTTTATAAGAATCCTCTGTGGTGGTTCAAATTTGTAGCTCAACTAACAAAGAGAGTTTTATTTCATAGCTTTGTCTCTGAACTTTGTAGTCATTATATGTATCTCCAGTTGGGGTGAGAAGAGGCAAAAGGAGCAGTATTAACAACTATATTTCCCTGGGAAGGAAGGCAGGCATTGATTAGAGTAGCTAAGATGCTGATTTCTGACCGTTTATTGTCCCAATTGTGTTGAGAGTAAGTTTTGCGATGTTTGTGCACAGGAACCATCCCAAACTAAGAGGTGGCTGCACCTCTTGCTTTTATGCTTCTGGGTGTATCAGCACCGAGTCTCTGTATTCATCTATGGCACAGAGGAGCAAAGAACAGGACCTCAGCACAGAAGGAAAACAAACAAACAAACAGAAACCACCCCAGAACTGAGAATATGCAAACATTTCTAAAGTCAAGCTGAGAGAATGACAAAACATACTATGAACCTTAGTGCCTTTGAGGACTGATTTATGTCTGTGCCGTGACTTCAACATACAAACCATCTACACAGCTTAAGGGCTAACTATCTGCTCTTGGATATCTCCGGAGATCTACTGTCTCTCTTCCCAGCATAAGTCTTTTCTAATTCAATAAAGCTGCACTGTCTGGCTGCCCTCTATCAGGATGTGTTGCTGAATTTTTTTGCATCCCTCCCCTCTTCTCTCCAAACTAGGCTTTTCCACACAGCGAAGGGTAGGAAAGCACACAGGCTGAACCACATTGGAGATGTGTCACTGCATCAAAGTTCCAGATTAGTCTCAAGCTCTCCGCGAACCATTTTCCTCTGGCATCATTTGGTGCGAGGAAATACCATAACCAGGCAGAAAGGTGTTCTTATGAAAGTTAAAAGAGAGAGACTCGTAATAGAAAACAGGTTAGAAATTCAGCTACAGGACCATTATTGCAGTTCCACAGTGCACAAACCACAGCATTCAAGTGTTATACAAACTATCAAAATCTGCACAAGTTTCCCATCATACCTGTCAGTAGGCGAGCCTTATGAAAAGCATTTTCCCATGTAGTTATCAACACTGCTCCTCTTATTATGCCAATCACAGGCTGTTTGTTTAAAGGGCACAGTAGGCATCTTCCCGAGGTTTTATTTTTACTCTTCTGGTGCCCTCCAGATTATAACTAAGCTCCTGCTGCTGTCAGACCTCTCCGTTTTTTGCTGACAGCCAAACCTGCCCTTCCTCCTTTCTATTTGATGTAGAATTTATATCAACCACATGGGAAAAGGAGAAGCAGCTTCCACCACTGGCTTTAATCTCCCCGTGAAAGGCAAGGTAACGATGGGGCAACACGGAGCATTGAAGTCTTCAGTGTAAATGTTGTTGCTCATTACAAGCTCCCTCTCTAGGGATAAAAAAAAAAAAAACCAACATCTTCAAAGGCCAACTGCACCAGTCTCACACACGCCAGCATTCCCTCTCACACACACGCGCCTTTCACATCTCATACATGTGGTTTCCACGCAGGAAACAATTACTGTAATTAATAGACCCAAATAACCCCACTGTTCATTTAAAAAAGCACTTTAAATTGACAGAGGCATGAAAAAAGTGGCTGGGTGCTTGGGTCTCATTATCCATGCGGACTAAAAACCTGGTTGTGTATATAGCTCTATATTTTTCCAGACCTATCACATCAAATTCAACTCCAGCACAAAGTAAAATATGCTCAGGATCTGAATGTTCTCCAGGAGGCACTCAGATGCCATTGTTTCCTCCTGTGACATCTATTTTGTCTACACTGAAATAAAAGTGACTGACAACAGCGAAAGAGGTCTTTTGTGCATCAAGAGGTGGTGGTTAATATTTGGTAGAGACTACTAATGTATTTCCTACAGAAGATTAAATTGAGGATTCTCATTTGCCCAGTTGGGGACATTCACAGGTGCTTAAAATTATTGTTACTTAAAAAAAAAAAAGCAGCATATGCTATAATTTTCACTGTGTTTACTTTCTGCCATATCAGAGATGAAACCATGATTTCCTCTTTCATTACCTTCGGTAAGAAACGTACTATGATCACATCAGAGAATTGATAATGAATATTTTTGTTATTTATGATTGCTTTCGTCTTCCTTCTACTTGACTGCAGAGGCTGCTATATCCCTCACACTTGCAAGGTTCCTGGCAAACCCCAGTACGTCCCTCTCTCTGTGACTGAGTCTACACATCCGAGCGTTTCCTTAGGATGGGACGGCAGCCTTCTGCTGCGCTGCACATCCCGGAAAGCAGCAGCAGGAGGGAGTAGCTTTATGGAGGAATAACATACGACCGCAGCACTGCAGCTGGAAGCAGTAGGGTTGCTACTGTGAGCAAAGGCTTTGCAGGGCCACCAGTGCTGTGTAGCATCCTCTTCCTACGGACTCGGTCCAATCCTCAGCTCCTCCACGCCCGGGGGAGACAAAGGAAGCAAAATTTGCCTCTGTAGCCATGAGGCTAAATGCCCTCACCCTTGCACAGAGAGCTCATCGTAGAGGGTCTGGATTGCTGCAAGCCTTGTCTTTATTGCTTTACGGTGACGCTTGTGTAGATGGAATAAAACAGCAATCTATTTTTTTCACCTCTTGTTTCTTTTCTTTAATGGTGCTGAGGAAACACAGGCTATTTCAGCTGGTACAACAGCTTGATGTGTTGTTCAGTTCACATATCTCACATGAATCATCCATTTAATTTTGAACTCTTACTTTAGCTTTTCAAAATAAAGAGTTTGGAGTGGGGTTTTTTAAGACCCTTGGGAAGAATATGTTAGATTTGACTTCTGGTATTTGTCTTTCATATGTTTCAGTGAAATTAGTTAGATCTGGAAAATGTTGCCCTTTACCTGGTAATTCAGGAAACCAAAGAAACTAATACATTTATCAAATGAACAGAAATGGCCCTCTGGATTTCAACAAAGTTTCCTTTTGTTGCGTATACTAAATTCCAGTTAATCAATTTTCTACACATAACGTTTTAGAACAAAGGTTGAAATGACAGTGAAACTTTATTATTATAGCTCTTTGCCTGCAGAAGAGAGAAAAGAAAGTAATATTTTATAGTGTCTATGTACATAGAAATAAATCCAAGAGCTCTTTTTGACAAGAAAGGCCACAGTATTTCAGTTCAGACAGTTATATCATTCTAGGGGCTATGATCAAGGACACATTAAAAAAATGTATAATGAAAAAAGAGAACATAGGAAGGTGAAAAATTATGTTTTAACTTGCATTGAAGTGAAACGACCTCATAATAGAGGTTGACAAAAGAATTAAAAATGTGCCTAATAATGCACACGTACTCCAGCAGGCATTCCTAAATCTGCCTGTCGTTTGTGAGTAGCGAAATGCTTTTTCTCTCCCATTCTCACTTGTAATTTGGACACACATAGTCGTATCTGCTGGCAAAACAGCTCACATGTATTTGTCAAAATAGCAGATGGGGAACTAAAAGCCCTTGATCCTTTCAATCTGGCTCTTTGCTGTGGTTGCCGGATTTCTTAGAAAAGTCTGCATGTGTTCTCTGGAAGCTTAAACCCACTGGCTTTCTGCAGGAGCGTGCGCTATGTATCCTGGTGTAAGAGAATAGCAGCAGCATTGCCAGATCAGTGTTTTACTACAAGGCTTAAGTGTTTGGTGTTTTTTTTACATCTTCAGCATCCAGTAGCAAGAGCAGGTTTTTGGCTTTGTCTTTATTGCTTTACAGGAATTTAAATTTTATCCCATATGGTAATGCGGAAAACTTGATTATACGATCCAAACACACCTAAAGGCATCAGAAGCAAAATAAATAAAAGGGATTAATTGTACAATATCTAGCTTCCCAAGAAAACAGTGCTAAATGTAGACTCTCGTATAATCTTACTGAATCCCTTCTTAACAGCTTTATAGCCTTCTGACCAATTTCACCCAACTTAGAAATAGTGGGATCAGCCCTACACTCAGCCCCACAAGCTATATGTCTGATCTACCATTCTTGCCAACAGCGAGACAATGAGTTCAATCACTGAGCTGAGCTCAGTCATAGCTCATAGGTAAGCACGCAGCTTTCTTGTAGGCACACCAGTTTAAATACTGTGTGTGTGGACTCAGTTCTGCACGTCTGGAGCTGAGTCCCACCTGAAAGCCCACATCTCTGAGCTGTTAAATTTCTGTGGTTCTTGCAAAAAGCAGCAGTGTGGTAGAAGAAAGTCTTCTACAGAGAGAAAAGTTCCTCATAAGGTTCAACCACAGCTTCATGAATTTATATCAGAGAGCACTACAGGTTTGCTAAGTCCTGTTGCTCATTGAAGAACCTGTTTTCAAATCTCATAACTCTGTGTGTCTGAAATCCCACAATGGCACGTGATTTTGACAATATTTCTGGAACATCAGGTCTCCGAAGACTGCAAAGCCATGGAGGATGAGAAAGGTGGCAGAGAGTGATGGCCCTGTACCTGGAGAAACCCTTGTATGATGGATTGCACTGCACTGAACATGACAGGGGTTAGGAAAAGGAGATGAACAGGTTCCTCGAGATCTCTCCATGTTACCCCTGGGAAACGTAGTATTCTCCTCCACATCATGTAACCCAGACAGTGCGTGCCCCAAAAGTAAAATTCATCAACCACCACAGCATGTTTGTCCAAAGGTCTGCAGGCACAATGGAGCTTCATGCTCACTTAGCAGCAATATAAAACACATATAAGGTACATATCTGTACAAGCCCAGGCTTCCTGCAGCTCTGTGAGTTTAGCAGGGGGAAACTCAGGCCCCTTCCACATATGCACAAGCCACTACTATAAGCCACTGCTGGAGGAATATGTAGGAACTGAACTTTAGCCCATAAAGTTTCCTCTCTTTTTACAGAACATTCCCACATCACAGTTCAAGTAACAGCTGGGAACTGTTTACAGAATTAAAATGAAAGAAAATGTATTTACTTTTGTTTTTGTTTCTGAGCTGTTGATACTTCAATGATAAAGCTGCCATATATAAATATGTGTAGACATGAATAACTGCAATGCCCCTGCAGACTCATCTATTGGAAAGGAACTGTACCATTTCAGTCCTCATAGAAACTTGGATGCAAGTTTCATTTTATTACTAATTCCTGGCACAGAGCTGTATCTTCTTACTTTATCTTCGCTGGCTTTCCTATATAATGCAGCACTACCCACACAGTTCTGTTTTCCTACTGAGGGGAAGTAGGTCCACAGGAATGTGCCAAACTCACAGGACAAATCCAGCAGCTCTATGGCCTAAAAACTTGAATGTACTTCAACTATAGGGTTCCTGAGTTTTTGAAGGGACATTGCTAAGCAAATTTATAGGTCTTTTTGGGAGGACTTCTTCATATACCACAATGTAAGTATCTTCAAAAGGAACATTTTCTGTCCTGGTGGGTGAAATATACCTTCTTACCTCTACCTTCCCTTTGCACAAAATAGGGGAAGGAGGACATCCTAAACTCACAAGTCAGAATACACAGAAAGGATCATATTTGACTAGATCCTTGTGAAACTTTTTGAACACTAAAGACACTGGAAAAGTGACATGCATTCCTTTGGTCCTGCCCTTGGGAGGTCACTCAGCATCTGAAAGAAAGGGCTGCAGCTAGAAAATTCAGTATAAATCTCTGGAAAGTTCAGAGAGGAACAAACTTCAGCTTATCGTCAGAGATAACCATTACCACACTACCAGGTCTCTCCTCTCTGATCTGGAGCCACACGTTGGCCTGAGAATATATTTGCTGAGCAATTAGGCATAATCTGTCCTAAGTCACTGACATCCAAAAGCAGCTTCAGGACTTCCCTAAAAGGAGAATTTAAAAGAAAAAAGAACTTTAACAAAAAAAAAAAAAACTCAGAAAAACTCAGACTGGGAGAGAAAGAGAAATGTTACAGGGGAAGGTTGGCTGCTATGAACTTAGTATCTGGATAAAAAGTCAGGCTGTGAAGCAACAAGACTCAAGGAAATTACTTAAGTTCAGAAAAAGGAGACACAAAAGACCTAAGGCAAAAAGCTGCATAGATAACACTCATTCTACCAAGATAAAGAGTTTCAGTGTCTGTATATGGCTGGCTTTTTCAAATAAGTGTCAGGTATGAAAGGAAACAGGAGGCAGAGAAAGGGAAGAGAAAGGACACAGGCCCTGAGCACTAGGGAAACACACACAGGGGGGAAGAAAGTCGAGTATGGGGGATGAATCTTGCCCCATTTACTCAGGCAACACTATTCTTAACATTCCAAACACTTGTCTGAGGAGCAAACATGATCATTTGCATGTCCTCAAAAAGGGTGTCTCACCTCAGTTTGAGCAGCTCCTCTGTGCGATGGGGTGGGGACTTCAGAGAACAGCCTTCAGGAGAAACAGCTGCCACATGCAGATGCTGAGAAACTCCTTCATAAAATCTGGCTATATGGAGGACTGTATCAGACAGTGGGATCCATTCCCCTGATACTCACCCTGCTTACACCCTGCCCATCACTGAGTCCAGCTCATTTACTTCTCAGGGCAACACTTCCAGTAACATTTTCCACAGATTTCTTCCTAGAGAACTGGCACAACTTCATGCAGTAATAAACGAGCACTTCAGTACCAATTATATGTTCGATGTGCAATGAAACTAATGAATACAGGTCTATGACAAGGCATCGGTCTCACCACCATTGCAACTCTGACATAAAGCAGCAAAAAGCAGTTTCAGCAGCAGATTGAAATCTGGACAATCAAGAGCTATGGAACAGTACTCCTTATTCACAAATATGAGCAATGTTTTTCCCCTAAAATAAGGGATTAATAACATGAGCTACAGCAGCCAAGAGCAACAGATTTCTTAGAGGATGTATATATCTGCAGAGTCAAAGAGAGGAAGGAAGAGGTCACAGTATCAAGTATATGTCAGATCTTTTGATCCACAAGTCAAAGCCTCTTCAGCAGTATGATGGCGTCACAAGAAAAGCTTCTTTTAGCTGTTTTCCTCCACAGGGCAATGTGGAAGAGTTTATGTAAACACAAGGGGAGTCATAGACCAACCATGCAGTTAGCAATTGTATGGAGAACAACTTAGCCCCATACTGGTAAATATCTGAGACTACTTCTATACCCTACATCATTGCATGGAGAAGACCTAATTCTTCCACAAAACTCTGAAAAGATTTCTGATCTAAATTCAGCTATTTTTAACCTTGTACTTGGAACTGATATTAAGAAGGGCTCTTTGCAGAGCTTGCATCATGGAGAACCTTTATCGGCATAGACACAGGCAAAAACCTTTGCCCCTCCATTTTAAGTCGGGTTGAAACAAATCTGCAAGTACAATCTGATTCAGCCTTACAAAAATGTGCAAAATCTACACAGTAGAGTTTCTGTGCATAAAGGAAGTAAAGGGAATGGGTGTTCTTTGGGAGGTCTCGAACTTCATGTCTTCTGCATGGATGGCAGAAAACATGAGTTCGGATGATCAGCCATTTTCTTCTGGGAATTAAAGTTATTCAGTACTCAGCAGAATGGAATTGCTGCCACAGTTTTTATTATTTAGGAAAAGGTTATCAGCTCCTTTACCACTAAACACAGCAGAACTAACCAATTTTTTCTGCTCCTACACCAACAACATTCTCTCAGAACCTCTTTTATGCAGAACTGAAGATCTGGCACTTTAGCCTGTGGGTGCCCCATGTACAATAATGCCGCAGTCCATGTTTCCCACACTCAAATGATGTGATCCCTGAGCTCTCCAGAGCAGGCTGAGATTTTTATCTTGTAATTAATATCAGACAGTCTCGTCAAAAGAGGCAGGATGTCAGAGAGGCTAGTGATCAACCTGGCCAGAAAGTCTGTAAATCTTTCCATGGCATTACTGTGAAACTTCCACCCGCACAAAACTGCAGAGGCAGGAAGAGTCTACAGGGTGACTGCAGTAAAAATGAAATCATGCTCATTCTTCCATCCAGCATTGCAGAGACATATCATGCTAATTCTTACACATCAGTGCTCAGTTATAATCATTTTGTTTGGCTTGGCAAAATAGCTGGAAAAACAACAGAGAACTATCATTGGGGGAGAGGGGGGACTTAGATCATGTTCCCATGTCATTTTTTTCATGATTTCCATTAAAAGTATAAGTCCTGCTAATAAATTGTTAAGACCTATAAAAACCATGCTAGGAAAAATCTACAAGATGGAGAAAGAGAACGTAAACCCCTTCCAGCTAAGACGGAACTTACATGTATAAAAATGTTAGTGTCATCATTTCTTTGCACTTCTGACCTTCCACCGCTGATGTAGTCATAATACCTCCTGGTTCTAAAATATACATACCAATAAACACATATATATAAAGTTCTACACGTGAAGGTTTATATATAAAGAATACTCTTAGATTGGTTATCAGGAAAATTTTTTTCACAAAAGTGTTTTCAAGCACTTGACTTGACTGCACAGGGAAGTGGTTGAGTCACCATCCCTGGAGGTGTTTAAAAGACACATAGATGTGGTGCTTAGGGACACGGTTTACTGGTGGATTCGGCAGCGCTAGGTTAACAGTTGCACTCGATGACCTTAAAGGTCTTTTCCAACCTAAATGATTCTATGATTCTAATGAAAGCATATTTTGGTGCTTGATGCAAGAGGTCTGGGGAACATCTAATAGTTCTGAAACTGGACAAAGAGCAGTACAATAATATATCCAAATGGTGCTTTTATACAAGAGAGGTCCAAGGACTCATATTTCATTCAAAATGTAAAGAAAATTGAAGTTCTCTTTCAGCAAAAATCCCAGGCATCACCTATTGCCTCATGGAGGTTGTGAATCATAGGGATGTGAAAGCCAATGCTACACATGAGAAAATTTCAGTAATATTTATTTTTATCATACTTATCTCTATCCAAATGTGTTATTCTTTGTACTTGGCACAGGAATGTGTGTGGGAGGAGACTGTTCAAGAAAGGATTCTTGACATTTTCACTGGCAAGGCACACAAAGAGTAAAAGTCCCCAGAAAGGTAAAGCAATGGCCTGGGTGCACAACAGAACTGCAAATTCTTCAGGAGGAATCCAGTGCTCTCTGCATTGAATCATTCAGTCGTCTACAGAAACCAGCCCCTCTGTGGGTAAATTTTGTTAGCATTTCCATCCATTGCTGCAGTGTTCTTTGATTAAGAAAATAATAAAAGTCTTGGGGGATGGGAGAAAATGTTAGATTTTTTGGAACAATCCTCCTAGGCCTACCTCATGTCTTCTAGCATGAATAAGGTTTGCAACGTTAGGTCCAAAAGTCTCTTAATTCAGGTATACTACTGTTCCAGGTTCCTTAAACTCTTGTTTAGAATGCAATCCATACTGTCTACCTGAACTATTTTATGAACACTTTTCTTAGTATGAAAAGATTGACAAACACTGAAAATTAGCACAGAATCAAGAATCAAGTTGTTCAGAGAATCAGCTATATCTACATTCTGCTAACAGTAAATACTAATTAACGGAATCTGCTAGCACTAACATAAATCAAAACTGTCCCTTTGCGTCTCCTGGGCATTGCACTGGAAAATATCAGAACAGCCAAAATACTTGGAATGTTTCTTATTTTTTTAATTTTGTTTTATTAATGATAAAATATTGGATGTCAACATGCAATGCTTTGTGCATTGCATCAGACAGCTTGAACAGTAATTGTGATGAATGGGAGTGGAAGGGCCAAGGTTACAGGCATTTAAGAAGGCTCTGTGGATTGAAAATATTAGGATTGATTAAAGGTCAAATACTTTATGGATTTATCAGTGTTGTATACATTTTCTCATGACACAGAATCATTTACACTACCTACAAAACGAAATAGAAAAGAGCTGCAAATCAGATTTTTTTAAGTCTTTAACCCACATACAGGCTTAGCCATTGAGCTTAATTAATGGCACTGAAATGTTTTGATTAGTCAAGCAATAAACCAGCCAACCCCTGCACACCCCCACACTCCAATAATTTCTCCAGCTTCACACAGGTTCTTAGGTAACAGTCTTTCTCAATTAATGTTTAGCTTTTACAAAGATACAATCTGGCAAAAGACACTTTTTGTAATGTGGTTTAAAATATGTATTTATTCAAACCAACCAGTCAAGAGAAAAACTTCAACTTGATAGTTCACCCGTGCTCCATCTTCCATGTTTTTTGGGAAAACTAAGTTCGAGATGGATATTTATATAGTATATTTGATTTAAAAAAAATTTCTAGGATCCAGACAAGCAAATGGTTGTCTCTATTTGCTTCACAGTGGATTCAAATTGGCCTTCCTGAAGTCTGTATGTCAATTAGGACAGAGCAGATGAACCTCGAAGTGCAGGAATCTGTGCAAAAGGACCTTGGATTTGGAGCTTTTCTTTAAGAAGATGTGCAAGGCGACTGGTCTCACCAACATCAGGACTGAACCTTTAACTCAAACTCCACAACATAACCCAGTAGAAGTATTTACTTTAAACAAGTGAAATCAGGTTGCCTTCAGTGTCCCCATTCTTCTGGTTCAGAGCCTGACTGAGTTGCCTTGCCAAGTCAGTCCTTGCCTTGTTGCCTTCAGTGAGCTCTGCGCAATGCAGGTCTACATCAGTGGCACATCTCAGGGCTTTTCGGTGTCCTCCCAGCACAGCACTGTGGTGCTACCTCCATCTTCAAGTTCTGGTCTGGTATTTGGAATACCCTCTCTTTTGAACTTTACTGAAAAAAATGGAAGTAGAAACTTGATAGGAATCTCACCATAGTCTTGCAGCTGCTCTTTAGGATGGTCTTTGCTATATATGTGTCTTATATAGCTGCATAGTTGACAAAAGTCTGGGGAGACTGAACAAAGAGAGAGGAAAGAGAGGGTTTTCTAAGCCAAAGTTTTCCTTTTTGTAAGTTGTGATTCCCTTCTGTTCTGAAAGGTGCTTATAAAGCTCATTTCTTCCCACACTACCAACAGTCACATTCACATGATAAACCCTTCCCCGTGTTTCCCAAAAGATGCCATAAATTGCTGTGTAACTTTATCACCTCAGTGATAATGGAGAAATAGTCATCAGCTTAATCAAGGGATCCCAGAATAAAGGCCACTGTGGGACAGGTCACTGGTAGCTACACTGTGGTTTTCAAAAACTGAGCAAATCTTGTTCTCAGTTATCCTGAGGGGTGTGAAAACCAACCCCGAAGGCTTCGCACACAGCAGTGTGAAAGGGCTGTTTGAAGGCGGTGTCTGTCTCGTCTCTAGATTGATAGTGAAGAAGAGGCAGAGTGTGTTGGCAACATCCACAGACACCTCTGTTAGGGAAGAAAGATGTCTTTGCACTTGAACAACTTCAGCATTTTCCCATTCTGCCTCCTGCAAGGAAGCCACTGCTCTTACTGGTTTCCTAAGAGTGTGGACATGCATCTTCCAGTCCACAGCTTTTGGATGCTTGCATGACAAGAAAGATTAAGGCAATAGAACAAAGGCAACCAAGTTTAAATTTTGGCCTCTAATATGTGCCAATTTGTCAGTAATTACAATTCTATTAAATTTGATGGCAACCTCTAGTGGGTCAACATAAGAAAACTCAAACCTGTTTCCTCTGCAAGGAAGCTTTAAAGAATAACACCCATTTAGTAGTATAACATTTGATTAAAGTAGGCTCAAATATCCGAACTGTAAAGGTTAAGCAAAGACATGTGTGTCACACATGATGCAGTGAGTAAATGATGTAATGTTGATAGACCCATAACAACGAAAAACATTCCAACCCTGCATTTTGGCAGAAAGTTTGGTACCATATAAAATACAATTAAATGGCTATAACTTGCATGGCATGAGAATCAGTGTCCTGTTAAAATAATATAATATTTATGAGAAACTTTCTAAAAGTTGCGTTACAAAACAATTTCTCTGCTTTTAAAATTGCAGTCCCTTAAGCAGGTTTATACTGTGCAAGCTAGCTTTTGTAGTTTTATTTTAGCAGGGTAATGTTATAGGCTGCAGGCAATCATTTGTCATATCCCTGCCATAAAAGAACCCTGCTTTTGCAGCAAAGGAGGTGTAGCTTGACCTTGCTTTTCTCTAAAATTGAAATTTAGTTTATGTCATAGGATCCCTGCACCACTGAGAGTCATAGAGTGGTCCAGATACTTACTGGTTCATGGGTACCAAGGAAGCTGCACATTTTTAAGAAAAAAAAATATGTAGAGAAATCTAGAAAATATGGTAATAAGCAATATGGTTTTACCAAAGATAGATCATCCAGACAAACCTTGTAGCTTCATTTAGAAAGTAAACCAGTCTCCCAGACAAAGGAAGATCTCATCTGTCTATGCTTCTTTAATCATTCGATACAGGGTCAGAGAGTAAATTATTAGGAAAATTGAGGCGGGGGAGAGGGCGGGAAGAGGAGTTTGTAACTGAGATGTATTATCATGTCTTTGGACTGAGCAACAAAGTCTGCCTGAATTCTCAGCTGCAAGAATGCTTTTGTTACCAAACTAAGCTCATTTAAAACTTAGCTGAGGTAAAAATCATTGTAGTATGTATCTGTAGAATAATTAATATCTTATTAGGTTTCAGTAGCTGAAAGAGCAGGTGGATTTTGGCTATCCATACACTAGAGAGCCAACTTCTAGATTTTAACCAAACTTCATCCAAAATGCATGGGGACAGCCCAGTAGCAGATATACCCCCTGCCAGTGCGAGGCCATGCCTGGAAATTACAATATTCTTTCTCCTGTTCTTTCTCTAAGCAACAAGCAGACCCAAGCTCAGTTTGGTTTTGTATGAAACAAAATTTGAAAATTGCTCCCGATTGCTTTATGTGCATAGCACTGCTAAATGACAAGGAAAACGCCCAACTTCATGGTCCACATGATGGTTTTACATGTGCTTATAGACATACCAGATACACATTTAAAGCTCTGTGATAACGTAAGAAAGAAACAGTGACAAAGCTACCTGTGATAGGAAAGGTTTTGGGGTCTGTTGGCTCCTTGCTTTCAAATGAAACCTACAGAACATTCTCATCCCCAAGCATCTACAAATGATGATACCAAAACCCAGAAATGGGCATAGTGAGAAATCCACAGCATATGTCCAACGCTAGAATGGAGATATTAGCTAGCACAGAAAAACAAGGAGTTTTATTGTTCTGCTCATATCATATGGAGCATGCTCAATTAATCTGTTTTGTTGGGGGTTTTTTTTAATAGTCTTATCCTTTTATGTTATTATAGCGCTTCAGAAAATCTCAAGGTCTAGAGGGAAGTTTAATGTTTGCTGTTCTGGGATCATTTGAAGCCGTGCATTCAAAGAGGACAAAATCACTTTTAAGTCTGCCTGTAGGAAATCTATCTTGGCAACCAGACAACTAGAATTAGTTATTAAAGGCATGTCAAATGAATAAAGACACCTCTGTAAGGAAAACCACAAAAGCATTTACTTTTTCTAATATGAATAGTGGGCTAATACCAAATCAGCTTTCATTTTCCACTCTCTCTTCACCCCCTAGACCAGAGGTCAGATCCAATAAAGACTAACGCAACTGAAAATCATTTCGTTTTTTTGCATCTATTACATAGCAGATGTATATTAAATAGCACTGCTTGGAAATGAAGCAAACTCGTATAATCTGATGTGGCAATCTCCTTGTGGAACTGGTTCACTGCAAGGCAAAGAAGCCTGCGGTATTATTAAAAGTCAGCAGGCACACCAAAAAGCGTGGGGCGTTTCCCTTCCAGAAAAAAAAAAAAGAGGTAGACCTGTCTAGTTCTGTAATGAAAATAAAGATACGCAGACAACTACGTTCAGGATCAGAGTCTACATTTCTTCCTTACACTGGGCAACCCCCTGGAATCACTTAGTCAACCAGTAGAGACAAAATAAGCGTTTTCATGGTAGCCAGAGTCTGGAGGAGTGGGAACGGTTCCTGGTTTTAACAAAGATTTCCTATCTGATACCTTCCAAATTCCTTTGATCAAAAGAAGAGACTTTGGGATTTTCATCTTTACCATGCCTGTATCAGAAGGCAGGACCTCTGTGCTGTTTGACTGTTACATCCGTCTCTGCAGCTTTGCTTGAAAATGTACAATTTATGTACATATTTACTGCTTTAAATCTTCCTTATCAGAATAAGGTCAAATTTGACGAAGGTCCAAAAGCAAGCATAAGCTTCTTCTAGACTTTTTTGCTAACTGCTGGATAATGTCTAATAAGAAAGGAGCCAGAAAACCCATGAGGGGGCAAATGACTGTCCCAATCTGGTACTTGTTGAAAGAAGCAACTACAGATTGTGGTTTTATCTTGATCCACATAGTCAGGAATATTTATTTGGACTAAAGTAGCCATAAAAACCAGCTCTAGCTGTAGCTATAAAAGACAGGTAAGTTGTTTTGACATCAGGTAGCATACACAGTTACTAAATTTGTCAGATCTGAGCACTATCAAAGGCCTTCTTTTTAAGAAAAATATACTACTTATACAAAAAGTAATTCACCTGCTTAATCAGACACAGGGAAGATTAAACAAAAACAGGGGGAAAGGAAATCTTGTGGATGGAAAAATACTTGTACCACTTATAGAAGTTGCAGGTTAGCTATCAAACACTTGTTTAGAAGACTTTGGAAAAGTAAAAGTTCCAATTTTTTGTTTAAAATCAGCACCTTTCTGTTCATGCAATTCAGTAAAATATAACCCAAAGGATCTTCTAGCCTGTGGCCTACAAATCAGAGAAGAAAAGCTCTCCATACTTGCTAGGTATTAGCCTCTTCATCACTTCCCAGAGGAGAATTTTGCAACCTTCTTCGCTTACTCCTTGCTGAGTCCTGAAGCCTGCTGTCATATGTGCTACCATACCACTTGCACTGCCTCAGGAAGAAAACGTCATTCATACAACATACCAAATTAAACACTAGAAAAAAAAAGACATACCTGATTTCTCATAGCATGTGTTGATTTTTCTTCGCATTACACTCACAGCCTAGCTCCAGTGAATATCTCTATCGCTCAGTCTAGACAGAGCTAACAGAGCGAATCCAGCTGAAGTGCCTATTGAAATTAACTCTTTGGAGCCAGACACAACCGCCGGGAAGGGCGTTCTCTTAGGCCTTTCTCCTACCTGCTGATAAACAGCAAGAAAACCTCATAAAGTCATCCAGTTTGATTTCCGCGCTCTCTATCACATGTATACCACAGGGCATAGAATTAACCCAGTTGCTCCAGTACTGAAACCATCACATTCTGATTTACCAACATGTATTCCACATGTCTACAGTGTTACCTTGAGAGGGTCAAAAAATGGAAAAGCCACCACTTATTTTGTACTTTGTTAACTCTGATGGATGCTTTTTGCAGCAATAATAACCAGTCCTAAAGAGTTAGACTGATAACTGCTCAGCACGTACCTTCATCTATGTATTTCCTGGGTATTAAACACGTTACCTTGATGCAAGACCTGATTTCTAGAGGCTTAACCTCAGTTGTTGTCCACATCCCGAAAAGGCACAAAGCCTTATTTCTGAATCTTAACGCTTTGATAATATGGTATTTGCTATAAAAAGGATCCAGTACTTACTGCAGCTCCCAGGTTGTTAGCAAAGGCAGGATATATTTTTGTCCTCTTGGAAGTATTTGGAGTTAAAATTCTGTAGTAATCGCCATAGAATGTCAAAATAGTAGCCCACTGCTCTTATGTAGTCCATCTTTGACTTGGATTTGAGGGAAAATAACACAGTAGTTCAGCAGAAAATTGTATATTTAGACTAAAGATGAGTTCCACAGGGACTGTTTTATGTCCTGAAACGTGAAGATTTAAACCTTCTCTGTTGTGAATTTGAATATACTTTTATTCATATGAATCTTCAACATTTTGAAAACCTGGCTCATAAAGGTTTTTTTTATACCATTCTAGCACATGAATTTCAGCTGAACCATAGGTATGTAAATAAGTGTCCTCAATGACTTTTTTCTTGGGCATCATTGCATATTTACTTGCAAAATACAGAGCTGGCCCTGGATATTTCTGAAATGCCTTGCTATAACAATGAAGGTCTTTTTTGCTTTGAAAGTGCATACAAAGTCCGCTGTATGCTGGAAGCCCACAGTGCTATTTTGCTATTTTGACTTCAAAGAAGTCACCTTTCAAAAGTTTGGTTAGTTGTGCTCACAGGGAGAAAATACTAATACTAAGGAAAGAGATATCCCATTTAAGGAAGTCTGAAGAAAGTATGTTTACTGAGAGGAAAAAGAATCATTTAACTTCTCTTGTGAAAATTAGTGTAAATATTGCTTTGCTCTTCATAGCAATCTCTTCGCAAGATGACTACAGTACAAGGCTTCAAAGGAGCAGCTGCAAAATTATTTCGATGTTAACATGCAGCTTATCACACACTTATTTTTTCTGTCAAACTTGATTCACAGCCAATCAGATGTAACACGTGAAACCAGGCAAGGGAAGAGGGCTTCTCTCATTCCCTCCTTTTACTTTCCATAGGGCACAACACAAGGAACAGTACTCTTTCATTTCAACAGATTACACCAAACTTGCATGTTATTACAACTCCACCACTGAGCATATGCTTAATTTCCTGTGCATCCATAACGTACTAGGGTCTAACAAGGCTGAGCAATACAGCCTGCAGTATTTTCTCACATACCAAGACAATAAGGAACCACGTAAGTTGTCCAACAGATGTCTGCTGTTAAGATATGTTTTTAATCACAGAGGACAAATCTAATAAATGGAGAATTTTTATTATGCTTTTCAAGTTGTTGTCCCTGGTGCCTGCAATGGCACTGCATATCTGCTAGGTTTTTACCCCATAGCAGTAAATTAGAAAAGAGACAAAAGGAGTAGATCCAGAAGTCACTGCTATTCCTCTCATTAGTATCCAGTGGGGTTAGAAAGAGAATAAAATAAATTAATGTGAAAGAGCATATGGATTAATAAAATTATTTTCCTAGCCCTCTGAATCTCCTTCACTTTCACTGATATTCCTCTCTCTAACAAGCTTAAACATTTTTTTTATTATAAGCTGACCTGCTGAAAATGAATCCATCCTTGAATTTTAGACTGCTCTGGTTCTAGTTTGTTTGTTAAAATGAAAGTAAATAACACTAGAAGGAGGAATATGCACTTGAAGCAATTTGTTCATAGCATTATTGGTTGAACATGACACCTCAGAGAAGGAAGTACATGAAGAACTAAAACTTGGCTGTTAATCATAAACATAAAACTCTATTCTATATCATAATCTGTAAGACAAATGAGTAGGTAAGTACAATAGTGTATCGTTAGGGAAAGAAGTTGCAGCATCATGCGCCATCAGAGCAATAAAAGAGCAGGTAGGTACAAAAGCGTATCATTATGGAAAGAAATAACTGCATTATACATCATCAGAGAAATAAAAAAGTGAAGGTGTAATCAGTTTTTACTCTTTGAGTAAAAGGGAGAGTGCTTTTACCCAGGTTTAATAAAGTGGCCTCTCTACTTTTAGAACTAAAGAATTATTTCTATTATTCTCATATCAGCTTTCTTCAGCTTTCTTTCACTTAAAAAGCAGACGTTTTATGCACAAGAAATACCTTTTTCTAAACACATACATGGTCATATTTCATACCCACAACCTCTTGTCACTGCCACTGGAAAAGACAAACTGTCTCTGCTAATCCGTAAACTATAAAAGAAGCTGGTAATGGTAACATGAAGCCAGCACTGACACTGATGTGATATCAAAGGATTTTATATGTAGAGTGCTTTTCTCACATTTTTAATCACAAATTGTAACTGCAAAAATCTGTGACTGTTACCAAATAGATTATTTCTGTTAAAATTTATTTTAAAATGTTTGAGGTTCTGTGCATTCCCTAAGCAAAAGACCAAAAGAAAACAGTAGTGATAACTGCCACTGACCACAGAAGTCCCACAGAAGCAAAACATCCACAGATCTGAAAAACTAATGATGAATAGCCTTGCGTTTGGGTCATACATGCTATATTTCAGCAACTGTGATTCCAACACAGTTTAACAAAAGTTGGGTCATGCAAAGAGTATATACAAAGAAATCATTATACTTTCATCATTTTAAAGTTAGCACTGTAACCAGAATGATGGATTTCTGTACCCGTTGCCCTCTTATGGCTAAAAGGAATTCTACCCTACTGCTTCTTTATTTTTTCCAGAGTGGTACTTTATTACTGAAATACAAAAGAGCCCATATTGGTAGTAGACCATCAAAAGAATTAAATTTTCCAACGCATAGGTACTCCTGGTCTGGTGAGGTTTTTTATAAACGCTCTGAAGTGACACAAATTTCCGTTAAGGAGGTTCCATGATACAACTGGGACTGTCACAAATTTCAGACTTTTCACAGACTACCACAATCCCAACAGTTCCCAACAAAAGGCTATCATTGCCAGCATATGCTACAGTTTCCTCTATATTTTTGTATTTCTGAGGCTTATTCCTAACTGAATATTTCACTTCAGCCCTGGACTGACTGTACCTTGCTACATTTTCATTTAAAATAATCATATCACAGAGTTACTTTGCATTTCAGTTCAATACTTCCCTGCTAGTGCACCAACACTGGCCCTCCTTGATGCTGCAGGGAGGGCGGAGGAAAGACGGCTGCTTCAATTCAAACCATGTGAAAGCCTATAGCTGCACTGATGCCTCTTGTTCTGTTCAACAGCCTGGTTTCAGAGGACTGTTTGAAGAAGGAATGCAATCCATTTGCTCAGTTTCTAAATAATGAGAACTGACAGCCCTGCGCTGCAATAGCTGTACATAACCCTGGTGCTGAAGCTTTACTCGCAGCAACGTATCACGGGGGAGGTGGCAGTGAACCTTACTTTTAAGTAGCTCAACGCTCCTGAATTCATTGTTTTTCTTCCCTTGTATGTGTTCCTTCCTCAGGAAAATGTTAGCAGCCTGCCAAAACTACAACACAACATGAACATAATCAGGGTAGTCCAACACTGCTGGCAAAGCCACAACAGCTAAATGTGATATCGGAGAACCATCAGAGCTGTTTTAGCAGGTGAGTTGGAGGGATGACAGCCATGCTTCAGCACCTGCATTACAACGCATTGCCTGTTTACATGCTTACATTTTTCTTTCCTGTGTTCCTCTCTGGCAGTCTCTCCTTAGCATCATGTGTTTATTTTCTCCTGTTATGGGACTTTATTCTGAAAATATGTATTTCCTACCTCGGCAATGTGCTACTTTACAGCCTACATATATCCAAAGGAGCTGTTTTAAAGCAATATTATATCAGAAATCACAAATTTTGCTATGAATAATAGTCTGGGGAAGAACAATGAATTAATTCTAAAGAGAAACTAAAAGTGCTTGACAGAATTATGTATTAATAGTAGAATATTCTATCTTTGACATTTGCCACCTATAATAGATAGTATTGCATCTGTCATTTCATAAACACTGCAAAATATGAAACTGGGACTGTCCTGTCATTTACAATTTAGTTTTCCTGTTCTACTGAACTGCAAGATTTCTACCATCTCTATGTATTGCTTTAAGATTATGCAAAGTCATATTTATCTGCAAATAGCTTTTGTCATCCAAATAATTTAGATTAACTGCAATAATGCCAGCAGCACCTAAAAGCTTCTGCAGAACAGTGCCACACGTTGAATACTTCTCACTGTTCAAGAAACGATACCACTTGTCTGGTTCATTAAGACATTCTTTATTGTCCTACAGCCCAGGTTTATATGTTGACATCTGCCCACAACAGCAGTTCATCTGGCACATCACCTTTTACTAGTCACACAAACTCCTTGAGTGCTTGGTGGCTGCTCTCTGTTGCCACCTTTCCCTTCACCCTGCATATGACAATATGCCTCAAATTTACTGCGCACATGCCCGTCAGCTTGGTTGCCCACGTAGTGGAGGGCCCCTCTGTGACCAAAAGGCAGGTCTGCAAAAGGATGCAGATTATGGAGTGGAGGTGAAGCACCAGCGACACATCCTACAGATATAAGTACTCAATTTCCAGAATTCAGGCAAAAGCAATGTTCAAACGCAGAGGCAAACTGATTTTCCCTCACAAATCCAGTTGCCTTTAAACTTATTGTTTTGATAGGGTCAAGGATCTCATCAGCGTTTATAAACACCTGAAGGGAGAATGCAAAGAGGACAGAGACAAGCCGTTTTCACTGGTGCCAAATGACAGGACCGGAGGCCAAGGGGGCAAATTGAAACACAGGAGCTTCCCTCTGAACATCAGGTACCACTTTCTTACTGGGAGGGTGACTGAGCACTTGCTCTGTCTGGCCAGAGTTTGTGGTATCTCCCCCTTTGAAGATATTCAAAAGCTATCTGGACATGGTCCTGGCCAACTGGCTTCTAAGCGGCTCTGCTTGAGCAGGGGAGTTGGTCCAGATGACCTCCACAGGTCCCTTCCAACCTCAACCATGCTGTGAATCTGTGACCAAAACTTGAAGGAAATTCTTTCAAACTCCTGTGTAAAGTCCATTCTTGAATCCTCCTGAAACACATACAAACTTTGCAAAGAATATGTGCATAATCTGTCAAGAAGACAGTTCTCAGTTTGATGTCCATCTGAGCAGTGATTGCCTAGCTAAACCAAGAGTGAGACAATCTGACTTACTATATCCCAAAAGAAGTTCTGCTCTTAAAAGAGCACATCAGGAAGGGTAAAAACAATTGCCTGTTCAAGTCCCTGAAGCTTAGTTCAAGTGCCAAATTCAGCAATGATGTTGAAGATGGACATAAATTATCTCTCTCTACTCTCAAATGAAAGGAGAGAGGCCAAGGTTATTCACATTGAGGCTTTGCCTTCATCATGGAGCAAAGGTTTGTGTTTTACCATGGAGCGTACACATCAGCTCAGTGAGGTTTTGCTGCTAGAAAAATCACAAGGAGAAGGCACCATACAGGGCTTACCTAGCTGGCAATAGAAGTCACGATCATGTTGTCTCCGTTGGGATTCAACGCAGATAACTAAGATGCAGAAGCAAATAGTTATTTGTGGGATATATATTTTAAATGTTGAGGGGCATAAATTAGCCTGATGTAGGATGGCTAGATAACAAGACGGTAAAGGCTGCTGTGAGGATAAGCTACGAAGAACCTTTTGCCAGGCCCTGGCCATGATGTCCTTATAAATCAGTATCACCACCTTTGAGATTTTGTTGGCCTTCTATGGCTTTCTGAGAAGGAGAGGACATACAGCTACTTCTTCTCCCGTGTCATGTACTATATGTGAAACAAGTCTGGAATTACTTAGACCCACTGGCTCCCCATCAGTCATTCTGATGTTGAAAGACCCAGGTATGCTCTGGTTACTTGCACTTTCTGCAAGTCTTACCTTAGCTGGTTATACTAATAAAACCATTGGTTTCCAAACAGCTATTTTGAACATCTTAGAGCCAGAAATTGGAAAATAGATTAAATACTATGAATCTCAACCTTACTGTAACTCAGACTAGGAGAACCTCATTACCTCCAGAGTTACCACTAATTGAAACTTGTGTAAGAAGAGAGACTAGTTTGTTTCTATAATTTGAAAATGTCTCTCTCATTGGGAAACATCAGAAAGATGATCTGAAAGAGAAGAATTTTTAAAATCCAGCCTAGTCTCTTGAAAAGATTTGCACACATTCATCACACTACCGCTTTGATGGAGCAATTCAGACATTGCAACAGGGATGCTTTTTGACCTTTTAATGAATTCCATTTTGCAAGTACTTTGTCTGAGAACCACAAAGGGTATTTACAGGACCCATTCTCTGGAGTTGATGGAAACTTTCTGTCAAATAACCATCTGCAGAGACAGATAAAATACATAATGACAGGATATGTTTGTGGAGAATCTGAATGCATTGAAAAAATAAATCTGGACCTGAAAGCAGATGAGTTAAAACAAAGGGACCCAAGAAAGATGTAGGGCAGCAATTAGGGCTAGAAAATTAAAAATACCAAGGATTTTAATCAAACAGGACAGCCTAATCGATGAAAAGCATGCCACATGCTCTCTGGGTAATTGTATCCCTCCCGCTCCTTTTTTGTGGTGGTAGTAACAGCTCATATTTAAGATAATCGCATTCCTATAAAACTCAGAAGCCTAGGACTACCATCATTTTCATATTTGTCACATGGGACTTCATGCTCATTCCCCTAAAGTGAACAGCAGCTGTCAGTGATTTCAGTGGAAGCAGGAACAGCAGTGATGATGGACAAGTAAGTGACAAGTGGAGTTCCAGCACAAACAGCTCCATGATCTTTTCTTTTACTGCCTTTCCCTAGAAGAATTAGCCCATCTGATGACACAGACAACCTGAATACTTCTCCATGGCAGTGTGTATTCAGACACTATGCAAGTAGGTCTCCTGTGCACTACTCCCCTACTCAATGCGATGTAACTATCTCACTTACTGAAAAGTGGTGAGTAGACAAGTATTAAGCGTAAATCTTAAAGCCAAGTTGGACAGAAGCATGCAATCAAATCCATTCAACCACATCAATGACTTTTATTTACCAGTTCTGTATTTCTTGTGCTTTTATCCAGAGAGACAGGTGAAATCCTTTAGAGATGCTTCTGATCTCGCATCTGAATCAGTATTTAAAGGTGTGAGTTTACATCAAGTTATTTAGCATAAACTAAACAAAACATAAAGGAAAAATAAAGAATTTTATTTGTGTATATACGAACAGTTCCCAGCACTACAACTTATAGGGGAAGATAATCCATGTTTGGTAAATGCATCTTGTACGCTTACCTGTTTTTTATGTGCCAATAAATTCCACTAGTTCAGGCAACTCTATAGTGACACAACCCCATGGCATGAGGAGCTAGACCAGTACAAGAGCAGTATTTTGTGCAGCCTTTAGGATTTGAGGTCCAGTATTTAGAAAGAGTTATAATTGTTATAAACACCCACCACACACACACTCCTGAGTACATTGGGCTAGTGTTACTGTGAAACAACTTCAAAATCTCCATGCCTTTGATCAAACACTCCAACAGACAATCAAGTGCTAATAACAAGGATACTGTTTGGACTTAGCATATTTTCCTGGCTACTAGGCTAATGCCATTTTCCTGATGGGAGATTATAGAGATTTAATTAAAACTACCATGTTTAAATAATGGGCTCATTTAATAGAAAAGCTGCTTTGGAAAAGGACAGTCAGTCTAAATGTCAGTCTGTGTCTGGGACCTTCATAAAGTTTTTTGTGCTTAATACTTGCAGCCAAAACAACAATCAAGCCTTTGTTAATAATGTCCGTGCAACAAAGGAGTGACAGTGAAACTGTAGAAGTTAACTCCTTCATTCTGTACCTCATTATTGATTCCCAATTCAATGCTTCTTTTTTCAGCTGTAGTAAAATAACCTTCAGTGAACTCTATAGCTGCCTCCACAGAAAGCAGCCTGGACCTGACCATTGCTTAGCCAAGATTTAAGTAAACAGTTCCAAACTGTTTGCAGGACTGATCAAAATAGACTAGAGAGAAAATTACTATTAGCTGTCTTAATTTTAAGAAATACCTCTCTTAAAAACAGTACTACATCTTATAATCAATGTACTGATATGTAATCAGAAACTACTCTGTATAAAAGACTCTTATTCTTGAATAATAGACGACAACATAATTGGGGTACATTTGTATGTTGGAAGTTAGGATGCTTCAAGAATTTACACCTACAACTACCTGGAGACTGATATTTATACAAAACAGACTACAACATCCAGAAAATCCTGACAAACCTCATATCTCCTACAGGCTACTTGCCCCAGAACAAAGAACATTATGCAATGCCACCGACTGACATCCGAAAGCAGTTTTGATCTCACTTTCCTCTCAGCCATCAATTGTTTTTACTTCAGTGTATCTTCATTTATTAATTACTCATCTTATCTTTTCCTTGGTCTCCATTTGTCTTTGGTTTTCCCCCTCTAATGGAGAAGATGCATTTTATTTTAAATGTACTTTTCAAAAGAAAGTTGCTTCTCTCTGCTGTTCATTCTGTTCCATTGTGCAGTTTACATCCTGATAGTCTGACAATATACTTATTCACATACACTTCCCTCATCTGGGATTGTGTTTCCAATAAGCCTCCCAAAAGTACCGTAACATTTATTAGCATACATTTTGGCACACATGAAATGTGTGATTGTATTTATATTCTTGCCTTTTGCATATATACATCTATACAGACCTTGAAAATATTGCAAGTGTTTTTCCTAAGCTTTTTAACAATCTGACCCTATTGGTGTTGCCTGCTTTAAATCCCAGTATGACTATTTTTTCATCCATATCATTATAAAAATAACACAGAAACCTTAGAATAACCAGATGCAAAACCCAACAACTGAAAGAATTCTCTACTTAGTTTGAAGAAAAGGCTTGAAAAAAAATATATATTCTGAATTACTTCTTAACTAACTTTTATTACCATCCGTATCAGCAGCAAGATAATTTGCTTTGAAAAGAAGCATGGTGATTTAGTCTCTGTGGTATTTATAGATATTGATACTATTAGCAATTCTTTTAGATAAACTTTAAAAAAATAGTCTCAAGCAAGGCCATATTATACGTAGGATTTATGTGAGGAATGCACTAAGATCAAAATATGGCATTAAAATAACATTAAGTGTTAAAAAAAAATAAGTTAAAGCTGAAGTTCAATTCTGATGACTGTCTGTTCTGAGTTATTCTTCCTTGTGTTTCTGAATAGCTGCTTTTCACAGATAGACAGTATACAAGGTTTAATATCCAGAAACACCTAGAAGTGTACGTAAAATAAGTAGAAGCCAATCCAAGTGGATGTTAGAAAGTAAATTTTAAAAAGCACATATTTCATGACAGCTTTTAAAACTCCCCAAATCCAAAGAGAATTTAAAGACTTGATTCCAAGACACAATAGAAAAAAGACTGCTTTGGCGGATAAGCTTAAAGTCAGGCCCTTATCTTACAGGTTACTGAACCTTTTTCAGGACTCTAGAGGAGCAGCCACCCTCCTCACTGGAACGGCAAACACCTGGAGCAGGTCATTTAGTTAGGTAAGTCTTTAAAAAATCTGTTCAGAATGTAACATAAAATAAAAGTACTGACACATCCTTTTAAAAAACAGTGCTGCCTGTATATAGCCAGTGCTGCTCAGTTGTATAACAGATACACATAGAACAGCAGAATAAACCCATTTGGAAAGTGCAGCAGAATGGTATTAAACTGTGCAAAGCAATTATAACTGAACCTTTGCATTCTTTTCAGATTACCAAACCATGTATGGCTATTCAATTTTTTTCAATTACAACATTGTGCAGAGCTATATATTTCAAAGTGCTTCTCTAGGAACTAATATATAGTTCAACCAGGGTGGTATCCACAGTGTCACCACCAAGGGCAAATGGATAAAGTTACCAGAGGGAATTATTCTTTTGTGGCAGGTTGATTTAGTCTTTTTAAATGACAGCAGCTGAACAATCAACTCTTATTTGTTTCTGTTACTAATAGGGACGTGTTAGGCGGGTCAGCCTTGTAATAAAGTTTTTCTGTGAGAAGAAACTGCTAGTCTTGATAACAAAATTACAGCATTGATAACAGTAAATAGAAAGACCAAGCAGCCCCCAGAGGCATTAGAATCCATCACTGAAAAGAATCTATCTGATCTGTTTGGGGACATTACTTTAAGTCAGCAAAAACTTTTTTTTTTTTTTTTAACAGTTAATCGATTCTAATATTACTTTTAAATAAAGACCGAGTTTTGAAAACAGAAATAGGGGCTTCAGAAACCAAGAGTTCTGTAGCAAATGTATGTAGCATTGGAAATGAGTCCTAATAGCTAGAGATTTGAGAGCAATAACATATCTCTATTTACATATTTGAAGAGTAACCATAATGTTGTATACAGAGCATGCAATGTAATCCTGTGCCCCTGGGACAGCAAATATCAACAGGCAAAAAGCAAAAAAAAATTAAGCTCTCAGTAGGATAATCACAAACAGATCATCAGAATAACAATTGCCAGTTCATCAGCAGCTCGGAGTGAAACAGTCGCTCTAATTGAACTTGCCGTAACCCGGAAAGCAGCAGTTTTGCAGAGGGAGGTTGCCCAGGGGGAGCAGAGCCCAGCAGGTTCTGGCCGCCCTGCGGGGCGGTGGGAGCCAGGCACACTGCTCGGCCACGGTTTGGCACACCAGGCCGCTCCCCGCACAGACCAGGCCGCGACTCCCACCAAACACGCAGGGGAAGGGTTTTCAGGCGACGTTTCTGTGCGGGAGCACTGAGATGCTGGCAGAAGTTCCATCTCAGCACTCAGGAGTGGTCCTCTGAGAAAGGCTGGACCTCAGAAACCCCCACCCCATGCTAAGGAGTTAAGCCCAATTACTCTTTTTCTGTAGCCAGTGGAGCCCGAATTCGTCACTATGACGCCACCGTTCGGCTACTTGGTCTGTGAGCTCGGAGCAGTACACCTACCAGGCTTTTTATGAACCCACCTCCATAGCAAAGGACGTCTTCTATAGACAAACCCATTCCTCAGGCCGCTTCATACCCTGCTGGGAGCGTCCTTGTTACCTGAAAGATGAGTCCAAAGGCTTTAGTAGGTTATGTCTCCTGTCTTCCCAGTGAACACGCCCTCTTGATGTGGTTGACATGGTTTTGGTCTAGTAAAAGATGCTTTTTCCGCAAATACAATGGCAAATTTTATCCTCATCAACTTTTTTTACCCACATATTGCTGAGAAAGCCTTAGTTGTAAAGCTTGTGTTTCCATTTCACCTGTTGTTGCCTACAACCTTTCCTGAAACCCCAGTATGTTGATCCCATCATTACACTGGCTACATTTAAACTAAAAGTGTTCCAGTCCTCTAAAATTGCCCCACAGATAAATGGAACAGAGTTCAACACAGAGCAATATTTCTCGATCTGTATTTTGCTTTAGGTAGAAGCTTTGTATCTACTTCAAACTCAGAGGAGGCTCCTGCATCACATTTTATGCAGTTACATAGCTCGGCTGAATAGAAGCTCTTGCCTTGGGATTCAGGCCTTGCCTCAGCCATACCCCCAGCCAACAGCTAGCAAATTGTTTCCAGATTAATTTACCTGCTGTGCTGGTGTTCAGTGCTCCCCAAGGAATTCCTCTTGTTTAGTGGCACTTTTATCACTCCCCATTCTGCATGCTGTGCACTCTCCGCGAACACTTCCAAACTCTCTCCGGGCGATGGCAGCTCCTCCAGTTCCTACACCTCCTTGCAAATGCCAGGCATCGTCGGGACTCAGGATTGACACAAAACAAATAACAGGCTTTGGGCTTCACTTGCCTTGTGATTTTTCTGCCTTCTCTTTGTAAGATTTTAGATTCACACAGGCATCGTTTTTTCTCCAGAAATTTCATTTTGAAGCCTGCCCAGCAAATTCTGAACATTTCCCCAGGACCTCTTTCAGACTCCTGTTTCTCTCTCAGCTTTTTCTCCGCAGCGTCAACGTGGATGCCATTTGCAATTGCTCAAGGCAAAGACTATTCTGCTAGAGTTTTGCTTCTTTCCAGAGAGGAGTTTCTATCTGTTCACAAAGCAAGTTTACCCATTACACAACAGGCTGTGACAAAGGACACCATTTCCCACAACCAGGCCAGTGGCTAACACGTTCACAGGGAGCAGGCTTCCTTCCCAGCCACCACTGGCAAGTGTTCTAACCACCGCGGTGACTAACAGGGTGAGGTCCTTTCCCTTGCTTGCCTTTTGAGTGAGAAAAACGTGTCCTGGTCTCATAAAACTAAACCCTAGAAGTGAGACATCCTTGTGTCATGTAATCCCATCCAGGATTAGTCAGAACCTGAGGAGGGAGAATTATGAAGACTTGTAGTTAAGGAGTGGTGCTTCCCATAACATAGTTTTGGACTGTGTACACAGGATATATGCAGTTCTAGCCCTTTCTTTTTGATTGTTTCAAGTGTTTTTTGAACAAAATCTCAGTTTGGGCCCTGAAAATACACTGACATTTCAGTGAATCACTTAGGACTCCTAGACCTTGCCCAGTACTTGCAGGATTGTATCAGGCTGGAGAGTGCAGGAGTATATTGCGTTAAAGAAGGATATTGTGAAAAGCAATTTTCCTTAAATCACTGAAAACAGAGAACTACAAGAAACCTGTAGTACTCACATCCATTTTAAGAACCTGGCCTTACTAGATAAACTGTATTCAGAGGGGCTTTGGAGGTGTGGTGGAGAAAGCCAGGCTCAGTTATAAAAAAACTGCACAGGCAGCAGAGGCTGAACAGGCATGGCCTAGCGCAATGATTCTCCCTTACCTGTCTGCTGAGCTGTGAGGCAGGAGTGACACCGTTTCTATTTAGCGGTTGTAAATAAACTGGCAAAAATGGAAGAAAATCAAAGCCAAGGGTGAAAGGGTGGGATAAAAATAAGATATAAATGGTGAAAAAGATTGAATACCAGAGATTTTATTGCTTGGTAATGGATTTAACAAACCCAAATATGTGACAGACTAGAGCATCCCTGTTGCTTAATTGTAAAACCATATACTTTCCAAAAGCTAGGGAAAGCCACTATAGATATATAGCACTGTTGTAGTCTTTCCTTGTAAAGCAATTAAATTGCACCATGAAGAAATGTTAACCCTGGAAAACTAAACTTATATAGAGAAACGGGTGTCAATCTGGGGGTTGAATTTTCTTCAGTGTCCTAAAGGGATGATCTTTGAAACCAAAGCCAAGCTTTATTTAAGCATTTCTGTCTTGTTAAAATACTTTACAAGGTGTTACCATATCCAACCAAAGTTCACACACGGATGATGTCATATGTAGCAACACTTCAAGAAAAAGAAAAAAAGGAGAAAGAAATTGTTTAAGAGGCATTTGATGATAAACTATGTATCAGAAATGCAGATGATCATAGTAATACACCGCAATTACTGCATTCTTTTCCAAAAACCTCAGGTGTCAGTAAAACATTGAACAAGGTGCAACAGCACAGAGGAGATTCCACAAGGCAGGGTCAGGAGCAAATTTTCAGTGCATTAACTGCTCTGACAATAACTGCCCGTGTACTCAGCATTGTGCGTAGCTGTGACAGATTTGTCCTTGAGCAGAAACGTGGGGTGGGAGCATGCGATGGGGCAGTTTAGAGGAGAAGAGCTGATGGGCTGTGTGCTGTCACCTTCGGCCAGGCACACTCCCCCTGTGACACGTGGTGACCACAAGTACCTTTTGCCACCCATCTGGAGCTGCCAGCCTGAGTCACAGGGCAGATACCTGCAGCCGGTATTGGCCTGTGCTACCTCTGGCCACCATGCATGGGAAACTAATCCAGGGCATCTCTGTCCCAGAGAGTCACAATTTGTCTTGTTCCTGTACTTTTTGCTGCGTGGCTGAATTGTTAGGAGGTTTCTGCTTTCAGGATCTGGTTGCTGGGGGAGTCCACTGCTGGAGGCTGACGCAGTGTCTGGATGATAGGCCCTACTAGACAAGTGGGTGCTTGACCAGCTGAAAATACCACAGAAATGAGAAATGTAGTTGCAGATGAGTTCTAATTAGAAAATCAATGTATAAAATATCCTCCTGCTGGTCTGTGTGCCAGCTAGTCTGTTTTCCTTCTGATCTGAAGCAGACCTGCAGATCCCAGGAACAAAGTAGTTCTTTCAGATCTTTGTATTTTTCTTCCACTCTGCTCAGCCCAATCAGATCCCCATAGACAACGTCCATTCTCCAAATTGGACCACACTTGGTTGCTTGCTCTAATAGGCTTCTACCTGTCTTTTCATAATTTATATGCCCTCTCTCAAGTTCCCACTACCAATGATCAAATACTCTAATTACGTACTCCATTGTCCCTTTGACTATTTTAATCTTAAAATAATTTTTCATTACACCTGGCACTTCTTGATGAACTCATAGCTCAACTGCATATTTTTCATTTAAGGCTGTAGTTTGTGGTCCATGGAGTAATGCTGCTATTTCACCAGTTTTATAAATTTCTGGGGTTTTATGCCAGTGCAATGCTTTTCACAGCCAGTGGTGTTGACTTCTTTGTAGCTCTCCATATATTGCATATCTCCTTTTATCTGATAAATGTCTACCCTCCCAATAGAAGCCGCAGCAAAATGGCCTTTCTACATAATATTTTTTTTCATTACAATTGAATTGGTCCTTCATATCAGCAGTGTGCCCATTGCTTTTCTCCCCGGATGAAGCCACTTTGTGGCACCTAACGTTTAGTGCAACCTTAGACCAACTACGCCAAATCTCTAACACATCTGAAGAGCATTACCAGTAACTTGAACATCCATGATGTAATGCAAACCACATGACCAAAAAACTCAGTCCTTGATCAGACAAATGCCATGCCTTCCAATACAGTAGTCACCATGAACACATGGTGATTTTTGAAGATGTTTGGAAGACTAAACTTCACTATAAATTATAGAGAATGCTTCCCTCCCTAATGAGAACCTTACTTGTTTTGACAACAGGCCACTCATTGCCCCTACGGTGTTTCTTCCTTTGGAAGACAGTAAAAGTCACAAAGAGAAAGCAGCTAGGATATGTGGACATGACTGACATGGTCAGTAATCAATAGAAATAAAGTATCCAAGACGAGAAAATAACAATTATCTCACTTTGGTGTTTCACTGTTTTGTTCTGCCACCATCTTCTTCCCTTAAGGAGCAGAGATTTCTTCCTCAGAACTTTACCCAGAACTACACTGTTGCCTGTAAATATGACTTTTTTTGGAGCAGCTTCGGGTAGGAGAGTTTAACATACAGACACCTAAATGCTGTTCCTTACTATCCCAGACCATGAGATCATCTGATAATATTGGATTCCCAGTTCCTTTTTTTATTTTTCAAATTATTCTAGCCCACAATATATTAAAAGAAAAGGAAAAAAAAGGACAACATGGTGTTTATTTGATGTACTGTGGTCTTCTTAAGACCCATAATATGAACATATTCATTCATCTCAGCGAGACCTATTGCTGCAAGGTCTCTTACAGTATCACCCCAATAAAGGACTGGTCAAATACAAATACTACCAGGAGAAAAGTGTAGCAGGGCAGGCCAAGCCTTCAAAGCATGGGGGAACATAGCTGTCTGTCTTCCAGGAAATTCTCTGTCTGCCAAGGAAAAGGAATCACTGGTGCTTCCCAAGAGGGAAGCCTTCCTCCCACTGCAGTTCCAAGAATGTGTGAGGAAAGGAACAAGAAGGGGGTCAGGAGAAGCACATGGAATCCGTACGCTGTAATGTGCTTCAGGCTCCAAACAGCCATAATCTGTCCCTTGATTCCAGTCTCTTAATTCATATCTGTAACTTGCATCAGCAAAAATCTTGAAATATTTGCAGTAAGTTCTTTTACACATTTGGCTACTAAAATCAGTGACAACAAACATCCAAGATGTACCAGAAGCTTCCTCAACATGCAGTGGGCGTTTCTGAAAGGGAGCATCAACTTGTTGTACATTGATTTATAGAATTTTTTCATTAACATTATGTTTCCACAATACTGAATACATTTTCTGGCTGGTTTAAATTAAATAGACTTCAAAAAATATGTTGTTATATGTACTGTGCAGAAAAAAAATAAACATTTCTATCTTCTCTGTTTCACTAAAACAAAACCAAAACCAAACTAGTTAAATACTTTAAAAATGCAACAAGGCATTTAATTATAAGTAATTCAAAACTTCTACAGCAAAAGGCCTTGCAAATCATCAGGTAAGATACTTCAGATCAATGTTTACTCAGTTGTTAGCAACTTGTTTATGGCAAAGGATTACTTGTATACACATGATACAACTAGCTCACAGCCCAGTGCCAGCTGAAGAGGGCTATCTTGATTTGCCTGGCAGGGTTGGGTTTTCTTTCTGTAATGGTGGCTTTCTTTTTATTAAGAAAACAGAGCTTTTCTTGCAATTCATACTCCTACAATTTATAAGGCCTGTAGCCTGGTAGTCCTAAATGGCTATCTAGGGGTTGAAATAAAAGGAAAATGATCTCTGTGCCACTGAAACAACACAAATTTGTGGTCTCTGCTACAGCTTTATTGGTTGGAAACACTCCCAAAGCTATAAGAACATAAATTACATTTCATTTTGCTAACTAGAGTTAATAGCCAAGACGTGCTCAAAATAATTAGCTAGATCTAAAATCATTTAGGGCAACAAATACCAAGTTGTTTGATCCTAGGTTAAATGTTAGCCTGTGATGTCACACAAGCCAAACAAACCACAATTGTGAAATATTTCACTGTTCTGACTTTTTTTCTTACCACAACACATCAGCTTCTTTGGAAACTGCAACACTGAGCGTGATGTTTTGTTCCTCAGACTAAGGAAGTGCTCTGATTGACTGATGATCATTTTAATGTGGGGCTTTAATCTAGTTAGACCACAGGGCTCAGCCAGAGCAGATGTTCAGTGTGTTTCTCAACTGGCAGCCCTATCTCCTTTCAGCAAAAACATATACACTTTTATTCCACTCCCAGAGTCTCCAAATACAGTATTTTAGAACACACCGACCCAGGTTGCAGCTAGGACATGGCTGCACTCCTAGCAGCCATTAGATACAGATTTCCTCATCTGAGCTTTCAAAAATCCCAATGCAGGCATCTTGTTATAAATAAACATCTGGTCATGTCTCAGTAACAAAGAAAGATAAAGTGGTTTCGACAGAACTTTGCCCTCTGGTCAAACTTCGCTTTTCACTAGTGTCTTTCATTTATTCGTTTTTGAAGACTGTTTGCACAGGCCTCTAGCAAGATGTCAATAAGCAGATTCACTGATATGGAGAAAAGTGATCCCATACTTTGAGTATACTTTTTAGAGCAAAGGAGGAAAATTGCAAGCCCAGAACAAACAAAAAAAAAATACACAGTCAAGTACAACAAATCAAAGCTGATGTGATGTAGTGACGAGGGGGTTTTTTGCTGCTTCACTGACATTTAAACATGGTTATTTTATCTCATACAGGACAAAGGAAAGCCACGAACATTATCAGAGTGCAGCTAGGCTGCCACCCCTCCACATTGTCAGGTATATTCTCTTACCATGAGCACCAGAGGTTTCTTTCCTTGTTAATCACAGCAAAAACAAGTTGGCATTTGGAAGTTCAGAAACAAATCCCATCTTTGCACATTAAACTTTACATGCACCTTTTCATCAGCTGGACTGGTATCTCAGGTGTCTCTGCTGAAGCTGGGAGGGAAACTACAGGGGAGCCACAACCAGAGGTACCGCCCTGCCTGGGAAAGTATCCTTCCACATCACAGTCCTCAACTCTGTTGCTAGAAGTGTAAGGCAACCATAAGCCTCTGATTTGCCAAAGAGTATTCACCAATACAATGCACAAATGCTGACATTTTACAGACACGTTTAATACGTAGGCTAGATAGAAAAAAACGTAAGTAGGGTACCCTTGAAAAGACAGGTGACGTCAAGCATGTATCAGTTTCTTTAACAGTGTGAAATAGCAGATGTCAACAGCTGAACCCAAATGGATATTAATTAAGGATGCTATCCTTAAATAGCCCCTGAAAAGCACCTTACAATCCAAGTTCTTCCAGACATTAAGAGGAACTGAGGGAATACATTAGTTTGTACCTTCCAGAAGACACCACCAATTTCACAGAAGAAAGATCAAACTAGGAGGTTTATTTTAAGTGAAGTTCTTGGAAGCTGCAAAGGACTAGGAGGGGTTCTTGAGATATAGGGCATGTTGGGAGGCAGTACTGCTACTGTGCTAGTCTCCTCAAGACATTCTGTATGCAGAGTGGGAGGAGAAGCCCATTTGTTTTTCCTTTCAGTGCCTTCATTGCATACCAGCAACTATCCTCTTGGCTCTTGGAAGTGTTTGGAGAAAAAAAAAGAGAGGTTGAAGGCACAGAAATTCTGGAGCAATCTGTAGACAGAGTGCAGCTGGAGAAATTGGGGATTGTGTTTTATTGAGTCAACAAATTTAAAAAAATACTTCTAACACACAAATTTCTCTGCTTAAGCAGCCTCATTGGCTGCTTTCTTAGCATCTATCTATAGATGCAGCCTGAAAAAGCAGTCTTTTTAATGCAAATCCATACTCTTGATATCCCCTGTGTCTGAGCTGCGCCACCGCATTTTGTTTTCACCTTAAGGAACAAAGTAAACACTCCACAGCAGCAGATTGGCTAATGGTTGTAATCAAACCAACCTGCAATATATAGTTCTTGGAAGGTAAATATATTCCTCTTAAAACAACAAATGAATTATTTTCCTTGAATAACTTTCTCCCAAGAGAAGGGATAAAAAAATTCTTGGATTGGCATGATGCTGAGATTTCTCTCCTGGGTTCTGTAAATAATACGTTATAAGAGGTTAGCCACATGTACTGCAAATACAACTTGTTTTTACAACTAAGCTGCTACCAGAACATGAATGATAAGGCAGTTTCTTCCATGTATTCCTGACATTTCTCTTCAGAAAAATCAAATTTCACTAACAATGAAAACTTCTATTTTAACCAGAGGTGATTTGGCCTTTGGGGCTTAGTGAACAACATCCAACTATCTGTAATATTACACTGCTCTGTGGGTTGACAGCTCATATTTGAGCTTGAAGTGACTGAATACAAAACAACCTCCAAAAGCTCCCCTGTCATAAACAGGAAGAAAGAAAAACCCCACCTAGCTACATAGTCTGGGGTCCAGCATTTCCCAGTGGAGTAATGTTCAATCAGGATTTGGAGGTTTAGCTAGTCCTGCGCAGATGTCCACTCACACAGCTAATTAACATTAAAGCTCATACAGTAGCAAAGCAATTTAATTCTACGTCTTGAAGTTATTATTCTCACAGACCTAGACCCAGAGACCATGGATGTTAACTCCTCTACAGGGACGGCTGCTTTCCGCCCGGTCGTGACATCTGTCTTTTGTATACAGTACAGCACAGCATATAACATATAGACAGCTGACCAGGCTCCAAAGAAGCTAACGCATGGAGAAGAAAAGCAGTTTAGCTACAGCAACGTGGAGCCCTGCATATGCTATACACACCCTCGTGCTCTGCCAAAGACCTGGCTGAGCACTGTGGTGTATGAGGTCTGGCTGTGGTACATCAGGTAGTGCATTTAAAGGCAGTTCTGGTATATCCACATGGCTGCAGTGTGCAACATCCCTTATCACCTTACAGCCCTCTGACGTTACACTGATGGGCACCAGCTGAGAGCCTCAAGTCTTGCTTCCAAAGAAGGCAAAAGGAATCCTGCATTTGACTTCTTCAACTCATATTTTTTGTATTTTTCAAGCCATAACTAGAGGTAGATATGCTCCCTGAGAGATGAGAAGCTTTTCTCTGTAACCCCTTTTATGTCTTTCGGTGTCAAGGCAGGAACACACTTTCCACCACCAGGTACAGTACAGCTGGCAGTGAGTGTTACTTCCTCTCTGGAAACATAGAGGCTATCACATTAGTGAGCTAAAGTTGTAAAGCTCAGAAACTGCAGCCAGACATCAATATGCCCTACAGAGGGGCTCAGGTGTGCAGTATCCCACCTTCACTGTTACTGACACAGTGTCCTGTCCCAACAGATGGGATGAGGGATGAGTTAACTCTGAAAGCAACACGCACTCTTACTCAACAGATGAGACTAGGTGTGAGTTAACTCTGAGTTAATTCTGCATGGTTATGCGAAGTGAATGACAATCACTCCAGGGGTCCAATTCAATTATGAGTTTTTAGTAAAAGTACGTGTTGGAATACTAGTTACAGCAAATAGTGGCTTGGCAAAAGTATAACAGCAGAAGGTCCTTCTACAAGCAATGTATTGGCAACAATTAGTAGCTATAATACAAAACTTGACAAGAATCCAACAGCAGACCTTAAGATGATGTTACTCTTACATGTTCAAAAGGAAAAGAGAGAGAGTGGTAGAGAGGGAAGGAAAACTAAGGTATAAGAGATAGAGAAAGATACTAAAAAATAGGGGCATAGAAGAAAAAAGAGCGAAGTCAAGAGCCGAGAGAAAGGAAGAAAGAAAAGGGTGAGGGATCCAGCCACTCTTATGGCTCCGCAGCATGGATGACAAGACTTGTATGATGATGTGTGGCCTCTGGTGTCCCACAGTGAGGATGCTGGGGTTTGTAGTTCAGGAGTGCAGCGTCCTCCGGTGTCTGGTCCTGTTCCCGCAGCAAGGCTGGTGGGCAGAGGGTCCTCAGGGTGGTGGGTTCCCTACTAGTGCTGTTTTAGGTGGACTTTTTTATAGCCCTCCGAGTAGAGGAAAGTCTAGGGGGAAGGGGTGACTGCGAAAGATCGACAAGTCTGGACAAGTCCTGGGCTACGTTGAAGGGTCTCAGCCTTTCCCCTTTGTGTGCCAAGCTGGGCATATCAGAAGATGGAGCTATGTGCCCTCCAACACGTCCCCCACCTCCGGTATGGGCCAGCCGGCCTGGGCTGTGGCTTGTTAGCTTGTTGTTGATATGTAAATCACAGTTCACCCTACACTGAATGTGTCATCTCCTGTGGCTGGATGATCATGTCATCTCCTGTGGCTAGTTTCGCCACAATGTTTTGGCCATGATCCTTATCAATACACAACACACAGGCAAATGCATTAATCCACGCAGCTGATCCACTCCTGAAGTATCAGCACTGCCATATAACTGCTCTTGTAAGCTGTTGCAAACTGAATTAAAATGCGGCTATTTCAGGACGCTGTCCCAAGGAAAGGAATATGTTTTTGAAAGCGAAGCACATTGTTTCCAAAAGTCTTTCACCCATATAAACAGACTTGTAGCCTTGAAATTCTCCCCTTAGTTTCCTTGCTCTATTTAGCTTTTCAGCATCTGATCATAAAATATGGATAAACTTCAGAGAATCCCTGTAAGTGGACATGGTTTAGTGCTAGAGTTAGGTTAGGTTATGATTGGACTTGATGACCCTGAGGATCTCTTCCAACCAAAATTATTATATGATTCTATGAATTATTTTCTCATATTTCCTTGGTTTATGATCGCCTTTCACAGACGCCAGAAATTAACCTGCTTTTCTATTAAAGCTCACCAAACTGCAGTTATGCCCAGCAGGCACTCCCAGATCTACAGCTACCTCAGCTGTTGATGTTCATCGCTGGTATCTTGTCCAAACAGGCTGCTTTTGCCCTAAACAGAAAACCTTGTTGGAAGCCCCACAGGACACAAAGTCTTCATACTTCCTATCTGCATTGCAGTGCCACTGAGGACAGAAGACGCCCAAAGGATCAAATGCCACCAAGTGGAGGAGGTGATTATTCACTCGTTCTTCCAAGAGCTCCTTTTCTTGCCAGGAAAGGCCTCTTAAAGCATTCTAGTCACACAGGACTTGCCATCTGCTTGAATAAACTAGCCTTTAAAATAATTTGTCAGTCCATCTACATCAGCATCATTTATTTCATTAATTGGAAGAATTAGCTCTTTGTAACAAGTCAAAGATTGTAGAGCCAAAATATACTGTACTTTCTCCCAAGTGGCCCAGAGATCCTTGGACGAACTCTTGGGGTGCCATTAAAATGAATAGTTATGTAGAAAAAATAGCATTTTAATGTTTATTTAACAGAGCTACCTTTCCAAAAAAAGGAATTTTCAACATTTTTAAACATCTGGTTGCCTTCTTTTTTAGTTTGTTTCTCCAGTAGTATGAGCAGAACGTCTTCAATTTAGAAAAGACAAGTCTGTATTCTTAGCCACATGGATGCTCTCAGGTTACAAGCAATGTGGAGGAGCAGGAGATATATAAATACATTTTAAAATTCTTTTCAGACTGACATATTAAATTTTAGAGAGCCAAGTTCTACTGTCCATTAAGCTTCTAAGATAAATGAAGCTAGTCTAGAGCTATAGTTGTATGCACAATACTAGTCACACCAGATACTGCTGTATTTTAAGCATAAAAGTATTGTATAAGGTAAAGCAAGATGAATTACAGCAACTTAATAAAATAATTCATTTGGTGTTTTAAATGACTAAGATTTTTACATGGACACTATTGTAATCGAGAAGAAGGTATGTTACCACAAATCTCCCAAGCATACACACACATGTATACAGGCTTCTTTATACAAATACATATATAATAGATAAAATTATGACATCAAAAATACTGGTATATATTATGTGCTATACGTGTAAGTTATACACTGTGTACTTGAGAGCCTTAAAGACCTACAGTACTAATAGACTTTCAGAGCATCCTTGGAATTTTTTTCCCTTATTTCCCTGGTTTATAAATCCCTTTCCTAACAGGCACCAGAAATTTACCTACTTTTCTAATAAATAGTCCATCAGTCCTATCTATGCAAGTAATCACCTCTCCATTTCTACACAATATTCTCCCACCTGCTCATGCAATACTGTAGTCATGCTCCTAAAAGCAGCCTTAAAGTTCCTGTTAATTTAGGTGACTACCATGAACTTTAAAACTTTCAGGATCACTGATTTCTAGCATGCAGAAATTTCACATGCAGGGCCTTCTTCCTCTTAGATATAGACCTTTGTGCTTACATTTTCCTGTGAAAAAATGCCTATTCTTCTAAATATTCCCTATCAAACAGACCCCCCATTTAGTAAAAAGCTATTACCAGAACAAAGCGTGATTACATCGGGATATTTTTCTAACAACTTCATACTTATTTCAAAATAAATGGAAGAGTCAATTGAATAGCACTAGGCTGTCAATCAGCCTGGCTGACTTCCTAAGTAAAAAAACCCTTTCTGCCATTGTGATGATGATAATCTTTTTTACAGATGCTTTTTACAAAATATTTTTAATCCTTGAAATATGTACTGAGTGATTTTATCTCCTACTAATTATCTTAATCCAATCAGTTAAGCGAGCAGCTTGCCATCACATGTAACTTTACTGACAATATTTGAAATTTTATCTAATTATTTGGTGAGAGCAAATTTAAACAAAACTGTCTTCATTGGCAACAATTACTTTACAGCCTTTAGCTAATTGTATGTCCTGAGAAGATTTTAATTATTTTTATCAGAACCAGTGTCAGACTAGCCTGCCCACAGTTGCACAGATTACTCTGTTCAATCTCCTGAAACATAGCCTCCCATAGGCTTTTGGGTTTTATTTGTTTGAATTTCTTTGATGTTTCAGAGCTAGCATTTGCATTGAATTCCAGTAAAATAATTAAAATTAAATAGCAGCTCCATCTCACTCAGAATCCCAAGGCCTAGATTTGTTAGCATTTGTAATTTTACGGCCATTTCTGTACGTTTTCACAAAATCTCTCCAGGAGCCCATTCTTGCCCGATACAAGAGGTATAGAACCACATGCTTTCTGGTTCAGTTCTAATAGCTCAGCTATTCTAGAAAATAATTAAAACTCACACATTAAATTATCTTCAAGGCCTTAAACATCTCACATTTCTATTGAGAGTTAAAATCAGATAAATAATTTTTGTTCTCTGCTGTGAAAATGAATAGTCTCTTTGCTGGAGTTACTTACAATGCTGTGATAAGTAAGTGACATCCTTCACGGCAACTCAGCATACAATGCAATAAATGACTTTATGGCTGGTTAAATTGTAAGGCAATAACCACTAAAAGCTGTTTACTGCACGTACAGTCCATTGCTACTGACACACTATTTTCATAAGAGAAAGCATTATGTTTTTTTTAAGAAGGGAAACTTTAAAAAAATCAATACAATGGAGGTTTGAAAGTATTTTGCACCGTCTTTCCTAGCTGAAATCATAACATACACATGAAAACTGAATCCATTCCCCTGTGCATGGAACAATTTGGGGGGGGCTTGAAATTCATGCGGGCAGTGTGAACCTATGCCACACTATCTGTGTCATTTATCAAGCAGCATTTTTCAAAATACATGCTCTTTCTGGCAAGGCAAGCAGTTTTCTCAGCAAAAAGACTTGCTAAGCCACCACCAGCTGGAACCAGGAGGGAAACTCTTCGCACCTCTGGGCTGAGCAGGCTGGGACAAGGACCATTCGCTGTGTCCAAGGTTTTTGGCAGACAAAGCAACGATCTGCAGGTTGGCACAGCAGACATAGGCGTCAGATGATGACTTCATTTGTGCAAAGAAAAATGGCATTTTACTGTTAACTGGACCATAGAGCAATACAGCCTTGAGATGCACTAACTACCTTAAGGGTAAGGATTTTGTGAAGATGTGTAGCAGTTTGTGCTGTTCTGATAGCATTACCTAGGACAAGCTGTGAACCTGGCTGTGTCATTATGTGGGAAGAGAGAAGTGAATTGATGTTTTACTAACAGAACAAGACAACCTAAAAGTATTGTGGTATATGTAAGCATACAAAACTTTAAATTAATATATAAAGTGGATAAAGAAAGCTATAAAAGGACACGTTTAAAAAATTACTCTTTGAAATTTTTCCTCAATGTGAATAACATCTGTTGGTCATTTTGTCTGCCAGTCCAAAGAGGTTCAGAATATGAAAGAGGTAATGAACTGTGAGCAAGGTTTTGCTTTGCAAGAGTGTTTCTTTGATTTTTTTTTTTTTTTTGGTCATAATTGTAGTGGCTTCTGACCAATCACAAAGTAAAAATCATTAATTAGGTCCTTTTTGTTCTCAGTCTAAACTTGCAACCAGCAGAACCACATCCTCCAGCTCATCCTCATCCACAAGCAGCAGAGTAAATTCTGCTGCAAGGACAACCTAGTTAAAGCCAATATCTATTTAGGGCCTGTTACAATCTCTCATCTGGAGTAACAAAACCCAGGTGCTCCACGTAGCAGCTGCTTGTCACCTTTCCTGATAGCTTGGCAGGTCTGAAAGTGAAGAAAGATCTGAAACCTCATGCAGACATAATACATTTCATTCCCCAGAAAATGAAACCATACTTGGACTTTCCCTAAGTGATGGTTGTAACGGGAGACACGGCACTGTCAGCACCTGTGTGGGAGCACCAGTTGATGGAAACTGGGAACCTTTGTGTAGCGCAGACTCAATCTCTGAAGGCCAAGTGTGATCAGCCTCCTAAGAATAAAACATATCTTCCTCAAATCACTGCTTTTTATGGGTGCTTTATCACCTCTAGACTATCCTAAAAGACTGCAATAATAGTGCTCAGCTGTGCCAACTAATCCTACCATTCTCTCAGATGACTTGGTCAAGCGGATGAAAAATCTGAGGAAAAACTTGTCTTTTACAGAAATATTCCTCCATAAAAGACATAAGATGTGCCCAGTTTTCTTCTAACATTTTAACCCACCACACTGTAAGGGCTACTCCTTTATGTACACAGGGAACCTCCATGCCCTAGAATCCCAAAGCATGTTATCAAGGTCCTTCCTACCTTTGCCTCCACCGCACATTTCAGAGCTGTCGACACAGCTCCTTGTGTGGTCCTGAAACTGATGCTGTTCAACAGCAGCCAAAAGAGAGGGAAAAATCTGCTTTTTTTATTTATATAATTCTGGCTAAGAGTTTTTATTTATTTGGAATGGAGTTTAAACTGTGCTTGACTCTAAATAAATAAAACAGGGTTATTTTCCCTCCCTACTGGTTGCCACCAAGCCGTGTGAATTTCCAGGACCACACAGACTGCGGGGGCTGTGTGGTGAGATGGGGAGCGACGCAAAGGGAGGCGGCACGCCAGGGGCTGGGCTTTGCAAGGCTTGCAGGTGAAGGAAGCGCTATGAAAGGCACACTTTAAGAGCATGGGTAAGCAGAATTCTGAAAAAGACATCAGTTCCTGGGACACTGTGCTGGTGCCAATCCTCCTCCTTCCCTGCCTACCAATGTGTTTCTCTTCCGCAGGACTGAGCCTTCCTCACATCACTCCTACCTGTCCCACTGACAGCTCTGTGAGTGACAGCAGCCCCGTGAGAGCGTGGCAGTGGGGGGACCGCAGGGGAGAATGGCAGGACAACACGTTTCAGGCTTCAGTTAAGTGGACAGGAAAGGAAGAACATATCTTTAAGATTCATTCCAGGCTGGCCATTGCCAAGGATAAATCAGCTTTGGTCAGATCCTCGAAAAAATAAACTATCACGGAAAAACCCCACGGAGGCAAACATGATGGGGCAAGGGACTGGAATCTTTTTCCTCTCCAGTCAGTCATAGGCAACATTTCTGTAACATGTCTTCTTTTTAGCCTTTAAGTCACAAATTCAATGGACCAAACACAACTTATCTTTAGAGCGGCCCCTAGCATGAATTTATATATAGCTTTAATGGAAGTAGTATCAGATGAAAAGCAGATGAATATTGTGCAAAAAAATCCTTCATATCCTGCTTCATGGGTGAGTCTCATCTCAGTGATCAGCAAAGACACCAACTCCTAGTGTCCCACACCTGAACATCCTGTATTTTTCTTCACATCAGTAAATGATAACTTCAGACAAGCTGACGAGTTCAGACAAGTTCCGTTCAGATCTTTTGGAAACACCAGGTTCCTGAGATAGATACCTATCTGCCAAAGGAGGCACCTGCTAAAGTTCCCAGTGTTCAGAGGAAGAGAGAAAAGCAAAACGGAAAAGGGCTTTCTCCTCCTCTTTACAGCATCCAGCTGAAAACAAATCTATTTGCTGCTCCCACGCTACCTGCTTACAATGAATGCCACATAAAGCCATGAATTTATGGAAAGCTCCCATTTTAGACCATCAGATAAATAAAGAATAGATTCATCCAACAATCCACTTGTATCTGAACTGCTGCACTATTTATTTGCTTTCTTATTCCTCCTCTCCTTCCAACACTTCTCCTTTCAAAAGCCAGCACAGAGGAAATCACAAAATCCATCCTCTTGGCAGGCATCTTATTGTCATTGACCAAGGACTCCACCACGCCAAGTTTTGCTCCTCACTTTGTCTTTGTGGTTTACCAGTTGTTAACTGGAGCAAGAGCCGATTGCAAAGTCATCTTTCTGGTGGACTGTGATCTGCATTTGATCTGAAAGGATTAATTTTGACCTCATTGATCCAACTGAGAGACCAGCATCTGCCTCTAAAATTATATTAACCAATACCATCCTGACAAGCCTGCTCTTGGAACATGAAGATACAATAGACTATTTCTCAGGGAATGTCTATAGAGCCTGCTTGCAAAGGGCTAAGTTTACCAGTCTATGGTAAAACGTGGTGGGCAATAGTTCTGTGAGGCCGACTTTACATACTCATGGTTAAAGTAGGACATTTTACAAGTTTCAATACAATCCTCAGCAACAGCAGATGCTCTGACCTGGTGTGAATGTGAACTTGCAAATGACTTATTCCTCAGATGAACATCAAAGTCCAGCAGAAGGACTGGGGCACAATTAGCAGCAGCTACAAAATTTTCTATTTGTCAGAGACGGCAGAGTTATCAGTGTACTCTTACATGTGAAAAAGAGCAAAAAAGCTTAATACAAAGACTAGCAAGGCAGAAACGAGGCCAAAGGAGAGTAGCAAACTTACTGGGAGGTCAAGCCAACTGAAAAGCCTACTTTTTCTCCAAATAAGGCAAACATTCAGAGTCTTTATCTTGTGAGGCACTTGGCGAAAGTCAAAGTGAGACATACAAAATTCTACCACAAGACAGACAGACAGAAAGAAAGAAAAACATCCATATATCAGCAGAGCAGCACGGTTGGCTCAGAATTTACTGTTGAAGGAAAGGTCATCAGACAGCCCTTATCCAGTGATGATTGCTGAATATGAAGAGACATAAGCAAGCAGCAGCTAAAGAAGCAGAGATAGGTGCTGGACAAAGTATATATCTCCCTGTGCTCCCATGGATACTACAAACCAGAACCAATTCTGAGAGGTGAAGAGACCAGTAACCCTCTCTGGATTCACAACCCCTTTCCAAATTCAGCTGGTTCAGATAACGATGCGGCACAAACAGATTTCTGCAACTTGGCGTTTCAGGACTGTCTTCTACTGACAGGCATAGAGAATACGTTGCTGCGAGCTGGCTGCAGGAAGACTATCAGAATCCCATACAAATATGGGGCTCCTGCCCCTCAGTCAACACACCTGGCACATTTCTACCAAATCTGCTCAACAAGAAGGCTTCCTAGCCTTTTAACTCCTTATTTTCATCCTCCTCCCCTTTAACATTCTAGATGTAACATTTACTGTAGGGCTACCTCTGCCCAGCAGTACCCGCTTGCCCCTATCTCTCGCATCTTGCACCTCAGGTGAAATGATTAGCATTAACGCAGCCAAATGTAAGGACAAACCACAAACAAGAGGTGCTCAGAACAGCTGCAGAGAACAGACATAACCCAGGGTTCCCGGTTAACCTGAGCCTGCAAGACCTCTCCTGTTGTATCACTAGTCTTTGCAGAGTAAAGACTGAATTCTTATTGCCAAGAACAAGGATGCAGATACCACCAAACTCAAAATGTAAGTCAGTCTCTTCTGCTCTGTGTCTTCTTACTAGATATTACAGTAATACCTTCCCAAGCTACTCAGACTTGTTTCCAAATAAATGTTCAAGATACTGTATTCTAACAGACTGGGCTGAATGTGTGTTTTAACTTTCCTCTTTTTTCTTTTTTTTTTTTTAAATCATTATTCTGATTTCTAGGTGGAGAGAATACTTAAATTTAAAATGCTTTAGAGATCCTATGAGAAACCTCTTCATATTTATGTGTGGTCCTGCAGTTTTGTTAGTTGTCTGATATTTAATTTCCTGTCCCACTCTTATGGTGGGATTCTGATTTCTTCTCATTCTTTTTCCTTTCTCCATTACAAAAACCTGATAGGCATCTCCATTTCTAGCATCTGTTTCCTATTCGCTTTTATAAATATTGAAATAAATAATTAATCTGGCAAACAGGCATGATGTACCCTGGCTCATCTTCTGTCAGTATATTAATCTAACTCCTACCAGTGCTTTCCAGTCTTTCAGCCTCCTACAGATATTAGCTCCTTTGCACCAGACTATTCATGGTCTGATTCATCAATGAAGCTGGTCTAGCTTTAAATGGTTTAATGTTTTTATATTAGAAACAGCTACTCAGGGTATTCCAGGTCCTTATAAAATACTGTATCAACAGAGTCAGGTTGCAAACTACTCTTTGAGAAACTTTCTGTGCTTACACAGCATAAAATAAATATCCACTAAGCAATACATACTTGGTCCTCAGCAACTAAATACATATAGTTCCCCCGCCAGCAGGGATATGATGTTGCTGGGAGTAAAAAGTTTGGGTCTACCTCTAAAGCAATCCCAAGCTGATCAAATGGATATCACTCAATGTCTGTCTGTTCCTGTTCCACATGTCAGAGCAGGTCTCAGTGTATCAGGAATCTCAAACCCATGAGATTACTCCTGAATACCCAGTTGCCATTCCCACAGAGCAGAGACACTCCTTTACTTCTGTGGTTGGCTATGACTTGTGTCAGAGCTGCTCAGTGTCTTCATACATCATAAATCAAACACAAAACCCTAACATAGTACCTAGGAGTACTCCTATTGCGGCAGGAGCATACACGGCCTGAATGTCAGTGGTCAGTTTAATAAATTTAAATTGTTCTTTACTGCTACTGAAATGCTAAATTGTGGCTGTCAATGTACAAAACAAGCTTTACTGTGAAAGACCACACTAACCCACTACCCACGCTAGCCAGAAATGTTGCATGATGTAAAACACTCCTCTGTGTTGCAAACTGCCAAAATCCCTTCTGTATTATTCACTTACTCCTCACACACTGATAAATACTAATGACTGTCAGAACTAAGACAGATCTCAATGTCTTGTAGCTATTTCAGCCCTCAGCCAGGAGTCGGTGCGATTTCATTCCTTTCTGTTTGTCTGCCCTTCACCATAAAACTCCTTGGGAATACACCATCCTTTTAGCATCAACCCTGTGAGGCCACAGGGGCGAGCAGCCAGGGGCTGGGTGCTGAGCTGGCACAGCCAGACTTTGCCTGTCACCCACCTCCATGCCCAGGCTTGTGGTCATGACTCTGAATTCATCTTCTGAATGTTTTCGCAGATGAACATGCCTGTAACTTTTCCTGGGGGGCTTGAAAAAGACTTTTCAATCCGTTTTTCCATATCACCACACACGGCCCTGGGGATATCTTTGAGGTAGATATATGGTGAGGTTACACATTCCTAGTCCTCAGCAGGAACAGGATTGCAAAAGAACATTCCAATTATTTTAGGTTATGGAAGAAGTAATCAAATATTTCACCCACCACTAAAATGTCATCATTTTATGCATTTCACAAAGAATTCTCTCATTAGGTTAGATAGGCCTGGAGAGACTCCAGTCTCTGTGGGTTGCACGCATTCCCCTGTTCTGTTCAGAAATTAAAAGCCTTAGTCTGTTTTTCAAGAAAACTAAGTCACTTGGTGCCCTGCTACTGACCCAAAACTTGATGGCAATACACCTGATTTCCCTTACAAAATGACTTGGCCTTTTCTGAATGCATTCCTCACACAGCTGTGTGCACAGCATTCTCACCGCATGCTTCGATAAAAATAACAATTGCACATGAAGAAAAAAAGAAAGCCCAGAACAATAAAGACATCAGCAACCACTTGAGAAAAATTAATGAGTGCTACCAAACAGCACAGCCATTCACTGACACTGAATAAATAAGACAGCAAGTCTATAAGACCACTAGTACCCATATTTTCAATTCAACTACACTTCTTTTTTTTTTTTTTTTTTATTTTGGCACAATGCTACAACTATACAACAGTGTTACATGAACACTGCAGCATCAGCAAGAAGGCTCGGAGTTTGAGCTAAGGAGTATGTTAGCAACACAGACCTTATGAATGCAAGTGAACAATTCTCCCTGCAGGAGAGAGGCAAAGTGTATCCTTACCTCTTACTCTCCTCTCCACCACCGTAATGCCTACAAGTTCAGAGAACCAAAGATACATACAAACCATACAAACACATAAAATGACAGTCCTAAACTTACATTCTACAGCTCTTAGACAGCAACACCTGCATGAGATACCCAGCAGTGTGGTAGAGATAAAGGTCTGTATTGAGAAATACGTTGTTTTTCAGTCTCTGTTGCTTTAGTCTGACCTCCTACATCACTGGATTTTATGTAATAAAATGCATCTCTTGATAATTTGTTGCAAAGTTTCTCCTTTTCCACAAGATCTTCATAAAATATCTTCCTGCAAAATTAGGGAAATAGAAGAGAAAATCTCTTCAAGGAACAAGTATAACACGTTCCAGCTTATCTTAAGGACCAGGGTAAGAAATGACACTGTATCTTAGTAAAAACGTAATAGATTCTTTTGAAATTGCATAGATTTCTTTTGAAAAGAAATATGTATTGGGGCAACACACATTAGAGAGGCACTAAAGATCCTTGTTCAGGATGGCTAAGTGTAAGTTACAATAGTAGCTTTTAGTGCAGGCATTGGTGCTTTGTCCTAGTGATCCTACCATGGTAATAGAAAGTATCTGATATTACATCTGATCCTAGAGACGACACTCATATGAGCAAATCCCAGTTCCTGGCAGGTCACACTCCTGTGCTTATCTCACTGAAGAAAGGGTGTATGACGGAGAGCAGTTACTGACCCCCTCTACAGTTGCCTTTGGTGGAAGACGAGGGAAGAAATAGTGAATTATTCAGTATTTTCAGTTTACTCCTAATCCCTTCATTCCATCTTTCTGAGGGTAGAGACTTTTGCTTAGTGGCAGTGCCAGAAATAACAAGCTAGAATTGCATGTTTATGAAATTGGGTCTTATTTACTTATTAGGATCAACTGGGCTTGAATTAATATTGGCTCACACTCAAGAACACTGAGTGGACTGAATAAGCATCGGAGTTTTAAAATTTGTTAATGGCTGTTTGTTGTATATATTTAACATACTAGAAACATCGAAGCATGCTAAACCATGATTTTCTTATAAACATAGAGACAAAAAAAAATATAGCTAATATAGCGCTACAGTATTTGGATTTGTAGCTCTACTTACACTGGTGACTGACAAATGAAGAAAATCCTGAATTTAACAGGACACCTTTCACTCTCAAATTTAAGTTGGGCTGGGTTGGATAGACACATCACACTGTTATCATCTGTGCTTTTATCTCAGAAGGCGACTATTTTACAGGTGACAAGCCAAAACAGGGCAGAAGTAGAGTTTATGTAGAAGTGAGGGTGCAATGTAAGTGGAAGATAATCCAGACCAAGTAAAAAAAGCAGACATCATAGATAGCATGGGGCTTCGAAAAAACTTACTGCTGAAGGCCATTGAATACATGAAAATTAGTCCACATTTTGAACTGATAAAAATTGCATACCCGATACTTGACTTATAAATGATCTGAAGCTCAGAGAAGACAACCATTCACACAGTTTTAATGCACATTGCACAGGACTTTTACAATGCTAGATTTTTTTTTTTATGTGCAAAGGCCCATAATGTTTAAGTTTGCATGAGCACACAGCTGCATTCTGGAAGATTTAGCCATGCAAGGGATATTCGCATAGAGGGTAACGTGTCAGGAATCGCTAAGCACAAGAAATAGAGGAAGAGTAATCACACTAGTTTTCCATTTCAAACCAGGAACAAGCTTTTGAAGAAAATGTCCTCATCATCCCACTTACCATGCTTTGTTTTGCACTTCAAACAGCCTTAGGGCTCACAAACCAGATTATGAAACTCAATTGGAAGATCTGCTCCAGCAGTGCACCTACTGCACTCCAACCAGTTATGGGTCTGCAGCCTACAGGACTGGATTAGAAATAGTTCAAGGTGGAGCACCTGAAATGTGCTTCATGTGTACACCAGCTCCTCAGCAACAATTGCTCTGTTCATACAAGCAGAATGTGGGAGCAGAGGAAGAGGAAACAAAGAGTGAGCTGCCAGGGAACTCCTCTATTCTAAGGCCAGTCCTGAAATCCTGACACTTGAATCAGCCACCTCCTGAGCTGATTTCATCCCTATTGAAGGACAGTATGTTACCAAACCAGATTGAAAGAAAAAAGAAATCACTTTCAAATTAAGGTCCCGAGGCAAAAACTTTCATCTGAAAATAAAACTGAAACAAACTCACAGGCTTGACCAAAAATGACAGCAAGAACAGTAACACATGGCAACAATAATAAAATAAACATTACAGGACCCAATTTTTCATCAAAACATTGGAAACTTTGACTAAAATTATTAATCTTGTCTGAGCACAGAGTTTTTCTAAGTAAGACAATTCTTTCTGAGAAAAAGAAATCCCTGTCTATCATACAGAACCACAAAGTAATGGTGAGTCAGGCCAGACTTACCTCAAGCTGAGATGCATATACAATTAACATGATCCATACAAGACACAGCCCTGTCATATCTAATCTTGACTATTTTTTACCAGAAGCAAATGACATTCCACTTATTCTAAGCCTTACGGCCAGAAGCTTCAGGGAAAGAAATGTCGCCCGCCTCTCCTTGTGGTAAGAAAGGAAACACGTTACTGAGGACAGGTTGATTGCAAAGGCTTTCAGCCAGCATCTCTGGTAGGAACATTATCATAAGCAGACATCATTCAGGCTGTGGGGGAGAGCTCACCTGCTCTCACAGCCCTATAGTGGAGGACTCCGTAGCAGCAGAGAAGTTTACCATGTCAGATGCAGGAGACCCAAGAAGCAGCCACCGCAAGTGCGAAGCCTAAAAAAGCCTCATCGCGTTTTGATGGCCCCAGCAAGAAGGCGAGAGTCAAGTTTGGCACGGGGTCACATAGATTACTGCCACTGACCGATCCCAAATGCCAGCGGGTTTTGAGGATGGGTGAGGCACAGCAGTGGAGCACAACTGTGGCTTGATGGGTGGGAAGGAGGTCTAGTCCCAGGCAGCCTTTCAGCAGCACATCACTGGTGTGAGGCTGCAGCACATTCCCCCAGCTGCATACGTGCCATGTCACTGAGCTCTATGAGACACCTACTACGCGTGTTACACCTGTCTGGTGGGGACTGCCCATGACACCTATCTAATGAGGATCGGCTACTTGCAAACATTCCCAAAGCTGTTGTAAGGTAACCTCCATGAAGGTCAGCTCTGCACAGTGCAAAGCAGACCACTTCATCACTTTACCAACCCATTAAAGGTTTTTGAAAGTAATCTGTGATTTCAGACCCCTGCTTTGCATCACCCAGCAGACTTGAGATTGAGACCTCAGAAAACAACACCTGCTTGAGGTATCTCAAGGTTTCAGGCATAGTACATGATGCACTAGTTTTTCACAAAAGTACACAGACAAAAGGAAAAAAAAGCCTGGTTGTAAATATCAGATAGATTTACTCCTATATTGTAGGAAACACTGACAGACAATGAAAATCAGAAGTCACGCTATGGTACCTTCCCAAATGTGAATAACTGTATTATGATTCGTAGGTTGTGCTGTCCCGTTTTTCAGCTCAAAGAATTTTTTTGCTTCAGCAGATTAACAGTGTTTTCTGAAGAAAACAAAAGTTGGTTCTCCCCACTATTCCTCTGCCTGCTTCAGAACTATAACCTGAAGACAGCAGCAGCAGAAGGTATTAAGAAGGCTGGCAAAAATGGGAGAAGCACACATCAAATTATAAATACAAAAAAACACAGTACCTTTTAAACTAATGTATGTTTAGCAGAGCAAGGCAAATAAAAGTTGCTAATTAATCTGAAAAAATGTAAATTGGTTTGGTTTATGCTGCCAAAGGAACTAAAACCAACATCATTCAAGTTTCTCAGCAATTAAAAGACATCATGACAGCAAAACCTAAGCGCATGCAGAAGATTGCACAAAACACCAACACTAATACTAAAAGAAGGCAAACATCACCTTCCCGAAAATCATTTAGAGACTTTAGGCTTTTTGGAATCAGAGTGGATGAGATATCCACTCAGCAACATCTGAGTAAAGCAGCGGATTTCTTGTGGTTAAAGGCTTTCAGAAAGGATTCTTCAGACCTAGCATAATTTTGCAATCCCACATAACACTGATTTCTTCATGAGCTTGTCTTGATTCCCTCATGGCTTTGGCAGCAATAAATCACAGCAGTTTAAAAGAAGGTCATGTACACATTTTTATATTTCATAAACGAACCTGTTGCACAAAACAAATGATCTGGCGTGCTTTGCTTGAGGGTTTTAAAGTCATCATTTCACTTTGGATTGGCTTTAATACAACTCCAGGGAATACTCTCATCCTTTTCTCCTCCAAAAGGACCCTGTACACTCATTTGTTCCTTAACTACTTTCAGGAAGGCAAAAAAACTCATTCAGAATTTAAGAGAGCACAAAGCTTTCTCTTATGGGCAAGTGCAATACACAAAATCATACCATCCGCCTCTGTTATCTCTGTTATTCTGCTTTTCCCATTAGCCATGGTACATCAGCGCTTCGTTAGGGAGAGCTGCATGTGGTAGCGTGCGTATGGTAACAATGGCTGGTATTATAAGGCTCCTACAGCAAGGTCACTTTAGGACAGAGCCTAAACTTAGGCATATCCACCCCTAACATGTTTTCATTCCTTTTTGAATGTAGTTTTAATTTTGCATCTCAAGGTGTTATAAATGCTAATCAGAGGGGATTACTCTGCATCTTTGCCATTTACTAATAATTTCACACAATCTCTTACAATTATTACTGGTTTTGTTTGGAAATATGGTTGCATTTACTGATCTTATTTATACGTATCAGCTTATAAATAAGATTAAATTAAAAATAATTTAATAATTTAATAATTTTAAAATAATTTAATAATTTGATTTAATAAATTTAATAATTTAATAATGCCTAATTAAAATACAAACCAAATTGCTGCATATCAGGAGCTTATTCTATAGAAATATATCTGCTCACATTTTCATTACGTTTTTAGACCTACATGAAAATCAAACTCAAGACAATACAGAAATTAAGTACCCGTACCTAGAATACAACCTATCTTAAAACAGCTGTTCGGATTTCATACTTTATGCTCACTTTTTTATGCCAAACTGAAACATTTGACATGCTACTAACTTCAGCTGCATCTTTTATTGTGGCTGAAATCCTGACCCTTCCAGCACAGCTGTCATGGTCCATGCTATAAACCCCAGAGCTAGCAACAGATATCAATTAGCAAGAGATTAGGGGCCAAAGGGATTGTTCCAGGTCCCATTTTCATGCTCCAGAGAAAAGCTATTGTATTATTTCTGCTACTGCTGCCTGCTGTCTCCTTGCTTCACACATGGTCGAGAACCCTCTCTGCTCCCACTCTCTCACGCCTCCAGCCAGGCAACAACTTGTAATAAAAAGCTGACGCCAAAAATTAGAATCATAACTGTACATTGAAACACTCCTCTGAAGTGCTTACATCCCTAACACCATATGGACCCAGCAAAGGATCTTGGAGAGAGAGGAGGAGAGAGAGACGAGAGCTTCTAGCTGAGAAGCACGTGGATTCATGCTAGCAGCAGCACAGCAAGCTCCTGGAACCGATTTATCACTGAAGCTGTAAAGCAATAACTGACTTTTGCCAATTATTGGTTTCACGAACAATAATCAGGTTAAAATTAGTAATCTGAATATAAAATTTTTCTTAAAAGAAAGGGAGTGCTGTCTTTCCAGAGTAGGGGAAGAGGGAACACTCAGATACGGGAGACATGAAAAAGCATCCCGGAGGTGGGAAATGTGTTTTGTATCAGGGCAGAGCAGCAGGACATCCTACAGCACACTTTCAGCTCCTTCTCTCACCTCAGGGACTGCCAAATGCCACTGTGGTGACAGTGGGGAAGAGCTGGCAGCCAGAGCAGAGAGTATGAGGCCTGGGGACATGTGTGCATAAGAGAGGGAGAGAAAGAGACAGACAGAGATGGGGACTCAATGGCAGAGATTGAAGTCTCAAATACATAATCCAGTTTTGTATGGCTTTTCCTAGTCTATTCTCAGTTTGCAATTACAGACCAAAATTAACAACCTAGTTTACCATGTGCACATTTACTTTATTAGATTTAACCTTTGCACTGCAGACATTTACCAAATGGCCAAGTCTGTGTTAAGAAACACAGCATCACTGAGAGTTGACGGATCAAGAAACAGAGGCACAAAGACAAGAGACAGCATTTTCAAAAGCAAGCGGGTCCTGATTTTGGGACGACTGTCTTATTTATCACAAACTAGAGACTTTTTTTTTTTAAAGCTTTGATATTGGTGACTGCAGCCAAATACAAGAGAGAAAACTGTAGCCTGAACACAAATGTCTGGATCCTATCCTTTCCTTAGACCACCATGCTGGATTACCACCACTGCTAACAGCACTTCCACTCAGAATTGGCGGCTGGGCCCCTTGACAAAATATGGAGATAGGTTGATGGGCTTTGAGTTGAAAACACTGAAGTGTTCACTCAATTTAATAAAGAAAAGCATCTAAATTTTTTAAGTCAAAAACTCTACTGGGAAATAAGCAATAGGTGTTGCTGTGTTCCAAGTGTCAGGACTTCCATCCTTCTCCTATAAATCGTAGGCAGGGCTCAAACGTGAGGGGTGAAATTCCCAGCACAATCCTGTACGCCGCACAAACCAGAATTCTGGAAAAGGAGAACATTGAGCAATGGTGCTATCCAGATAGTTTTCCAGCTTTTTCATATGCCCAAAGTAAAGAAAAAAAAAAAAAAAAAAGGCACGGCAAGTTATTTTACTTAGCACAGTGGAAATTAAGATACAAATCACGGGAAATACTTGTACAGGAAGAATTCAGCTTCCTACCGATTTGGCAGTATCACTGACCGGGGAAACAATAATAATAGCTGTTCAGACATTGCACCACCCTTTCTAATAACTTTCTGCAGAATGAGAGGTTTCTTCCAGTGTGCAAAACCCTGTACAATTTTGAAGCATATTAGAAGTGAAAGAAGTGAGGACCAATGGCTATAAAACACAAAGGTCAAGATACAACCCCTGCTCCAGGAAGTCCCTACGCTGTGGATTACCAGCTGTTTCAACAGTAATAATGACAGCATCACTCTAATACTGCTCTGGTTTCACACTCCTCTCAGTAGATCCACCATGGAGCACTGCATCCTGGGCTAGAAAGGAGGGTGTTGGCATTTTTCTCAGCAGTTCTTGAATTTTTGCCCCATATATTTTTGCTTTTAGGTATATTTTCTTCCTTTTTCTGCAAATAAAAAACTTCCAGTCCTTAAACAACAAGAATTTCACAGCTACTGTTTTAAAAAGCACATAGGAAATTAGGATCTAAACTCCATATTTAAGTAACGAATAATTCCTAATCAGAGCAAGTTCTAATAAGATTTGCTGATGTGCTGAAAGACAAGATAGGAAGTACCAGTACAGCCAGGCTGACCTAAACTGATCTCAGACAACAGACTTTCACAGAAAGCTTGTTGCCCACGGTGTCACCACTTCCTGCTCTTCTTTATTCCACAAGCTAGGATACTTCAGCAGATTTGCAACCTTGAGCTCATTCCCATGGAAACTCATGGAACAACAAAACATAAGACATTAATCACCATCCTCAGACTTCATCAGGAGAGAAGAATCTGGGCTGTGAGCTGACAGAATTGCATGACTCACAAAAAAGAAAATGCAACAAGGGAAAGCAAAAGTGTGATAGCATGCTGCAGTGCCCTGGGGATAAAGGGGATCCAAACCATGCTGCCTAGATCCCCAACCGGATCTGTATTTTAGCTCCCCCGCTGTTTGGCAATATTAAGAGTCAGTACTTCAACCGTGGCGTTCAGACTCAGAAAGGGATGAATCTGGGCTCCACAAACATCACGTACAGTCACATTCCCTGGTCTGCTCCTGCTCAGGGCAGAATCAGACCTAAGCCACAATGAGGCCCAGGGTCAAGTGACCCAGAGTTCAACTGATCCAATTATTTCTTCTAATTGCACCTCTAGTGAAAATGTTTCCTTATCTGAAGCCTCAGTTGAAAGATCCTCTTCTGAGGGCGTGTGAGAGAGGCTGTTTATTCTTATGCTTCACTCCTTTGAATGTTTTCATTTCCACTGATAATCCCATTTTATTGCCTGGCTTTTTTCTCTCTCTGAGATAAAGCTGCATCAGCACTAGCATCTTACTGCTGGTGGTGACCTGCTTTCAGTGGGACTTCTCTGTAAAACATTTTCAGAATAAAAGATACTGCATTACTCAAATCTGAGCATTTCTTGAAGTACTTTATTTTGCAAACTGGCATCCAGTACTCTGGCTTCAAAGGAAGTCATAACCATTCTTTGGATGGCAAAATAAATATTATTGATACAGGGACAAAAGCAGAGGAATGTTGCATGTTTAGATAAACCAAAAAGGCTTCAGACAGTGAACATTTGAATCACTTTCATACCTATATCTCAAGGTGAGGTTAAGAGTTTGATCTGTGGGAAAGCCCCCAAAACAATCTTCAATCGTAAAAAGTTCGCTGTGCTGTATCCTTCAACTAAGTATAATTCCCCTGGTTCAGATCTCCTTAGATCTTGTGTGTAGAAGCTAATCTTCTTTGATGTGCTGTGTAAACACAGTTGCACATACCAGGTTAAGTATATCTAGGAAGCATTCCTGCATCCTGCTGGCATGGACATTTCTCCTAAGCCATTACCTCTAGAGGATTTGTTCATTAATACCTTTCTCCTGGCTCAGTGCTCCAGTTCACTGGTTTCGTTGGGAGAAAAAAAAAAAAAAACAACAACTTTCAACAGAATGTTCCTAGAAGCTGAATGAGTTTGGAGAGGTTTTTTTTCGAGCATACTCTCCAGGAGGTGGTATTTTAGTAAGACTGAGTGCAATGTGAAGTAAGGTGTGCAATGTAAGTATGCCAGACTGGAAGTCTCCATTCACAGAGACTGATGAAAATCATTCCTTAAGCTAGAGCTTTCACAGCTTCATATCTATGAACTTCATATGCCTGCATGGATCCGCACACAGAAGAGAAAGCCAGCCAAATTTCAAAGATCTGGAAATCCCACAAAATTAATGAATCCCACACAGTTCCTGTTCAAAAGTATAAATTAACTGCAATTTGAGAATCCTGTCAAAAATCTGTGAATAAGCCCAGTCTGAACTTTGCAGCAGAGATTTCATGCCAGTGAAGGACCTTCCAGCAGTCCTTAAACTTTTGAAGAGACCTCAATATGCAGCTGCTCCCACAGAGAGAAGCTGATGAGAGCAGCTCACCCCTGCTGAATGCAGAGCTCTGCGGAAAACCCAGGAGCTCAAACCGAGTGCTGATGGCTTCCAAATTCCTTTGAAAATAAAACGAGCTCTTTCAAAAATTTATTTGAAAATAAAACCAGTTTCCCCTGCAGTGGCAGCAGCTCCAAAGGCATAAATGTTTGCTGCTGTGGTAACACAGTCAGAGTCATTTCATCAACATTAGAAGTTCGACTTGGGAAGGCGTTTGGGAAGTAAGCTTTAGATTTATCCGTCATAACTCCAGGCAGCACCACAAAGTGAGCCGGGTCTGACAGCACAGTCACCAGCCCTCTCTGCACGGGCTGGAGAAAGTACCGAAGGCTCCTGATGGTGGCAATCCCCTCGGAACAGAGGGCATCGTGTTTGCAGACCTCGGCAGTGAAGCGCACTGCGTCTTCAGACTTGCTACCAAGCTGCTAATCTGCAGGTTCACCAAAAGCAATTTAGTTAAATATCTCTCTAGCAATTAATTTTCTCGCATCTGGATGGACATCGGAACACAAGCCCTATGTTTTCATCACATCTAATTCTTAATGAGTGTAATACCACTGTCATCCCTGATAAAGTCTAAAAAGGACAGAAGATATGAGAGTTAGGCTGAGGTGGCACTTTGGGGTGTTTCCAAGCTGAAGAACCCTCAGTATACACGCCAAGGCTTCCTTATGCAATACAAGAGTACAAATTTGAGCCAGTGACAACTGTGGTGGATGATGGGGTATGTGTGGATAGTTTGACAAAGTAGCTAGAAATCTTGTCTCCATTCCTCACTCTGCTGTGGATTTCTTACCTTAATTTATACTAGTAAAATCTTGCAGCAAGAAAAATCAGCTAGTGCCTTGCCTTTGACATCAGGAAGTCTATGATGTTATCTTTGGTACTATAAAGAATTCTTTTCTACAGAATAGAGATTATAAACCACTCCCCTGTTTCCCAGAGGTCTCCATAGATAAAAATCAAGAACTCAGATGCTGTAATTATGAGGTCAGACAAGGAAAAAGTTACTATATTCACTTCTAAAAACTTGACAGAATGAATACAACATGTTCATGTATGTGTTTATTTAATGAGCTTTCTTTTATTTCTATTGCTTTGCTTACTATAGATGAGTAATTTTGTTTCTAGTGGTTTTTTGCAAGTTATCTTCATCTGACATGAAAGACGTCATTAGAGGCAATGTCAAGTTGGAAACAGTCATCTGTTTTCTAGCTAAATCCTCCTACAAAGACAGCAGTTAGCAACTGGGATGTATAGCAGCTGAAGCCATAATGGTGCATACAATATTTAATTGTGTATATGTGATACATGCTATTTAGCTTTTTCTTTTTTTTTTTTTAACACAGCACATAGAAATTCTCAGGAGGCTGGGGAGGGTCATATCCATGGCTGAATGAGAAAAGAACATTAAAATTATCATTATAGGCCTTCCTCCCTTTGACTTAGCTGAGTGAACCCTAGAAGATTTAGAGTTCAGGTTCAGTTCAGATAAACATCCAAAAGTTCACAGGTTTACCCAAACTATCTGAATCTCTAGAGCCACAAAATGAGCTGGAAATCTCCAGAACTGCCTTTCTTGAGGGATTTCCTGCACTTCCACTTTTGGACAAAAATCAGAAGTAGGAGGGGAAAAAAAAACCCAAAAAGTAAAATACACTTAACATGAATTAAATATTGCAGAACTTCTGCACAACTCATTTAAGTTATACTCTAAAAGTCAGAGCCTATTCACAAGGATTTCTTATCAAGTGTTTTGGTGATCTTCTTTTAAATATCGGCCTTTACATTTGAATCAGAGCATATTTACTTTTTCACCTGACTTCTCAGTCTGTTCTACTCATTTTACCATCAGATTTTTGTGAGTGAAACCCAGAGCAGGTGGTAAAAGAAAGCTCCGTTCTACACATGTACAGTACGTCTACACAGCACATTTAGGTCTTGCAGAGAATATCTCTCCATCTAAAATATTTATTAAAGTGGAGGCTAAGAGGTGAAGGGAAGAGACAGGGAGTATAGTGAAGTAGTTTACAAAGTGCTGACATTCATAACAGATAGCTCTCTCATTGGCATAGGAGCTGCTGGTTTCCCTCTTTTGACACTGATACGGAAAAAACATCAGCAGCTGCACTATCAGCAAGAACGTGACCCTCTGATCAGCCGTTGTTCACTTTCCCAGAGCAGATTCCCATCTACCAAATTAACTACGGCCATTCATTTTCTCTGTTGTAAAAATGTGTTTTCAATCACCTTTGGGACTAAGACAGATGATCTGTATTAAATGAAGTGTGTGTTGCCTTGTAGTACTTTTCATCATCCCCCCCACTTGTAAAGCCAGAAAGGAATGTGGGCACCCTTGCCCCGAGCACGGTTCTCCTGGCACTCTGTGGGCAGCCCACCTCTTCACAAAACACCCTTCCCATTCACTCGGTGACGTGTTGTGCCATTTGTAAAACGCTGACAAAAAGTCGCTGCTTATGCTACCAAGCAGGGAAAAAAACATATTTCATAATCTAGCGCTGCCATACTAAGTCAATCGAAGGTCTATGTAGTCCAGTCTAATAACAGCTGTAAGAGAAGGGGTACGTACAGAGTAGTTCTTTCCCTGCTGCTTCCATCCAGCTACCAGCAAGGTGCCAGCTTAGAGACTTCCTGAATTGAGAGTTTTCACCTGCACCACCTTGTTTAACAGGTACTTATGAACCCATCCTCCTTTAATTTACCTAATCCTTTTCTGAATCTGCTTATGCTTTTGTCCAGGACAACATCCTGTGGCAATGAGGTCCATGATTTCTTGCACTTCCTTTTGCTTGTTTAAAATCAGCTACCTCAGAATTTAACTTAGTGAGAAGCAATAAACAGAGAAATAGCTCTTTATTCACGTTCTCTTTCATTCTTCATTCACCCTCACTGCTTTTAAAGGTAATGATCTTCTTTCCTGGGCAGTCACTCTTCTCTAGCCCAGGAAGTCCATCAATCTCTTTGTCACATAGAAACCATTCTGTAGCACCCTTATGACCCATCCCTTCAGTTTTTCTCAACGTCCTTAGGATTTTTAAAGTACAGTGTTTCCAGAGTTCACCTAGAAGACCAGGTGTGAATACTCGGTGGCATGACGCTCTATACTTTGATTCCTATTCCCTTCCTACCAACATTTTAGCTGACTGCTACTGTTTTGAGGTGACATTTTCAGGGCCAGCCATAATGACACCTGAGGTGCTTCCCCCACAGATGGAAATATCTCTCTCTTGATAGTCATGGCATATATATAATTTCCACTAGTTTCTTCACTCTTCATTTACTACAATTAGAAAATAACCTGAGAAAATAAAGTCAGCCATTCATCATCCCAATAGGATCTGCAAATCCCCAGGGATGATTTGAGTTTAGATTTTCCTGAATAGTTTTGTGTCATTAACAAATCTTGTCCTTTTACTGCTTGTCTCCATTTTTAGATCAGGAACAATCAGAATAACATGGAACAGATTTTTGTCAGTAACTTCCCTCTCTTGTGATTGCCATCCTTCTATTACATCATTGCAATGTTCTAGCTAATTGGGGAAGTGTTTTCTACACTATTTTCACCCATTTCTTGGAGGCTTGCCACATCCATCCTCACAAAAGCATGAGGTATCTTTTAACTGACATGAGTTATGAGTTAGTAAAGCAACATGTTTCTCTTTCTTACCTCCTTGCTGTGTCTCCATCAATGCCATGACACATAAGCTCTTTAAGAAAAGACCTGATATAGGCAGGGCAGCTTCCTATTTATTTTTTGTTTTTCTTGGTTGTTGGGGTTTTTTTTTGTTTTGTTTTTTGTTGGTTTTTTGTTTGGTTGGTTTGTTTGGGGGATTTTTTTCAGACTAGTGCCAATCCAGGGCTTGCCTCCTATCACCATTAACTCAAATGCCTGAAATTACCCTATGTCCCCAGCAACGCTAGCAGTTTTTCAGCCCTGCCCTTCCTCCTGCACAGCAAGCCCGGAGCCTGCTGCAATTTCACATCCTCCAGAAAAACCTGCCAGTCAAACTAGCAGTTGAAACTCATGTTTGCTGCACCTTTCCAGAGAAAGGCATCTCATGGGGTCTGTTCAGCTGCTGATGAAAGACAGGCTTAGCGTGAAATCCACTGCAGCTCCAGCGGCAGCTCGGTGTCTCTGTCCCCGGGGCATTGGCGCTGGGGCAAGAGGAAGGGCATACCGCACATGTACAGCCAGGCACACACAGTACATCTTCTTGCCAGATGGTGCATCAGACCTGTCGGAGTTTAACTTTTAATTAAACTAAAAGCTAAGTGCCACATGCAGTCACAGCATCAGTTTCCTCCAAACCAGATGTCTGCAAGATACCACAAAAATTGTATCCATGTGAGTCCGAACCCAGGCTGCAGGTGGCCACTGCCCAAGCCTCATACACCGTCTCGGTCAGGACAAGAAGTCTTCTCCAACACCAAACTGACAGCCCCTTTGTTCTGGGCCACCATGCCCTGAAAGCCTCCTCTATCCTTCATGACGCACATGAAACTGACACTCCTGCAACATGTTGCTATTGCTAACGGGGCACAGAAAACAGGATGGCAGGACATGCTCTGTAGGGTTTACCCAAAGCTTCCCAAGGCAGCGTACGTCTTGCCAAGGCATCCAGTAAATTTGCAGTGCATGCACAGTTACCTTAATTTTTCCCAGCAGCTCAGTGTGCTGACCAAGGTGCCCTCTGTGCCAAAATCCCAGACATGCACTGTGGTCCTAGCTAAGAGCAAACTGGCAGAAGGTGTCTAAATCAATAAGCCTGCTATACTTTGGGGAAACAATCCATGAAGCCTTTGAAAGCCTTCAAAAGCCCCTGGATAACATTTTAGTAGGCAGACAGAAAGAAAATGAAAAAAGATCCAGGCCAAGTTGCATGGCAGCCCTACATCTTTCCTGGAGCCCTGCCTCTAGATCTCCTTCAGTGCCATATAATGATTTTAGAGAAGTAAGGTCCATAAGGCTCCAAAGAAGCAATAACGATTTAATTTATGTGGGTAAAACCTGAAGCCAGAGCCTACCTGTAATGTTACTTGTCAAGCAATGGTAACAGACTAGCACAGATTTTTATATCCTGGGCATTGACTCAGTGTCAAATATTTGATGGAAAAAAAAAAAGAAAAAGAAAAAGTAGCCGATCCAATAACTGGCAATGGCTGTACTCAAGGATCCAATCCCTCCCTTTCCTCCAGTCCCCTCCCTATGCTTCACTCTAACTTTCCCCTCCCTCTCTGCCTTTCTCACTTGGAAGATATTATTGTTTAACATGGCACATTCCCAAGCTGCTAGACCAGGACAGTAAAATTATTCACTGACTTTACTGTACTCTTCCACCAGTCACTCATTTTTTAAGCTTTCAGTCCTCCTTCCCTCCACCTCCACCTCCTCCATTCCCCAATGAAATTCTCTTCTTCCCTTCTCTCCCTCCCTCTTTGCTAGGCAGATTCTGGAAAAAAGAAATCAAGGCCAAACTCAACAAAACTACTGCTGCGTAATAGCAGTCCTTTTTCACACACAGATGGTCAGCCAGAAGAATGAGCGCTTTATAAGACAGACATCATGCTGGTCTTTGCAATCCAGTTCTCCCAGACCTCAGCAGGAGTTTTTCATCACCAAAGTGGATAATAACTCTGTCAGACACCTCATACACACAGGTATTAATAAAAAAAGAAAATACTATAGTGACTGATTTTACAAGAAACTGGGAATCTTAATGTGATAGTTAAAAATGCACACGATGATTACACACAACCAATAGCTATGTCAACAAGGCTTTACAGCAGGTTGCTAATAAGCTGGGAATGCACTTATGTATGCATCTACAGTTTTGCACTTTATCGACAACATTTCTGCAGCCAAAGTCCGTGTACCATTGCATAGTCATAAATGTGCACATGTCATGTGCTTGTAAACACCTAAGTGGTCATAGGCTTCTCCGTGTTTGCATACAGAAACTCCATTTGCATGGGCAATAGCAGTTTACAGCATTGCCATCTGATATGTTGCAAGGTGCTAGTAGCCACACATGCATTTATTTCTGAAATTTGGCTGAATCTACAGATAGGCTTAAACGTGTTATATATTTTTTAAGAAAAATTCTTTTTCCTGAAACTGAGTTTTGGTGACAAAGAAGGTAGATTCCCATCATTATTAGTTAGATGCCAAAGCCTCCTTTTTTCTTGTGATAGACCCAGAGTGTCAAGATCACATATGAAGACACAGCAGGAGCTTTCACTAACGCAGAAACGCAGCTGCCCCTGTTTAAAATGGAAAAATATTTTCAGAAGCTCTACATTTTCATACAACAAAAGAAGCCATGCTAAAGAAAATCACTGCAGTACCTTTGAAGTAGGAGCTCTGTTCTGTTAGTCATCTTCCTCTTTTTTCCACAAATGCAAATTCTTAGCACTTTCATAGCTCAGCATTTTCAAATTCAACTAGGATGAAATTATGTGTGAACTCTTGCACTCTCACTTCATTAGTCATTTCCTTCATTAGTCAAATGAGAAGGGGCAGCACTTAATGCTTCTGCTCATGAAAGAAGTTTTTGCAAAAATGTATTTGAGAGCTATTCTGCATTGAAGTCAAAAAAAAAAGTGCTTTGTACTTGATCTGACTCAATGACAGCATGAAAAGAGGAATCGTGCCATCTTAGATGATTTAGATCCCAAACAGAAACAAATTTGATGACATCCTTTTGTTAACAGCAGACCATTGCACACTAAGCACCAAACAGTTATGGTGCATGTGGAAGGAAAAATCCCTGCTAAGGACATGTGCTTTCCACAGGTTAAGCAGTACCCAGTTTTCAGACCTCAATCTCCATTCTTCCTTGGACACACTGGTTAGAAATATCCTTTTTTCCTACTCTGGCTACCCCATTTCTCCTATTACTCCCTCCCATAGCCTATGTTTCAGAACCATTTCTTTGCACTAATTAAGTTTCTGAAAAATAAACACCATCAACCTCATCACACTGATGATTTGTACTCTCCCCTGGGTGCAAAATTAATGCAGGGTTTTGTTCAGGAGTTGCCAAAAAGCAGCATATTACCTATCATTAAAGAGATGCATGAACAAATCTGTAAGTGAAGATTTCCAAGAACTGGGCTTTGCTGTGCCCACCTCAGTTTGGTGCTGTCAAGCTTTCAGCTTCATTCTCCAAACCTAATGAAACAAATTAACTCAGCCTTTTCAGCATCATTCTCATCACTCATAAATTAATTTTTAGTGGCATTTTCCCATGGATTCAATCCAACTGACCCAGATTCCATGCTTCTCTTTTACACGAATCACAAAAATTAATAATATGTGTTCAAAATGAGATCTCATACCTATGGAACACAGGGTAAGATTTAGGGAAGAGAGATTAAAAGTGTTTAGTTACTGGGGGCGGTGAGGGAGTTTAAATAGCAAGTCTCTGAAAGTAACAAAAATACATTTAAAACAAATCTATATTATACCATAGTACAGCACAAAAATCATGTACACTCCTGTTTTCAATCAGCCTTTTCAAACTTGTAGACGCTATTTTTTAATTATTATTAATGACAAGCACTCAGACTTCACCGTATCAGCAAAACTCTTATTGAAGGGGATGAGAAGAAAGAAGAATGTTACCCTAAAGACAGGTTTTTCTGCAACTTCTATCTCAGTGACTCGTGAAACCTTCTCTGGCGCGGATGGTGCTGGCCCCTGTGAAACAGAACATAGGACTGGGCTGGGGTGTGAGATTCAAAGGCCACTCCTGACAGTGAGCAAAACAACTTTTTAACTGAGGACCTTAAACAGGGTGGGACAAAATAAAGAAGACAAGAATATTTTTCTTGGACAAGAAAAAGCATGAAGAAAAGGGAAACTGTGAGTTTCAATGTGCATTCTCACCTTCTCTCTCTGGATACCTCCGTCTGATAAACTGAGTTTCTAGTCCCAAAAGTATCAGTTGCAATGATTACCACAGCAGCAATTTTTGGTGGCTAAAGGTGGGGAAAGTCTAAAAACAGATGGGGTAATGCATCCTCAATCTCCCACATTTGTCAAGCCAGCTCTGGAGAATTTTTATAATGCTACCTGAGCTCCAGAGTACTTAACGGGAACTTCTGTGTTTTCTTTCAGAATTTCACTTTTTCTGAGTTTGGTTTCAAAATGTTTCCATCTTAGCATGGAAATAAAGGAGGGTATAAACCAACTCTGCAATTCTCTGGCAACCTTGTGTAAGTCAGAAATACATGTATGTGAATGATCTGACAGGGGCTCAAACCCCAGGCTTGTAAAACCAACCAACACACTTCAGTGCCTTCAGTGTAGGCAGGATTGATCCCTGGCAATCCACGATTATTAAAGCTGTATTTTTTTAAATAGAACAGAGAAATGTATTTCAGCTGGGTTTTTACTCCAAGAAAACTCTTCTGATTGTAATGGCCTTACTACCTTTCTATTTGCTCTTTCACTCCTTCCCTGCTTAGTTCCCTCTGCTAGCAGCTCCCCACCTTGCCCTCCAACACACAATGCTCTTTCTCCAGCTCAGCCTCAGACACATAAATTGCTCTGAAAGGCAGAATCCCCAGGCTCTCATGAAGCTCCTGCAGAAGTTAATGAGACTTGGCACAAGATCTTCTTACAGAGAATTATTTGAAAGAGCAGCACCTTACTTACTATTGGAGACAACACAAAAATCACTTCTGCACTGACAGTTTTCATCCTCAGCTCTAATTTCTACCCAAGTCATGAATATTTTTTGCTTTATACCTGACTTGACAGTTATTAATACTACTGTGAGTACATACCACCTGACTTAATATGATTTAGAGAGAGGATAGCAAAGATAACAGTTTCATTATAAGTTTTAAGTGCCCATAAATCTTTCTACATCAAACCATTCCTGATCTCCCAGGAGAGACTCTCCAAACACTGAAGCCATGCCCATTTGGCAAGAACTACAGACAGGGATTTCTTTTTTAGCCTCCTTCATCTCTACAGAGGGCAAAAATCTTGGATAAAAAACTTTGGTCCAGACGCCTTTTTCTTTTCTTGCAGCAGTTAGAGGCACAGTGATGGTTTTAATAGAGTTCTGTAATGACTCTATTGCTACTTTTTATGACTATTTCTTGGAGTAATAAAGTGGCAGGGGCAACGATATTGAATCACTGACTTTTCTGCAGTGAAGAAGGGAGCATACGGAGTCCATGAAGTTGTTTCCATTCAAAGCCCAGCATTCAATGTGTTTCTAGCTCCTGCAAAACGCTGAATAAAAATTCCTTCTCACCTGTGCATTCTCCCAGTTAATGTCAGGAGGTGAACTCACGCTGCCCAGATACCTGGGGGGTAATTTCAAAAGTTCCATCTTGACTTCCGTGCTGTGATGTTCCAGTGACTGTTCCTTAGAATGCCTGCAATAGAGCAGATGGATGTCCCCTTGAGCACCTGAGGATTTCGAGCTCGCCAGGGAAATGCAGAAGTAATGGGCAGCTCCCCAGCTTGGCTTATCCCACCTGTGAAAGGGAGGGGCCTCCAGAGTCACCTCCAGAAGATGAATCAGATCCCAGGTGAGATAAATTGCCCCATTCCTCTTGGCTGACCTTGAAAAGGGTCCAGGCTCCTAATTCAGGCACTCTCATTTCACTCCTACTTATGCCCAAACAGCTAGGTTTATTAGCGTGAGATACCCCTATTTATTCAGTAGAAAACTTATCAGCTTCACAAGAGTGTATCTAAAATCGCTATCTAAATCAATCATGGCTGAATACATGTACCTCATTAACCAAAACCAAATGTGTTTTCCTACAGTTCAGCACTTGCTACAGCTGTATTTGCTGGGCTGGAGCAAACTCAGTGACATGGTTCTGTGTTACGCTGTACTCTAGGAAGGCGTGTCAAAAATTCAAAGCGAAGGGTAAAATTATTTCATTTCCAAAATAAAGAAGTGTCTTTGGTCAACACTAGCACACAAAAGGCAGGTATTTTAAATTATAGAAGCTGTAGGGAATTGATACCTCATAAAACTTCAATTAGCTTCCAAATTGTCTCTTTCACAATGTGTACAAATACTCCTAACCAAACTTCACTGAAAAATGGCTTCTCAATACTTTTATTTACCTAATAGTTAACACAAGGATAACAACACACATGCAAATTTAAAATAAAAACATATGTGGCCCCAAATAAGAATTTGAAACAGATGTGCTCTTTTAAGTGTATTTCTTCACCCAATGCTTTTCACCGTTTGTATTTTAATGTATTTTTTTTCAAAGGTACAGTAAGATATAATCCTAATAAATTATTCCCTCTTTTATCTGACAAGCAAGGCTTTCAAACAACACATTCTATCTTTATTTCTTGCTGGCATAACTCATTCATATCAGTCGGTGCTTTGCACAAAGGCAGCTGACTGCAGCCCAACTATAAGTAGGGATACTGTTTTCTTTAGAACTGTATTTGAAAATCAACATTAAAATTTGCAGGATGAAAACATTTACAGTATTCGCCCCTGTTTCTGCCAGTCCTGTATTCTCACATCTTCACTAAACCCATGCTTTTATTGGACACTGACATCCTACTTTTCTCCTCATGTTTTCAAATAGCAGCACCTAATATTTAGAAGGGTAAATTAGCTGTATCAGCTTTTCAGTCCCAGAACCAGAAAATATTGGAAAAGACATCTGATGTCTCATTTTCTCCTCAAAACTTTATCTGTAACTTCTGCAGAAAAGCATCAAAAAATCTGGCAAAGCAAAATTCCATGCAGTAGCAAAACACAAGATGTATTAATGAATCTGGTCTCTATCAAGTGCACCAGATCTGAATGTCTTCTCTAAAACTCAGATTTCAGGGCATGCTCATCTACACTGCTCTCAGCTCAAGTTATTCAACACGTGATTAATACCAAGAAAGATGCCAATCAGGAAAGAGAAACATGGATTCCTGCAACAAAACACCTTCAGATTTTCTTTTATAACAAGTCGTCTTCGGATTTTCCAGGGACATTTAATCATGTCAAGCTTCGGTAGCTCTCACCTGATCACGAGGTGTCTTGGCCCCTCGTTATAATACAAAGTGCCACTGCACAAAAGCATTTTGGTTCACCATAATCCAATTCCAAATAACACACCTATCCATACAATTTCATTTTCAGATGCTCTGAAAGTAGATTTATAACAAGGCCTGTATTTAGCAAAAATATATTTAAGGTGTAAAGCCAAGAACTGGTAAGTTAGGAAACGTTCCTAAATTTCTACTGGGCCTAAACGGCTGCAGGGATCCTGTGAAGAGGAGGCCTGGGGCTGGTCACCTCAAGGTCCTGCTGGCTCTGGCACCACTGTGAGCTCCCCAAAACTACAGCCGGTCAGGGGAACCCACGGCACCTCTGATCAGATATAAAGAAAGCAGCTGCTGGGGCAGGAGACACGTGAGGAAGAGAAGTGTTTTGAGGAAGAAAAGGAAGCAAAATGGAGGGGACATGTGGAAGACGCCATCCTTGAGGACATGGCTGGAGACACACTCATGGAAGGAGGCACTCCCTGACAGAGGAGAGACACCCCCACGGGACTGAGGTTGCCTCACACCAGCGTGGGTACACGCGTGAGGGACTGTGGCCCATGGGCACCCCATACCCAAGCAAGCACAGCCGTGGGTGACTCATGCTGGTGCAGAGGGAAACAATTAAGGAGCAGCAAAAAGACGTTAGGCTGGTGACACCAGCCTCCTGTGTCACCTGTCACCTCACTGGGGGGACTGGGAGGCTGTGGTACCACGTGCAGTAACACGTGATATGCTGAGACCAGGAAGGAGGAGGAGTTGGACTAAAGCCGAGCCTGGGGAAGGCAGAGAAAAGATGATTCCATAAATGTTCATTTAACTGCCTTTTTTTCTTCAATACTTGAATCAGTAACTAAATGTTTATGTTAATTGGCAATAAATTCAGTAAAATTCCTCAAGTCAAGACTATTCTGCCCATGACAGACTTAATATTTAGGAAAATCTGTCCCTTTCCAGAGTTTTCATTCAGCTTTTCCCATGTACACATTACATGACAGGTTCTTCACCTGCACAAGGCTGTGGGCCACCTTCACCGCCAAACCACAACCACCGTGAGTAATTTAACCACGAGCAAAGCGAAAGGGTCTTCATACGACAATGGACTTTTTATTCTTTTTTTTTTACCATGCTTGCTTAAGAACTTCCAGAAATCAGAACTGGGAATTGACTTCTTAGCATTTTCAATGATACTCCTAGTACCTTCAAAATACGATATTCAAAAACATGTTACCACATGGTATCAAAGAAGGAATTACCTTGGTAATAGCTGAGCAAAGCTGAAATTTTCAACACCCATGAAATGTCAATACTTCATATAATTCAGACTTTATAAGCTAAACCATTTTTAAAAAATTGAATTCCGATTTTTTTTAAAAAAAAGAAGTTATACTAATAATTTCAGCAAATGTAAGACTTTTTAGGGTAGATGTCAAAAGATACATTTCTGGCCCAAATACTCTAACTTCTGGCTTTCTCAGGTCTCTGATTCAAAGCATATGGCTACAAATACTTTTTAAAATCTTTTTAATACTTAACAGTTGAAAAAAAATGGAACAGTGTTTTTTTTTTTCCTTCACATTACTTTGGAAAATGCTAGAATATGTTGGTGTATTTTTTGTCCAAGCAAACACGTTCTGTCTGATGCAGACACCTGACAAAATTTAAACTTAATTGTAAAACTCTGGCAAAACTAAAATGACTGAAAATAGGGTGTTATTTAATGATGTCTTACAATAATAGTTTTATGAAAATGGACAGAAGAGTCAGGCAAATTCTATAACCGAGGATCTTTTTAGGACTATGATTAATTTGGATACCAAAGAGTAAATTAGAAAACTTTGGGAGCTCTGGCATCCTTGAAGAAGTGCAGTTTCACAACAATCAGGTAGAAAGGGAAAAAACAGGACCATCTTGCAGACCTGGCACATCTCACTGAAAGTTCACGATAGAAAACCAAGCTGCAATGGCCATACACCAATCAAAAAAACCTATAAAGACTGAGACTGGGAGATGGCACTATAAAAATCGTAATAAGACTCAGGAACCAGACTGAGTGAATTACATGTTGGCCTTTGAGTAGCAAATCAAAACAATCAGCAGAGAAATCCAAGCAGCAATTGAACATTGACCATTGGAAACTAAGAGCAGCAGCAATTCACCAAGATTTTTTCATTTTTTTAAAGTGAACTCAAGTAAAGCTAGTAAAACTCAGCAATTGCTAACATACCACCATAACTACAGGTTTAATAATGTCCCATAAACTTTAAGAATTTGAAATTCATTGCTGTGGAGCAGCTTATGCATTTGGTTTGCAACACACCCATTTTCACACTCAAAGACACCAGAAAAGCAGATGAAAGTTTATTTTTCTTTTGATAAAGAACTTAGGCTGATTTTGGCAGCTTGCCATCAATTCGACCCTATCCTCCAACTTCCCCCCTGCCCAAACACTATAAATTAATCTTACACTGGTTGAGGGGGAAAAAAAAAAAAAAAACGCAACTGAAAAACTTTGGCTGAACCTCTCAAGGGCATATCCCATAGTGACAATCTTTAGTCTTGACTATCTCAGCTGGCCTCTTCCCCAAAACTATACCTATAACACAAACTGCTCCCTTAAACTCCAATTCCATTTTCTCTTGGTCTTGATATTATCACCAAGCAGAATTTCTGATTCAGACTCTCCAGAAATGTCCATTATGAGACTCTGCTTCTGGACTAGCTGCTGATCTCTATACAAGCAAATTTGCAGAGTAACTTCACTCAGCTAAAGTCACTCCAGGTTTCCAATATGAAACCAAAGAGCCGAGTATGAGCCCTGCAAAGTTAATCCGGTAAATTAGTAATGAAATCCAGGAATTATGCAGGGAGGAAAAAGTTTTAGTTGATTTTGACTGCAAGGCAAACTAGATGAAGATTTTTGTAACTTGTCTGCATAGCAATGAATAATACAAACAGTGAATAAATAATACAAGGGGAGTCCCTATTTACACACACGGAAGTGCAATGCACACAGGTTATCCTAGGCCAGATTTTAGTTTATTACTAAGAATACTGTCATCCCAATCTTCCTTCTTAAATATCAACCATTTTTTTATAGTGATTTCTGACAGTGATTTTCCGATAATGATTCTGCAATAATTTCTTGCAATGCTAAATCACCAGCTTCCTCACTTATATAAGCGACCACCTGAAATTATTTTTCAGGACAGACTGAAAATGAAGTAAATTTTCAGAGTTTCTATTAAGTCTAAATTTTGTGAACCAAAGAAGCTGGTTGTTACATCACTCTATGAAAAAATATTTATATTGGCTCTGGCTTTAAGGTTACATTTCTCAGTTCATGCAAGTGGCAGGCAACATGCAGAATCTAATAAAGAGATAGTCCACACGGCTTGTTAAATGAAATGTTAAATAAAGTCTTGTTATAAAAACAAAAAGATGCAACTCAGGAAATGAGCTTGGTCATCTCACAACCCTCTGTTGTTCCACAGCCAAGCATTGGCTAAACATTAGATTATTTTTATAAACAATGCGCAGAGAAAAAAATGCATTCAGGATTCACCCTAAAAGTAAATTTGAAGAGCACCTAAGTGACTTAGGAGCCTCAGTTTTATTTGCAAATCTGACTTAAAAGACTAATTCAGATCTTAATGAAAACAAGGGAATGTAGGTTTCCAAGTCTTTTGAAGCATTTAGCTAAAATATAAAATAGTTCCATGCACGAGCCAGAAAAACCTGCAAGAAAATACATTAACAAAATATGAACTTATACACAAGAAAAATCTTTTCACATGGAAGAGTCCTGCTTTGAGGAGGAAACTCTTTTTATTTTTCAATGCAGAAGGTCAGTGTAACTAGAAAATAAATAACATGAAAGAGGCGGAAGAGGACTGGGGAAATTGCTCTGCAGAAGAAAAACAAAGAACAGCAGTCACAAACTTCTCATGAACTCCTGAACTACTAAGTTAACCACGGTAATCTATTGCTATCCTCCATATTTCTTTGGCCTCATTGCTGTAACTTGCACGGGTTTGTAAAGGTGAACTATGTATTAGCACAGTGAACATGACCTCTGAGTTTCCATTGGATTTCTCAGACTGGTATACATCAGTCTCAGACTGAGTATTTCTTCAGATTATACAAGTGCAACAGCAGTATCCTGTATTAAGATTGTTGCCTCTGTTTTTATTTGACAGCATGATTGCATTTACATTTCGGGGAAAGCCTGTACAAAGGGATGGGGCTTTTGAGCCTGGCTCCCGTATGTGCTCTTAGCTCCCAACATGGTGAAATTAATAGCTATTTTTATTTCATCTGGCAGGGAGTTTTGCAGTCAATGTAGGATTGCATCTCCTGTGACCACAGGGTGTCTCAGATTTCCCACCGGTTTAATTGCTCTGTGCTACGTGAGGCTGCATTTTCAGCGAGAGAAGGAGCTATCTCATACAGCCAGAGCTCTGCAAACCGGCCAGCGTTCTTGAAACACAGTCTTTGTTCAGTGACTAGTAGGAAAAGAAAATTGGTAAAGTTTCATTTGGTAAAGAACCATAACCAAACAAAGACCTTATGCTCAAAAATTACTCGCAGTCTGATATGATTAAAGCAGTGAAGCAAAAGAATTTTAAAGTAAAAACTAACATTTTCAGCAAAAATTTTACTATGATGGAATGATTTGTTCAAGTATCTTCAGTATCTTCATTGCTGACATTAAAATTCCATGACTCCTTGATTTCTAGAAGGGGAAAAACGGTAAAGAGAAAAAAGGAAAATATGACCAATTGAGTTGGTTGTCTGGACAATCAATGAAACCTGGACAATCAATGAAAACAAATACTTGGTTTGTTTTTACTTTCCTCTCTTCCTGAATGAATTAATGAAACTGTTGAACTTTGGCCTCTTCTTCAGGCTAGAGCAGCAAGGAGACTGGCTGACAATATCCCCCACAGCCCACAGCAATGCTGATGGAAGATTTTAATGTGAGAACACTGTGTGCTCATTTGGCATCGCATTCCCTAGAGGGAATATGGTAGGCAGTGTATAGATTAAATTTAGCTAGAATTAGACATTAAGAAATACATACTTGGTGCCTTGATAGTAAATATCAGGAGAAGTCACTCTACACTTGGTTTCCTTTGTAGGTTTATAATGTGTTTCCATTTCTCTTTCCCTTTTTTTTTTTTTTTGGCATGGTTGTTGCATAGCAGGCAACCATTTTGTCCTTCTTAGTGATGTTAGTTATACAACATAGCAAGCTTGCGACAGGAAAATAATCAGGATTCTCTGAAGCACTCTTGAAGTCCTTCCAGCATGCCTCATAATTGATTTCAAGTGTCTGATGAAAAGTCAGGCCCTGTGACACAATTTTTCTTTGGCTTCAAAAATCAAATGAAGAAAAATTCCTCCCATAGGAAAATCAAAACTGCAGGTCTGAAATGAGAGTTTTCTTGGATTTTCTTTTTGTACATGAAATGCCACTATTCAGAGGCATACTCAGCATCGCACCAGCTAGTAATAACACAAGGATAGCAACCTGCAGCCGCTGTGGACAATAAAAAGGTTTGCTTTTAAAGTGTGGTGCCAACAACAGTTTCAGGTCATTTCCCAACTGGCTTTTCATGTCTGGTGTGCCTTTCAGAGTTTTGGCTCTGTTGGCACTGCGGGCTAAGTGAAACAAAAAAAAATGTAAACAGGAGCCACAAAACTCAGCAACTCAGCCTTTTTGATCTACCTAAGTGTTTTTAAGCCTCCTCATCGCCATGGGATCCAAGTGCCTATTTTCACATTTCAGTGTTTCCAAAAGGGTCAAACCATGGTAAAACCGTAATGCTTGAGTGGTTGTTGCAAGAAAAGCTTGCTTTAGAGAAGAAACAAGTCGTCTTCTCCAGAAACAAACCTGAACAGAACAAATTAAAGGTGGAATAGGACAGAAAGGAAATGGCTGTTTCTCCTTGGCAAAAAGATTAGTACAGTTGGCAGCATATGGAAGCAGAGCTGTAAAGAGTTGGAAGAAAATGCTTTAACCATCAAGAGCATTCAAAGGGCTTCCCTTGGGATAATGTGAATACGGACTATGCCGTACTTCATGGATTGAATAACCATCCGAAAGCACAATAATTTGAGATAAAGTGAGATTAGTTTCTTTCATTGACATCTTCTTGGAAAATAACATGGAAAATCTAGTGCAAGGGTCATTTGGCTTGCTATGTTAATGATAATACTGCCAACATTCAGTACCAAAACAATGAGTAATTTGTAAAGATCTGGCATATTACTTCCTGCTTAATAAATTCAAAGGTTTGAACATGACAGCATATTGTAATGTAGTAACATAATATTGTAAATTTGCAGAGCCAGATTCAACCCATAAGCAGACCCAACATTGATTTCAATATAGATGCTTACCGCAAGCTGATTGAATAATCTGAATACATACTTGGCTGAATAACATCCTAACTCCACTATATACGCAGTGGGGAAAAAAAAAAAAAAAGTGCTGCTTCTTTCTAGTTATTTTATGTAGCCATGTAATAAATGTATTTTCTCATACATCTTTGCATCCATATTTTGGCAATGAGAAAAGTATACATTTAAATGCAAGGCAATATAATTGGCCTTTGAAGACCTGGCAGGCTTGTATTAGCTAGCATAAGCTTACAGAAGCTCAGTCACGCATTAATTCAAAAAAGGCACAGTAACTTTGGCATGAAGAGGAAGTAGTCAAATGAAAGATAAGACCTGCCTGAGTAACCCACCATAGCCAAATAATAATGGAGAGTCCAAACTGGTCAAGGGGACAATGGAGAGAGGGACAGGATAACTAAGCATCAATTGTGGCACTGGAGAGATGCAAGTTAGTGCTGATTTCTTGATTCCAGCAAATCTCTAGACTGATCTGCACCAGAGTGCCTAAAAAAAGATCTCTCTGTCCATCTTATGCTTTACTCAGGGAGTTAAAATGAACACCCAGAAAAAAAATCCTGATTCTGGGAGTCCCACTGGCAAGATTTTATCATATATCTCCCCAGAAAGAGGGAAATTTCCCATTATCAGAGAACAGTCATGGCATTTTGCCTGGGACAGGCTAATCACCACTGTTGCCTTCTCCCTCTGACAGAACACCTGATGAGACTGTGGTCAGAGCAGGAACTCATCTAGAAGGACCATGGACTGGAAATAACGCCAGAAAATCCCTGCCCTTCTAAAAGGTATAAATGGGGAGCCACAAAAGAAAAGGACAGAGACTAACAATTCCTGTTCTTGCTCCAAAAATGGGTTAATTTGCTGTGTGAAGAGTGAAAGTTTCCTCTAATAACAGAGTTCCTCTGTCAGAGGCGAACATGAGAGAAGAGACCCAATGCTATTTTGTTCTCCAAGCCCCAAGCTGGTGGAGGCAGCAAGGGAAACTGGGCAGTGTGGAGAGATGGCTCGCTAATCCTGTCAGGAGAAAAAGTGGTTCATGTCACTCAACAGCATCTCCACAGGGCAGTTACAGGAGAAGCGCTGACAGCCTCTGAAAGGAATCGCATCCAGTCGTCCTCCAGCAGGAAGAAGTTGGCTTTGACACGAAGTTTATAGGGTGAGTGAGATGAAAAAGGGGGGAAGGGGCCTCTGGGCTCCATGTAGGATTTTGTCTTCCCCTGCCCCACGAGGAGACAGAAGAGGAATGCATTAGCAGTCCCGACTGCTTTCAGCTAGCCTGTCCTTTCTGACCCCTTCGCCAAGCAGTTCTGTATCTCTCTCATTCCCCTCCTTTCAAAATTTAAACTTGCTAACCCTGCTGCCAAAAATAAAGACAGAAAAAAACATCAGGGTTGAAAGCAGTTTCAACATAAGGAAGAGCTGCTAGGGCAGACAGGGGATTCTTGCCACGTGACACTGAGTACATACCATACCACAGCACACATTGATAAGTACATTTTGCAACCAATTGTACAGACTTGTCTTGCTTTTCTTCAGAAAACTTTTAGTCAGGCTTTTTCAATAACTGGTGCACTTGAATGATTTTCCACAGTACAAGTAGTAAGTAAGTGTAGACAAAGAAGTGAAACATCTACAGAAGGAATGAAGTCACCCAAGACATCAACAGAGTTAAATAACAAGGCAGTTAAATTATAGAATAAATGTCTATATTGGCGCAGAGTTACCATATCCAATGTACAAACCAGAAAGAATACAAAATGAATGCAATTTACGTTCCACCTAAGAGCAACGACTCCTTACTGAGGGATTCACCATTCCCACACCACGCCAGAGCACTCCAAGGAACAGGGCATTCAGCTGTGACCAAGGACCTAAATCCTTCTCCCAGAAGACACTTCTAGAGTCATGTTTATAAAACACAGAGGTGTCTAGGGTTACAGATGGGCATCTGGATTTTTGCACAAGGTATTCCTAACTGTCTAGGAGGTTTATACAGCATTTTTACTGCAGCACACCGCCTACTGTCTGCCATTCCCTCTGTGGCAGCAGCCACACAACCCTCTCAGAGACCCTTGTCTTTCTCTTCCAGGCCCTCTGCACTCCTTTAAAGAGGCAACAATTCTTGCCTCAAAAAGCAAATGGAAGTTGTTTTTCTTCTGATACCGAATGAGAGAGTTGCCTTGCCCATCGCTCACCTTGCCCATCGGTGGAGAATAAAATTCAGAGGTCAGGCTGCTCCTTTGCTTCAATTGTACTACAACATCACATTTTCCCCCTTTGGTGGATTAAAGCTGAAAGGCTTTACAGGAGACATGTCTGTTACAGTAATGTAAACAATAAATAATAATAGGAAAAAGAAAGAAAGACTAATTTATTGAAGGCTATTCACTTCTATAAAGTAAATAACTGAACTTTCCATTTAAGTGGACATTTTTACTGCCAAATAAATCTCCTTGCACAGATATGAGAGGAGCAGAGATTTCATGTAGTACACAGAAATGGAAAAGTTAGAGAAATTCAGATAATTCAAGCGCAGGGCCAGACTCTTGTTGAATGCTGCTGTTTTACACCAATCTAGGTTTGTTTATATATTCATCTGCCATTGAATGATAATATTATACACTGTGATATAGCAGAAACAAATTGCTTTTGAGCAAACAAAAAAATAGCCACATGCCGATTCAGCAGTGCTCACATCATGAAAAATCCAAAGAAGTTGATATTTGCTTTGCCCAAGTAAGGACTATCAAGATTTTTGAAGTGAGCCCCTAAAGTTAGGCACTGCTTCTATTTTTATGCTTCTAAATGTCCTGCTCTGAAAAACATGTGAGTACCCAGCAGTTCCCTTGGACCACAAAGAGAAGTGGCACTTTTCAGCATTGGACCACTGATCCACCATTGCAGATTCTGATGGAGATGGGTCCGTGGACTGACATACACATCCAGAGCCAGAGTTCAGGTGTGTTCGGTACTGGCCACTACTTGCCTCATTGTAGAAGTTGTCCCAAAGCACCAGAGGCAAAATTACTGTTCCTGTACCCGAGAACAGGCTGATACGCTTGATGGACCACCACAAGGACAATATTTGCAACTGGCTTATTACCTGAATCAGGTGCTATGTTTGGACCCATCCAGTTTCTAATGAAGAAGACAGTGACCTGAGTTTCTTATCACTTCTGATAAAAGTTCAGGCAAAAACCTGCGGTCTTCTCCTTAATATTCTTTGCTGATTTCTGCTCTGCAGTTTCTGTGTGGTGCAATGGTAGTAATCATACCATCTCCTCAATCTACATGGATTCTTTCAACAGCTCAGAGGGCGGGAATTTAAAGTCTATGCTCCTGAATTTGCACTGGCTCCACTCTCTCTAACTGTCCTTTTCCAGTGAACCAAATCTTATCTCTTTTTGATCTGGTTTCCCACAAAGTCAAAGTAGGATTGACACTCCCTGAAGTAACATAACAGACATGGGCACACCTAAAACATAGGAACACAGGAGTGATTTGGAAAGTTTTATGTATGTGAAATAATTTAATTCACGCACCAGTGACTTTCATCTCAAAGGATGGCCACATGAAATGCTGAGTGTGATTCCTAAGTGGTGAGATATTACTGCACTTATTAGATTTCCATCCGATCTGATGGACACTCTTAACAATTTTATGGAATGTGATATATCCCTCAGCTTAGAGTAAACTTTTATGAGTCGGAGTTTTAAAGGTCCAAAACTGGAATTTGCAGAACAGATTTGAAAATCTAAAAACATTTTTGGATGGGGGGAAAAAAATAAAAATAAATAATAAGACAGCCGTGGGAGAAGAGAGGAGAGAAATATGCCCTGTAGCTTTTATATTTGTTTCATTGATTTACTTAATTTTCTTTTCAGTTAGTTTAAAAACCTACCTGTGAGGCTTCTTGTATTTGTTTCCTTAAAAATTAGTAGTCCTTACTTTAACAGTGAAGAGCTAGTTAATATTATACATTATACATTGCTGTAGCCAAATCAAGCAGATTGTGAACTTTTCTCTAGACTTGAAGCTGGCTTTGAAGTCAGAGAGTCAGAATGATGAAATTAAAATGCAATAGGACATTAGTTCACCGAGTTCATGTACCAGTGAAAATCTGTTTTAAGATTTGAAAACGAAGTTAAAAGCACAATAAAGATACAAATTCCTGCTAATCTGAAACTTTCTCTTTCTCACCTTGTCATAAAAGCCCTTTGTGCCTGTAACCACAGTCCCTTATCTATCCTGCAGACTCTGCCAAAAGGAAGCCGACACCTCATCAGAAGATATCTGGGGAGAATGGTACTGCTTGAATCCTGCCTCTATCTTCAGAATGATATTTTAGTCTTCAAGGGATGGCAAAGGATTTCCACAGGCAGATGGATCAGCAGAAAATGTAACCAGACAGCTCATAAACAACATGTCCTCCTCATAACCAGCTAGTTGGTTTTTTGTTTCATGTTCTTACTTCTAAGAAATCAGCTGTGACTGTATCTTTGCCTAATACCTGTGAATTTCACTTCCCTAGCTGTTACCCTGGAATTGGAACTGATTCAATAATTATTGTAAATGAAAATAGGTTCGCCCTTCACTGCCAATACTAGTTGGGTTTTGCTGTGGTAGTTGCGTAACTTTACAGTATTAAGTGTTAGCTATCCCGCTTAGCAGAAACTAAGCACTACAGCTTTTCTAAGCGATCAGAGTAGGCGAAGTCAGTCACTGCTGAATGCAAGAGAGTTAAGCCTACTTAGCTACCATGCGGCAGAAATCTTTAATGCGTGTAGGACCTTGTAGGGTAAGACCTGGCAGGCACCAGTTATGCTGCAGTTAAAAAAAGTACCCTTTTGCAGTAAAAACATACACATAGCCGCTTCTTTCCTGCTTTCTTATTCAATTTTATTTTTCCATGTGTGTACATAGCATTTCTGTAAAATAAATGGTAGACTTTAAAGATTTTTGCTTAGTTGTTGGCTTTGACTATTTGTTATAACAAAGTGCAACTTTTCATTGATGCCCCTTTACTACAGTTTTTGATCTGAGATAGACAGTTTGGCAGGCACACAGGTAACGACAAATATAGAATAATGGAAAATGAATGACAGATAATAATGCTCTCAATTCAAGAACATTTTCTATTGTGCATGGCACAGTCATTAAAAAGAATGTTGTCCTAAATACTCAGGAAAAATGAAACTAGGAGTTAGCACACCATTTTAGCATGTGCTCAGCTTTAAGCCTGTAGAAAGTTGTACAAATGTTAACTGGAGTAGCCATGTGCCTGGAGTTAAACATGCTTAGAAATACTTCACCGGACTCAGAGCCAAAACCTGTTTGCATTACAATCTGGGAATAGCAAAGGACCGAGAACAAAAAGAACAGTTATTCAGAATTTGGACAAATAGCTGTAAATACATTCTGTGGTGTTATTAAGCCACTATTGGCTCTGCTCAGAATGCACTGACTGAACACACAGTCCTAATAATCACAGCTGAAAAACACAGACCATGGACATTTATTGATTTAGACAAGATCACTCCTCACAGGAGAGCAAGCCTCTAGTTTTACAGACCTTTTAATTCCCTGTGCACCATTCCTTTCCCTTTTACAAATCTCCTGCTGTGAAACTCTAATGCACTCTTGAGACACTAGAAATCATGGAACTAACTCTGTAAATTGTCCATCAGCCAAAAGCGGAAGCAACTCGTAAGACTAAGGAGTTTGGTTGTTGTTATCCATACTATATTTTTGTCCAAGGCATAAAGCAACAGTCACCACATACCCCCAGAATCTGAAATGCTGTTGCAATAGAGATAAAAACTGCATATCGTAATTTCTATTGGTGTTACTCTTTAGTCACCTCCCACCCCTGAAAAAAGGTACTTAATATCTGGTATTTTCCACTGGTCAAAACATCATTTCTTATTTTAAGCAAATACAATATTCTGTGCAGAAGGAAGTAATTTCTGCATCACAAAAAAAGCCCTTTCAGAAAACACCGAACTGATTAGTATTATGGAAAAGTGAAACTAATTACTCTAGTAATATAACAAAACAAACAAACAAACAAAACAAAAACAAAAGCTAAAAATTGAAGTCATCCAACTCTTGCAAAAATGATGGTGTGTTTCCCACATACACAGTCTTTATGTACACTCATGAAAAGGTATAAGCAAGATAATCATACACCCTCCATCTAAGCCATAAATGCATGCCCGTTTGTAAATCCTTAAGGACCAGGAATGTATCAAAAGCCTGTACAAAATGCTCACGCCTAGGCTCGATTGCTCTTCAGGAGCTCACCAAAAGGTCTAGTTTACTCCTTAAAAGTGAGGTTTGCTGGCACAAGCCCTATCTATCAGTCAAGCCCCATGCGAGCCTGAGGCAGAGACCTTGTGCTGGCCCTTCACTCCATGGTACATTTCACCTTTGGAAAATAGAGGCCATAGGCTCCTCTGAACAACACGTGGCCCTTTATTTGAAGGAAGACTGTCAAGGCCGCAGGGCCAACTCATTAACCTACCCCCCAGCAGTCCCATCTGGATGGTCTTATCTGTAGGAATTCAGTCGTTCATTTATTTTTTCAACCACCATTTGTGACAGAGTTTTTTAAAAAGCAGACTCATGACTTATTATTAGCACATGGGCAGGTCAGCACACAGGTTTATTTGCTGTTAACTAACATCCTAACGTGCTGTGTTTAAAATTTCCAAAGGGACTACAAATAGGTTGTAAAACTAGGAGGTTGAATTCCTGAAGGTAAGAGCTTATGATGGGACCACTGTCAAATCAAGTCATATTTTGCTCTGATAACGCAGAAAATTTGCTACGCAAAGACATGCAGTTCAAACACACGTGAATTCCTGACAATTCCCTTTTTAAAGGTGCTTTGATGACCGTCCTGTAATACATCAGCCATGCCACTTAGGGAACAATGGGAAAATAAGCTAGCATTAAACTTCAAAAATGTACAATCAATCCAGAAAAGGTAAAAGAAGGGGAGAAGCCAGGTCAGGAGGGAGAAAGGCAGGGAAAGAGGTAAGAGAAAAAAATAATATTCCCACCAAAACACATGCAGCACAATTCCTGCAGCCTATCAGGGAGAATAAATACTCCCCTCGCTCTTGTCAGGGGCAAGCCCCAAGCACAGGGATGTGACCTGTAGGACATTGGCAGGAATGCTTTGAAGGCAAGGTCTCATTTTCTACCTGGGATGTCTATCAGATCCTAGATTAGTCAGAGACTCACCACTTGAAACACTCCCCAAAGTACTTGTGTCTCTTATTGTTGACATACACTGTGTGCACACAGCTGGATGCCACACCCCAGGAAATTATTCCTACTGAAAGATAAAAAATACAGAATCACCTCCAGAAAAGATTATCCACTTGCTTGCTTTCATCTTGTGCAGAGCACTGAAAAGCCTGGAAAGAGATAAATGTCCGTTATACAGGGATTTACACATTTCATCCAGACAATCGACTTAAATTTCAAGCATGAGGCCAAAATTGATCATTTATCAAGTTAATCTTCATGATGTATTCAGTGTCTAACCATAATACCTTCAATTGCTTTCACAGTCTGCAGAGCACTAGGAGAGCACCTGTTAAGAATCAAGAACTGAAAAATAGCTTTGCAGTATACTGAAGTTATAAATATTGGCGCCGATCCTGCAAACCCTTGGCATCCACTGAGCACCAGCGTGAATGAAACTACAACTGGCCGCCTTAGTGGTCTGATGATTGTCTATCTGTTTCAAGCAAGGACCACCTTCTGAGTTCATTGAGAGGCATGCAAAAGGATTAAATGCTCAGCGCTGTCCACTGTTTCTACTCTAATGAAACAAAGGAGCAAATGAAGGTAACTTGATTACAGCACTAACTTAAATTGTTAGGATATCCAGCGGCTTCCTTTCACCACTAGTGCCTTGATGTTTAATCATCACTAAGAAACTTTTTTGTTTGATTGTCATTTTTTGTAATGTTCCTGCCAAAAAAAAGGAGAAAAAAAAATTCACAGATCAGGCAACCCTCCACCCTCACATACAAGACAGCTTTTTAAATCATGGGCTCTTCCAGCCAGTTAAGAGTCAGAATCTTATTTTCTTTTTTGAATGAATGAAAGAAAACATAATTTCTCAAGTAATACTCCGACTTCAGCAGCACTAGGTAAAACTGTGAAAGCGCTGATCAAAACCAAATATTTAGTAAGTAAACATCTTTAAAGCTAAATTAGTCATTTCCCAGTCAATGTTCTGCATCTTAAACTTCGAAACAATTTAAAAACACTTTATTTTTGTTAAACTGAAGTACAAATAACACAGAAAACATTCAAAACTCTATGTGGGGTTTAGAATACAAATCCTACTGACTTTTGATAAAATCTGTGCTTCTAAATCTATTGAGCGTATTTTCAAAGTTTTGCCTGCTTTGTAAATGACCACTGTCCATTTTTGACATTTGCTTTGCCTTTCCAGGTATCCTTTCTACATATTTCATCTAATTTAATTTTCAACAAATCTTTCATCTAGATCAGTTTAACTAATGAAGTGGGCAAATGGCTAATTCTTATAAGCAAAGGGTTCTGTCTCTGCCATTTTAAGTCTAGAAGAGTGGACCTACAGGCCAGTTTCTTGGATGCCTGTAATCATCACACATCAATAGCTGTCACTGGAAAGGTGCTGAATTACAATACTACATGCTGGGGGGGAAATATGACCCCTTAGATCTCTAATTAAATCACCATCTTCCCTCCCTCTAGCTCTGCCCTTTCGTTTGATGACCACTTCAAAAATCAGTAGGAGGAGGGGTACGGAGAAGGGTTGTTGGGTTATTTTCCAACCCCCCTGTCAAGAGAGGCGATTTTTCATTCTGATTTTGTACAACACTTTGACGCAACAGAATCCTGGTTAAAGACAGAGGGTTTTCAGCATTCCTGTAATCCAGTAATTCAATTAATGGACTTCGAGGTCATTGAAGTTATTCTTTGGTATCACTGTGTGAAGAGTTGGGGTGCTGTATCTCTACAGTCACAGATCCAAAGTAACACAATTCTTTCCATTCCAGACTTCAAAGATTGGCATTTATATACTGAACAATTGTAAGGGAGTCTTTTAATTACCCAAATGAATGAGATGCTCACATTCAACACCATTGCTGCATGGATTGTGTAAACTGTACTTAGACATGACATTTTGCTTTCAGCTCAGTAAGCCCAAGTACAGATCACTAACACGTGTGAAAGTCAGAAGCGGCAGAGAGAGACCAAACCTGAAAATTTGCATTTGTACATTTTTTAACTCTCTGGGGCTGGTTCTGGGTTACCTCTGATTGAAAAAAAAAAAAAAAAAAAAAAAAAAGAGAGAGAGAGAGAGAGAAAATGATGATGTCAGGGTAAAAATTCACACATCTGGGTACCAGCGAAACAACGCTGTTTTGTCCATTTATACTCAAGAAGGGGTTTTAAGTCAAAATGAGAAAAATATACAGAATCTGTAGTAATTATTAGTAATTTGAAAACCAGAAATAAGTACAAGCTAGGCTATGCAAGGTAAATGAAAGCTACTTTGGCCTGACTTTTGCTTTCTTTTCTGAACTGCCGCTTCACTAAGTGGCAAGCAGCAGAGGTCAGAGGCCAAACGAAAAGGATAAGAGTCAATGGGAGGCCCTGTGGCGTGACACAAGTGCATAGTGGTATATTGTCCACAGCCCATGAAGAACTTGTCAACAGCTCAGTGAGGATCCCTCAAAGGACCGTCTACAGTTTCATTGCATCCTCCTCCCTGGAGGCGGTGGCAGATACCCAGAGAAGGAACAGCTATATAAGCAAGATGGCTCTCTAGGAGCTCTGCTGTCTTCTAGTACTTGTTTTTATTTATCAGCATAAAGATTATCAGTAGAAAAAGCTTCCAAATAACTGGAAAGTTCTCTACAAGCAAGAACTGCTAGAAACAGGCTGGACTAAAAATTAATTCTGCCTCAGAAAACTAGCTGTGAAAAATAAGTATAAATAAAATCCACTAATTTGGCTCACACTACATTAAGCCCCCGAAAAAATCTTCTTGTGACATCCCTGTGTCCGGTCTTTTGTTCTGCTGTGAAACCTGAACTTACCCAAGCAGCAGACCAGGCTTTGAGGAACCAGAATTTATGGTAAAGGAAAGAACTAAGATATAGTGTCTTTTTTGAGAAAAATGAATTATTAAGGTATCCTCTTGCAACAGGTAAGCTCTCCTTTAATTCGTTCCCAGTACTGAAGTTATCAAGGACAGCACAAAGAGCAACTACTCTTAAATGAAATTGGTCAGACTTTTTAATCCTGGTATAGAGCTGATGGAGTCGAACAGAAGAGAATTTGTCTCACTGTTAAGAAGAATTCTTGCATTTCTAGAATAGCCAGTTAATAAGTACAAAATATGCACACACATCACCTTTGTTCTGGTTTTATACAAATCCTAGAACAACCGAGTAAGAACCCAGGAAAGGGCTTTTAGGCCTAACATCATACAAGTTGTAAATCATCACCCCTATTCTGTTTTGAAGAGAAACCAGGACATAAACTGAAGAATCTTGAATTGTGTCTGTAACAACAGAGACATTGAAGAGGTTCATCAGGGAAAGAGATCAGAAGAAATTAAACAGCATCTCTTTGCTGGACAAGACACATCACAAAAGTGTTTGTGGATAGACACGCAGCCAGGTTTATTCATACAGAAATCACAAGACTAATCAGAGAGTTAAAGTAGGCAAAAATTAAGAAGAAAAAAAAAAAGTGAAAGCAAGAAACCTTTTGTTCTCTTGGCAGGGAATTTTAAAGAAGACGCAGCTTGTGTTTCTGCAGAGTGGGTAAGGAACCTGTCTGAGGTTGCAAAGCACATTTTAATGAATCTCTTCTGGCTTCTGATGAATTGAAGCATTCTGTATTTTCTACCTTACTTTTGGACTCTCTCTTAAACATCATCTTTAAAAACATTAAAATATGCAGGTAATGAAGATGGATCCCAGTATACTGACCACCTAACTTTAATGCAGAGAAGGAATTTTTGCCATTGGAGAGGCTAAGTCAGCTGGCTGTATTATTTTTAACTGGTTTTAGTGGTCTAAGGTTGTTTTGTCAACTTCTTTATCACCTATAATATTCCAGATCAGCTGTGTTGAAATAACAGAGGTTATAGCAGCATGAACAGAAACACAGAGATGAACCAGACCCTTGCACTGTAAATACTGTGTCATTTGTGGGTTGTAATGTTACATGTTTACGTCCATTGCTCCCAAGGCCAGAAAAGCTCAAACTGTCTTACTGAACCAAGCAAAAACTACAGCACCAATTTTTTGGAGAAATAACTGGCAGGGAAATAAACCATAACTTATAGGTATTAGAAGACGGGTTCAGCTGCTCTGAATAAAATAGTGCCCAGGTTACAATAAAATAAATACATTATGATTGCTAATAACAATAGTAAAGGAACAGTTGTGCAATCCCCTGAGGAGTCTGAAAAACACTGGCAAGTATCAGTCTGCCCACCAAGCCTGACAGCATCCCATATCCTCAGCAGAAGTGCATGGACACTAGAAGCAGCATTTTCAAGTGCCAACCTGAAACCAAGAGCGCCCAACTGGAATCAAGGCTTGCTATTCACCAATATCAGCACCTGAACTGTGACTCTGTCAGATCTATGAAAATTAGAGTTTCAGACCCAGCCCAAAAGCTGTCTTTGGAGCACGGCTCCTCTGCTCCCAGTAAGATATTTGCACGCTCATGTCAGAGCTGAGCAGATGTTGAACAGGAGTCCCAGCTCCTGGGCTGGCAGGCCACAACTTCTTAGTCTTTGGAGCCTGCTACAAGTAAGTTTAGAAATTATTGTTACAAGCACTAAAAAACCAAACCAAAACAAAACCCACCTTGGCACTTTCTTCCCCAGAGTTATAACAAAATCCCGGTCTTTATATTAAGCTCAGCTAAAAACAATATGACTAGAGAGCAACTGGACAGCACAGGCTGGCATTCAGCCATGCTGTTGCTGCTGCAAAGCAGCTTCACCCGGGTGCATGTGAAGCGTGTTGTGCTCTCTGCACAAAGCCACGCTTCGGTCAGCTGCCTTTGGAAACCTGGAGGAAGCCCCTTCTAAACACAGTATTTGAACCTTTGGCAATAGGAAGCTTTTTGCCTTTTTGTCTGAACGTTTCCCAGCAGGATCCAAAGACTTGGGAAATCAGAACTAGACTCATCCTCAGAGGTCATATTTGCTGGTTTTTGCGTTGTGAGCCCATTCCCCACTAACATCAACAGGAGATGGGCACAGAAGCTGAAGACCTTAAGAGATCACTCTACTTCTGATCCCGTAACCCTTGAACTCCTAATAAGAAGGGCATCCAAAGTAAGTAGACACAGCTTTCAAATCCACTTTCAAAACTGACTTCAATCCAGTTTCTCCCCTCTTCAAAACCAAAAGCGGCTTCAGCTTGTGCAAGCAGAATCAGGCTGTTTCTCTGTCCCCACAAAGACAGTAGAGGTGTCATCCTTCCTGTAATAAGACATTTTAAAGGTGTTACCTTCTCCTCACACAGGACACAATACAGTTGGATTTTGGCCTTTTTCAGTTTCAAGTAAGAAGTCAAGTTTATTTTTCTATTTTTCTGTCCGGCATTAATCTTTCAGAGGAGAGCACATATTTTTAAAACGCCAGACTTCTCTCCCTCCATTGTGGTGTCACTCCATCATCAATCTGCACCTCCATATTGCTCCAACGCTTGAGGAGCTCCTCATCCTATAGCACAACAGCATTGGCCCTGACCTTAAGCAGTCTGCTTCATATATGGCACACGTGGGGCAATTCCCCATGGTCACACTGTGCCTGGCTGTGTGACACACCAGCATGCTATCATTTGTTATGGGTTGTGGTTCTGAATGCAACTGAAATCACTCTCTGAGATATTCAGAGTGTTAACAGAAGGAAAAGGAAAACAGAATCTTTTTTCTGCAAACCCCACAAAGTATTCCAGAGCACTTTCATAAATGATAGAAATAGTCATTTGCAAACCTCAGCAACTATTAAGAGATCACAACACAGAAACAAACTCTTCAGATTTCTTTGTGGAAAATGGATGAGAACAGTTTTCTGAACAAAAGGATAATTATTTGGCCTCTGAACATAGAAAGGTGGCTGACTTGAGAGAAAACCCCAAATGACTCACTTCTGCTCCTCTGTCCGACCAAGGCTATCCAGCAAAGAGCCAGTATTGCATCACTAAAAGCTGCTTGATTTCATTCATGATGGGCAATGTAAGGAGATGCAGAAGGGAGAGTGACCAAGCAGAAACAGAACAAACTTAGACTTTTATTCACAGACCTGCTAATCCCTGGACAATCATAGTGTGGGAAACTAGAATAACGCACTGAGCTCTGAAGATGAAAACCATGTTGAAAGGACTAAATGTCACTGTAAAATTAAAAGATAAACAACATCTTTCCCTTCAATGGCAGCAGTACCATGTGACTCTTAATAAATTATGTGAAAACAGATTTACAGGCTCATGCCCTAAACTTACTCCTCCTTTGATAAGAAAACATACAAACATAATGATGTGGAGATGAAAATTAAATCCCTAGGACTGGATCATATTCAGAATAAAAACAAAGAGGTTCTTCAAAAGCTAATCTCTCAGAAGTCTCAGTACAACATGATATTCTCTCAAGGTGCAGATTTCTCTACCTTCCTGCTTAAGTATTCTTGACTATGCAGGGCATAACAGTAAAAAGCATTTTTTTTAAATTTAGTTAAAAGGTAACAAATTATCTTAAAAAGAAAAAAAAAAAAGACCCTAGAGCATAAAATCAGAAGTGGTAGGAATCAGATTCTCAGACAAATACAGAGATGTCACTCTGATTATTGGCTATTTGATATATTTATTTTCTTAAAATCTAGCATAGTGTTTTCTTTATCAGCTACTATGTCAGGCATTTCTGAACAAACATATTCAGATATCCAAAGCAACCCCTCCAATGAAAGGAAGTGAACTTTATCATTACACTGACCTGTAAATGAAGCCAACTGCCAAGGGTGTTTCAGAGAGCATCACCCTCATGAAACCAGAGCTGGCAGCCGCCTTCCTGCTGATTTCTCAAAATCCAGAATAATATGAACTGTCCCCCAGGATTTACAGACCCCTCTACCCAAAGCCTCCCCACTCACAGCCTTCCACTCTGTTTTCAGCTGGACAAAACATTTCTCCTCCCCATAAAATTTGCCTGCCAAAAGGACTCCTTAGCTTATATCACCACCATAAAATGGGAAACACATCCCATTGCAAGAGGCCACCTGTGGATTCTGAGATCTGGTCCAGTTAAAGTTGCCACTGTGGAAATACAGAAACTCTGGCTCCTGTGGATTAATGGATACACAGGAGCCCCAGCGGCAACAAACTCACCAATTTGTGTTTTAGCCAGATTGCAACTTTAGGGCTGGTAGTGAAGACGGACATTGGGAGAGAGCTGTAGATGTCATATGTTCACATAAACCAAAGGAGTTTCAGGTCCATAGCACTTCCAGTGAGGAAGACTTATGTAGGCATATCTTGCATTGTAGAGGTGTCAGGTCAAGCACATCATTGATCTTACTCCAGCTGGTCACTTTAGGCCAATTACAAAAGTACAAACAAAAGCTACTTTAGCTAGTAAGAAATTATAGTGTTCATAGATTAGAAAGATCCATCTTTAACGCACTCACACTTACATTGCACCTGTGGAAAACTCAAGGATACGTAAAATATCTCCAGGCTGATATGCCAAAAGCCCAGGCAGCTGCTCTTTTACCACATACAGATTGTTCTTCAGGAGGTAGCCACTAAAAAAATGGGTAATAGGGTAAATATATGAATCCAGAAACTGATAAACTCTTTATTATGTTCTGTTATTTGCATATGTATAGGGCTACAAGGAGGAAACTTAGATTTTTTTTGTTTTTTAATGAAAGATCATTTTCTCACATGAATTCTCTTATACGTACATATACCAAAAACTTCGCTGTTCTGGGACACACTGATGACTGCTCTTCAACTCAACTTCAGAAGTTAAAATTGGTTTTGACATTTTCTTATTTAAGTTGTATGCTTATTGGTAAAAATCCCACATTGTTCTAAGGAATTTCACAAATAATCAAACATGACTGCAAAAAGACTAATACTGCTTTTATTGTTTCAAAAATTAAAGTGCATACACATGATGCAAAAAAATTATTAAGTAATCCAGTGTAATCTGGATAATTATTTTAAATGCATACTCCAAAACCCTGAATGTGTCAGCCTACCAGTCCACTTCCTATGTTTTTCTATCTGCAAGATCTGCAAGTAATTTAGTCTTGTTTTCACAGAACGCAAAGACATTCCATTTGTTTACACTAGAGACAAATTTTACTCAATTGACGCAATTCCGATGATTAAATAATGGCTTTCTTCCTCATTTTAGGCAATTTTGGCCTTGTATCATGACATAAAAGAGGTAAGTGATTGTCATCTGTGTTCATAGTATGTGGCGGGCAGATTATCAAGTATGAGCCTTACTGGCTAATGACAGGGCCTTTTCAAGGACTGATTTAAGTCTGAATGCTCATAACCTGTTCTGAAAACTAGGCAGATGATTAAATAAGTCAACAAAGGGTCAACTGTAGGCCAACTACAGGTGATTTAACTGGAGGAACCTCTAGTAGGTCAAGTGAAATAAAGCAGACACAATTCGTCCAACTTATACGTTAAAAACACTGGTGAAGGCCAGCTTCTGTTTTTCTGCCATCTTTGTGATAACTCTTCTTTAACAAGGTTATCAGATATTCAGCTCCTCTTTACAAATTTTGTAAAAGGGAAAAAGCATAGAAAAGTCAGCATATTCCTTAACGGTTTGGAGTTTTGTTTTATAATAAAATGCAGAATTATCTGTTGCATTTGGAAGATAAGAAAATACAATTCTTAGCAATCCTAGTAAACAGGGCACAGCTGAAATACTTTCACAACAAGAGAGGCATTTGCCCTAGCATGCTTGCACGCTGCTAATCCCAAAAAGTGTTACTGTACCTACCCACAGGCTCCTCAAAACCTTTACGTACAACCTAGTCTCTTTTTCTGGTCTTAAACTTGTGCGATGTATTGGGCACCGCACGCAAGCCCAGGGACGGGTCCCTTCCTCGGGTCACCAAGGGATGTCCCTGGCGAGGCCCCTGGGAGAAGGGCGCAAGCACCGCGATGCTGCTCACCTGCACGTCACCTCTTTAACGACCGACCAGAAAAGGCTTTTTCAAATCCTATTTCAGTGAGGTACCGGTGACATCTAGTGGGCAGCTCTTCTGCAGTCACGTCTCTAACGGGGCAAACCCGGGGAACTTCTCGATTTCTTTACAGGAGGCTGCAGAGCAAGGCTCAGAGAATGGTAGATTTTAAAGGAAGCGGTAAAGCTTTTCTAGTCCACCTCCCTGCTTTAATGCAGGACCAACTATACCTACATCGCTCCTAACGAACACTCGCACAATTGGATCTTAAAAACCTTCATGATGGAGCCACAGCTGCAGCCACACTTCCTCCTGGGTGTTCCAGCAACAAGTCAGGCAGTGAATTACTTGCTACACTACAACACCCTTTCTTTTCCCCTCTTGTCCTACTCACAACAGGCATGGAGAACAGTGAGTGCTTATAACTTATCTAGTTACCTGGATAAGCAACTGTGGTGTCATATATAAATTGTCTGGACAGGTTAGTTACCTGCCTGGCAAGTCACTCAGCAGCACATGCAACCTCAGCTTCTCACAAAAGCACGGTTTGTCCAAAACTGGGTGAAATTTCACAGATGCACCAAAAAGCACATCCCTGGCAACAGGACTATGCCCCGGGCGATCTGTAATATCTTATTCCAAAGTAAAAGCACAAACTCCCATTTCTCATTTTCAACGACAGTTTCACAAACACCCTACTCGAAGCACTCTGCTCACACTGAAGATTTTAGCTGCAAAACCTAAGGTTTAGCAGACATGTGCAAGAGTAGCAGGGATTTTATAAGGTACAATACTAGGCAGCTGTAGCTCTAAGTACAACTTACCTGCATTTGCCTGTATATAATGTAACAGCACCTAATGCTTTCCTAAATAACACTGCTCAAATGATATTTCATTTCTCAAACCATGGTACAGAGTTGTTAGGTTTCAGCAGTAATTCCAAACACTAAAACCATCTAAAAGCTATAAAAACAACAGTAATTTATTTTCTGAATAAGATTCTACATAAGCACTTTATAGACACTCCTGAAACTTGCTTAAATAACACAAAGATTTTTTTTTTTTCTAAGCCAGGATCCAGACCTTGGCGGTTTAGGCTGCTGTGTGTGCTTCACACCACACAGCAACATCTGCTAGCAGTTAATTTGGAAAATGGGAGACTGTCACCACAAAATGTAGACCTTTTAAAATAAACACAAGAAAAATATTACCAAGCAAAATAAAACTGCATAATAAATATAAGTGGGTGGTAGCTACACAGTGGTAGAGAGGATTTTATAACAGATCAAACAAATCTCCCTACTGAAGCCGCCCACCACAGTGCCGCTTTCAAGAGACTGCTGTTGTCAGGCTGAGATCTGGACCTCTCATCCCACCTTGACATTTCTTTTCCTGTAAGAAAAAGTCCTAATTATCTATTTACGTTCATGGGATGGTAATATTAAAAACACAAACCTCAAAACCTACATTTCCAAAGTACTCTGTCAGCAAGAAAAGCTCAGACTTTCTTCTTTATGAGCTCTAGCTACAGAGAAGCAGAGAAGTACGCCCCCTCCCAAAATTAGATGAAATATGGCTTAAAAGCAAAGTCAGAACTCAGTTACTGGGCCTTGGTGAAACTAGTGTTCTTGGGTGGACAAAACTTCGCATTAAATGATGGGGTCTGCAGAAAAAGCAAAGTTTTTCCTTATGTCTTTTTATTCCTCAGTATGAACAACAACAACAAAAAAAATCTGCAATTTTCAGAAAGAAAACAAAATGTGTGGTGAATAGATAACTTAAAAATCTAGGGCAACATCTCCAGTGGTCCAGGTGGTATCAACTGTCAGAGGTTATTTTGTAAGCCTTGCCAAATGAGGCTTAGTAGATGTTATTGTCAGGATCGTATTGAAAGACACATTCCGCTTTCGTGTGCCATTAAACCTTGGTCAGGAATCACAAGCCCCCCTCTTTTTGCATTGAACTGGGAAGTCCATTGGCAAAATGAACTTTTCATCTGCTGTTATCATTGCAGGGAATGGACCTCTTGTACCAATTTTTTTCACGATTTGGTGCTTTTAGGGCATGCCTCCCAAGGTTTCAGAAAGACCGTGGCATCTTTAGCCTAAGAGCATATTGCCTCCTGTAAATCAGGCTTGTGCTCAGCTCTAACAGTTCAGACCTGTTGACTGATCACATGGGAGTCTATATCATGTTTAGGGAGAAAGGTTTTGTGCAAAGCTTCCCAGGAATCACACTAAAAAGAGTATACTTAAAAAAAAAAAAAAAAAAGGAAAAAAAGAGCATTAGGGTTCTCAAATTGAGCACTTAGAGTGTTTCGGTGCACAAAATGACCTGGATTTGGTCCAGTAGGTTTGTGTGTGCTAGTGAGGAAAAAAAAAAAAGTTTGTATTATCATCAGTGAGGCAGAATAAAATCCCTGTTTGTACTGATGCTGCTGGCGGAGATTTTAAAAAAACCCACAGATGAGCTGCCTATTTACCATTCACAGGTTTTTACATCTCTGTTCCTTTCTTCCTTATTCTGCCTTTTTGCTGAGAAGACTGGAAGGTGCAAAGAGAATAGAGAAACAGCCAATTTCATGGCTTCAGTGCACAAATGCTGCTCTCAGTAGTTCAAGCTTACTCTTGCCAATGGGCAATACTTTCGGGTGGCTCAAGGCAGCTCGGGTGCTCACAGCTCCCCAGAGACGGTCACCAATTCTGGAATCTCACCTTGGGATGAGAGTCTGAACAAGATTTGCCTAGTGTGCTAATCTCTTGCAAAACCAGCTGAAATTATTTGAGACTCTCAACATGCCTGTTGCAGTCTTAATCCCCTCTACTACTGGTTTGGGCCATTTCCTAACCTCACAGAGGCAGAGTGAAAATGGCTGCACTGATATGAAAGTCTCAGATAATTTCATGATCAGCACCGTAGAAAAGTCCACAAGAAGAGCTTTGTATAAAAAGGATACTTTGGAAACAGATATGACCCAGAAGAGCTGGCAAAACCCATGGAATAATAAAGTGAGACACTAAAAAACTGTTCATTCATTCAGTGAGGGCTATCCATCCTGTCCCATGGGCAAGGCTGTGCTGTCCTCAAAGATGCAAGCTGCACATGAGCAAAGAGCACCTCTTCTACACTGGAAACAGGCATTTCAGACAGTCTCAAGGGGAGAACCCTGTCCAGTGAGTTCTCTAGCCCCTTGGGTCTGCCAGGAGCTGCAGGAAATAGTATTCCCTACAGCAAAAAGCCGGCTTTTGTAGGCAATTGAATGTACTGCAACTGATAGAACTCAGGTCAGATGTCAAAGGAGGACTGGTGCCAGAATGGTGATCTATGGCTGGCATGAAATGGCTTGGGGCGTCACTATCACCTTCCATCTGAAGATATCAAAGACACAGTCGGACATGAACAGATAACATCCACTCACACTTGGAGAAACAGGAATTCCAGGGCTTCCAAATATTTCTATCCCCAAGGTAGTCCAAGTGAATTAACCCCTGTAGGACTTGTAAGTATGCAAGTATGCTTGGTTATCAAGCTAGAAAGAGGAAACATGAAAATAAGATTCCGACAAGCATTTTCAGGTGTGCTAAGTGATCAATTTTGCTGTTTGATCTGATGAGGTATATTAGTCTAAGGTTCCTCTTTCTTCAGTATGGGTAGATCTGGCAAACATAGCTCCCTTTGCTATGGGGAGTGAAAGGCACTGCTGCCACCCCGCCTTGCCTCAAGTCTGTCTCTCTATACCCCAGACAGCCCTTGATTAACCAAGCCTGGGTTAACCACGTCAGACCTAGGCTGTTTCTGTGCTCCCACTCTTCTGTTGCCACAAAGGTACCTCCTCATCCATTTCCATCTGTGTGCTCTTGGGTGAGGCCAGGTCAGAGCACAACATTCCCCTCGGGCCTCGTGGCACGGGGAAGGTTTACATGCAGGAATCACTCTCCACTGTCAAACCAAACTGGACCAGAGCTCACTTGCCCAAGACCCTCGTGTTTAGTGCATAGTGGTGATATTGAAACCAGACCTGCTCACATGGGAACTGTGCTGTGCGTTGGCTGCGACTATGCCCATAATCTGCAGGAGTCACAGGCTGAGAATAGCACATCATCTGACTCTTCTACTGGAGGTTCTCACTAACCTTTTACTATTACAATATGAAGTTAATGATACATCCAGGCATTTAACAACCTATTTGTAATTGTGTAAGGCATTCAGCTCGCTCTGACTGGGCATAGACATCCCATATCCGTACTGAGGACTGGGAGCCTTCTCACTGTGGTACAAGTACATCCCTGGTGGTTTTTCTGACTTACAGGATTTTACAGCTCCAGATCTCCACGTCCCTGCATTGCATTATTTCTCCAGAAACAGCACTATTATACATTTCATAGTTACAAGTTATCTGCTACATTCCTCATCAGTTATTCAAAGCAGCCAGTTCTCCCAAGAAGCATTTAAAGGGAGCATTTAAAGAAGCATTTAAATCTATACTTACATAGTCTGGTTTGAAAGTGGTAGGTGACAATGAAGACACACACAAGCCAATGTAGCTTTTGCTCAGATGCTTGATTTGCTGTTCAGATTCCAGAGCTGGTTTTTACGTCTGTCTCAGGGTGTCTGTGATCACTTCTCTTCAGAAGCCCAGCAGGGTATCCCAAGCAACACCAGCCTTGCCATCGGGAAGAAGGTTCCTTTCTTCCCAAGGTTTTAGTGGCAAATCTCAAACAACAGAGTGAAACATTGTGTGTCACAGCCCAAACTGGCAAAACAAATCAATCAATAAATAATTTTTTTAAAACAGCTTTTCCACCTACCCATCTTTGCTGTGAGCCCAAACTCTCCCTGACTTATGGCAAGCACCCTGGAAAACAAGATTTTTCCAAATTAAAAGTCCAATCACAGCTCCTTTCCATAGAAAACCATAGAAATTCCTCCTGTGTTCACAGTCTACTCCAGTGGGAACAAGAAATTCTTGCTTACCTCTCCTCCTAGGATCCCATGGGAAGAATGAACAGGGAGTGGCTTCAAGGAGGACTACATGGTACAATGCCCCAGACACCACCAGCACCACTAATTTATCAGCCTTGGGATCAGTTGCATTCTGCTGGTACCTGTCTTTTGTCTGCAAAGAGAAAACAAACAACCGAGGTTTTCTTGGTTTCAGCGATTCTCCTCTCATATCAGGGCATGTGCCACCACACTGCCAGTTGCTTACTCATCAGACTGCTGTTGTGCCAGCTGCTGGCCTCTCTGTCACAGTCATCCCAGGATCCCAAGAACCAGAGGGCCACAGGCGCCCATCTCCTCCACATGCAGATGTGTGCACAGGACCTGGTGAGTACCAGCTTGAGCCTTCACATCCACCACTTCACCCATTTCCTTTTTATCTGTCAGTTCCTTCTGGTGGTGCCTGTCCCACACAACAATTAAAAAAAGAATTAAAAACAAACAAAAAACCCCACCCTGCAGTCATGAAGAGGTCTCTGCTGCAGAGCTGACACCACACAGGCCAGAGGACACAGGAGCCACAGGGTGGTGGCTTCTCAGGCCAGGGTGCAAATGCTGCAGCTCAGCACCACTGTGTGGCGGTGACCCCCGCTCAGAGAGCCCCCTCTCGCACCTTCACCACCTGTGCTGCAGCCCTGGGAAGAACACACAGGTCCAAAAAGCTGCTCTGCTTTCCCCACAAACCTAGCCCAGACGCATGTCCCTTCCAGAAGCTTTTTCAAGCAGCTGCCCATGTGGGGTCCATTTAAAGGCCCCTTGCATCGTTTCTTAATCATAACCAATATCTGATGCATTGTGTCTGGGAACTGATAAAACAGACCACGGTTTCCTGAATTACAACAACTTCTTTGCAAGTGATTTGAGGCTGTCTCAGCAAAGCTTTTTTTTCAGGAAGAATGAGGAACATCATTTTCATCTGTGGGCTCCTGATCCCTTCAGACTGAAGACTACTTTCAAGACTTTTTTCCAATTACTTTCAACTTCTTTGATTAGATCTTGCAGGAAAGAATCTACAGATCTTATCTCAAGCTTGGTATGCAATGACCTTGTTGCTCCATTTCATCACTGGTTCTAGGGTCACTTTATTAGGGATAATATTGGGAATTATGGGATTATTTTAGGCTTCCAGATACATTTTACATTGACTAATATATTCTGTCTTCCCTTTCATGAATGCTTGATGTAATATATGAGACAGAAGGTTTATAAGACTCTAAAGGTATTTCGCTTTCACCTAATCACTATTGTTTGAGGTCTTACGGAAACTCAGTCTGATCTACAGCTGGGTGTTACTAGTATCTGACCCCAGACATGTGATGGTACATTAAAAGTGCTAGTAAAGTATCTGCTTAGCAGATTCGTGAAGGGAAAGTCAGTGAACTAGTACTATATGTATGTTGCTGTGCGTGTAAGCTATATCTGGCTGCCATGTGTGCCCAGAAGCAGTTCTTTCTCCGAGTATGCTGAAAAGATCTGTCACTACAAGTCAGGCACACCCTTGATACTTTTCATAAGGCTCCAGAGGAAATTAATGTTGGTTCTTCCAGGTTATAGCTTTTATATGATAAAAAACCCTACACTAGCTGTATCATATGGAAACCAGAAACAGATCAGAACAGAGACAGGTAACATAATCCACACACAACTGATAATTCAAGTGCAGGTCTGAGGTTCAGCACTTGACAGAATGATAGATGAATCCAGGGTTTACCTCCTTAAAACATCCAATATCAGTGGGAGAAATGTATGCAAGACAAAAATGTGGAGCCTGATCATGACTGAAGGTGAGCTTCCTTTTTAACAAGGAGTAATTGTTATTGAAGGTGACCTTTCAGAGTTTGTGGTAAAGTCCCTAGTTATTTCAGTGTGCTTTATGCTAGGACATATGTGACCAATCTGCAGGTTTCAAGAGATTTTCCGTATACCACCAAGCTCTGAACAGTTTGGATATATGGTAGCAACGCGCACTCTACCCTTATCAGAGTTGCCAGACTTATGCACAGGACTGACAGGCACCCAATTAGTAAGATGACTGGATGCTTAATAAATGCCTCGATGAGACACAGAGATAAAACGCTTGGAGGTCATTTCAATAGTTACACATCAGTATAAAACTGGAATAATGCAGCAACGCAAACTGAGGACATACGGATCACCAAACTTGAGGGCTCATTTCTCGACACGCTGCACATGAGACTGGTGAGAGCATCAAAGTGAAGCCTGCAGACAGCATTTTTGGTGAATCATCCCTTCTATCATACCGTTACTCATCTGCAGACACTTTTTGTGGAATAAAGAGAGACAGACTGTACATACAGAGACAGGCTGTGTTTTATGGAAACGGAGGAGGTGTGCTTGTAGTGAAATCCATCTCGTGCCCAAAATTCAGCACAAAATTTTTCAGTAATTTCAGTAATTATCTGTACCAGTAGCTTGTAAATGCACCCTTTATTTCTTAATTCAAATGTCACAAACATTCAAGTATAGCTGTACAGACAAAATTTCTTCTTCAGGATCCATCATTTCCACTGCATCTTAGTTTGCTGCTTTCACTGTTTCCGGATTTGTCTCATCAGAAGAATTCTTCTTTTAACGTGGTTTCATATCAAAGCAAGTTTTGTCTTCATTAACACACAATTTATCACAGAGAGAATGAAGATTTACGATATCTCATCTGCCCAAACCAGGAAATATTCTACCAACACAGCTCAGTGTGTCTGCAACTGCCAAGCCACTGAAGCTCGTTATCGTATGATATGAAAAAGATCTCGGTTACAGAGAAGGTCCCACACTTTGCCCAATTTATAAATCTCAGGAGTCTAAGTTTTGCATGGTTGAACTACCTCACCAATAGAAAACAAAAGCCTTGAGCCGGAGCTCCACTATTTTAAGCAAGAAATGAGTTGTAGTTATCAGATGCTACAGCAACAAGCATGGCAGATACACCTAGCTTGGTACGTAGAAGTTAGATAACAAAAATTTAAATCCCCATTCTTCTGATTTTTGGCTGTTTGCTGTCACCCAGCGCATTACATCTTGAACCTTCTCCCACACGTATGAGGCGAGCAACCGAGCTTGGCAATAGACGGCATTTGCCTTTCACAAGCTATCAAACTGCTGCGCAGGCAGGTCCTGGTGACAAAGCAGAAACCAGTTCCTTTTTCTTTCCAATTCTCTTCTCTGCAGAAGGGTAGAAACACTCACAAGGAAGATTAACATGTCATCGGCTCCATCTTCCCTTTCTTTTCCTGACGGGCTGTGTGCTCCCATCACAGCCCATCGGGTGGATGGGTTGACTGTCTGTGGCAGGAGCTCCAGCGCCACATGGTGGGAAGTCCAGGGAACCTGCTTGTCACCTGTTCCACCAAAACTGGCACGGTCTGTGGCAATGAGTTCACTGAGTTAAAAGTGAAATAAAGTGATCTGAAGTGATCAAGGCTCTCTATATCTGCATTTTTAATGGGATATTTAGACTTCTCATTCCTAAGTGAAAAGATAAAAAATACCTTCCCCCCCAAATCCTAAAGAACCACCTGCTGACAGCCTCAGAAACAAACTCTCAATTCAGAGTAGTGACAAAGCAATTCAGAGTTCAGAATTCAAACTAAAAACAATTAATCAGATTTATGCCTGGCCTGATGCGTGATTTCCTATCTCATAAATGCATGACATGTGGCATCTAGGAATAAAGCGTTCAGCCTCGAAGAGCAAGAGGGAACACACACAAATGAAACCTTGCGTGGGAATAGTCAGCATTGTTCTTCCCCGCTTTGCAGTCTGGAAACGCTGGTTCATCTTTGGCTGTTTCCTCAACTTTAGCTGCCCTATGACCTCAGATGACCCAGGCTGCGATGAATCTGGCCACTGTGCATTTGATCCAGAATACGAAACAGCCGGTGTCACTTGCAGTCAGTGTTAAATCCAATCTGACCTAGATAGAAAAGCCCTTACATCCCATTGCTAATCCCTCCGGTTCCATCCAAGCAATGAAGCCTGTCAGCAAATGGACTTTAAGAAAAGCGGGTGAACAAATCAAGTTTCACAGAAACCTAAAAACTCAAACTTCAGGAGATTGGCCCAGTCTCCATATTCTCTAGAAGCATATTTCTGTGTATCGCCCAAACGCTTCCAGACCACTTTATGAAAGCAAATAGGTTTTATCTTTCTTCAGTGTCCATCTCTCTAGGAGCAAACTGGAGAAAGAATTTATTCATTTTCTCTTTCTGGTCGTCTAAAATGGTACATCTTGCAGGAATCTTACAAGAAATTAAAAAAAAAAAAAAAAATTGCTTCAACATGCCAGACATTCCCCTTCACATTTTTTCCCTTAAAATCGGGATTCTCAGCCACAGCCACTTCATCAGTATAGAAACAGGCGATTTTCCCACAGTCTCTCCAACAGTCAGACAACAAAACTGCACCAAGATGGTTTAATTTCATTGGAGTCAGCACCTACTGAGCAATGTGGTTTAGGTTTCTTTTAAGCATTCAAGAACGTTTTTCTTAATAATTCCAGATGGCCTTGCAATCAAAACCTTTGGATTCAGCCCTTTACCTCCAAATTCACTGTTGATAGTGCATGGATTTGAATTTGAATACACAATACAGAAGCTGTTTCAGATTTTCTCAAAAAATAAACCAAATTACCTCGGTAGCAACAATTTTTCCAACTGCATTAACTATTCTCTGGCTTCTATGTCCCTTCCCAAATATTATGAGAAAAAGAGAGAAAAATTTCTTGACTACCATCACAAATAAATTGTTCCCTAATTACAAACAGGACACCCTTAAGCCAAGAACTGAAGAGAAGGGCAATCTATGTGACCTTTCCCCATCATTTTGCTTTGAAATATGAGGTAGGCAGAACCAATTGATGTGAACAGATTTAGTAAGATAAACACCAGTGGCAACTTTTTATGTTTAACAACACTAGGCCTTCTCCAGGACAAAGAATAGGAATGAGAATACTTGTTCTGTACTCTTGTAAAATGTACTGTATATTTAAAGAGAAAATATTTGCTTATAAGTTGTGGCTGTACGATGTCAAACACACAGTAGCTACATGATATTTTAACCTTACCCCCAAGCGACAAGGAAATTGAGTAGATAGTTGGTTTTCTAGTGTCTTTAAAATAACTAAACAGGAAAGGTCAGACTTAGGCAGAACAGTAGATAAGCTGCCCAACAAGGCCAGCAGAGCTGAGGAAACATGCTCATGTACAATGGATATCCCAATGTTTGCTCAGAAATGTGTCATAAATGTAGCATTTAGTGCTGGTTTAAAGTACCCCATGTGAATAGGTAGTGACATTTACAGAGGAAAGAAAAGGATACTAGAGACTGATCCAGAGAGTAGAGAAACGGCTGCATTAACACTCAGACCAATTTTAATTAACTGTATTATGTACTACCAGAGTTACTGGTCTTATGATCATGCATCACAGTTAATGTAATTGTATTTCCCATAGACAGTCTGCACTGAGACACCCAGCCTCAGAACGGTATCCTGTGTGTCTTTCAGCCACAGTGTATTAACCCTTTGTGATGACAAAGTGATGAAATGGGGAAAATGTGCCTGGACCTGCCTGGGCTGGACCCAGTGACCTCTGGAATCAACTGAAATAAGCTTTGCACAAACTTTGACAAAAAACTCAAGAAGAAACATAAGCATAATTTGAGGTACTCACCATTAGAATTTGTTAAAATTGTAATAACTGTTGAGAGGGGAACCATAAGTGTCACGAGTTTGTTTCATGCCAGTACAGAATAGTCCAATGTTTTGGAAAAAGAGACATAGGGCCCATTCCTATACACAGGATTTAAAACTCCAGTATTCAGTGACGATGCCCGACACATCTGGAAGGCAGGATGTCTCAGACTAATGAGTCCCACCAGTCACCCACCACCAATGTATAGGTAGGATGTTGCTGGGAAAGGGCACCATTCTTCAAGCAGGTGGGTATCTCACAACAGTAGAGATCTCAACAAAGATGGTGCTGTCTAGTCATGAACTCTAGAAATTATTTTTTTGTTCCAGTGGAGGTTTGGTACAGTAGAATTCAAAGAGAAAGTCTTCCCCTCATTAGATTGCTTTTAGAACTCACACTGCAGAGAAGCTGAAATATTTCCACTGAAAAAGGTAAATATTTTTTTTAAATGTTTTCCTCGCAAATATGTAGATATGGGGATATAGGCCTGTCACAAAGTTTCCTTTCAGCTAATTACATAACTTTTTTAAAAATCCCATAATATCACTGATAGCTATAACTTTGTCTGCTCCGTTCTGAGACCAGTTGAAGCAGCAGTCACCAACCGTTGCAGTTTAGAAATTCGCAGTGCACAATTTGCAATTTGCACAAGACAACTAATATTGCAATTCAAAAATTACAGCTTTCGTTCAAAACAAATCGCTCACAGATATTGTTGTTCTCTTTCTGTGGTTCATGGAATTAAAAAAAAAAAAGAACCCTCACATCCCTCACCCGCCTACAAAAAACACTCCCCAAACAACGCCGTGTGTCAAATAAGCTCACAGGCCTCTGCATCCACAACTCGCAGGTCTTCAGCAGAAGGAATCAAAGCCACACGGGAGCTCAGCGGGACTGCAGAGGCAGCACCCAGCAGTGCAGTGGCCCCTGTCCCCAGCCACACTCCAAAGCTGCCCTGAGATCTCTCCCATGTGCCGCCTCGGTGGAACAACGTTCACGGGGACACAGGAATGGGATTTGTGGGACAGAAACACCATGTGCCTCCTTCTGCCATGGTCCTGAGCCAAAGCCTGTGGCTACGCTTCTGATAAACCATGGAGAACGCATGCTGGAAAAATCGCTAATTTAATAGAGGTGCAAGTGCCAATTTGAATAAACTCTGTTTAATCTGATATTCCCCCATTGTAGACTTGTAATACTGTACTTCACCTTAATTTTTATGAAATTTTATTTTACTGAAGTTTTGAGTGTTCCCTCTGACTTCCATAAGCTTGGGGTTTATTGTACACCAGTCAGTTCTCTCACATCCAGCATACCGTGCCCATAAATTTCAAGTTAATTAACTCACATCTAATTTTCCATAAGCAGAAATATGAAGTTCTGCAGCCAACTACTATTACTAGCTAAAGTGCTTTGCGGTCTCACTTGCCTGGGGATGAAACTAGTGCATCTTTGATTTTTAAAGCTATATTCTTAAAGTCTGATGTCTTGTTAGAAGGCCAAGGGTTATTAATTTCAAAACCAGAAGGTAGAGTTTAATGAATAATGAATAGCAGCTGTTGGAAACAAATCTTTGTAGCCCTGGGACTGTCTATCCCTGTGTTACAATTACACTTTGATTGACCCCAACAATAACTAACAAGCATGCCCAGCTGGATCATAAACCAAGTATATACTGTGTCCAGATATGGTGTAAAATTTCACATCAATGAAACACTCACTGTCAGTCTAACTTTGTCCCATCATATGTCAATCAGACTTACAAATCAACTTATTAGACCTGAGACATGAGTTTTCCTAGGGAAAAAAGTTCTTTACTGGCAATGAACACGCAGTTTAGAAAAATCATGAGTACATAGGGATGGTCCTACCTCTGAAGAAAAGCCCTTTGTCATGGCAGACGTGTGGGGTTTGTTCACTGTGTGAATACCTAAGGGTTTTAAGAGGGAGAGGCAGTTTTGCAGGTTGCCTAAAACAGCTCTATCCCCATAGTTGGGAGGCTGGAAGCAGAAAAATATTAAGTTCGGGCTGATCGAGCATCTGACGTATTTTCTCTATGAAGAAATGTGCTGCACTGGGACCTGGTGCTTTCAGGGGTATGTGGGTAGGAGGCCCGTGGAGTTCACTGGAGGTTCAGTGCCTCTCTCCAGTGGACAACCACATAGTGCAACACCTAAATTTGGGATCTGTCTAAACAAACGGGAATAAAAATGCAGAGACAAACTATTTATACACACAAAACCAGAAAAATCTGGCTTGTGCTGTTTGGTGGATGGATTATTCACAGTTTTACATCCTGTCTTATCAGATAGAAACTTTGGTCTACAGCCAAACAATATTAGGGATGAGCCACTGGCGAATAAAATACTCCAGATTTGAGATTTATACATACTCTCAGCTTTCTAACACCTTGTCCTCCCTCTCCTGACAGTTCCAAGTGAAACAAACAGAGAAGCAACAGATCTTCCTCTCATCAAGTCCCATCATATGACTTCTCCTAGGTTTCCCATTTAAAACAGCTATATATTATTATTTGTATTATTATTTCTACTACTAAACACAACAAATTCATTTGTCATCATTTCTTCATGTTCACAGACTACACTATTACAAACCCAAAAATATCTTTATAGGCACTTTCTTAAAGGGCACAGCACAGCCACGCAAAATTACTTAGATGCCCAAATATCCCAGGTTTAGTTTTCCAGCTTTACTTTCCTTGATGCACCCTGTGAGACCACATCGTGGAACTTCATAGGATCTGCACTGAACAAGAGTCGGCTCAGCTTGCAAGTCAAGAGTTCTGCACTGCAGAACCATAACTGCACGTCCTGCCTCTCTCCACCAGCAATCAAGGGCAAGCACATCCCATCCTTTTGCAGCTTCTCCTCTTCTGCACCTTGTTTAATAAGCTGAGGAAAAAAAAAGACTGTACAACAAACATCAACACAGATTTTGCCTCCCCTTATACTGTTGTTTGTCTTTGCTTTGTTTTCTCCAACTGACATTCCTGCTCTATAATGGCACATCACTGATGTCAGTCTTAAAGAGAAGTCTCAGTATCAGGGTTTCCTGATCTCATCCATCTTTGTGTAGAACTTACAGGTTCTTATCTGATCTCAAAAGTTTTGCTCAGGGGAATAAATCCTAGTACCAGGGAATGACTTGTATACTCCCACTGATTTCAGTGGAATCAGAAATGTAATTAATTAAAATGCAGTAGGCAATGCCTCGGTTCCAGCCATATGATTGCAGGTACAAACTAGAGCTATGGCATGTTTTCAAAAACAATATACTGTTCTTTCTAGCATAAAGGAAGGGGAGAAAAAAAAAAATAATCAGTAGGTAAAATTACACACCACCACCAGCATAAAGCAACCCCCCAGTAGCTCACATCGTCCCCTACCAGGTCATCTCAAGGCAGACAAGCCGAGCTTAGCACACACACTAACTTTTGACAGGCGCAGCCCAGGCGGATGGATTTGGGAAGTGAATTCCAAAGCCGAGGTCAAGCATCTCTGGCCGATCCCCGTTACGAGTGCTGCGCTGCAGGAAGGGAAGCAGCCTCCTGGGTAACCATTTGGGGCTTTATAGGTTCAAACTAACACCTTGAATTCTACCCAGGAACTTATTAACAACCAGCAGAGCTGATCTAAAGTGTTCTTGGCATGGAGCTCCACACTGTGCACCAGCTCCAGTTTCCAAGGGTCTCAGAACACAGCCGCATACTCAGTGCATGGCGATAACATAATACAGCGTCAAGGTGTCAAGGGCATGGATAACTGTGACAAGGTTTCTCTGCCTGACAGAAAAGGCCCATTTTTCTTAATAGCAACATGGGGGGCGGGGGGAGAAATGCATGGATATTTTGTCAAAGACTTTTCTCCAAGTGTTTTTATGCCCTGCACACCACTAATCTTGGAGCCCTTACAGAAGTTTGGTTATAGACTTGCTCTGTGTTTTGAGAATTTCCTGATCTCATCGTGATGAAATTGGTAAACTAGGTGTGAAAGCAGTGTGTGGGGGTTACATCAGCCCCAAAACTCCTCAGGTGTGAAGATTAGCTAGGATATACTGGAGAAATTTTAGTTAATAAAATGTCTGTCTTTGTTCTCCACCGAGCTTATTCCTGCCATGACCCATTGAAGGTTTGTGGAGGCCAGTTAATTTCTCCCCATTCTCAGTTCAGCACTGAGCCGCACCAAGTAATATTTTTTGGAAAACCTATTTAAAATCATATATAGTTGAGCTGATTTTCTCCACATTCCTTCTTTTCATACTTCCTAACTGCAACTATGTAAACAATTCAAATTACTTTAGTACTTCTGAAGAATCTAAAGTAATACTTCACTTCGCTCTAACAGATTTGCAGGACCAAAGGCAGAAACAAACAAACAATATAGAGTAGATTCCTACATATGTAAAGGTAACTTGAGTCTCAGATAGTTCAGATAAAAATGTCCAGCACAAAGTTGAGGACATAGGCTCTGGCACACACAATCCGTGTTACCAGTTTATGAGCAATATTATGTAGAAGAGATGCAAATTATTCTATACCAAACTAGTCAATGAACTAAAGTTACTAGATAAGCAAAGTAGTCTTTTAGTTTCTTGTCCAGTCTGGAAAATTATTAAATTTCCTCTAGGATTGAACCGATGTATGTAAATACGAGGCTATGTGTTGAATTACCAAGAATCCATCAGGGTGTTCGCATTTAAGCATCTTCTTCAGAAGCTTTGAGTCAACAACATAAGGCTCCTGGCCAAAGTAACAAAGCGGGCTAAAACACTAGACATCAAAAGACCACTCCAGTTAAAAAGCTTTCTAAGAGAAAGGGGTCAGCAAAGCTATCTAGGGAGACAGACTAACAGAAGGAGGGAGTGAAAGATTAAGGAGTGGGAAAGCTTCCTCCTCCGTGACATTACAAACAGCAAGCATTAAGGAAAATGCAAGTGGTCTGGAACCTTAGGAAAAAAAAAAAAAAAAACCCCACACGCACAGGGGGAAAAAAAAGGTAAAAACCAAACAAACGAAAAACCAAACCAAACAAACAAAAAACCAAAAACAACCTGGTTTCTGAAGCAAAAGAATTTTAAAGTAAACGTATCTTCAAAAATGTATCTTTAATTTAAAATCCATTTACTCTATACTACTTAGCGAAAACTTTGGGTCATTCTTCTCCTCTTAGAAGGAAGCAAAATGAAAGACCAGAGTTTGGAATCACTCCCACAGAAATAGTTGCACTGAAGAGTTGGATACACAAGAAAATGATCTGAAAGTCAGAAAACTGTGTGATTAAGGGGTTCTCCCATGTCTTTTCTCTTACCTGGGAAGGTATAGGAGCCGGAGCCCATCTTCACACTCCAGTTTTCTTTGAATTTTCAATTCAACAAGAAATTCTAGGCTACAGAGAACTGTGAAATAAGCAATGAAATCCTCAAGGACACCAGTTATTGCTATGCAAGGGCTCAAGAGAAAGTCCATGTGTTCATTCATCTGCTAGTGTTTGAATATCAAGAATACGTTGTTAATGCTGTCAGAACTTTTGATAATGTTACTTTTTTTCTCAGTATAGGGTAGGATTTGTAATGCTTATAAAATGCCCCAAGAGTGCAACTGGATGAACATGATCTTATAACTGAAAGTTCTATAGAAACATTGAACTTCCCAAGGAAATTTAAGAATAATCTTCTAAATCAGCCTGGTGATCTGGCTGGTAGTATTGTAGAATGCCCAATTAAAAGAATATTTTCCTAACTGCGCTGGGAAACCAGAGGCTGAGGAGCTACCAATCCTTGTCTTGAGGATAAGGTGAAATACTTGCTCTTAAATGTGAAAAAAACCTCAAAAGTTACTCATGATTCTAAGTCCAAATCATGTGGGTTCTATTATTTATCAGTGTAGCTAAATGGGTGGTGGAGTTGTTCACCTGAGGCATGTAGAACCTTCTACCTTTTGGCTTTATCCGCTTTTATCTAGCCTATATTCCTGCTGAAATAAAGTTCCCATCTGGTGATCAGGTGTTTATTGATGCTGAACGAACTTTCTTGTAATGCTGAGAGGGTGCTGGTTACTTTTCTGGCAGACAATATCAGCCTTCTGGGTGATCTGCCTCTTCCAACCCCTGTACCTGAAGAGGGGAAAGTAGGGTGCTTGATGCTGATATTAGACCTGGGGCCCTAGAGTCTGGGCTGTCCCTAGAGTTCAGGTCCATCACAGAGGTTGGGTTTGGGGGCTGTTTGTAGAGGCAGGGTGGTGGTTTTGCAGTTGCGTCTAGAGCGGGTGTGAATTCTGGGGGGGACATCCTAGAATCTAGTTCAGCGGTTACTCCTGTTCTGCCATCTCACAAGGATTTGGGGTACTCGCTGATGATAGCAGTCTCCCTGTTTGTTTGGGGTTTTTTTCCTGTTTCAATTTGGTTTTGGGGGGTTTTTTGTTTGTTTGTGGGGGTTTTTTTCTTGTTTCTTCTTTTTTTTTTTTTCTCGTGTCTGTGTGTGCTTTTTTCTAATTTGTGGCTTTTTTCAGTTGAAGGCCCATAGGATGGGGATGAGAGGAAATGGCATCAAGTTGCACTGGGAGAGGTTCAGATTGGATGATAGGAAAAATTTCTTCAGGGAAAGGGTTGTCAGGCACTGGAATAGGCTGTGCAGGACAGTGGTGTAGTCACCATTCCTGGAGGGGTTTAAAAGATGAGGTTCTTAGAGTAGTCTAGTCACAGTGTTAGGTTATGGCTGGACTCAATCTTGAGGGTCTCTTCCAACCAAAATGAATCTGTGATTCAGAACTGGTGATTTCAAACAGTATCCATCCCATTCACAAGTACTCAGAGTCTTTGGCAGAACAAGAATGGGAACAGAGACCATCCCACAGAACAGCATGATTCCAAGACATTTTAGCAGTGGCATCATGCTTCATATGGTATAAACATTGCTCCAGGCAGTCAACCTGCAGACAGAAGTTCCTTAAAATGTGAATGCTCAGGCTTCACTGAAGTGAGCTCCAACTACTATGAAGATTATGGGTAAACCACTAAAGAACTTAACAGAGCCCACCACCATCCACTTTCAAAATCTCTGCACAGAGGTGATGTTTCCTTTATGGCTTCACCCTCATAGAGACAAATAATTTTAGATATTATCTGAATGCCCTAAGAATATAAAAAGGCAAAGTCTTTCTCATGTTGCTGTTCATCATCCGAGCAGAATAGTCACAGATATTAGGAAAGAAGAGGTGCCCACATCACAAGCAAACCTTACAGAACACCCACTGAATTTACATGCAATACATCTACAAATATGAACATCCACCACCTTAAGATTTATCCCACTCCCATTGTGAAAATTAAGCACTTGTTCCCAAGTCTATTATTACTTTTGTCTTTGTTAAAGAAGATGCCCCATGTTCATCAGCAAATGCTGAGACAATCCAAACATAAAACATCTATTTTATACATCCTAATGTGTATTGTATGCAGTACCAATTCTACCAGTGTATACGCCCATCGTAGGAAGAAAACGTACAACTATTTGGATAGGATTTCATAGGACTGAAAATAAACTATAAAAATATTATGGAGATTAAGCAGTCACATAGTACTGGAATCCAGAAACACTGATCCAAACAAACAGAAAAGTTTCCATTTGGCAAAGAAGAATTCCCTGTTTCAAACCCTGCTGAGATGTGCCTTATATTAATAGATACAGCCACAGTAAAAGTGCACGATATTCATTTTGTAATTACGGCTCCACTTCAGGAGGACTCTTATTTTAATTGTGACTGACAGAAGCCCAAAACAGTGAGGTGTAAGAAATATTTGCCATAAAGCTGAAATCTTCCCTCACTGACAGCAGCGCTGACTTACATTAGCTCACCAGTTCAGACTTGGCTGACTGTTTGGGCACCTAATCAAAACAGGTTCACCTTTTGCTGAGACATTAAATAACCTATCTTGAAAGTATCAAAAGACAACATACGGAATTTGAGGAAGGGTTTTCCAGTGTTCGTGGACTTATCTAAAATAAGGTCCATTTACTCCAGTCACTAGGAAAAATAAATAAATGTAGGAAATGCTACATCATACTACAGAAATATCTTTAAAGTGTTCTTTAAAGAACAATCTCCATGCTAAAAGAAAACAGAGGTCAGATGTGAATCTAAAGAACAGCAAGTTAATAAAGCATCCTCCTCCAAGCTTCCAGGAGAAGAAAAACAGAAGGGGGTGTTAAATCTTTGAATAAATCTCCAGTAAAGACAGCCAGAAATGATGCTGCCTTTAGCCACATGAAAGAGAATAGAAGGATTTCTCTTTTTAAATTAGTCTTTATTGTCTGCTTCATAAATCGTGATCACATGTGGTATTTATTACAATGAAATTTTATTGTTGCTGTAGCTCTCTTGCTTGCATTTGGTGCTTTCTGTTTATTTTAAAAAGAAAAATGTCCAGAATTCCTTCAGTTCTGTGACTGAAATTTTATGGCTGCGCACATGGCAGAGGGTCACGGTGACAACTAGGGAGCCTGCATAAAATATAAGACATGCATTTTTAGGTTTAGATTCAGTGCAGTACAAGAGAATCTAGATGGTATCTCATCTCTCCATTTCATCCTCACACAGATAGCTTTTTGTAGGTAGGATGTGAACTGAAGTCTAACGAGATTTTCCTGTGGCTGTGTAGCTTCAGGACTTGCACTCCTTATTCTAAAGCCGATCAGAACCACCCCATTATGCACAATTATTTAAGCCTTCCTACAACTGACCAAACCCTTTACAAACTTGCCAAACAGGCAAAGCCAATTCACAAACTGACACAAATTCACCTCCCCACTGAGGCCACGAATCACCACATATATAAAACTAAAGAGAGACACTGATATGACTGAGGATAAACACATTCTTGGCATTTTTTTTCCAGTTGGAAATGGACTCACGTTTGGTTTGAATTAAAGATTCATCACACTGAAACAAATAACTAAATGGAAAGATATGAGTCCCTTTGAAGCGCGTGCAAATCAAATTTGGGTGATAATTAGCAGCAGACAATTGAAACCTACTGTTTATTTGCACAGAACCTGATGTTACTGAAACGTGGCTTGAATTCAGGCACACTGAGAACCAAGTGACTGAGTTTTCAGGAATTAATTTAACAGTTTAATATCTGAGGTACAAACAACATTGCTTTTAACAAAATGAGACAGATGTACATGTGCTCAGACCCTTCGTTCCAGCTACTGTCCCCTACCGTACAAATTACTGCGCTTTCAAGACTTTATATGCCATAATTTTTTTCCCCAGAGTATTCCTCTCTTGGGAAAGTGATGCATAGGGATGCCATAATTGGAAAGGAGAACAGGCTCCTCATAGTCAAGTTATAATGAAGTATTACCTCCTATAACGTCTGCCCAACTTAGTCCCTATTTGTTTAACTTGGTTTGCCAGGGAGCATAAATACATGTGTCATCAGCCGCATGTTTGGCAAACCAAGCAGTTTTTTCTCCGGATGTGTTTGGCCTCAGCATAAGAGGAAGCACAATTTTGCAGCACAAGTGAAGACGAGAAAAATGACTCTCCAGCACAGAGCAGCCTGGAGTAGCAACTCCCATAAGACAGATTTGGCCAAAGCATTGAAGGGAAATTTTGGTGTATTTTTCACTTCACCACATGTTTTATAATTAATTTTTTCAGTCAGCCTGAGCCACCAGCAAATAAAAGAAGGCCTGATAAATATTTTTAAAATATTCGAAATCATAGCAACTTTATGATGAAGGGAACTAGCAATCAGGATAATGAATTACACAGAAAAACAATGCTGTTGCAAGCTTTAAGAGACTGATCTTCCTACATCAGGAGGCTGGTCCCAGTTTGAGCTACTAAAGCCATCACTCCAAAAGAAAGAGAGAGTGTTCATTTCATGCTCGCTTTTATTTGCTGGAGTTCTGAACTATGTCAGCCCAATTTGATTCCTCTAGCTTGTTAGTGCCTCATTTTACACCAGTCGTCCATGATGGGATGGAGGGACGGTCATTAGCGCTGCAGAAAAGGTAAAACCTCTCCTAGGCAGGTCACTGCCAGTGGAGCAAGAGCTGCGGCCCAGGTCATGTAGGCCGGAGGCTGCTGGGTGGTTTTAAGAAGCACTGAGAGGTATTGCTGGTGATCCCAGCCCTGGGCATGGACCAGCAAGGAGCCATCCCCTGCCAAGGAGAGCAAGGACCAGACCAACAGGCTGGTCCTCCTGCCAGCCTGACCCTGGAGGGAAGCCATCAGAGCTTTCTCTGCAGCTCCTCACCAGTTTTTGCTCTGAACCTGCTGTTGCTGGAGGATTTGAGGCATCCCCTCCCCTTCTCACCCAGACAGAAAAGTGAAGCTTTAAGGCAACTGCTGTCCCATCTTGCTAAATGCATCCTACCTCCCATGTGGGTATTGCCAAACTTAAGTCCTGTATCGATGATAAAATAGCAAAGCCAACATAATTTCAGGTCTCTGGAGATAAGTTTTGCTGGTTCTGGGACAGGTAATGCACATAATTTAGCACAGCTCCAGAGATCAGGTATCTCTGGCCAAGGTTATGTTCTTCAGGATAAATGTGTTTTTCTTCAAGCAGTTTCCAGGGTGTTCCCGTGTATTGACCCCGCCACCCAAAGAAAGCATATTATTATTAGATTTCCATATTACTGAAGCAGAATTATTTCTGTCAAAGCTAAGATTATATTAATCATAACTACAGCCACCTGAATTGTAAGCCTCTAGGGAGGAACTGTGGCTTGGTCATCTGACTGATTTACCACACTAACAGATTGTCACTAATCAACTGAGCCTTCCATAACAAAACATATTCTTTTAGCTAGCAAATCTTGACTCCTTATACTAGCATTATTTAGTCTGTCACAAGCTAACATACATAAAGGAACAGAGACCAAACCTCACCTGAAGTACAGATCACATATCCAAGCTGTTAGAAATTTCGAAGTCCTGCCTATGAGCTAGATGAGTTACTATCACAGGCATAGCAATCAAAAGCAAGAAGAAATAATGGCCCTAACTGGTGAAGCTATGCTGGAAGAAGCCCTGGTGTATTTTGGCAAAAATAAACATTGTTGTTTATTTCCTTTAAGGAACTGGCACAAGTAATACCAATAAAGGAAAAAAAAATACAAAAATAAAAAAGAAAGCATCAACTAAACCAACCGTCTGCCCTTGCCCCCAGAAAATAATAGCTTTGGAACATTGTAGAATGCACTTTTTGTATGTTTAAGAACAGGTTCATGGACATTTTCTCTGACGGTAACACCGTTTATCAAGTCTGCACCTTCCTCACCTCCCACTTCTTTCCAACCTCCCACTGCTGCTCACAGATGCTTCATTTACAGCAATATGATGCTTGTGGGAACACAGAAACAAGCAGCTCACAGAAAATGTTTGGGCTAAAGGAAAGCAGCACAACTTTTTGTGTAAGCTCGTAACTGCAACCTTAGACAAACTTCTGCCAAGAATGGTACAGGCATAAAGGATCACGTATCAAGGATGAAATGGCTCCCGAAGACCCCTTTCCAGCCTTCTTTCCAAACAATTTACTATTTCAGTCTTCAGATCCACTCCTGTGTTCACTTACTGTAAATAAACTTAATAACATCCCATTCCAATGGCTTTTTATCTTGATACAATCGAGTTAGCCCTGTGCAACTCAGAAACAACCTTACCACCACTGCAAACACACTTTAACACCTTGAAAAATAACTTACATGATCTGCCATAAGATGATCCCCTAAAGCAGAAGCAGTGTTGTGTCATGCGTATATGAGTATTAACAGAGATCTCATTTTAAACAGAAAATAACTGAACTGAATTTTAAAACTAACAAATAATTTATATTTTGGGCTGACCTGTTCATCACAGGCAAAAATAAAAGTCAATCAGCTGATAGAGCTTAAGGCAAGGGAAAGCAAATTGCAAATTACGTGGGTTTTGATTTTTGAGAGCTGCAAAGACTGAAAACACAGCACCTCACTAATGTTTATAAACATGTAAAGGGTGAGTGTCAGGAGGATGGAGCCAGGATCTTCTCGGTGACAACCAATGATAGGACAAGGGGCAATGGGTGCAAACTGGAACACAGGAGGGTCTACTTAAATATGAGAAGAACTTCTCCACAGTGAAGGTGACAGAGCCTGGAACAGGCTGCCCAGGGAGGTTGTGGAGTCTCCTTCTCTGGAGACATTCAAAACCCGCCTGGACGCCTTCCTGTGTAACCTCATCTGGGTGTTCCTGCTCTGGCAGGGGGATTGGACTGGATGGTCTTTTGAGGCCCCTTCCAATCCCTGACATTCTGTGATTCTGTGTGATTCTGTGACTCGGAGATACTCGAGCTTGGGGCTAATTGCGCAAGCTAAGTGCTTCCAAAGCCCAGCACGGTCAACAGAAAATCTAAACACCATTCACAAAACCAGAGCCCTCAGCAGAAACCTAGTAGAAGTTGCAACATTTCAATGACAGACACCACCTGGGTTTTTTTCCTATTTGTATTTTATCCGCACAGAGCACCAAATTTATAGTGAAAGTAACCTCTAGGAGTGAAGACAGCGCAGCACAGCAAATCTCAGAGAACCAGGTGTATCTGCCAGCCCGGCCACGGCTTTGCTGTACGAGCACAGGACAGGCACCGCACAGCTGCGGGACTAAGCTTCTCCGGTGGAAAAGCAGATGTGATCACACCGGCATCCTTCACGGAGCCCTTGAAGACCTCTTGGATGAATCATAGAAAGGGTAACAGGGATTGCAGTGTTTAAAGGAGCAAACCAGCGGTGCGGGGGCTGCTGGGGGGTGAGGAGGGGAGCGGGACCCCACAGCCCGGCACACACCGAAGCATAAGCTGCTTCCTCCACCTCGTGGAGACTCGTGAAACTGATTTGAGAAAATACAGACATTTTAAATCCAGAGAAATATCCCTTCCCCAGCCCAGAAAGGTCCAGAATTTTTTGAAATAGTTTCCTGTTCCACTTGATCTATCATAAGTGGTTAAAAACTCTGCTTTTCTTTTCTTAGTATACAACATCATTAAACTTACAAGAGATTCAGAGAAGCAACTTAGAGACTGCTGCAGAGAAGCGGTCAGATCTTAAAATACCTTGAAATGGTAACTCTTGCAAATTGTTTTCTCACTAAAAAGTGCAGTCTCCTCAATCAGGGTGGGTTTTTACATCTCACTGTGCTTTAATTTTCAAAACCTTGTATCACTAAATTGCATTGCTGCTACACAAGGCAGTAATTACTATTCTGTTAGTACTCTAGAACAGTTCTATTCTTAATATAAGGTTTTTTACCTTATAGAAGTTTTTTTTTTTACCTCACTTGATGCTTACCTTTGTTTCATTAGCTGTCTGTTCTCCTGTATTTCAAGCTTACAGAGAGGTATAAAATTCAACTTCTCTGCATCAGCCATTATTTTGTCAGGCTCCTTTTTACTTGGTTTCTTACATTTTTTAATTTCCTGTCTCTCAACTCCCTGTCTTTTTACCCTGGCTTTTTTTGGGCATAACAGAAATTAACATTTTACTCAATTTTTATTGAATTACAATATTACCAGCTTTTCCTGGTTTATTCCTGCTTCCACAGCCTCCGTTTTTGTTTGCTGTTTGACTACTCGTCTTAAACAGATATTTTCATTAACATGTCCACATTGACACCCACCCCAACACAAAGTGTGGTACCACGAAGCTGAACTAACCAAATGTATTAACTGGGTGTTAATTGCATAGCAAGCAGCAGTGAAATTCAGTTTTAAAATCAACACTCCATTAAGACAGCTGGGAGAAATTCACGCTTTACAGTACTATTGTGTCTGTCTGCTTGCAGAATCTGTACATGCTATCTCCTCCCGAAAAGCAGGCAAAAATACAAACAAAAATGGGTCTGCAAAACTTAGCTCTTCCCCAGATTCTAGCACTTACTTGCCCCCAATTCCTTCCTCCTTCTCTTGGGAAAATAAAAATTAATAAAAAACACTCCCAAATACTCATTATAGAATCATAGAATCATTTTGCTTGGAAGAGACTTTTAAGATCATCGAGTCCAACCATTAACCTAACGTTGACGCTAAACCCCGTCCCTAAGAACCTCATCTATACACCATTTAAACCCCTCCAGGGGTGGTGATTCAACCACCTCCCTGGGCAGCCTGTTCCAGCGCTTGAAAACCCTTTCCGTGAAGAAATTTTTCCTAATACCCAACCTAACCATCCAGAGGTACAAGTGATTTAAGCCTAAAGCCCCTCACTCGGCTGAGGGTGGAGGAGGCCGGACCGCTGCAGCGGGCTCAGGGCAGTTGGGCCTGCACAAGGGGAAATAGGAGTGTGCGGTCTTCATAACATTTTTTGCAAGAATCTGTACACCAAAACTACATGCAACTCTAAATAGCTGTTAACACTTAGCAGGGCTCGCTAACGAGTTCTCAACCAGCTTTACAGGCAGCATTTCCCTGATTGGATTTACCCTTCTCCCTGCTGTGGCTGTGAAGTGCTCAGTCAGCTGGACGGCAGATTGCTCTTTGGCCGGAGTCATTACAGCACAAAGGCATTAAATAAACAATCTTTTAATCAGAAAGGCTGATTCCAAGGTGCGGAAGAAAAGCAGAGGCTCAAATGTCTGAACAAGGATCTTCTAAGTTTGCCCTCTGTGCTCAGAAAGAAGGCGCCAGCGCCGCTTTCACCGTCAGCCGAAGGAAGAGGTCAGGACCGTTCTCAAGGGGGAAGCCGGCAGCTACCGCAGGAGCAGATGATAGACCAGATAACTGACAGAGACTGTGCCTGAGGATGGACATCGAGTACTTTTAACGGGAAAACAGGCAAGACCTGTTAAAATGAAGAGCATCCACTCCATCTAGCGAGCACTTTATGAGTGCCTGGAGTGACGAGCCATAGCACACGGCAGGCTCCCCAGGAGAGGAGCAGCAGCTGTGGTGGTCGGGAAATCCTCAGGAGCCAGCTCTGCTAAAGATGACACCTACTTACTACCAGTTGCTATATTGGCTTCACAAAGATGGGTACTGGGAGTACTCAGGGAGGTCGGTGGTGTCTTCCCAGTGGAGTCAATGGGAGGACAAAGTTTGACTCCTGGAGGAGGCCAAGGAAGCGGGAATGGATGCTCAGCATTCTGGGGACAGACTCTCACCTGGGAACTGGAGATGCTGCTCGCATGGGGCTTTGTCCTCATTATGCATGGTGTAACTTTTACATAGCACACAGACAAGCCTTTAGATAGACCCGACTACAGCAGAAGGTACCTGAGCTGTCCTGTGCAATGAGAAAGGCATCCTCGGAAGAAGAGCATGCGTCATGTAATTAAAAAGCTGTCTGACAGCCAAGGATAATTGCAGGTCCAAAAGGTCGGAATGTGGTGAGTGCGTGCAAGCACGTGAATGCACTGTACAACGTGTACAGTGCTAATCTGTTCTCAGCACTTATCTACGAGAACAGAAAAATTAAAAATATGCTCCCTTTAAGCAGGATAAATAGTCTTACAGGCACCTATAATTCTGGTGTTTTTTTCTAAAATACTAAGCATTTGATCAGTAACAATTTTTAACATGTTTCTGATGATTCTCTGTCTAGGTCATGAAGAACTGAAAGCAATGTATTTTTCAATATCATCACCTGCGTGACCACAAAAAGTTAAATTCAAAACTGCAGTCAGTGAAACCAAAGTTACATTTAGTACTGTACACTTACTATACTTTCTTCACAATTTTTGCTAAATATTATTGGTGCAGAATCACAGAATGGTTGAGGTTGCAAGAGACTATTGTAGGTCATCTTGTCAAACACCCCTGTCCAAGCAGGGTCACCTAGAGACAGTTGCCATTTGGACAGAATAATGTCCAAATGACAAAACATTGCAAGATTTCTAAGGCCATGCATCTACTCAACATCTACTCAATCACTGCATTAGACATTTCTTAAATTCCCTTGTTTTCTCGTTACAGGCCTATATTTTGTAGTTGATGTTTTTGGTGGAGGAAAGGCATGCAACCATTATTTCAATGCCCTCAGAGACATTAGGCTGTGTCACTACAGAGAAAGGAAAAAATAGCCTGCCTATAAAGATCAAAAAGAAAATTACGGGAATAGAAAAAATGTGCATGCAAAGGACCAACTGACCTGATCTTGCATAAGGGAAAATAATATCTGGACAAAAAATGTACTCAGAATGAGATGTTGTTACATCTGTGTAACTTTAAAACTTACTCAAAGCCCACCAGAACCATTCCATTATGCACAATTATTTAAGCCTTCCTACAACTGACCAAACCCTTTACAAACTTGCCAAACAGGCAAAGCCAATTCACAAACTGACACAAATTCACCTCCCCACTGAGGCCACAAATCACCACATATATAAAACTAAAGAGAGACACTGATATGACTGAGGATAAACACATTCTTGGCATTTTTTTTCCAGTTGGAAATGGACTCACGTTTGGTTTGAATTAAAGATTCATCACACTGAAACAAATAACTAAATGGAAAGATATGAGTCCCTTCGAAGCGCATGCAAATCTAATTTGGGTGATAATTAGCAGCGGACAATTGAAACCTACTGTTTGTTTGCACAGAACCTGATGTTACTGAACTACCCCTGGAATGGACACACACACAGCTGAGTATTGTCCTTTCCACCCTCTCTTTTCTTTTTTTAAACCTTTCACAGAAGACTAAGGCAACTCATCAATGTCAAAGTTCCTGCAGCCTTGTTAAGTAAAGGAGGGGAAGCAAAATGTTAGCAAAAATCCTCATTTTTCTGCTGTTCTGAAAAGCAACTGACCTTTAACAATTTATGTCTGTTCCTTCTCCTCTCCCTCTCCATCCACAAAACTGGATTTCAAGTCAATTCTTGCCTTTGGATTGCAGTACAGACAAACAGAACTATATTTGCCTATAAAGTTTTGAGGTTCCTTTAACTTGGTCTCACCATTGGTAGCATGGTTAACTCCAACCTTCAGTCTCACATTCTTTTCATGCCTGGACCCTGGTACCAGAGTTGTAGCCATAAAACTGCTATTAGCACCTTCTGGTCTGAAAGAGCATGGCAGAATTAAAAAAAAAAAAATTAAAAAAATATTAAAAAGTCAAATTTCCAGTTTTCACTGTCGCCAATGACCTTGTCCTGGTATCTGGATTAGTACCTAGCTCGTGAGCTCAGAAAGAAAATCCCTTCACCCTGCTTGGAGCAGATGCTAAACACACCTGCACGCAAATAGCAAAGGGAGTCTTTCAGCTGGAGAGTTTACAACTTAAAGACATAAAATTAAATTCCCCAGAAGTTATTACATCTCACTTAAGGAAAACGGGAGTATAGATAAAACAGCTACAATTTTTTTGTAGGATCCTGGTTGATCAAAAGGACTCTGAAATAAACCGGGCGGTCTCTGACAACACTGCTGCAGAAACAGGTCAAAGTGACCTAAGGCTGGAAGTATCTGAGAATGCTTATTTGCTTAGGGGCTTCAAATTTGATTGACAAAGGATAAAACAACAAAAAACAGAGCTGGGTGGCACCTCTCTTCTGGCTTTGACAAAATCAATTGTGGTGTAATTCAACTTAAAAAACCAGGCCTGCAAATCCTTGGGAAGCCTTAATTGTCAGACTGGTTGTCACAGAATTAAAATTGCCCTCCTTAATAGGCAAGACTAACATCATGTGTTCTCATAAGTTGAATACAAATTATTACAGATGTCCTAAGGTCGTGTAAGGTTTCACTAAAAACTCAAGCTCTACTCTAAGTGGGGAAAATTTAACCCCAGAAAAAAAGCAGCATAGTAGCAAATAGATTCCACATCTTCCTTAGCTCTTGGTAAGGACTATATTGCCAATGATGCTCATTCAGTATCATGAAAACACTTCCCCAATTCCACAATATTTTGGAGTTCACTCACCATTTTTAGTCATGTTCTTGCTCAATTTAAAACCAGACCTTGTGCGTTATCTATATTCTTTCACAATCGGCATTCAAACTGTGTTAAGCCCATCCTTGCAATAGTAAGATATACAAATCTACATCCAAGTAGAATATTCACTACATTGTTAAATTCATTCTTCACCCACTGTCATCCAGATATTTTCAGAGATGCAAGGGAGGAAAAAAAAGATGACACGTTTAATAATTTTTTTAAAATGTTAATTACGTGATCTGATACAGAAATGGATGTAATCCAACCTCCTATGTGTAGAATACATCCTGTGTTTCTAAAATCCAGGGTAGCCATTCAAATCTCAAAGGTCCCCACAAAATCCAGCCCCCCCACACACACTTACCTGCCTTCCTGCTCATCTTTTCCAGACTGTGAAGCCTCGTCTTCTTCAGCTTCACCTGCATTTCCCTCCTTGCACACACAAGTTTCCGAGTGCTGTTCCCGGGCACTGGGTACCCAGCCCTTGGCAGGCACCGCAGACTGGTCTGGTACTGGTCCCTGTTAATACCGGCCTCCCAAATCCCCTATTTCCCAATTAACTTAACCTTGGAAGCAAGGTGCAATAGAATTGTTCAACCCCTGTAATATAAACCACATGTATTTTTATTCCGTTTGCCTTTTTCCAGGCTCAGGCACACCTACCAGCATCGGGCTGTGCAACGAAGGACAGCAGGTTTCCAACAGCGCCGCTCTCCGCTGCTGCTCGCGCCAAGGACACGCACCGCATGTGCGCCAACCACAGCACGGCTGGAAAAAACAAGAGCCTAAAACATCTATTACGTAATTGAAATACAGTTTCAGCGCACGATTGCACTTTGGAGTGACATTTTGGAAGGCGAAGTCCTAATCTGAGATGAAACCAGCTTCAAACTGAATTTTAAAAGTTACTCAAGTTCAATATTAGTGCAGAAATATTCTTGTTCGCATCACTTAAAAGTACTCTAAAGAGAACAAGACAGACATTTACAGATGTATTTTTTCATTGCTGGCCCAGCGGCTGAATGTGCAGTGTAAGAAAAGCATCTAAATTCTCATATTTATACCCTTGACTTCCAATCATAATCACTGAAGCCAAACTGGGCCAAATTTCCTTTCACTGGCTTTTTCTGTACGCACACAAGCACATGCTGCATGCAGCTCTCCTGAAGCTGATCAGCTGCCCGTTTGCAAATGGAATTCACCCACAAAAATAATAGCATAATTTGTGATTGCACAGCTTTAGAAATTACACGAAAAGTTTAAAAAACAAGGACCTTTTCCCAGAGTCTTTTATGTGCCATCTGTAAAAAGTTGTCTATTTTTAATATCTCTGAAGTAATTCCCAGAGCTTTGAAGTCGATGAGGATCCAGTTGTTGAGACACCGCTCAGGAGCTATATTCATTAATGATTTAAACCTTGTACTTCTCCAATTAAACTTCACAATTTGTAATTTCTGAATTTAATGTCAGCTGCTGAACTTCCGTTTTGACCACAATAATACAGACAGGATTTTGCCTTACTTTTGTAATTCCAGTCACTGTACCACTTACATGCCATTTACTACTTGCAATAATTTCTCCCCATGGCTTGCGCGTCGTTTCACATCTCAGTAGGAACATCTGGAGTCAAAAGTTCACAGGAGAGAGCAAAGCCTTTTATTTTCAGAACTGTGCAGCAATTGTTTAAAGTGTTTAACGTTTAGAGGAAAAAATTAGCAGCCTGCTTATTTGAAAACATTAATTCACCACTCTAAATGACACCATCAAATATATAATGCTACCTACCCAAGTGCTGAGATGGTCATCGCTGTAGAATCTGAGAGTCCTTGCCATTGCCTTCCACCCAAGGGTATTGCATCAACTAAATATGATGCTTAATTTTTACTTTTTAAAAGAGAAGTACTACCAACACAATCCTCGATTGAAAATCATCTTTCCACTGAATCAACACACTGTGGATCAGGCCCTACGTGCCAGGCATCTAGAAAGGAACGTCAGAGTTAGGTCCACGTTACCGCCACCTCAGTGGTGTGCACAGAGAGTAGAGCTCTATCAGGACAAGCCTGTCTTGGTAAAATAACTAGAATGAAACATTATCTTCACAAGGTGTAATAAAAATTTGAGAGTAAGGAGCTTGTATAGCCAAAAGGTCAGGAACATTTCAAAAACGTGGCCTCCGGTATGACTACACCATGTAGTAAAAAGCTACATAGACATAAAAGCTAGCTGAAACATCAAAAGCTGTTGAGATGTATCAGCGTGGACTAACTAAGCTTGCTTCCCCTTCAAAGCACTGAATTCTAAAGCTGCTGTCCTTTCATTAATATAGTTGAAACAATTTACTTCAAATGAGAACACTTCATTTGACTTGGCAGTGTTAACAGTTGGACTCAATGATTTTGAGGGTTTCTTCAAACCTAAATGATTCTGGTTTTTTAAGAAATTCCTCCAAAACATCCCACAGTGCAAAAGCAGCAATGAAGACCGAGCACTACATTTCAGGCCAGTCATTTGCAGAAACAAGGGCATCCACCTAAACAGAAGCCAGAGTTAGAGGCCAAGCAAAGCGTGTAGTACAGCAGAGCATTAGGTTCAGATTTAGCTTCTTCCTCCATTTGTAAAATGTTTGTCCCCACAAAACTGCATGATATCAAGCTCAGGAAAAAATAAAGCAGAACACAACACGGCAGCTTCAGAGGTTTTTGCTTTCACACCAAAATATTGGTTTGGCTGGACACTGTGTCGTTTTAATTCCCTAACAGAGCCAGCTCGCTCAAGTTTGCTTCTTTACCTACTTCAACTAGTTATTATGAATACATTCTTTTCAATTTCCTCTACAACAATTAGTTGCAAGACTAGTAGCAAAGACTAATGCCAATCCATACATTATAAACAAGTACTTCCAGTATACCCACCACCACCGCGGTGTGAACCCTGTGTTTCGTGCGTTGTATCTGCGCACCAGAGCCGCTGCTGTTCAGATCTTCACCGATTTTCTGCAATGACCTTCTTTAAGCAAAGTGACAGGTGACCCCCAAGTCATGAAGACAATTTCTTAAAGATGTCTGACAAACACATTCTTGTGAAAACCCCAAGAAGAAGTGTGTACAATTCCAAAGGGAAAATTCAAAGGCTTATAAAGAGAACACTTCCTGAAGAAGAAAGGAATTTCTTACATACTTGTGCCAAGCTTACTCTGGCATTCTTTTTTCTTTGTGCGGATCCTCAAAATGAAAGGTGTTCTGACTTTCTTAAATAAGCTACACATTAACATGCACACCCAAATCTTCAGAAATTCTGCCTTGAACGTTGGAATAAATGTAACGAACCCCACCATAAAAAATGTTATCGAAAGGCAATTAAAAAACACACACCGTGTTCTTGTAACAAAGATATTCTAAAGTGAAGACAGCTGCATGGTAAACTGGTACATCAAATGTTCCTCAACCCAGAAAGTTTGCCTGGTAATTCTACCTGGATATGATAAAGAGAAAAAAAAAATTCCAAGATGCCCAGCTACCCTAATCCAGAGATAAAAATAATATATAACTGATTTTATTCATGTCCTTACTGCCTGAATCCATGCGAAAAGCATTCAAAATGCATGTTTATTTTGTCTCATTGACAAAATGATGAATACTAACCATAAAGATTTCTACCTTTATCAGCAATGCAGGCCCTACTCCAAGTTGAGAGGCAGAGCACCTCAACAATCCCTCGTTTTCACAGCCTCCAAAAATACAGTGTTGAAGTTCCAGGTATAAGAGCTTTTACTAGATCAGAATCTCAGCACACCTCCTGAAAAATTCAACCACAGCAAAAAAAGGTTCGTCACTCCTCTAGAAGTGGGAAGGAGCATTAACATCACCAGCAATTGTAGTATCTTCTCACAGCCAAAAGGCAGGAATGGGAAATCCTGCAAACACAGGTACCTATAACCAAACACAACTGGCACAACGTGGAAACCCGGGGCATGGGTGAGGCACCAGCTGAGCAACAAAATCCCTCTCTTTTCTTCCACCTCCCTGACGTATCGGGAAGATGATGCCTCTAGCTTGTGGAAACACGCTGGAGAAGGAGAACACATCTCAGCAACCTCAATGTGGCAAGATTCCCAATGGCAACAGACAAGAACCACTGGCAACCTTGTTATCTGGAGATCAACATTATATATGTAGTTATAACGCCACATAAACCAAGTCCTAATAGCGTATGTTCAGACAGATTTGTAAAGAGTATGGAAAGCTGGCGTACTAAGTACTTTATAGCAGGGCTGCATTACAAAAAGGAGTAAGAATATTTTGCAACCATACTACCTAAAACTGAAAACAGTCCTCTTTTGGAAATGTAAATATTCAACTTGGTTAAATCAAGACAATCACAGATAGACTTTTTTTTCCCAAATCTTTGGCTGTATTGCAATGGTTGTTTCAATTTGTAATCTCCAACTAAACATTTCCTATCCATGGATTAACAATATATTTACTGACTTGTGTCTTTTAACAGTATTTATCCAACATAACAAAATAAACTGCAATTTGTTATACTTTTTTTTTACAAAACATTTTATAAATATTTTTACAAAATGTATACAAAGCAATTTCAAGTGAGACATACTTTACAAATGAAGGTATTTAAGCAAATAAAGTCCATACCACACTGACAATAAGTGACACATCCTCTTTAAGTGAAGTCAGTCTGTAAGGCCTCCCTAATCTAACAGATAAATTATACCAAAATCTTCAAAATGAACATAGTTTTCTTAATTGCCAGTTTAAAATTTGTTTTAATATTAGGCAGTATTAAATAACATTGAAATCACAACGCCGATCCAGCAAAATAATGAAGACATGTTTCAAGTCATGCACATTCACAATACTTTGCTGGACTTGAGCCCATTCATGATTAATAAATTTAGACTTTAAGCACAACAAAAATACAATTCTTTCATTTACTGCTCCACCACGTACCAGAATTCCTTTAGAATTGAATTCAAAGGAGTGAACAACAGAACATTAATAACCTAAGATTAATCTTGCTAAGATTGTTCCATGGGTTCCTCTCGTAAATATTTCAGAGAAATGTGTCTGACCAAATAGACTGTGATTACTTTTTGTAATTTGCCATTTTTTTACGCCATTGTCCCCCATCCCCAAATGAGATCCAATAGAAGACACATAGCCTGATACTTCAATTATGTATTTGTTGTAGAGAGGCTGGAAACCCCATACCCATTTTGAGGTGGTACAAAAAGCAAGTGGATCAATGAATGTGCAACTTTGCTTTTTTCCCCCCATAAGAGAAAAATTTAACTAGTTAACATACAGCTGTGTAACTTGCTGTTTTCCTTCCAAGATAGTTTAGAATGGTTAAATTTCCAAAATGATAAAATAAAATACGCATCACAATACACAGCCATGAGTATATTATTAAACCTAAGAAGGCAATAGGTGAAGACTATATTGTCAGTTTTGCCAATAAGAAAACAACTAACCACCTGAGAGTCTATTCTATAGACATCTAACTAAAAATTTAAAACTGGCAATACTTATTATTACCTTGAATATTTTATACAATACTTGGGAATGTTGGGTTTTTACAAACAAGTACTTCAAAATTGGCACAATTTCGTTAAATGGCAATAAGTAACACACAAAACCAGTATTTCCATTCATGTTGAAGGGGAAATTAATTTTAAGTAAGTTCATCTTTCTCACATTGCTTCTAGATTTGGTTTCCTTTAGTGGTCAGACAGTGGCCTGTAGCTCAACACAGAGGTGCACTGTCAGCTTCTACTGTCATAAAGATCTAATTCTGCTTTCTTTTGCACTGCTCAGATGGACTGAGTTACGTGACAGCAAAACCACCTGCTTTCTTTCCTGGCAATCTGACTGACAACCACAGCTTGTCACGAAGAGCCTCTCTATTATGGAAATTGCGATCAGCAAGTCTGGAAAACAGCTGCTGATTTGTCTAAGAAATTGTGGAGAAGGTCTGGGGAGAACATGAGCATACCTCAGAAATCACCAAAGCGATACCCTCCTGAGCAGACATATGTACTACATGGACGTGACAAATGTCAGCGTACTTATGTGCACAAAAGCACTCATGACCAAAGTAAACTAGGAAAAAGCAGCATGGGCAGCAAAAAAAAAAAAAAAAAAAAAAAGAATTCATAGATTAAAATAAATAAATAAAATAATAAGATTCTATCTTAACATGAGAGCAAGCCAAATACAAACCATGCAATGGTTTCACTTGGCTCTACAATATGAATTAATAACTATATACTTTTTGATATGTTTAAACAATGGGATTGCTGATCGACTTTGGTCTGTACATATCTTGATAATTATGACTGCTACAGTGGATGGTTTAACATTCTCTGACAGCAAAAAAACAAACAAAAAAATAAACACTGGCCTTTAATCAGAGTAAGGCTAATGTCTTCTTAAAATATAAGCTACAAATATCATAACAGTTTTCAAATAAAAGTGCTTTTGACACTTGGTCTAAAAAAAAAAAAACAAAAACAAAAACAAACCAACAAAAAAACACCACCATTTATACCACTTCAGAAAGACTCAAGGCTGACTACATCCAATTATAAAATGCAAAATCTTTTCCTCAAGAGTTAACATATATATGCATTATATATATAAATTCATGGCTCTATCATGGCCTCAACCTGTACACTTTGCCATTTACCGGCTTCCGTTCTACCTTCCTTAGTCAAGCATTTATTACTTCATATCATGCCACTGTGACTAAGATCATATAATATCATCCCACAGACTAAAGTTACCCACTACAAATATATCATCAAGTACTAGTTTCTGCTCAAAAAGCAATAGAAAAGCACTTTAAGTTTAAATTATGAAGCCTTGTAAACACACTGATTATATCCTTCCAACTTAAGAATCCTAGAACACGTAATCATTAACAAAGCAAATAATCACTTCTGAATAGAGGTACAGTGGGTTTTCCAGAGAAACTAAAAATTTGATGATTTGTGTAAGAGAAGGGTAGGGGAGAATTGTTGCTTCCATCACTTTTTAAAAACATTTTCTTAATAAATATATCGTTTCAAATGACTGTGATTGTCAGTATATTACCGTATTACGTAGGGCCTAACAACCTGCAACCTTGTTAGGTTGCAGTACTGCGCAATTATCAAAAAGCACTATTGTAGTAATACTTGAAGTAGTAAGGCCCTAACAGACTGCATTCTAACAAGGATTAACTTTACTTGGATATCTCACTGTAACCACAATGAGTATTGCTCTCAAACACAGAACAGAATCTAGTTCAGAAAGGTTAACCTTAAATGCATGTCAGGCTGTACTTGTGGTGTCATTCACATTTGCTTCTGCTAAGAGAAACATAGCTTGTCCATGGTACTGTAACTATTAACACTCTAAGATACTATTTACAGCTGCTTCTAAAATAGAGTCAGTTTCTACACCACCTTCACTGTGGTCTGGAATAAATTTTTCCAGGCAGTTTTCCTGTGAAGCGATAGGTGAAAAATTAGGAAATTCTAATTCGACTGAGCCGCTACTTGTCGCCTCGTTTTGCGGCTGCCTCCCAGCTTTTTTAAGTTCCAAGATGTTTTTAAATGTAGTTTCTAAACTCTTACTGAGCAGTAAGTCTTGCTGGGGTTCGCCAGAGCCTTTCCTGTTATCAGGATGTAAAACCTCATTCTTTGGAGAGCTCCTCAGAGTTTTGTCTTGGAGGGAATTATTACACGTTACCTTTGAGAAAGACTGAACTGTGTTCCTTGATATTTTATTCTGTGTTCCATGACCACCTCTTGACACAGTTTTTGACAAGTCTTCAGGACTCGAAGAATTCTCAGTGGACTTGGCAAGATCTTTCCCAGCCATCTTTTCTTCAGAAAGGGCCGCATACTGGCTCTCAGAAGAACAATTAGCTTTGTCAAACTTTAAAGCTTTAGTGAGGCTCTCCGATTTTTTAGTGGAAGCTACTCCTTCTTGTGGTGTCAGAATGTTGTTAGGCACTAGAGGAAGTTTACTGTGATTTGTGGACTCTGCTGAGCTGGATTTTGGTCGGTCTCTGGCTTGGGTTTTGGTAGTCTGACTTCGAGAAGGTAATGTTTTGCTAGATTGATGGTCACTTTTGCTGGACTGTGCTTCTTCCGCTGTTTTATCAAATTGTTTGGCAGAACAACAAAAATCGGCCTGATAACCATCTGAAAATCAAGTAACAACATTTTACTTAAATTACCTATGCGTCAAAATAAGACACTCCAACGTAGTTTCTACGTATTAAAATTCTAATGACATCCACAGCCTACGGATTCACATCTTTAAGAAATGTGCAAATGCTTAAGTGCAGGAGGGTATCATCAAATTAATCACCACACTACACACATATGTGCACTGTAAAACCAGACTAAGGGCACTTACTAGCATTCGAAATATGCAAATACGGTATCTGGAAGACTAATACCTTCTTCAATACATCCTCTGAATATCCTTTAAAATATGGACAACACTTAAACAAATAGTAAGTGTTATCTTACACAAATGATGTGTTTCTAATTGCTAACGGTCAACAACAGTCTGGTTAAAAATGCTGCTGTTCAAGTGGCCATGACATTCTAAAAGCTACAGTCTGTTAAGATGAACAAGAATATTCATCCTTCATACAGCAGTGTCCTTTCTGACTGCCAGCAAACTCACACATTCTTCCCTACTAGAACTGAGATCATGCAGGAGTCATGACTATTATCAAGAGAAACTTAGAAATATTTCTCTGCCAAACAGGCCAAATACATTTTTCCCCCAAATAACTGCCTTCAACCTTGCAGTGTCTCTACATCGTTTACTCTGGGAGCTATTAAAATTTAACTTGCAACTGCTTATGCAGTATTTTGATTACTAGAATCTCTAGCAATCAGTGCCTCACTGCAGCCACAGCTATTTTTAAACACTCCATACTAACGCTGCTTTTGTAAGATTCAGAAGTTAATCATCACTTACCAGGATCTACTAGTGCAAGACGCTTATCCCGGGTCAGAGATGCCCTTTCTTCCTGGTTAAACATTCTATCAATCATAACCATTTCTGCAGAGGGATTTATCCGCTGCAGGAAAAGGAAAAAAAAACCAACCATCTGTGTAGTCACTCATATGTTGGTACTAAATCAAAACAGAAAGCTCACAACTACACAGCATCTTAACAGTCTTGACTGTTACCCCGGCCACTACTAAAACTCAGCCATAAATTAGTATTCACATTTTATGGTACATTTGTTAAAGAATTTAAAACAAGGAATTACTATTCCAATTGTTAAAACTGTACCTTTCAAATTTTTTCCAGGCTTGAAAGCCAGCATGTCTCAAGCCACAATGACATTTCCTGATCCTTGAAAATACATTCTTAAAGTAACTTTAATAGTTTTCTTTTTACCTCACACCTGGGATTGTGAAAGCACTTAATTGAGAAGTATTTCTGATGGAAATGTGAGTCTCCAACTAGCTTCTAAGGTGAAGTAATGATGTCCTGAATTGTAATATGAGTTTACTCCAATTATAATATAGCTGGAAGCCTCTGAATGGAGCTTTTCAACATTCTTTCAAGCTCTATCACCCACGGAAATGTAGAGAAATCACCTGCCTACCACGGCCTGTGCAACGCGCGAGTGCAAAGTATAAGCAGAGAGCTGTCATTCATGTGTCTTGAACATCTATGGAACTTGTATATAATAGCACCCTTACTTAGGTGGCATGTGAAATACAAAACCAACCCATTTCACTGATTTTAAGGTGTGTGCAAATGCTTAAAAATGCAGGCTGGCCACCAAGATTGCTGATGCAATAACAAGTACACTGGCTACATATACGTATCTCTAAAACCTTAATATATATATTTATCACCTTTATAAGGTGGTAAATACTATCAACAAAATGAACTGTAATGCTAGCTCTCACCTTCCTGTAGATGTATTTTTTTAACAAACTGAATCACATCCTACAAACATAAAATGTACTTGGGTCATACACCTTACCATTGCATCTTCTATAAGCAAACATCTGTACTTGTTCAGCATAGCTTGCGTCCTCTTCAGAAGCTGGGTAGCTACAGATTCAAATTCACTGTCCACTAGAAAGACCAGAGTATACTGTCAAATACTGTTGTTCAGTAACCAGAAAGTTCAGTAACCTGCATGAATTTAAAAATGTTCTCTTTCTTATTGCTCCAACTTAATAAAGAATTCTCTCAATACATTGATTAAAAATACAGTGCCAATTTTTAAAAAGAAAATTACCTTTTCTTAAGTCTTCCTCTGTTGGCAGTGATCCCTGGCACACATGGTATGAAAGGAGTCTCTGAACTGCATCATTTAATGATCTGAACCGACTTTTATCTGGTGTCACAGCGTGCACTTGATCCTTCTGTAATTGCTGCAGAATACTACAAGGAAAATTAATTATATATAATTAACACATACTCTAACCGAAGCCTATACACTCACAAAAAAAAAAGTTAGAGAAAAGATCTGCAACAAAAATTACAAAAGAAGAATGACTTACAAAGCTCCTTTAGTTAACTGTTTAGCAGCAGGCCTTTTCTGTCCAACTAAATGACCATCCACCTAAATTCAAAGTAAAAGACAAATTACAATATACGCTTTCCTTTGCAAAGCCTAAGTTTCAACATTTATTTCTGCCAATTAAGTATATTACCAATACTAAGCATAACCACTACATAAACACTTTCAACTATCTCCTATTTTCACCCAGCACTGTATCAATGAAACAGGGAACTTGCTTGTCTCACATAAACCAAGGGTCTGAAATGTTATTTGTAGGCAAATGCCACTGTAGTGTATACACATGCTTCACTAGGAGCAGGGTTGCTTATCAAATTTAGCAGGTGAAAAGAAGAAAAGGTACAACTAAAAACTTTTCTAAAGAAATCTGCTCTCAAGAACTGCCTCTGCACTTCTCGGCTGATGTTATCTTGCCTGCAGTGCACTGACAACAACTTTTTGATGCAAATGGTGGATGAGCCAACTAGATGAGGTGCACTGCTGGATCTCATCCTGACAAGGCGGGTCTGGTTGAAGCAGTAAAGGTTGAGGGCTGCCTTGGCTGCAGCGGCTGTGAGATGGCAGAGTTCAGGATCTCGCGTGGCAGGAGCAGAATAGCAAGCAGAATCACAACCCTGGACTTCAGTAGGGCAAACTTTGGCCTTTTCAAACAATTGCTGGGGAAATCCCATGGGCAAGACTGCTTGAAGGTAAAGGGGCCCAAGATAGCTGGTTAACATTCAGGGACTGCTTCTACCAAGCTCAAGATCAGAGCATCCCGACACGTAGGAAGTCAAGGAAGGGAGCCAGGAGACCTGCGTGGTTAAACAGGGAACTGCTGCGTAAGCTCAAGTGGAAGAGGAGAGTTTACAGGTCATGGAAGGAGGGGCTAGCCACTTGGGAAGAATATAAGGCTGTTGTCAGAGGATGCAGGGAGGCAGCTAGGAAACCTAAGGCCTCCTTAGAGTTAAACTTGGCGAGAGGGGTCAAGGACAACAGAAAGATCTTCAAACACATGGCAGATAAAACTAACACCAGAGGCAATGTAGGCTCACTGATGAATGGGGTGGGTGCCCTGGTGACAGACGATGCAGAGAAGGCAGAATTACTGAATGCCTTCTTTGTCTCTGTCTACTCTGCCGGAGGCTGTCCTGAGGAGCCCCGTACCCCTGAGGCCCCAGAGGAAGGCAGGGCAATGGAGGAGTTTGCCTTGGTTGGTGAGGACTGGGCTAGGGACCAGTTAAGCAATCTGGACATCCATAAATCCATGGGTCCAGATGGGATGCACCCACGGGTGCTGAGGGAGCTGGCTGAAGTCATTGCTGGACCACTCTCCATCATCTTTGCCAAGTCTTAGGAAATGAGAGAGGTGCCTGAGGGGTGGAGGAAAGCAAATGTCACTCCGGTCTTCAAAAAGGCCAAGAAGGAGGACCCGGGTAACTACAGACAGGTCAGCCTCAGCTCCATCCCTGGAGAAGTGATGGAACAATCGATCCTTGGTGCCATCTCAAGGCATATCAAGGATAAGAGGGTCCTCAGGGGCAGCCAACATGGCTTCACCAAGGGGAAGTCGTGCTTGACCAACCTCATAGCCTTTTATGAGGAGATAACGAGGTGGATAGATGATGGCAGAGCAGTGGATGTGGTCTACCTTGACTTCAGTAAAGCATTTGACACAGTCTCCCACAGCATCCTCACAGCTAAACTGAGTAAGTGTGGTCTGGACGATCGGGTAGTGAGGTGGACTGCAAACTGGCTGAAGGAAAGAAGCCAGAGAGTCGTGGTCAATGGGGCAGAGTCTAGTTGGAGGCCTGTATCTAGTGGAGTCCCTCAAGGGTCGGTACTGGGGCCAGTATTGTTCCATATATTCATCAATGACTTGGATGAGGGACTAGAGTGCACTGTCAGCAAGTTTGCTGATGACACCAAACTGGGAGGAGTGGCTGACACGCCAGAAGGCTGTGCTGCCATTCAGAGACCTGGACAGGCTGGAGAGTTGGGTGGGGAAAAATTGAATGAAATATAACAAGGGCAAGGCTAGAGTCTTGCATCTGGGCAGGAACAACCCCAGGTTCCAGTATAGGTTGGGGAATGACGTGTTAGAGAGCAGTGTAGGGGAAAGGGACCTGGGGGTCCTGGTGGACAGCAGGATGACCATGAGCCAGCACTGGGCCCTTGTGGCCAGTAAGGCCAATGGCATCCTGGGGTGGATTAGAAGGGGGGTGATTAGTAGGTCGAGAGAGGTTCTCCTTCCCCTCTACTCTGCCCTGGTGAGACCTCATCTGGAATATTGTGTCCAGTTCTGGGCCCCTCAGTTCCAGAAGGACAGGGAACTGCTGGAGAGAGTCCAGCGCAGGGCAACAAAGATGATGAAGGGAGTGGAGCATCTCCCTTATGAGGAAAGGCTGAGGGAGCTGGGCCTCTTCAGCTTGGAGAAGAGGAGACTGAGGGGTGACCTCATTAATGTTTATAAATATATAAAGAGTGGGTGTCATGAGGATGGAGCCAGGCTCTTCTTGGTGGCAACGAATGATAAGACATGGGACAATGGGTATAAACTGGAACACAAGAGGTTCCACTTAAATATGAGAAGAAACTTCTTCTCAGTCAGGGTGATGGAACACTGGAACAGGCCGCCGAGGGAGGTTGTGGAGTCTCCTTCTCTGGAGACATTCAAAACCCGCCTGGACGCCTTCCTGTGTAACTTCATCTGGGTGTTCCTGCTTCGGCGGGGGGATTGGACTAGATGATCTTTCGAGGTCCCTTCCAATCCCTAACATTCTGCGATTCTGTGATTTTGAGGGATTAGAGTATTTGTCAGGAAAGCAGGCTAAGACTGCATACGTAAATTCTCAAAAGCCACAGTGGCTGGATGGGGGCTGAAAGCAGTCTAGGAATTCTGTTTCAGTGTCAATGCTATAGATATACCCATCAGGTAGGTCTACATCATCATCTCCTTTCCTCAGACATTTATGAAGCCAAGGTTTTTCAAGGGAACAGTGCAGTAAGATGGGAAGCTCTCTGAGGTGGTAAAGGCTCATATTCCTACTCTGTGAGAGGCATTACTGCAATCCAAGAATTTTCCCAAAGAAGCCACTGTGGATCACAGAAGCACAGAATCATAGATTAGTTTGGGTTGGAAGGGACCTTCAAAGCCCATCTAGTCCAACCCCCCTGCAATGAGCAGGTTCATCTTCAACTAGATCAGGTTGCTCAGCACCCCATCCAGCCTGGCCTGGAATGTTTCCACAGACAGGGCATCCACCACCTCTCTGGATCAAAGACTCTTTGTTTAATACCAAGTTGTTGGGTTTTTTTAGTCAACTAGGCCTACTAATTAGTCACAGAGCAAAAGTTACGGATGATTTAAAAAAACCTTGCATGAAAGCTCTTTGGAACTGCAACATGGTTAGAAGGAACAAAAAAGCACGTGGTTCAGAGCATCCTTCTTAGCAAAGTATGAACAGCATGAAGTGGGCACACTGTGAGGGTACTTGCTGGCCAAAACACCTTTAGATTCAGAGCATGAAAGCATTCACCACCACAGGAGAATGAACATCTGAGCAACAATCACAAAACCAGGCTGAACTCATAACAGAGCACTACTCTGAGCATCTTCTGCTCTACGTGTATGTTGGTAAGACAGGGCAAAAAAATGATGACAAAAAAAACCGAACAACAACAAAAACATTCTTCCATGACTGTGTTATTTAGTTCCATCCACAACGAGCCCACACTTGCAAACTTATGTCAAATCCTCACTTCTTGCCCTCAACTACTCAGTCCATAAATGTAACAACGGCTTCCTCTCTCCAGAAGTTCTTGTATTCCCTCTCCAAAAAGCTGGCCTCCCTTTCCAGCCCCAAGCCCTAGACATAGTGCTAAATTTTTGTATATAGTTGCCATATCTAGAAGAACTTTTGGTGGTTTTAAAAAAAAAGAAAAAAAAAAAAGACACTGGGGAAAGAAGACAATGAATACAATGCAGTAAAGAATAAAACAGAAAAGACCAGATGGAATTTTTCTGCTACTTCTCACAAACCATCCTCTCCCAATCAGCTAGAGAATACCTGAGTTTCTAGGAAGTAATGCTAAGAGTTAGTCTAGCTTATGTCCAACTCTATGAAGAATTGCTATGTCATAAGCAAGTATCTTCAGGGAACAGTACAGACTCTACTTCCTGAACTAAATCTCAAAACAGCACTCAGAATATCAATTTGCAAAATACTCAACATTTATCATGTCAAGGTAGAATTTGACAAGCTTGAGTGACTTCATATAATCAAACAAACAAACAAACAAACAAACAAAAACCAAACCAGCAAGGACTCCTAGATTATCAATACAGAGTTGAAACATCCCTGACTTCACTAAAATTTTAAGGGAAAGAGAAACATAAATAAAAGTATTCTCTACCTGTATACTCTGTTGAACTGATGATGATCCTATTACTTTTTCTTGTGGCTGTGCTGTTCCTAGAGAGTGCTGTATGATTTTTCCTCCAGAGTCCTGTCCTATAAAAAACATGTCAAAAAGACTCTGTCACCCTAAGCAAGAACAGAGTAATCTCATATACCTATTCTGACCATTTTACTTGAGCTTTTAGCTTTGAGGAGAAAGATAAATGTCTCATACGCTTAAAAGCATTAGTACAACTACCCTGTGGAGAAACTGGCTCATAAAAATGAAAACAGGATTTTTATTTTATGCTGCAAACTACAAAAATCCTCAGATATAAATCACCTCCTACCATAGCACTGCAACGCAACAAATTCAAGTACCGTAAGTATTGTATCCCAACAATTTACTGAAAATTATACAATCCATTTTATGAAGCTTTTCAATACTAACCCTCCCTGAAGCACATAAACCTGTTTTTTCTAGAGCTCCTGAAGGTATTTAGATAGCAGGCATCATTTTTTTTTTCTGGATTTTCCAGATGTGCAAACTTCCTTCAATTGCCTTGCACAGGAATTCAAAGAGCATCTTATCAGCCATGCTACAGTAAAACCAACACAAATAAGAATTCCCTCCCCTCTAAAAACTATACTGTGCTGATAGTAAGAGGATTGCCTGGACAGGTTGTACATAACAGCACAGAAGGGGCAAAAAAAAAAAAAAGGCAGGGAGATTATGGGACCTTATGCCAAAGTGTTACTTATATACAAAGAGAACATGAAGGTTACTGCATTTTTCTGCTTGAATATATTGGTTTTATTCTTTCAGTAGCATGGTACTGCTTGAAAAGCCCAATATTTTGCAATGAACAACGCGTTAACTATTCTAACTGAAAGTGGCACATCCAAAAATAAATCAAGTGATGACAGCCTGCACAAAACCTTGTAATTACTGTTCTTCTTTCCTCTGTATCTAAAGCAACCATCACAAGACAGGGTCTAGAAGTTTCATGGAATTTTTAGAAGATATCCATATTTTGAAAATCACGTATTTTTATTTTCCTAAACTAAAAAAAAAATAAGAAAAATGAAAGAAGGGTCTATTTTGGATTTCTAGAGGGGAGAAATAATTGCTTATTGTGGAGATTCAACTTTTCCCTCTACCAAATGAAGTTCCATCATTGGGAAAAATAAAAGCATGCATTCAATACTGAAAAATTTAATTTGCATTTTTGTAAAATTCTAATAACCTCTAGGACCCTATCAGCATAAGCCATCAATGCAAGTACGACACATCGAAGAAGAACCAATTTCTGTTGCTGGAGAAAATTAAGAAAATTATTTTAAAAAGACCTTAGTTGACCTGATAGTGTGTTGCTCAGAAGACTTGTCAGCTGAGGCTGTCTCAAGTTATCCTGTGTCTTCAATGCAGAAACTGGGGATGTCTGGTTCATGCCTTTTTTCTGTGCCACATACATTAAAAAACAAACAAACAAAACACTACAGTCAAATATTTACGGAAAGCTTTTAATAGAGGAAACAAGCAAAACTAGCAATGAAAATTCAGCTCTACACATCCCTTTTTCAACCTCAAACTCATAAGCAGTGAAATTTCAGACATATCAAGTCCTTCTGAGTTCAAGAATTTTATAAAGTAAATCAGAGAGGAATAGAAATTACATTAACAGTACAAATATACACCAGTTACACGCTAGAAGACACTTGATTTACCACTAGAAGTGGCCCTTAGAAAGCTCAGTATTTTAGAGTCTCAAAACTGCAAGATGACTAAATAAGCTGTCTCCACAACAAAAAAAAAATACAGTGGAATAAACTGTCCAGTGTTTAGCGACTAAATGATACATGGCTTATGATAAGAGTACAACATCTAAAATGCAAGTGCAAACAAACTAAAAAGATTCTGGTAAACAGCAGAACTTGTTCTCTGTAGTTCCCATTTTCAGCTCTGAAATTTCAGCACAAAGTGATCTTTTACAGCAATAAGAAATATTATACTTTCGTAACTGCTGAAATTCACTGACCCAGCACACATCCTACAAATAGAGGGATGTAGACACATTAAGAAAAAGTCAAGCAGGCCTCAAATTAATCATCTGCAAACAAAACGTTACAACCTGTGCTAGCAGTTTTGGCAAAGATTGAAAATGTGTTTCTACATGTTCACCCTCGTTTTCTAAATACACATTATTTTCCAAGACACATTATTTCACTCCCATTTTGGTCTTGGTTAAAAAAATCCATTAGACCTCTGGAAAAAGAGAAAGATCTCAGATAATTAGTGCAAATGCATTCTGAGACTGATTTTATAATGTCCAATGGAGAGGAAAAAAAAAAAATGGAAGTGGAATAATATTTAGTTGCTAATCGTGTGACAAGTCACTGAGTTAAATACTGGCAGAGTTTGGAAATTCACTCAGGAAAACAGACAAACCTGAGTTGAATATATGCTGCAGCTGCAGCAACTAGACTAAAAAGACCAGTTCTCACCTTAAAAGTAAATTCAGAATTTTTTTTCTAGTTATTACTAAGTGGACTGCTTCTTAAAGAAAATATTTTAGATGTTACGCTTTTACAAACTGCTTTAAAAGGTATTTCCTCTTAAGGATTCTAAGAAACCTCTCTTGCCTTGTCTTTGCTTCAACTTTGAAAGCTTCTACCTGCTCTAAACACATAGAACTACAGGGGGCAAAATGCCAAAAAGGTTAAATGTTAACGGATTAATTCTGTATGGTAAATAACAAAGAGAAACCCACAAAACGTTTTCATCTCTAATTTGAATAGGTCGGACCTTGAAAACACATGCGAAGTTTTCAGTGAAGTCAAAAAACTTTTGAGTGCTAGGAGCACTTCACATCTGGCTCTATGGTAAGATTTCCAGGAGAGCTCAAGGTTGTTTAATCTTACAATGTCCCTTCCTTTAAATCGGAGCAGAAATAGATCAGTGCTAAGCAGTTCTGAAAATATTACTGTAAATCACGAACAAAATAATCTAAATTAATGAAAGTGGTAAGACTCATTCACTCAGTGATAGACTTTAGAAAATACCAAGTGAAATGATGTCTCTGGGTTAGAGTTATTTTCAGCAGTTCCACAGTATCCATAACAACACAAACTAGCAAAATTAATATTCTCTGTATTAACATCAACTTTAATACTTTGCTAAGCAGATTTTAGCACAGCTTAGGAGCACTTCTTTGGCTACATTCTCAGTTTTCATACCTGACCAAAGGCGAACTGTTGTTGCGTTACTCCAACTGACGTGTGACTAAAGGTGCTGATAGATTTGGAAGAGGATGCTGGAAGACGATGTGATGCACTGACGGGAACTTGAGTTCTGTTCTGCGTGAGCTGATCTCCAGTGAAGTTTCCTCCTGATGCGACAGACTGAACCGATGGTCCCAAGCCAGGATGTACTGAACCAGAAGAACTTGCAACAGCGAACCGACTAGAAGCTGACATATTTGAGACTGCGGACTGCCCAGGTGACATCGTAGTAAAACTCGATCTACCTTGAGAAACGTTAGCTTGACTGGGTGACAAATGCAACACCGTTGGCGACGCCTGCTGCAGTGGCACCTGTCCACCAACAATTTGTGAAGTTCCGTGATTTACTATAACTTGGTTTCCAGGAGCTGTGAACGTTTGGCCGGAAACAAGCTGAACAGCTGTGTTCTGATTATTCAGCATCTGTCCTGAATACGACTGGTTGGCTCTTAGCATGTTCGTAGAGTTCCTGTTGAGCATTACATGATCAGCAGACACCTGGCTAGAAACCAGCTGGGAAGGCTGAGTCTGAAGAATCTGTCCATTTATGGCCTGGACATGATGAACTGAATTAGAATTAACAGACAAACTTGTAGGTATCAGAAACTGGTTCTGAGGTGCATGAGTCTGCCCCATAGGCGAATGGATAACAATACTACCTCCAGCATTGCTAACTGTCTGAGGTGTAACTGATTTTCTTGGATTTTGTTGATTAACAATATTAACAGACATATGAGGACCAACTACTGAACTCTGAGGTGAGTTTGCAGAAGCAAACGGAATCCCTTGCTGTACGTGATGTTGCTGTATTCCCAAGTTATTCACATTATAAGCAGTCTGCTGACCCATCTGGACAGGCTTTGGTTGGATATTAACGGGAACTTTGTTTGAGTTTGGTGCCAAACCCCTTTGAATGATGATATTATGGACAGGCAATGATGTCTGAAAATTTGTGCTGTTAAATGGAACGGTTACAGGTTGTGCTACTGGACTTGAATTTGAGTTACCAAATAGTGAGTTACCATTTGGAGTTTGCCTATGAACCAACAGGCCACTACTCATGTTCGCAGGTGTTTGCTGACCATTGCCTTTCAGTATAATCTGAGATCCATCAAGGTTATTAATGGTCATCATGGAAGGCTGATTACTAAACGAACCAATTAGCTGTATCTGCCCAGAACCACTAATCTGGCTGCTATTAGACAAATGCTGGCTGGGAACACTAATTCCGACGTGTTGCATAAAGCCATGTTGCACACCGACTGTATTGCTTGCAAAAGATGCTCCAACAGGTTGCTGTACCACTTGAGTAACTCCTATAGGTTGCAACGTCTGACCTGAGTAATTAGAAACATTAGAAGCCTGAGTAAAGGATGCTGATGAAGAAGGATGAAGCTGAGCTTGTGCAAACTGTTGGCTAGAACCTACACTGGCATCCAAATATGCCTCTTCTGCCAAAGTCTGTTCAGTAATATTGGCCTCCTGCAAGGACTTCTGAAGAATATCAAAAGGCTGATCCTCAGTAAGATCAGGTAAAGGAGAAGATACAAGTTCATCTTCAAGAAACTGAAGGCTACTGGACAGCTGCAGTCCATCACTAGGCCCCTCTCCAAGCTGACCGCTTACACCTTTGACAGACGACTTAGGATCAGTGTTCTGAAATGCAAAACGAGAAATAAATCCTTTTCAGAAATTCCAAGCTCTGCCTCATTTCTCCATTAAGCTTTATTTCATGCAAACTTTCTTTACAAAACTATATTCTTTGCGTAGTATGCATATAAGGTGACACTCATCCCTCGCAGTGGGCCCACATAAACATGTGCATCACTTACACCCCACTCATGCCCCCATAACAGACTGCTGCAGACACTACTCTCCTTTCTCTGCTCCAGTCTCCCAAACCCACAGCATTCAGCTCTGCAGCTGCACTGTTTCAAGAGGTTGTGACATGCTCTTTAAGTACCATTTTCCCTTCCTCAAGCTGAGCACCATGTGGACAAAAGGATAATAAAAAAGAGGAGTGAAAAGACCTCCACTGCAACTCAGTTTGGAGCGAAGTTGAAGTAACAACAGTAGTAGCACGGAAAAGGCAGGAGAAAGCTGCTCTTTCACTGACTTCTATCAAATGAGATCCATCCCCAAAATCCTACCAATATTTCTATAATCACACAGCGCATACTAGTGACCATTTCATAGTTAAGGAATTACAGTAATTCTTTGTTTAGAAAAACTTTAGAAACAAAACATTAAGAAAAACTATGTCAGACTTTGTGGCTTATGCTAGTAAAAAGACTACAGGAAACTATAGACATTGAAACTCCAGCAAACATTAAGGGGCATCTTAAAGGAAAAAATTCATCAAATCTACATCCATAAATACTGTGATAAAGAAAATCAGAACCTGCTTTACTCTGGTCTGCTGTCAATAAAATTTTCCTAAAATAAAACTATGTCCAGAAACTCTAGACAACACAAGTATCAGGTTTCTACACGTGGAATGACAAATTTAAATGCATAATAATACCTGCAATAGCTTTAAGTTAAACAGAGTACACCTTCCTAAATCACAAAATCACGTCTCAACTACTAAAAGACAATATCCTGTTTCTTTTTAGGTCAGGATAAATGCAAAATGTGGGTGTGAAATTGTCAGTCACCTTCATACGCTGAGCATTCGCACCCTGAAGGTCACAGATGCTTGTTTTCACCTCATGTAAACAGCGCGAACATGCTGCAAGCCGTCGTTATCACATGCAATAAATAATGTCCCCACCCTAACTTCAGTTCCCCGAGCATATTTATTCAGAACTTTACTCCAATCTATTTTTGAATCAGCCTGTGCAGTTTATGAAACTTCTGTCATGTTTTACATATTAAGAGATTGTTCTTAAAATTCAGTAAAATATTTTCAAAATACAACTATAAAATTACAATAAACTTTCTTTGCATTTAAAGTTAACAGAAGGAACTAAACTAGTACTTAAATCTTTTGATGACTTCATCTCACGAACACCTAAAACTACAAATCAGGTCCTCAACTGTACCAAGCTACCATCAGGCAGCACAAAACCAAGTCACTAACTAGGGCATTATTAGGACTCACAACTGTCAGGCTCTTGTGGAGAATTCCCTATTACATCTGTGAGTTGTCTCCAGCAACATCGACCAATCTGCAATCTTTCACAACTGTGTAACTTAGAGGGCTCCAGTTAATGCTATTCCAGTTAGTACTAATAATAACTATTACTACCAATGATAATAGCAATAGTAATAATAAATAATATTACATGCGATCGAGATCAATAGCTTGAAACTCTCCCACTGGAATGAACAATCCCAAGTTTTGTTCCCTGCTCCCAGGACTCGTTAACATCAAAAACAATTTAGTGTGCATAAACTGGAACCTGGGACCTGTCAAGTTAACATGTAAATCCCTGCTGCCCGGATGCAGACCACCACACTAATTGCAACAAGAAATCAGTGCCTCTGCAGCTCTGGGAATCTGCTCACCAACAAGAGCCTTATTCTCGCTGGCTCCATGAATATTCTGCTCTCTTAAGCTGTTCTGCTATACTGTAATAGGAAGGTGGAAGCAGTTACTGAGGACAACCCAGGTAACAGGGCAACAGCTCAGGAACTCTCTCACTAACAGAGACTGCTGATCACCCAAGGAAACCAACCTGGAACCAGCAGAGGTGGTATGCAATCATTCAATCTGGGGGAGGGGGTCTGGGAGGGGAAGAACAGACACTGCCACTGCTTTCTTGTCCTTCTGTCAGCAGGAACTTAATCTTGTTTGTGGTAGGTGTTGGCTGAGCATGCTTACCAGCTGAGGCACTGAACCCGTGCCACTGAATTTGTAAACTCTGCCACTGAAAGGCATGGGACAGGCATCAAGACAGTCAGTCCTACTTCATGGTAGCAATTCTGAATACATACAAAGACAGAACTTGCAGTATCTGCGAAAATTTTAATGACAAAAAACTCAGAAGCCTTTAACTTTTCAGGTATCTTACATTATAAGCAGGGACTGTGAAATCACCTATTCATATTTTAGATACCACTTGTTCCTTCACAATGCACTGTAAGAATCTCTCTCTGCAGTCAAGTCATGCTTCACTTGGGTCAGCACAGGGTTCTCACACAAGGGAGGGAGAGAACATGGCACTGGTATTCATTATGAAGACACAAAAGGATGAGAACATCGCATGAGAGGAACAAGTGCTGGAGAACGAAAATACAGTAAGCCACCGCAGGAACACACATTAAATCCCTGCTCTTCTGATCACCTGTCTTCTAAATTAGTTAGCCCCCAAATCTCACATACCAGAAAGCTCTTTTGGCTTCCACCAAGTATTTTTGTTTCTCCCAACTGCTACTCCCTCTGCAACAATCCCACCTTGCTCAGAACCTCCCACTCCCTCTGAAAATTACTCCAAAAACTCACTTGCTGAGAATACAACAGAAATACACCCCTGACTCCTGCCCACCTACTCGTGCTCATCAAAAGAACTTCTACAAACAACAACTAGGAAGTCTAGGCTATAACGACTGCCGGCATATATCAGCCTTTTTTCCCTATGAACTCATTTTTCTTCGTATGAGTCCTCAAAACCCACCTCTGGCATGTTGCATACGGACAGCTGCTGTCCGATAATGACCAGCCTGGTACCAAACTGACCTCACTGTTCCTCATTAGCTGAAAACGAGGCACACCCCATTATTGTTGGTACCCCACTCCCCCACACTATCTCAACCAGCTTATCTGGGGAAAGAACTGTCACTCAACATATGTTTCTTCTACAATACTTAATAATGAAATTGAAAAGGGAAGGACAGGGGTAACACTTCACATCACACTACTGTGGCTACAGAAAAGTCACTAGTTGTCTAGGCACAGACAAACAGTTTTCAGGATTTATTTATGCCAATTATTTAAGGTCCCTACACACCTACAAGCATACGGACATATCTGTTAGAAACACGGGACAAAACAGACACAGTCAAGACAACGGTGCGACAGCAAGAGGAATTACCAAGGAGACCTTACTCTATGCATTCAAACAACTGAATTGCGGGATGAAGAATTATTTTTTTAAAAAAAACACACCAATGAAATCAAAGAAACGTGTCAGAAGGGACCTCTAGAAGTCATGTAGTCCAACCTTCTACTCAAAGCAGGACTATAGCCAGCACTAGAGCAGATCAGCCTTGGCTTTATCTCCAAGGATGGGGATTCCACAACCTCACTGGTCAAACCTTTGTCCAGGGCTGCAATACACTCCTAGCAAAGAAAGAATACTGAAGACTACTTGCAACACTTAACAAATTTAGTGAGTTCCCTAACACCGAAGTCACGGGAAGGGAACATCCCAAGCTAGCTATTGGGTGTAAAGAACAAAAATCCCCATTCATTAATTGAAAAAAATGGCTAGCTCAGATGCTACTTAGAAATAAGAAACAAAACCATCCTAACATACACAGGAAATGTATGAATGATTAACTTTTGAGGTCTACATTTGAGCACTACTACATCTACCATCACTAAAACTACAAGCCTAGTTTACTGGAGAGTTACACCAGAGAATGTTTTCACTGCTCAGCACGCTGTTTCACATATTTACGAAACACAGCCCAAGAGTGCAGTATCTTTCAACTAATTCCCCAATGAAAACGCAATTCAATACTTAAAATATTAACAGCACGGAGTAGTTCTATGGTAGCATTCAGAATTTTCGTATTTTTCATACCTACTTCATTCAGTTTTATAAAAGCCAATTAAAGCCACAATGGAAGCATGCAATCTCAATACAAATATGATTTATCTCCCAACCACTTACATTGGAGTTGGCGAAAATTGAATTTGAGTTGGCTACAGAATATTCTGCATTAGTCAAGTCTTCATTGCTCTGGTAAAAGACAAAAATCATGTTTAGAAATAACACACTCAATGACGCTTATGTATGTCTAATACACAGGAATGCCACTTACAGATTTACTACTAGGTCCATGTAGAAAATAATTCAGCGCCTGTGGGTCCCTTAAGGGGAGAAAAAAAAAAGTTACCAATTTTAGGAAGCTGTTTCTCCTAATGAGGCTAATTTACCTAAGCCGGATATTGTATTCATATAAATCAAGTTTATAACAAAAACACATTCCTTTCACAATGCAGAGCTCAAAGTTTATACAATCTGAGTATCGGTGTTTCTGTACCAGCACAATTTTCAGATGTTGATCGTATTTGCTGGCCTTGTACCAAGGCATTTCAACCAAGAAATTATGTTCATCACAAAATTTTAGTTGCACTCTACTTTAAGTCTCTCTATGAGGGTACTAGTCATATTCTCTTAAAACACACAGTTTTTTATGACAGCAGATAGTACAAAACCTAAGGAAAATACTAGCACTAAATAACAAGAGAACCGCAACAGGTACCATCTCTTCTACAGAGATAAACTATAATGCCAGGTTAGCTAGTGTCCAGGTCAATAGGGTATTTACAAACCTGAATCTTTAACATGTTTTCTGCCACCCTTAACATAAATCAACACACACTTATACTTGCCATGTAACTGTCCCTTCACTTGGAGAAAAAAGCAGCACCTTTTCCAAGTGAAACCAACCACAGAAATAACTGATCAAAATATTATTAAATACAATTTCAGTATCTTTCATTAACTTAGCATTATCACTGAATAAAACTCAGATTTAAAATGTGGTCTGATAGAACAAGTGGTGGGAATCCAAGCAAAACAAAAATAGATTAATATAACTGCACACACGATGTAAAAAACATTAAAAGATTGTGTTACATGGGATTATTTTAATGCAACAATTATACAGCATTTCCCAACATGTATATCAGCACAAAGAATAGAATGACAGAGTTTTTTTTATTTTAAACATCTTTATTGATTAACAAGTAATAAAAAACCCCACAACATTCTTGAGACACAGGAGGCTTTCATGTAAAAAAACATTAATTCAAAATCCTTCTCTCTTGATCATCCTAGAAAATAAAAGAGGGAAGAAGTTAAAGATCTTTCAGGTTTACAACTAGTCTTCTAAAAGCACCAATACACTTCTATTCCTATTTTTTTCATTTAAAAACCAAACTGCATTCATGTGTTTACAAAAGACGTGTTAAAGAAACAGTACTTGGCAGGGACCTTAAGGTACAATTATGTGTACAACACAGAAGTGGTCACATGTACTTTCAAATGAAAACGTCATTTCATAGTGGATTACACCAAATTTCAATAATTAAGGGTAATAGAACTCATGATCTCATACAGGGCTCTATCATGATTATGAGTTTTACTGATAAATAACCGGGTCGTTTAAGACTGATTATACCCACTGGCTTTAAATCATGAAAAATGCAATTAAAAATCAAGAACATTTCACCACCCTGAATACTGTCTTTAGTAAGGAAGGAATTTTAGAAGGCACTTACCGAAATCAAAGGTCAGATGGAAAAAAATGCTGGTTTCCATTCTTCTAGATGCTTAAGACAGTAATTGCTGCCAGCAGCAGGAAGAACGCTGTAATTTTTCACACGAACACTCATCTGTATAGAGAGCACTTTATTTTCCAGACCACCTGTGAACTTGCACCATGATGCTCATGATTCATGCTTGTGACAGAGCACTTAATTGTCCCATGCAGTCAATTATCATCTTTATGTTCCAAGCAGGATGTGTTTTCATAGGGCTGCAATCTGTAATCTTGCAAAGTATACTTCACAGAATATAACTGTGAGCATTCACAGAGCAATCCCCACACTACAGCAGCCACTGTGGTGATATTTTGGTTTTTTGTGAAGTTAAAGCTCTCACTGGTTTCACTGGAAGTTTTGAGTGCATGAGAAAGTTAAAAGGCCTATTCATCTATTACATTTAGGGCAGTAAAAAAATCTTGTACGAAGTGGAGACGATATTTTAGTAGCTGCTATGAGACTGATGTCGTACTTATTTCTGGCAGAGTTTGAACAAAGTATCGTATATGAAATGTCCAATTTTCTTCTTATGTTTTAAATGCATTCTAGCGTATTATCTGTTCTTGAATACTGACATGAATGTTAGCCAAGGAAAGGTAACTTGTCACATACACAATCTGTAAAAATCTTGCTCATGTTTATGGAATTATAAACCTCCAAATAAATCTGTTATGGAAATAATGAAAAAAAAGAGACTACTTTAAATCCCCAATTTTATTAAAGTCAAGTATCTTTGAGCAAAATGCTGATAAATTATTTTTTGTTGTGAAAACAGTACTAGGTAGCAATTCTCTTTTTCTAACACTTTTATGCAAGCACATTATTAGTAGAAGTATTTATAATTAAGAAAAATTTTACTTTTCCCTTTAAAATACAAGCATAGTGTTAACCAATTATCTAGTTCCACTATTGAAAATACTGAGGTATTTATTTTTTTAAGCCAAAAAAATTGTTCTTTGCAATGAAGTTTGTAACAACATCAGTAATGCGCTTCACTATGACCTTATACTACCACTAGCTGAGAAGAGACTCCAACCTCCATGCACACTCATTCCTCAGCCCCTCCTGAGGAGAACGCCAGCAAGGGGACTGGGAGCCAGCATACGCTGGGATGGAAGGCTCTGTGACACACACATCTCCACGTGCAGGAAGCACAGCTTCTCACTTCATTTGCAGGTCACCCCATCTTGAGACGAGACTGAGACAGAATCACCTTCTAGGAGATGATTTTGCAAAATTATTTTTCCCAACTTTTCTGAAAGAATTGCTTAGGGAAAACTTACCCAATAAGATCAAGGAGACAGGATTCATCATCGTCATCATCCATGACAACTAGAACAAAAAGGGAGAGAATGGATATTTGATACATATCAGACAAAATACTTTCTTTCAACAACAGTACCAATTTAGAATATCTCAATATTTTTATTAAACAATTTATGAAGTTGACAGATGTCTACTATTGGCAAAGTTCTTAAATAAACCTGTACCTCCTACAGAGGTCCATTGATTTATCTCAAAATCAAATTCAGTCACATGTAATGATGCACACAATCCCATGCAACGCTTCACCATTTAGGGTGGATTTTAGGACTTTAAACTGGAGAAAGACAAATGATTAACCAAACTGACTACACAGAACTACTATGACTTTAAAAAAAAATAAATCAACACTGAATGCAATCTCAAGACTCCAACTAAAATACTTCTGTAGGAATTTAATCCCAGTGAGGGAATAACCAAACACTACAGAACCTACAAAGACTATAACAAATTTGTGGCTTTAACACTGACCAGCCAAAAAGGTAAACAAATTTAGCTCAGTATTGTGAGAGTGCTGTTGTAGACCAGAACGAAAACTACAGCCAAGACACTACAAAGCATTAAAAAGAACACCGTTTTCTAGCATGCCTTTCTTAGCTATTGCTGGGGACAATATGGCCACTTCGAGTTCTCCTCAACAATACTCAAAGTGTACTTAAAAGAAACTGAGATTAACAGTACAGAGTTCTGACGGTTCCTTTCACAGTGGGTGAGGAATTCATTTGCATTACCCAAACTGAACATAAGCATCCATGCACTGGGTGCTGAGCATTTTTAGTCTCACAATATCATGACCACCAACTCTCTTACGCCCTGCCTACTCAGTTGGGTGCTGACCATAGCAAACACATTCCAGCACTCTCCTCCGACTGCTGTTCCTTCAAAGCTTCTGTTTGCATATCCTGGTTCTCCTGCTCACTGTAGCTCTCAGAATGTCATCTGAGACTTCTCCCTTCTCCCTGTCAGTAACTCTCAGGACTATTTTACCCTCCCTTATTCTCTCTGTAATGATCCCATCTAATCCACCAGTTCAATTATCAACTGATGCTAGCATTTCCTAAACCTCTTGGTGCCCTGGCTTCCATTTAGTTATTCAAACTCATCTTCATAGTTTCTTCAAATTACAGCAAATTTATCACTGTGCATTCCATGCCTGCTTTTTTCTCAATTTCCCTTAGAAAGTCTGCTATCATACTTATCACTCGAATTTATTACTACAGTTTTGGCTTTAATTCATTTTGCTCGCTCTCTACTTCTCACCAAATCAAAACTTATTCTCCCTGACCAGATCCACAAGAATCATTCTTCAGGCTCTCTCTCATACAGATCTCCATGATGAGTAAGGCATTGAAGGGAAAGGAGCATCACAGAATGGCTGGGGTTGGAAGGGACCTCTGGAGATATCTAATCCAACCCGCCTGCTAAAGCAGGTTCACCAGAGCAGATCGCACAGGAAGGTGTCCAGGCAGGTTTTGAATGTCTCCAGAGAAGGAGACTCTACAACCTCTCTGGGCAGCCTGTTCCAGGCTCTGGCACCCTCAAAGGAAAGAAGTTTCTCCTCATATTCAGATGGAACCTTCTGTGCTTCAGTGTGTGTCCATTGTCCCTCATCCTATCGTTGGGCACCACTGAAAAGAGTCTGGTCTCATCCTCTGGACACCCTCCCTTGAGATATTTATAAACATTGATGAGATCCCCTCTCAGCTTCTCTTCTCCAGGCTGAACAGACCCAGCTCTCTTTGTCTCTCCTCATAAGAAAGGTGCTCCAGGCCCCTCATCATCTTTGTAGCCCACCACTGGACCCCCTCCAGTAATTCCTTGTCCTTCTTAAACTAAGGGGCCCAGAACTGGACACAATATTCCAGATGCGGCCTCACCAGGGCAGAGCAGAGGGGGAGAAGAACCTCCCTCGACCTGCTGGTCACTCTTTTCCTAATTCACCCGAGGTACCACTGGCCTTCTTGGCCACAAGGGCACATTGCTGACTCATGGTCAACCTGTTGTCAACCAAAATTCCCAAGTCCTTCTCTGCGGTGCTGCTTTCCAGCAGATCTGCCCTTAACCTGTACCAGTGCCTGGGGTTATTCCTCCCCAGGTGCAGGACCTTACACTTGCCCTTGTTAAACTTTTTCTCTGCCCAGTCCTCCAGCCTGTCCAGGTCTCGTCGAATGGCAGCACAGCCTTCTGGTGTGCCAGCCCTTCCACCCAGTTAGGTATCATCGCATACTTGCTGAGGGTGCACTCTGCCATACAAGAGGCTGAGAGCACCAGGACTGTTCGCCTGGGGAACAGAAGGCTTTGGGGGAACCTTATCCCTGTGTACAAACACCTGGTGGGAGGCTGTAAAGACAACCAAGCCAAACTCTCCTCAGTGGTATCCAGTGAATGAACAAGAGGCAATGGGCACAAACTGAAACAAAAAACAAAACACCACACCTCTGAGGGTAGTCAAATACCAATACACGTTTCCCAGCAAGGTCATGGAGTCTCCATCCTCGGAACCAGCCCAAACCCAGATGGACACAGGCCTGAGCTGCCTGCTCTGGCTGAGCCTCCCGAGAGAAGGATGGTGGATGAGCTGATCTCCTGACCTCCCTTCCCACCTCAGCTGCCCTATCATGCTGTACTCTCTTTCCTGACATTTTTCTATACTCCACTGATTCTGAAACTGGTTTATACTTTAGACTAGGGCACCCTGTCCTCTATACTGCACAGCCTCATTCAGATTTTTTCTTCCATCTCCCATGCTTTAGCTTACAGAGAAGGCAGAAGCAAAACCAAAGGATACATCACTGTAAGTATCCCCCAGTACCACCTCTCTGGGAGAAAAGGAAAACAAATCATGGCTACACAGAACTGCCTCAAATGTCAACAAAATCAGTATTCATGAAGGATTATGTATCTTAAATAATTTCTCCCACGATTCAGTAGCACATCTGCTCACTGCTGCGTACAGCCACCAGCACGAGCACTGACCACGCAATTTAATGCTAAACAAACAACATGACATTTTATGACATCACGAAATTTAAATGTGCATTAGTAGGAACAAATTAATAAGTGATTAAGCGATTAGCATTTTGCTTGACCACACAGTTAGTACTTACAGAAAGCTGCTACTTCCTCTAACAGCTAAACAGCAAATCCACCTCTAAAAGGCAAGGTTTCAAAGACTCCTAGCTAACCAAAAGTAAATATCAGCTCTACCCAAAGCCAACGGGATCTTTGTTTTCACACTGCATGCCTGCTTTTGAAAATGCTACCCCATGTGTCTATGGCAATACCGACATAAATAAAATAAAATAAAATAAAATAATAAAATAAAATAAAATAAAATTCTTCGCTTTACCAAACCAAATATTGTCCATGATTATACTACAATAAGGATTCAACATTATGGAAAGTGACCACAAAGAATTTTGTTCAATCATTACTCCTGTGGCTATTAAAACTACTAACACAAAGCAGACAAACTTTATAAATTCACTAAACTCCTGAGAACCTATATATAATGATTAGAAGGAAAATAAATTGCATGAAAACACCAACAAGATAAAATCTTAATGGTAATATATATTCTTCACTATTCAGCCCTTTAGCTGAACATGCTGTTGGCTTTACTGTAATAGAAAAAATAATTTGGTTTTTTCCTCATTTCAAATATGACACAAGAAAAATCTACCCAACATACTGTAAACTCCTACCAGTTTACAACAGACAATAAAACCCAAACAAAACAGCTGCATTTTTTATAAACACCAAGAATCCCAAACAGTCCTCTCCAGAAGTACATCTTCGTAACAAGGCTTAATAACATTATTTCCATCACTAGCAGAATCCTATGTGCACATATAAAAACCAACAAATACTATGTCATCTTAAAAATAAAAAACAAAAAAAACCAAAAACCCACACACGTGGTTTACCAAAGAGCTAATCTGTATAAAACCATTACCAAGTTTTTATACAGCTGATCAATGTACCATCACAGAGCCAAAACTCTCATCATACACAGCTCTTGCTACATTCCGAAGTTGTTCTGATCAGCATTCGCAGACTAAGTGGCTACGTGCTCCTGTGCCTTGAGAACTGCAAATGAAGCATAGCCAGACAAATGACGGGTAGGTAACACTACACTAACATGACGCTCCACGGCGGTGCTTTTGTGAAACACCACAGGACCACCACACCATTTAAACAGCACACATAAGGGTACGTGGTCTGTAAAAGGACAATCAAGATCACAGTCAAGCCACAAACCTAATTAGAGTAAATTCTGCTCCTGTTTCACCACAGAGACACAAGATCTACATAACCACATAACTGCAGGTCTAAATCTTTTTAACTGATGCAGATTTTCAGTGAGGATTAGTGTCCTCTTAACTTCAGGACAGCAACAGAGGAGGTGCACAATCAGACCAAGTCCTTACTCACCCAAAAGCAACTACTCATTCAGTCTATTTAGAAAAGAGGGCAACTTTATCAACACATGACCTTGACACAGATGATCATTTAAAAGTGTGTTAATAAACACAAGCCTGTCCTGTGAAATTTTCCTAACACGTTTTCTACAGTACAAACGGTAGAAAAGTTTGCTGCTTTACTTGCCAACTATCTTTTCAGTTTTTCTATACACAAGCTATACAAATTCTGTCCTTGCTGTTTGTTAACATATAGTGGGCCAAATCAATGACTGATCTATGAAATGGGTATAAACTGTATTAAACTAAGACAGTTTGAAAATAAAACTTGAGACAATCAGTAGAATTAAGGGGACTAGAATTAACGTAACCTAGTTCAGTTGTCTCCAAAGTGGAGTCTGTGCACCGCAGAGGGTGCACAGGACACTCCATTGGGATGCAGGAAGAAAATATTAAAACCTCAGTAGTACATGCGTTTACTTTGTAAATAAATATACATATATCGGGGGTGCACGCTCAAAACATTTTTACCAGCAGGGGTGTGTGAACAAAAACATCTGGAGATCACTGGCCGAGGCTCTCAAAGACTGACTCCCTTCTGTATTTCCATCAGCTAACAGATGCTTCAGCCCCAGAGCAAGGGGGCAGGTGGGGGCTCCAAGCAGGTGAGGCTTGTCAGGGCCATCAGGGCCCATCCGTGTGCCCAGGGCCTGGCAACAGCCCCGGACAGAGACACTCACAGAAAAATACACACTGGGAGGATTCTGCTAGACAGCTGGTACAATGCAGCCTAACCAATACCTACTGATCATCAGCATTGTTCTACAGTGTTCCGGGTTTCCTTTTTTTAAATAAATAAATAAATCGGTTTCTTTTAAGTAGGCCAAACTCAGCCCTGCTGGTGCACCTAACTAATTTACAAAGGGCAAACCTTACTAATTAGTCGCAACCCAGTACAGATATTCCCTGTAACTTATTATTAGCAAAGCCTCTACTGTTTTGTTTCACACCCCTGCTACTGCACTGGTGAACCCGGTACGTACTTCCATGTGGGTCACATGTACCTGTGGAATCAGCACTGCCTTTCCCTTTCGAGAAATAACCAGAGTGCCCAACAGAAAGGTGAGAGTAATAAAACTGACAAGGAAGTCCCACCTATGCAGGCCAGCCCTCTGGGGACTGCTGAAACTGAAAACCTGTACCCTCCCAAAGCTCTCACCTTACTACAGAGCAACAGGACAGCAGCCCTGTGCCCCTCTCATCCAGCTTCCCCCAGTGAGCTCAAGGCTTTGAACAGTCGCCTGGTACAGAAAATTGATCTGACAAAATACACCGATCCGTTTCAACTTGGATTAGCTTCTTGATTTGGTTCCAGCTTGCCATGGGGCTCTGCGGGCAGCAGTTGCAGCACAGGAACGAGGGAGCTGGGCAGCTGGGTGCGAGGACAGCAGCAGTGCTTCAGCCAGCTCAAAGCCACAGCCGGGCTGCAGCCACACACGTGCAGCTAATGCAGCCGCCACTCTCACGTTAGCTACAGTGCAGGCAGCAAGTCGGCGGAAATGATTATTCCTCTCTACTCACCACGTGTGAGCTCCCATCTGAAATCCTGTGTCCTGTTTCGCCCTCCCTTCCACCCCCTTGCTTCTTTAGAAGAAATACAGAAGAACTTGAAGGAGTCCAGCAGAGTGCCAATGAAATCCTGCAGGCACATGACACTAAGCCTGAGGGAACTGCATTTCTTCAGCCTGGACAACACAAGGCTAACTGAGGTGCTACCTGCTGCCTGCCACTAGCTATAAAGGGTATGACGAGGAGCAGAGCCAGCCTCTTCTCATCAACGCACAGCAAGACACGAGGCAACGGCCAAAATGTGCAGCGCAGAAAATCCCAGCCAGATAGAAAAGAAGTACACAAACAAGAACGCTCAAGCAAGAGGGTGGAATCGCGCTCTTTGGAAATTTTCAAAACTCAAATGGCCCTGACCAACCTGTCTTAACTTTGAAGTTAGTTCCACTTACAGCAGGGTGCAGGGCCAGGTAACCTCCAGTGGTCCTTATCAGCCTAAGTTTCTCATCACTTTGCTACACAATCCACAGTATTATGCAACACGTGCAGAGTCATTAAAATTGGATTTGTCCAGAAATAGTCCAACTATTCATACATGCTTCATACACTGTACATGAGTTTTAAACTTAAAAAATGGGAGTACTCAAAACCATCATAAATACTGGATTTTAAATTCAGTCAAATTATATTCAAGCTTGTCACAAAATAATTACTTTCCTTTCTCATTTACAATTTCATACTACCTTAATACTTCTGATACAAAACAGTAAAATACTATTTTCACATTTTGTAAAAAGCCTAAGATAGTGGGTAGTTTAAGACGACCAACATTTAGAGCAAAAATTCCCAAAAGTATGAGACAATCAACACTGAAACTTGGTAAGCCACAAGTAAATAAATTTATCTGCAAAACTGTTGTAAAAATCTACTGACTCCTAACTTCCATGCAACTATGTAGCATCAATTCCTGACTGGAGGCACGCTGGCCCGTGACTTCTGAGTGGACACTGACCTTTGGAAACCAATGCTTTAAAGCATGGGTGTCAAACTCATGTTCACCATGGGCCACATCAGACTCTTGGTTGCCTTCGAAGAGCCAAATGTAGTTTTAGGACCGTATAAATGTAGGAGTAGTTACATTTATATGGTCCTGAAATTATTTTTGGCTGCTGACTGCTGTAGGTACAGCTTTATAGTGGGAGACAGTCAAGCTTGCATACACTAACATATGTAGAACCTGAAGCAACTACTGTTCGAATTCTGAGATAAGCCCACTAATCCCCACAAGTTTGATAAGGCTTTGTACACATCCAGTTAGCAGGAACTCTGACGACACCTCTGCCATGTTTTATAACAGACCGGAACCACCAAATCTTCTGTATCGTTCTGTTGCCCTACATGGTTCTCCAGAATGCAAATCTACAATCTCAACAATAATGGTAACTTCACTATGGAATACCTGAAGAAATAAGTTGTCACTGTAACAATAATTAATCAGAACAACAAAAAGAGAAGAAATCTAAGTTACTGTAATAGTCACTGCACAGAATGGTATCATAGTGAACAGTGTGCTTGCTCCATCAGATTTATGACATTTTTATCCTTCATATCCTTTTTGAATGCAGATGTAAGATAACTCTATCAATCCAACCCTAGTATCCATCCCTTGTTAAATTACATCAGAGGATCACAGCAGCGTTAAGTGATTCCACACGACTGCGGAGGCAAAACACCCAGAGTTGAAGTCCTTCCTTTACATCAATTTCCATCACAACTCCCATTAATTTTCACAGTGCCAACCAACATTTTGCTCAGTGTGCTTCTGAAATACGGAGGCGGGGCGGGAAGAGAAGAAGATGCTATTTTACGACACATGAAGTAACGTATATCACTTAAGCAGTATGCACTTCATGTTGCCCAGGCGCTGTCACTACTGCCTTACGCACACTGTCAGTTATCTCTCAGGTTCCCAACAAGCCTTGAGACTCATTGAAGGAAACTTACCTGCGTAGGAACAAAACCTCACTTGCATTCTCTGCAACACAGGAGTGTAAGAAAGGAGTATAAACTCTAAGCCTTATTACCATATATTTTATTCTTAAATTTCAAGTCCATGCTACTTTCAAACAATCTAATATCTTGCAAACTGGACAATTTCAGGTTCTTGTAACAAATCATGCGTGTGTTTTATGACCAACTTAAGAGCTGCTCACCACATCGAGCCCTTTATTTTCAATAAACCGATTTTTACACATACGGAATACAAAACCCAAATATTAAGAGGTATTTCTACTTCTCCCTTCTCATTACTGTAATACATGATGTGCAGCAGAGTAGTGACACACAGTATTCAATGCAAAAGAGGTACATATTGAAAATCTTCATTGCAAATTCAAGTCTCACTCTCAGTTTTACTCAGACAAAAATACAGAAGGCATAATGATCAAGAAGTTGTCACTTCAGGACAACAGGAGAAAGGAAGCAAAATTAACTTTAAAAATCTACTTTATAAAACACAAGGGTTTAACTACTCACTTGTAAACCATGCTATGCTTATATTTTACAGCATGTCATTATTCCTCACAATTATTTTCTCTCCCAGACTAATCAACAAAAAGCAAATACTACACTGTTGTGAAATCTATCAGGAATTGTGCTCTAAAAAAGCTAACAAAGTAAGAAATTCAGGATTCTAACCTAGTAACACACAATATGCAAGTGTGAACTTTCTATATAGATAGGAAAATGTGTTTTTATTCCAAGATTCTAAATCCAAGTAGTACTTTCAAGACAAACTTAAAATGTTTGAAATTAGCTGTGGAACTGAATTTAAGCATCAGTATTTCAAGACGTATGTATGCAACAGATCATGAGAAGAAATTTGTAATTTTAAATATTCAGAAGAACAATGCAAAACCTCTACATTAAAAACTACTCCAAAAAAAGGACTATTCAGGAGTCGGATAAATAGCAACGATCACGTAACACTGAAGTGCTACCTCTCATGAACTGCCAAGCACAACAGTACGTATCTTCATGGTTTCTAAGATTTGGCAGGAGATTAACACCTAAAAGGACAAGCAGAGTCTTTATAAAATTTGAAGTACCAGCTCCGCATACAGAAAGGCAAATAAAAAACACACAATAAAGCACAGACAACCTACAAGAGGTTGCTTATCCAACTCTTAGATTCAATTTCCCATTAGTATACCATAAAAGATTATTGATTTGAGTTTGGCAAATGTGGTAATTTATCAAGCTCCCAAAAACTACAGTGATATTTTAATATATAAAGAAGGAGGGGGAAAAAAAAAGGAAATGTGCATTTCAATTGTTAACAGTATGTATGATAGTTAAGGTTAATCTAGCTAGAGTCAAGCATTCTGAGTACACCTGTGAACCCCCAGTCCAGCTGTCTAAAATGTGGTTTCCCCCAGACACACGTTCAGAACTTCATTTCTAATTTATTCAATACAATTTTTTCCTACTGCATCCAGAGCTCTTCTTGGCAACCTCGAAATCTTGACCAGACTTCATCTGAGGCAGATTTTTTAAAACACGTAGAGAAAAGCCAGAGTAACTCAGAGCCTGCAGGTCAGGATGGTTACCTGCCCCCTGGGATTCACCAGGTGAAACACTCAGCTCAGCCCGTTCCCCCGGCAGTGACAATCCTCACCACTACGCTACGGCCTATTTTGGGCTCTGTCTCCTGAGATGCTCCACCGCATACACAATTCTTCAGGAATCTCCATATTCATAAAATATTTTGAAAGGTCCTGGTTTAATCCCAAAAGAGGAAAAGGAGGAGGTGTAATCGCAACATTTCCTTCAGAAAGGAATGTTCGCCTGCCCAAAGGAAGTTAGATGTTCTTAAGTATTTCCAGAAACTACTGTATGCAATAATGCAGGCTATTAGCATACATTATTTGTGCAACACAATAAACACAATACTTCAAGAAATGTCTTGAGTCAGTTCTTCGGATGTTTTTACCACCTTGTTTCTACTAGAGAATATCTGTGTCACTCTAGAACATTTCAACACTAGTGCAAGAAAACAAACAAAAGCAATAAAACTCATTGTCTCTTTGTGTCAGTTAATCGTGGTAATTTTTATTTTGCCTAAAACCTCAGCGACTCTCAATTAAAGCAAAAATAATACAGACACAATAGTTGGGTTTTTCCACAACGAAAGCAGAGGCAATTGAACATTCGAAAATTAAGATATACATACTCATTTAACTATATGGTGATCTTGAAAAACGCATCAGTTCAGGTCAGCGTTTATGCATTTACATTGGTGCAACAAGGGCTTTCCTGATACTGCTTATTCCAGCTTTCAAACTAGTACAGTTGTAGGTCACAATAAAAGCCAGAACAGTTTATTAATCTTGCTGCTTTTCTGCTACTGTAAGAAAGCAAAACATGCTTGTTTTTGCAGGCAATCCCTATGTCTATGCTGGACCGGGTATGTCACCATAAAAAAACCTTTAAAGCACAGAAACGGTTTATTCCAGCAGAACTACTAAGAGAAATTACGCCAACTCCCCAAACAGAACGTACTACATTATCAAAGAGGCTCTTATGCCTGGACTGTATCTATTACTTAGATGGGATGACGCTTCCACGCTCTCACTGCTACATTAAAAAGCACCAGCCATTAGACTTATCACAAGCCTAATGGAGTGTGAAAAGGCAGGATCATTGACCATTAGAGCCACATTATAAAACATCACTGCACTTAGGCAGATGCAACTTTTCTGGAATCAATGTGGAAGTACACCAACAAAACTGAAAATACAGCTGGAGTACTGTGAATGTCCAAGTAGCACACCAACACATCCAGACCTGCAAAGCTCTTCAAATACAGACTATGGACCCACCTCTGGTGCCAAACTTCATGGATACAGAAAGTGTCCTTGGAGGAAACTGGAAATGCAGTTTATACTGACAGGACTCTTTTTTTTCCTCTCAGTACAATTAAACTAAATATACAAACTACTTGAAAACAACACAGGGGGCGGGGTGGCAGGAAAACTGTGCATCTACAAGGTGATGTAAATATTTAGCTATGGAGAACTATCTCTGTCGAGTGCACAATTATGTAGCACTGACCTAAGGCCACACATAGAGTTATTATCAACTCAAGAATACAGGTGTTAATACACAAGGCAAGTACTCAAAGTATGAACAAAACAAGACCACATTTAAAACACATTAGTATCATACTCGCAAACAGGCCACGGTCCACCAATGAAAGCACAATTGGGTTCATGTATAAAGACCGTGAGCATCTGCACTCCTCAGTCAACATAACCTGCGAGAAATACAAAGTACTACTTGCAAAAACAACAAAAAGAAAAAACTTTTAAGCTCAGACCCAACCAAATAGATCTAAAAAGAATAGATGTAGTATATTTAAATACTCTCTGCCAAAGATCCCAAGATGAGAATACATTTTGCTCTAATGTGAGCAGCTCAGAGCAGAGAGTATATACATAGTCATTTGGCAAGTACTATGCCCTGAGGTAATATAAACTGGTCATTTTTATCCCATTTTTGTCATTTGTTCATAATTTTCACAATTAATGAAAAAAACCCACACACAATCCACCAGGCATTAGTGTATAGAGAAATTTTATTGTATAAAAATACACCACTAAAAAAAAAAAAAACAACCACTGTCTTGATCTCAAGACTACTGTTAGCATAAATGCAAAATAATCACTTCGAATGCATTTAATGTAATAACATTTCTGAAATATGTGAACAAATACTGTATTCGACACTCAACAGATTTTTAAACAATAAAAGTTTTAGCAGGTGTATCGTTTAAAAAGCTAAAATGTTAACAAGGCTGTCCCCATCAAAGTCTGTAGAAACAAGAGTTTATATCCAGTCTTTTTAGTATATGCCAAGCAATAAATGTGCATTGCACTAGAAATGTCGTTTAAAACCTTTCAACATCAACAGACAAATGACTGAAACAGCCTTAAAATGAATCCCAAATTTTAAAAAATCTCCCACTTCCTTCAGGGACAAGCAAGAAGCATGGGGAAGCCCTCCTGTGATCTGTCAAAAAGCATGAAAGGGAGAACTAAACAAGCATTCCACCCTCCTTCGTGGGCACAGCACGAGTTGGTCTGGCAGCACACTTGCTGTTCCTCGATACAGATGTTCTTGGTATTAAACTAAAGCCTCATGAGCGCTCATCAGATTGCACAGAAATGTAAAAAAAACTAAAATATAAAATCTCTGATCAAAAAAACAGGAGACTATTTTCAACACTCTCCCTACAAAACAGCACCAAAACTTGGAAAGCCTGTCAAAGTGGAGCTGCCAAATTTGAATAATTTGGAAAAGGCACTGCTTCCTGTGAGACATACAAGTGACAAAAGATTGAATGGATGCTAGTCCCTGCCCTCAAAAAAAATTAACGAGAGTAACAGCAACACAATGAGCTACCTACCCACCCACCTAAAAGTTACTTGCCCTTGTATTTTTGCAAGCACTTCCAGAGGTGTTAAAGTGAGGATTGCTTTGCCCTATGTGCTGCACAACAGCATTTTTTAAAGATGGCTTTGTTTTTTTAATGACATGCCGTAGTTTTTTGGTCATCATTCAACAGGATGTTCTTTCAAACCTTTTGCTTTCCTACACTGTGAAGGCATCTCAAGAAGTATGTATTTCAAGAGGTATGAAATGTGACGTTTACAGGCTTTAATTTGGGATCAGAGTCACCTCAGAACCAAACCCGTTTAACACCTCACAGGACCTCGAGAGATGGGGGAGGTCTGAGAAGGCCAAACAACTCCGATAGGGCCATTCCCAAAACACTCATGCGGGGAAAACAAAAAAAAAAAAAAAAAGAGAGAGAGCAGCTTTTGGGATTTCGGGGAGAGGATTTATCGGCTAGCGAGACAGAAAGAGAAACGGCCCCAAAGGGGCGCGGCGGCAGCAGAAAGGGCCTTAACATGGCGCCCGTGGGGGAGGAGAGTCAGAGCGAAACTGCGCAACAAACGCTGGCGCAGAGCCAGACAGCGCCATCTTCCCCGCTCTCCCACTCCCACCGACAGCGGCACCGCCAGCACCGATCGCCGGCCGCCCAGCCCGGGCACGGCCGGAGCCGCTCCGGGGCACTTTTCCCTTCTTCGAATCCCGTTTCGCTCCGTGCTGCCGAGCCCCGGGGAGACGAGCGGGGTGCGGGGAGCTGAGAACGGGGGAAAAGCAAAGGCCTCCGCATCGCCTTCCTTCCCCCACTGATTATTTACCAACAGTTTAAACGCGCCCGCTACGCGTCCTGCGATTTTTCCCGGGTTTTAACATTACTAGCTCTGCTTCCTGCCGTAATCCATAAATTAATTTCGCAATTAATAGCAGAAACATTATAAATCAAGTAGTGAAGTCGTCGTCGTCCCCCTCTCCCCCCAAATAACCAAATAAATACGAACTCTGAGCATTTCAGAAAATCCCCTCCACAACCCAACCGCTTTTAGGCATAAATAAAAACTATACAACATTGTTTCTTTTACGTAAAATAATCCCAGCAGCACAAAAGATCAGATTCACGTCCTCGAGCGAATCAAAGCAAAACGAGTTACTCCAGAAGAGACGGTTTATTGTTACGTTTTTAAAAGAGGCGTTAAATATTCTCTCTCCAAAAGAAAAAAAAAAAAAAAAATCACAGTGAAAAACTTGGTCCTGAAAAGGAGGGAAAAAAAAAAAAAAAAAAGGCGCCATTAGCCCAAACCTACCGCCCAAGCATTTCGCGCACACACAAAAAGCAGCACCGTTTCCATTCCGTGGTTAAAAGCGGGAGGCACGGAGAAATTCAGAGGAAATCGCAAATAAAGAACCAAAGAAATCAAATCAGATCTAGTAGCGACACCGAAAACCAGAAAACGAGTGAAAAATAAATCCCCAGAAGGCACAAATCTGAGACATAAGCTCAAAGAAATGACAAGGTTAGGGTGGTGGCGAGTGGACGGGGGAAAGGGAAAAAATAAGCCAGGAGTGAAAAAGGAAAAAAGAAAAGAAAAATCCTTCCCAGCTCCACGGCCAGGAGAGAGACGAAGTGTCTCCATTTTCCCGACGAGAAGGAAGAAAGAGTGTTTCACAGACCACAGAGCTTTAGAGAAAAGCAAAGAAACGAGGGGGGAAAAAAAAGAGGGAGGAGATTTGAAAAGATTATTTTTCTTTCTCCCTCACACACTCTCTCTATCCCCCTCTCTCCCTCTCACTCTCTCTCTCACACTCACACATAACACACACACTCTCTCCCTCCTCTCCCCTTTCCATCCCTCTCTTGATGGCCATCAAGGGGGCGGAAAATTAAAAAAAAAAAAAGACAACAACAACAACTAATTTTAAACCGGCTCAATCAATGAGTCATTAAAAGAGATTTTTCTTCCCTCCTCTCCTGAATTTGCATGGCATCAGCAAGAAAAAAAATACCCAAACCTCTCCCCTCTCTGCAGCTATCAGCCTGGACCTGAAACCTTATCTCTCCCTTCAACCCCCCCGCCTTTATTTTAAGAAACAACTTTTTTTTTTTTTTAAGTGCCCTCAGCAGTCACCACCACCAGCCTCGCCGAAAACAGAAATATATGGTTCATTTCCATGTGAATCCACATCTGCCCAAACAACAGCCGCCCACAAAATATCCCTCTTCTTCCTCCTCGTCTCCCCTCTCTCTCGCTCGCTCTCTAGATATATATTTATATACATAGCCCCAGAGCCAATAGCTCTCTGGGCTGAAACCTAATATCCTGGTTTTGGCAACTCCTGGCTGTTAATTTGCTCCTCTTTCTTTTCTGTCTGTCTGGAGATAGATTTCCCCCCTCTCTTTTCCCTCCCCGAAGGAAGGGAGGAAGGAGGTTGTGTGTTTTTTTTTTTTTTTTCTTTCCTTGAAATTTTTATCACAAAATTATAATACACTCAAAGGGAAACTCACCGTCATGAAAAAGCAGTGCCTTGTCAACGGGGTTTCTTCGCCATCACATCAGGGGCTGGCGGTGTAAGAGAGAGAGAGGGAGAGCGAGAGAGCGAGGGAGGGAGGGAGGGGGGAGAGAGCGAGCGAGGGAGAGAGGGGGACAGAGGGAAGCGAGCGGGAGGAGAGCGCGGCACAGCGCGGCACAGCACCGCGCCACGGCACCGCCGCACCGCGCCGCGCCGCTCCGCTCCGCACCGGCGGGGCCCGGCACCGCGCCGCACCGCGCCCGCGGGGCCCGGCCGCGCAGCTCCGCCGGCACACGGTGCCGCAGAGCCGGGCACACGCACCGCCGCCCCGGCATCATGAGTCCCCAGCGCTCTCCTCGCCTCGCGTTTTGTACCGGCAGGCCCTTTAAAAACTTTACCTCCCTTTTCTTTTCTTGAGAAAGTCGTAGGTCTGGCTATCTACACGATCTACACTGTTTACTTTCGGTTAAAAGTTGACACTTGGGTTACGGAAACGTACGAAAAAAAAAAGTCCCACTAAAAAGAATATTAATTTCGACAACTTGATTGGCCTCCTTGATACGAAAGTTGTAAACCACTACACGCTTGGGGCAGCCCCCAGAAAAATAAATGCAAGGTCACCTTGAAAAATATAAGATTTGATCCTCTTACAAGTCGTTGGTATTTTTAATATTTTTAGATAACGTTCTCGTCACCTTTGATGGAAATATATGACATGAATTTCAGCTGCTTAAAAAAAGGTCTGGGTAACCTAAAAATGCTAATTTGGAGTCAAAGCTTATAGCACGTGGAGTTCATTGATACAGTTCTACAACTTTTTTCACCTAAAGGCATTAATACAATAATTCCGTTCAAAGCTTTTTGGTTATGCAAAAGTAACTCAACTTAAAATATACACTTTATTCATTAAAAATATATTTATTTCTTCAGATGATTCAGAGTAGCCTAGTTTATTTAAAACAAAAACATTTTGATTGAAAACAGATTCTTAGCATGTAGAGTTACGTATGGTAATGCTTTTACAATAAGAAATCTCGTTAAGACCCTTTTTCTTCTAGTAATCGTAATTCCCGAGGATTTGCACACAGCAACTTTTTCTCTTTTTTTTCCTAAGAAAAGGTAACTTTGTTTAAACTCCTTTGAAGACTTTATTTAGTAGCACATTCTTCTTTCTTAGCTTTACAGCTCAAAAAAAAACACTTAAGTTTTTAGTTTTCAAATACAATGACATGGAACTTCCCCAGGAAGTTGGCCAGATTTTTTATGTTTAAAAAAAATCAGCACCTCAGTACTGTTTTCAATTAGAACCTGGTTATATTATTTAAGTAATCAACCAATTTCTGCTATAATATGGGAAACAAAGGTTAAGCCTGATTTCAAACCTTTGCCAAAGCCAAGACTCACCTGCAATTCTTGTTTACATGTATGCCCGCAGTAGAAAGTTTAGGTGGAGTTTCAAATCACTCCCTAAATGGAAAGGTTGGGCTTTAGAGCAGGAGTCCAACAGATCCTTCATGCAGCCCAGACGTATTAAACACAGACATGGCACTGCCTAGGCCATCAGTCAATATATTAACTGCACTTTTATAAATTCAGGATGGGCCTGAATAGCCAACAGTGTGGATGTAAACACCACACACGTCAATGGGCTCAGCACCCTTGTTGCTCTCACAGCAAGCCTGACACTAGCATTAGAAAATCAAAAAGGCCAAACTTCAAGGTTCCTAACTTCAGCAAATGCTTCAAGGGGCCAAACTCTGCCCTGAATTAAAGCCTACTCAGCATCACTGGCTTTAGAGAGTGTTGCTCAAGCAGGAACTTGTGAGCTGGAGAGACAACACAAGTGTTCTTCTTTGGTTAACAGGAAGGAACTTTGCTTTGGAGGTTACAAAGCAGAGCATCTGATCAGTATATTCTTATTATTATTATTCTCCCAGTCCTACAGAAACCACAAATAGGAAGTAGGCAATACAAAGAAGAAATAGGAAGGAGGACAAATGACTTCGAATAGATTCCCTTATCAAAACAAATGCAAGGAAGCCTATGTAAATTGTCCATAGTTGTACCGTAATTTACACACATTTTCCCTGAAGGATGTTTCAGAACAGCATTGGTAATAACCTTGCTAAGCGGGGACAGTACAAAAATGGAAGGAGAGCTAACATCTATACAATTAAACACCCTGAAGCAACTAGATTTCTCCAGATATACACAAGACAGAGTTTAAGATTGAAAACTCTTTACATTGCCACTGAGTGGACAAAACCAAACCACAACACACTGTACCCTCTGCAGAAGTAAACTGGCATATATTTCTATATTTGCTATATCTGTTCAGAAACAAAATTGGCTCAGGTAGAAATGGTTCCTAAAAAAAAAAAAGTTGAGTTGGATATGACTTCATAGGTCAGATTGAAGTACACATTTAAGGCAAAATTAATGTTACTTTTAATACTAAGAATTTTCAATGTAGGCTTCAGCTGTAGTGTTACCACGTCCTGATGTACTACAGAATTTTCCAGACCATGTTTGTAAAGAAATACTGGTTTTTGCCATGAGGTACTCCTGCTTTTTTAAGAGGATTACATGGCGTTTCTGAACTGAGCATCATTGCCCCAGGAGGTTGCCCCTCTTCTCACTGCCTTACTGCGTTAACACAAAAGACCCTAATATGTCAAAATTCTTCTGCCCCAAGGTGACCTGCCCAGAGCTGTCATCCTCAACCAAAGTCCTATTACCCAAATCACGTACAATGCGCATTCAGCTGCTGTCTCTCCTTAGCTTCCTCAAACACATTAATTCACTTTTGCATTCACTTCCCTGTAGCAGATTCAGAAAGAGTAAGAGGAAATAAGCATGAGAAGAAAGGCAAGACCAGCGCCAAAAAGGAGCAAGAGAAATCTTTAGAAGACAGATGCTGGCGTAATAATTCTTAAGTACAGCTACGAGGAACACCATGTGCACCCATCACACAACATGCTACTTGGCTGTATTTTGACATCAGCTGTCAAACTGTGACCATGCTATTTAACAACTACCGCTCTCATAGGTGTGCAAAGACACCAGATGACGTTTGGAGTGAGCCGAGATACATAGCCCTGAAATGACAGATTGTGCAGAAGTGAAAACCAAGCTTAGATATTGATAGGGAGAAAATAAGGGGGTATAAAACACCCTCCCCATTCATTCTGTCTCCAGGTTTCTCTTAGATCAAGTCACTTCATTATTATTCAGCCAATTTTTCCATGGTATCACAAGCATTGCAATCCTTGTGCAGTCACGAATTCGTACCCCAAAAGAAGATCAAGCAGCAGCAGCAGCAGATTCATAAGAAATAATTTAAGGACTAAGCTGTTTGCATTAAAGGAATGAATTCCACAGTCACCCCGAGATTCTTGCATGAATAGTTGTTTTGTAACCTCAACTCACTGCATCCTCTCTGAGGTTTACTGGATGGAAAAGAATGCTATTTCTTCCATTGCAGCCTTGCTTCCTCAGCTCTATTGATGGCACTTTTTCCTCCCACACTGCTTTACCTCTCCATCCCTTAACACGTTTTTTTGTGTCAGCTCATCACCAGACACACCATTACATACTGCTTTGTTAATTACTAATTTGGATAAGAATAAATAACTCTAAGCTTGAAGGCACAGAAACAGAGGTCATCATTAAAAGGTGCAAGCAACAGAAAGGTAGAGTTCACAACACTTGAAAAGTAGGACACTCAAATACAGTAGCAGGAAGGGACACAAGGACTTTAACTTGGAATATAAATGCAACATCCCACAGGAAAAATTCAGTTCGATACCCATATCAACTGTCAAATTTTGAAAAGTTGCCACCAATACTTAGATGACCCACCGGTAAGAATTTCCTAAACATTACAAATTTCAGCTTGATACCACGCCTTACACAAAACAGTGCTTACAAAACCAGGATCATAATTGCATAGTGTAACTTATAAAGCTGTACGACTCCAGAATGAATCATCATACCAAACACGGGACTACCTAACCAGTACATATCTTAAAGGGTGACTGGCCAGGATGTAACTAAGAGTGACCTTCAGAGCAAGAGATTTACACCATTACCAGCAGAGAGACAGTTTTCCATGACTACAGATTGTGTGAAGGCCAACAGGGCTGCTCTGTGACGAATCCAAAGAACAGGTGTTGAAGGACTACACTCCTCTGAGATGTGGATCTGATGTGTGGAAGACAGTCAAGGAAAACCAGAGGAAAATGTGGTGACTGGACCTCCCATTGAAACAAATGACAATGTAAAATTATTACTGGAACAGATCAAGAACAACTATATCATGCTCCAGGTTATTTAAAGAGTCTCATATTCTTCAGCTTAGAATAACTTAAAAAGGAGAATTAAGTTTGAAAGATTAATAGCTCTCACTTCCAATTTAGAATCATCTTAAGATACTAAGCTACTGAAATGCATTGGAAAAAAACTCCTCTGGAGACAGAACTTCACTACGGTATCTGGAGAAAGAGAGAAGCTTGTATAATATTCGTAGTTCATTTGGTTAGCATAGATGAATGAGAAAAAAATTAGGTAAGTAAGGATGCAGAAATACATAAGTGTATGTTACTGAGTAGATGGACACAAGGTTTGGAAAAAAAAAGCAGTAGTAGTAATTAAAAACAGCAGTGAGGCAATGAAGCTAACAAAAGGACCATTCCTAATACAACTGAGGTGCCATGGACAATTAAAAATAAAATATCAAATAAATATTAATAGAAGGAAATTAAGCAAAAAATGGAGACCTAAAACATGAAACCAAGCATTATACGGATAACAGACACAGTGGAATAGTTAGTAACACCAAAAGCATTCATGTTCAGGAGAGAGACACAAACATGCTGAGCTATACTTGTATAAGGACAAGACAAAATAGAGGAACAAAAGGGACATTACAAATAAAGCATCATCTATGTCACATCTTTTGAGAAAGAATGGTTTTACGTGGGTAAAACCCACGTTTTATGTTTCTGGAACCCTACTAGAAACCAACTGGATACGATTCGGATATGAATGAAGACTGCTATAAGATAAGCTTATCGATATGAATGGAATTTATTCTCTCAGATTTAGACTGAAGAACAAATGCTAATAATAGGAGGTGGTCCTTCAAAATGATAGCTGACAGATTTTTTCATAAGATGAATAAAAGGCAAAAAGAGTACAAGTTTAGTTTCGTTAACTAATGAATATACTACAGGAAAGCTAACAGAAAAACAGTAAACTTGGATAAAATGACTTCAAGTTAATTCTATTTAAACTACTCAGAAAAATAAATGGAATATGTTCACAATTAAGATTCACAATTCCAAAATTGAAAACTTTTACAGACTATTGAATCGAGATGATCCATTGAACTGGCTAGTCCAATAACCAAACATAGTTTTCTGAAATGTTTTAAAACAAAAATGTAAAAGCATCTGAAGTATAAAGTTAAGCACTGAAAAAAATCTCTTAGGAACTCCAGAACTAATAGAATAATTACATCAAAGGGAGAGTCCACAAGACATCTGTAGTTTACATACTTCGTCTTTGGAATTGTGAAGATTCTAAATACCAGTTAGTAGCTAGGCCTGGACCAAACCTAAGTGCTCTTCTGTGCTTGAGCTTTCATGTTTAGTGTATTTGGGGCTGCCTTTATTCATCTTGAAGTGCCTCTTATCATAAAATGTTGTGCTTTGAAGTCTGTCCCTGGTTTTGGAGGATAACTCATTTTCGTGGAAATGAATTTGTTTCTCTGCCTTTGGCATTGGGAACACCAGGTTCTCAGAAGGGACCAGCTCAGACTCGTTTCAAAACAAGTGCACCTTGACTGGTCAGAATATAATTAGCATCTTAAGCATTCCCAAGGATTACATTTCAAAGCTTTCGCATTACTCACAGCAATTAAGATGTACCAAGTAAGTTTTATAGTTTTAGCTCTAACTCTCTAATTAGTGATTTTAAAACACACATATTTTACATTGTCTTGCCTTTCCATATGGCCAAATATATAAAGCACAACATTTTAGTCCAAACAAAAGCTTTTTTGAAAAACAATGAGTATGCCAAACATAACAGTAAAGGAACTTGTTGTTTTTTTCCAAGAGAAGAACACAGAGATACAGTGACTCAACAGTCACTTTTACTGAAGCCTCATTCCACCATGAAAACTGTACAGTCTACAGTATCTTAAGTGAATCATAATTTAGCTTACATCTTTAATGCCTGATCACAGTGCCAGAGGAGTTCAAAGAGCCCTTATTAAAACCAGTAGCAGAATAGGATGGTTGCACAAGCCACTGCAGCAGCTACTTTGTAGCCAGAAGTAATTACATTCATCTGCTAAATCTCTCCTGAAGAAACTCAGTCTAACCAGCAGAGATCACATCTATGGGATGAGAGCTCTGTGCAAGACCCAGGGGCCACTAGTGCTTTTCTTGAAAACACAGCTAAAAGACAAAATAGCATTTTGTGTGTGTGACAGCGCAACACACATGCATTACACCCTTTGGAATAAAAAATGTCAGTGTAGGGAATAAATACCAATTATAAGGAATAACCGTATTTAATTGTTTCCTTTGCCTGAGAGAGTGCAAATCTACATGTTGAGATAACACCACAACTATCAGGTTCTTGACTTTCACAGACTCAGGAACCTCAGGTTTAAGAATCTATTATTCTGAGGCCAGACACCCAGTTGCCTCTGTGGGCCTCACGTTTACTCCCCTCTCTTCCTAAAACAACAATGGAATGAGATCTCAAACCTTCACCTGACATATGCAATACATCACTCTTCAAAAGGCTGTGGAGTTAACACTGCTGAGCTAGTTTAAACCAGTACAAAATATTTCAGGTAGCGTTCAAGAGCTACTGGCTGCTTTAGAACCAGAGAGGATCTAAAGCATGTCCAGGGGAAGGGGGAGAGAAAAAAGTAGTAAAAAATTATAACATAGTCAGATAGGCAGAACTATGTACCTTACTCATATCTAATATCCTCACAGAGCTAAACTGCTTACAAAAATGAGTCCAAGCCTGAGCTAGAAGGCTTATATTTTATTCAGGTGGTTACTGTTTGGGAAATTGTAAATCCTCTCTTCTCTAATGAGCATGCTAAGCAGCCGTAAAACATAGAAGTTGCTGCCAGCAAAGTCAGGAAGAAAACTGTCAGTCTTCATATTACCACCAAAAATAATAATATATACACATAATACACACCAATATCAATTATACCAAAACCTCAAATTATAAGTGTGGAAAGTAAATGTGGAACATAAAGATGATATGGTTAGAAGAATTTTACTGCTCCATTTTTACTTTTTCATTATCATCATACACTTAAACTTCTTGTATCTGGGGTTATTTTGCTCCTAACCCAAAAACCATTTGTGGGCATCAGCACAGTGAAAAGATTCCAGTCTCTCCCAGAAGCTCCGATTCACAAGTGTATTTGGTCCTCATTAAACCTCCAATCACTTCTAGAAAAAAAACCAATTTAGAATACCTAGCTTTCTAAGTACCCAAATGTAATAAAAAGTAATCATTATACTCCAGCATAACATACTTATCATTTATTTTGAACTGTGTGCACCACTGTTTTCTTGTAATCTTTTCATATATAAAGTCGTTTTATCCACTGCCGTTCATCTACCTGGTCACATCCATGTAACAATACAGCCGTCCTCCAGTTACATTTGTGCATACTGAAAAACAGCAAAAGCCAATATTCTCGTGTATGGCATAAGCACTTACATCACTATTATCACCTGGTATTACCTACACTCATGGGAGCATAAGGTGAAAAAGCCTGCTATGTAAAATGAAATGTACACATCTTTCTTATGAAACAAGATAGAAATAAGTATTTGTTTGTTACAGTGAAATGCACCATATTCCTGCCTAATGTAACATTACTGAAATTACTGCAAGAGTAGATTTGACTACTTATTAGAAAAAATGCCTAAGACTTACTAAATGCATCATCTAAACACACTGTGGTAGGGGGAAAAAAAAATCATGAGAGAATATTTCAAGATACCCTTTTTCATAATTGAGCATTCTACCTTTCTACAAGGTAAGAGGTTCTAATTTTTAACACTCAAAATCTGTTTTTTTAGAAACGAAATTCTGGACATGTTAATATTGCAGTGATGTTACAGTTAAGAGCTGTAATGCATTAACCACTACATTACCCATCCTGCTGCCCCCACCCAACCTGCTCCAAAGTACTGTTATAAGACAATCCCTTGATTTTATATTGTAACAATGATAAGGCAAGAATATTCTCTATTTTAGTGCAAGTCCTTTGTGGATTACAAGGATTAAAGGCATTTCACTGCCTTCTGCCATCCTAACTGGGCTGAAGTCATTACATACCAGGTTCAGGCGCTCCCTACCCTCTAACAATGTTAGGTCCAATACAGAAATTAAACTATGTTTCTCAGGAAACAGCAAACAATGGTTTTTTTTTAAATCCAAGGCTACTTTCAAAGGCTCACTGTAAGTAACAGAAAAATCTATACTTCCTAATAGGAATATTAGACTAAAACACTAATGCTTTCACCAAATAGAGGACAGTAAATTCAGAATGTCTACTCTGGGTTTACATTTTTGTTTTGATAGTTTTAGATGCTATGTCAATTTATTATAGCTAACTTTGAAATGCCAAGGCAAGGGAAATGATACTTGCAGAACTGGACGTAAATGTATATAACACAGTGTTTTGTGTTAAATATGTTCGCAAAAATTAACATCCCATGAAACAGAAATGCAGATCTAAAAAGAATATATCAGAATGATGGTTACTTTTCTACTTTGTGTGTACTTCATTTCAGGTTCCTGCTGCAGATTTATTTAAAACACATTTCCTAATTATAGAACTTCGACACAAAGGAAGTCTTCCTTGCCGTATTTCTATACAGGCCTCTGTGGATTTCTCACCCAGACCTCCTCTAGGCACAGCAATCCACAGGCACTGCATTTTCCCTCAAGAACTCCACTCCCTTCCGGAACAAAACAGTCAAGAAACCGAACAGGCGGCTAAAGGGAAAAACAACCAGTCCATTTGGCAGCACGTTTGCTGCTGCCTGCAAGTATTAACAGCCTTTTTCACAACTACACCGCTGCAGAAGAGGCCGGGACAGGGCAGGGAAGGTTCATCAGACGCCACATCCCAAGCGCCTCCTGCAGCCCCCGGCCGGCCCAGGCCCGCGGCTCCGCGCCACCGCCGGGCACCGCACCCGGCCGCCCACCGGCCACAGCCGGCCGGCTCGGCCGAGCCCCGAGCGGCCAGCGCGGCCTGGCTGCGTTTAACGGCGGGCAGGGAGCCGCTCCCGCCGCCTGCGGCAGCCAGCGCGCCCGAAACGGCCGCTACCCGCGGCCCTCGGCCGGCCTCCCCGCCGCGACGGGACCACCCTCCCCCGAGCCCCCCGGCGGAGCCGCCCCCGGGAAGGGCCGCGGGCGGGGGGCAGCGGCACCACCCCCGCACCAAGGGCCGCGGCGCTGCCCGGACCGGGCGCGGCTGCGACGGGAAGGGTGGGGGAGGCGACAGGGGGAAGGGAGCGGGCGCTTCCGCGCGCGCGCGCAGAGCGGGGAGGGCGGGGGAGGGCAGGGGGCTATTTATAGCCCGGCTGCTAATTTGGGAAGCGGGATAACGCGCCCCGCGGAGCGCGGCACCTGCCGCCAGGACTCACCCCATCCCGTAGAGAGGCGCCGGCTCCTTTAAAACCACCGCAGACCCCTCCCTCCGGCCCTCCTCTCCTCCCGCCGGGAGCCCCGCGGCCCGCCAATCGGCGGCGGCGACGCAACGGGGGCTGCCGGCAGCCAATCGGCGGGCCGCTTAGTGGCCGGAGGAGAGGTGAGGCGGCAAGATGGAGGCGGCGGGAGAGGCGGCGGCCGTCCCTGCCGAGGAGCTGCGGGCGGCGGCCGCCTTCGTGGCTCCCCTGCGGCCGGAGGCGGCCGCCGCCGCCGTGGTGCTGCCGGAGCGGCTGCAGCGGCGGGAAGCGGAGCGGCAGCAGGACGTGGAGCGGCAGCGGCAGAAGAAGGAGGCGCAGGTGGTGAAGGAGGAGCGGAGCGAGTTCTTCGTCGCCGCCTTCTCCCGGGAGCGAGAGGCCGTGGAGGCGCTGCTGGCGGCGGGGCCGCTGGACGAGGCGGCCGCCCGCCTGCAAGGGCTGCAGAAGCTGCTGACGGAGAGCGTGCGGTTCCTGGCGCCCTACGAGGTGCGGCAGGCCCAGGAGGCCGTGGCGCGGCTGCAGGGGGACCTGGCGGCCCGGCGCCAGCAGCTGCAGCCCAAGAAGAAATTCGCCTTCCGGGCCCTCAAGAAAGAAGCGGCGCCGGGCAGCGAGCCGCGCCCCGCCGAGCCCGCCCGGCCCGCGGCCGCCGAGCCGGCCCCGTGCCCCGGCACCGCCGAGGGGGAGCCGGGCGGGCCGCCGCTGTGCGGGTTCAGCGGCGCCGAGAACGAGGAGCTGGAGCTCGGCCCCGCGGAGCTGCTGCAGCGCGACGTGCTGCTCTCCCAGCTGCGCGCCTGCCGGGTGCGGCTCCGCGGCAACGCCAACACGGTGCGGGTGCGGGACTGCCGGGGCTGCACCGTGCTCTGCGGGCCCGTCTCCACCTCCGTGCTGGTGGATGGCTGCAGCGACTGTGTCCTGGTGCTGGCCTGCCAGCAGCTGCGCACCCATCGCACCCGCGACAGCCGCTTCTACGTGCAGGTGACCAGCCGGGCTGTGATCGAGGACTGCACCAAGGTGTCCTTCGCCCCCTACACCTGGAGCTACCCGGGTATCGACAGGGATTTCGAGTCTTCTGGGCTGGACAGAAGCAGAAACAACTGGAACCTGGTGGATGACTTTGACTGGCTGGCAACCAACAGGCCTTCACCCAACTGGAGCCTGATCCCTGAGCAGGAAAGAATCAGCTGCTGGGACTGACTGCAGAGGCAGCTCAGTACTGAGCAAGAAATCCTGCTGTAAAAGCACTGATTCATAAACAGTGGGACTTAATTGCCAATATGCCATTAAATTATTCCAATTGGTATTTAAATTGTGAATTACAATGTATGACTTTTTTTATTGAAGAATAACCAGTCAAATATAGTTTACTGTTCTTAAGCAAGTTGCTGCTATAATCTTTATGTATCACTGTGGAATTTGCCAACTACTGCAGTACCTCATTGCTAAGTTTTTCTTATTAAGATGGGGCAGGGAACACCAACAAACAACAGCCTCTGTTAGAACTGTTGTGCTGCTTTCACTCACACAGACAGAATCTGAATTAGCCACAAGTAGTACAAGCTGTACTGGAATGGAAAGATCAGATTTTTTGCATTTTTGTGGTTCTCAGGTTGCAGATGACAGTACACTATCTTATGTGGTATACAGGAGGGAACTTTGGTGGAGTAATAGGGACAATGAAATCTGTAAGTTTGCTTTGTTTAGGCTTTGATTTCAAGTGAGATAAAGAAAAAGTCACCTAATGAACATTTAATGCTTTCCTAATATATTAATCATCATTTGAGATGAACAAACCTATAGAGGCTATATAAATACTAAGTCTTGACAGTCTGAAAATATTATGTGAAAGGATATTCCTTCTGTAAACAATTTTAACTTGAGATGAATAAAATGAGTGCTTCGAGTGTACTTCTGGGGGCAAACAGTAAGTTCTGATTAACGTTACAGAAGCTCAGTGACCTGCTCTACTGTAGTCTGAAGCTTCAGGGGAGAGATATTCAGGGATGTCCTACAAGCTGTTTTGTTTGCCTACCGGAAACTAGGCTTTGTGGTGCTATGATCTTAATTTACAGCCCCCTGCTGCTGCATAAGTGAAGCGTTGATAGAAGGAGTCAGTAAAATGGGAAAAAGTAGTGCTATATTCCAGTTCCAAAATTGCACAGTATCTTGCATAAAGTACACAGTAACTTAAGTCCTATTTCTTCACTCCTGCTAAATAAATTTTAAAAGTAGCAGCATTGTTGAATACAATGATTTTACAAGGCACTGTTAGTAGTGAAGTGACCACTATACATACATAGTAGGTTTAGGGTTCCAGAACCACTCCTGTGACATTTTACAATAAATAATTGTTTATCTTGCCTAAGAATCAGCTTAGAGTTGTATTTTAAAACTGCAAAACATTTATGCTGCCCTACCATCATGTATGTGCCTCTAACAGAAAATGAATACTAGCTAAACCATCAAAAACTCATCACAGAATGTTAGGGATTGGAAGGGACCTCAAAAGATCATCTAGTCCAATCCCCCCACTGGAGCAGGAACACCCAGATGAGGTTACACAGGAAGGCGTCCAGGCGGGTTTTGAATGTCTCCAGAGAAGGAGACTCCACAACCTCCCTGGGCAGCCTGTTCCAGGCTCTGTCACCCTCACTGTGGAGAAGTTTCTTCTCAAATTTAAGTGGAACCTCTTGTGGTCCAGTTTGCACCCATTACCCCTTGTCTTACCATTTGTTGTCACCCAGAAGATCCTGGCTCCATCCTCCTGACACTCACCCTTGACATATTTATAAACATTAATGAGGTCACTTCTCAGTCTCCTCCAAGCTAAAGAGCCCCAGCTCCCTCAGCCTTTCCTCATACGGGAGATGCTCCACTCCCTTCATCATCTTTGTGGCCCTGCGCTGGACTCTCTCTGGCAGTTCCCTGTCCTTCTGGAACTGAGGGGCCCAGAACTGGACACAATATTCCAGATGCGGTCTCAGCAGGGCAGAGTAGAGGGGAAGGAGAACCTCTCTCGACCTACTAATCACCCCCCTTCTAATCCACCCCAGGATGCCATTGGCCTTCCTGGCCACAAGGGCCCAGTGCTGGCTCATGGCCATCCTGCTGTCCACCAGGACCTCAGGTCCCTTTCCCCTACACTGCTCTCTAACAGGTCATTCCCCAACCTATACTGGAACCTGGGGTTGTTCCTGCCCAGATGCAAGACTCTAGCCTTGCCCTTGTTATATTCCATTCAATTTTTCCCCGCCCAGCTCTCCAGCCTGTCCAGGTCTCTGAATGGCAGCACAGCCCCCTGGCGTGTCAGCCACTCCTCCCAGTTTGGTGTCATCAGCAAACTTGCTGACAGTGCACTCTAGTCCCTCATCCAAGTCATTGATGAATATATGGAACAATACTGGCCCCAGTACCGACCCTTGAGGGACTCCACTAGATACAGGCCTCCAACTAGACTCTGCCCCATTGACCACGACTCTCTGGCTTCTTTCCTTCAGCCAGTTTGCAGTCCACCTCACTACTCGATCGTCCAGACCACACTTACTCAGTTTAGCAGCGAGGACGCTGTGGGAGACTGTGTCAAATGCTTTACTGAAGTCAAGGTAGACCACATCCACCGCTCTGCCATCATCTATCCACCTCGTTATGTCCTCATAAAAGGCTATGAGGTTGGTCAAGCACGACTTCCCCTTGGTGAAGCCATGTTGACTGTCCCTGATGACCCTCTTATCCTTGATATGTCTTAAGATGGCACCAAGGATAAGGTGTTCCATCACTTTCCCAGGGATGGAGGTGAGGCTGACCGGTCTATAGTTGCCCAGGTCCTCCTTCTTGCCCTTTTTGAAGACCAGAGTGACATTTGCTTTCCTCCAGTCCTCAGGCACCTCTCCCGTTTCCCAAAACTTGGCAAAGATGATGGAGAGTGGTCCAGCAATGACTTCAGCCAGCTCCCTCAGCACCCGTGGGTGCATCCCATCAGGACCCATGGATTTATGGATGTCCAGATTGCTTAACTGGTCCCTAACCCAGTCCTCATCAACTGAGGCAGACTCCTCCATTGCCCTGCCTTCCTCTGGGGCCTCAGGGGTACGGGGCTCCTCAGGACAGCCTCCGGCAGAGTAGACAGAGACTAAGAAGGCATTCAGTAACTCTGCCTTCTCTGTATCGTCTGTCACCAGGGCACCCACCCCGTTCATCAGTGAGCCTACATTGCCTCTGGTCTTGGTTTTATCTGCCATGTGTTTGAAGAAGCTCTTTCTGTTGTCCTTGATCATTGCTATGACAAATACTTGAAAGTTCTCTTGACTGCTTGACTTGTTTTGAGCAGGTAAACTTTTTATCTAAGTTGTTTTTAGCATATTTAATTCAAAAAGGGAGTAAAAAGGGGAATTTTTATATATTCTAAAACTTTCAGTTTTGTTTACTTCTGTTAGTGTGCACTTTTTTTACTGAATTGGATTTTGCATTTCAAATGTATTTGGTTTTAATTGTTTCAGTTGTCCCTTCACAAATGATTCTCCACATTGACAGCATCATAAAATGATTTAAAGGAAACAACTTTAGTCTTGCTTTAATATACATAATTTTTAATATGTTTTGTTAAAGGGATGTGATCAGACGAGGCTCTGAAGTATCTTAACACATCCATCGTAGTAAGTTAAGTCTTTCTTCCGCACATGTCCTCGTAGTGACAAATCAACCTCCTTAGCATCTTCTAGTCCTGAGATTGTTAAGCCTGTAAGAACTACAGAAATGCCTTTGTTCTGCCAGCTAAAAGCTATAAACATTTTAAGTTTACTTACTGTGTTGATGGACTCTGGCAAATCTGGAAACGGAGATACCGCCACTGCAGCACGCATTGGAGATGTGCACTTGTCAACGCAGTTGGAACTGGCCTTGGCCTGTCAGTGCATTCCCGCATTAGCTGTTGGTCCGTAGAGTACAGTATTGCCTGGTTAAACAGAGCATGAGTCAAAACAAGGAAATTTAGACTTCAATTTCAGGCTGAAAATGCTTCCTTAGTGACGTTTTTCAGAGGTCAGTTACTGACATCCCTGTTCCCAGTGTTTTTTTCTCCCCTCAAAATACTTCTGTCAAACCAAAACTATTAGGTAATACTTTTCAGGAACATGACTTTAGAGAATACCACTAGAGATGTTCCAGACAATGACTTTTGCTTAAAGATTTATCATTACCTCTGTAATACAAAACAAGTAACTGAATCTTGCTCTCAAGTGTGACGTGAGAGAAGAAAATTCCATGTGAGAACAGCAAGTCTGAAAAAGTTTGCTCAGACAAATACTTAATGTGATTCGTAATACTAAATAGGTACCTTCATATATATTACACACACAATTGCATGTTTCCATGCACCTCTTTTAAATACTAATTTTCTAATGTAGGATCATACTAGGAGAAATTTAAAACTAATTGGAAATAGAAGTATGTTTTATTAGTAGTAACATAGTATGCGACCACAAGTTGTGCACAGGAAAAGGTTTGCTAGCATATTCATAGGCTCTATCAGTGTAGAAAATGCAACTTTTTTAGGTACGGAAGGAAGAGAAACACCTAAGCATTTCTATCTAGTTGTTTTAACAACACTAGTTGTAGTATTTTTAAAATTAAAAACACGTATGGAAAAGGAAGTCACAATTGGTATAAGCAGTAGCAGGCTGTCAGCTGCGTGTTCCAGAACACTTCCCTGACACCACCAGTGCCGACAGATCGTGTGCTACTCACCTGTGCTGTAACCACCAGCATTCTGCAAGCCCTTGTAGGCAGGAAAAAAGTAAAATGCCATGTGAGTGAGAACATATTAGCTGATATCCCAAAAGTACAGTTATTTGTGGGAAAGCAAAGACGTGGGAAAGCAACATGTGCGGTTCCAGCCACCTTGATGATAAGGTAAGATCAATACTAACATGATCATCTGGACGGTTAAAGAAATAGTACTAACATAAGTAGATCATAGCAAAATATAAAGGGCCTTGGACAGGTTGTGCTGAAGTACATTTCTCGTAATTGTCAAGAGTGATAGCTCAGACTTGTGAGAATGGTATCTCGGGCTGGATGACCACCCCCGAGTGCATGGGATGCGTGAATGTCCTTGGGCCTGGTCTGCGAATGAGTGGGAACGTAACTGAAACAAACATAACATGAGTGTGGTGTGTTTTTAATAACAATTATTGGAAAGACATCTTATGTAACATTTTAGTCCAGGCCCGTATCTGTAAATCCTATAAATTGTCAATGGCTAATAAAGAGGGTCTCAGCCTGGCTCTTCTCTCGCTGCTAACAAGAACTCTGTGCCTGTGTGTGCATCTTTGTCTGCATCCTGGTGTGCGTCGTTCCTCATCGCCTCGGTTATTCATTTGAGAATCCATTTTTCCAGTCAAATGTAGTGGAAAGTGATAACTGAGATGTCCTGAGAATTGCATACTCAAGAAATTTTTACAAAAAGTATTTAAAAGCATGGTAGGAGTAAGCATATATATAAATATAAATGTTTTACAGGATACTTAGACCTATATAATCTGCATTTAAAATTTCTCAGCTATTTTTTAAACTAAATTGCTTAGCAACTGTTTTCTTAGATGGAAGAAAATTATTGTTATGTTGACAAACATACTCAAACTAATGTTTTGGAAATAAGACATTAGGGGTACTTGGACACGCCTAGATTATAGAGTTGTCTAAGTTATTTCATTGGAACTACTTACAGAGTAAATGCTAAACATGTGAAGACTAAAAGTCTAGTCCGTGGTATTCGTAGCTTCATCATATTTCTTTACTTTTTGCCTCAACTGACAAGGTATCAGAAAAATTGCTTCCTGTCTGCAGGTAAGCCTTATACTATTTGTTCAAGCGGTCAAAAATATATCTTGAGTACAGAAGTGATGAAATAGGTTCACTGAGAGTGTCTGGTTTCAAAAAGTGAGGAATTTTGTGTTATCTTGCCTCTAGACGACTTGATGGTGGATCATCTCATACATCACACTGAAGCAAACCTTCAAAGAGAGTAGGGAGTGTGTCGTGACGTGCCCCGAGCTGCCAGCAGCAGGTGGCCGAGCTCCTGAATTCCCCTCCTGAAGCTTCCGACTGAGGAATATTGAGAGGGAAAGCTGGGCAGAGTTCGTGCAGCAGCTGGTTTGAGATGTGCCGGGTGGTCTCCCTTCTCTTGGATCAAGGAGAGACTTGCAGCGCAGCCTGGTCAGAGCCGCTTTGTCCCCCTGCTGATCACAGCTTGAGCAGGCAGGGCAGCACACGTTCGGTTTCTTCCCTCAGAGCGATAAGCGATGCTGACATGAAGAAAATGCCTGGCAACCTCTTCTCGGCCAGGAGGCAGGATTGCTTCGTGTCTAACCTGCTAGGGAGAGCTTGCAAAAATCCTCTTCCTCAGGGATCCACGTGGGAAGAGGTACTCTGTTCGGGAGGCTTTGTGCAAGCCTACGCGCTGAGCTGGGTTCATGGCTGAGAGGGCAGCAGGTAGAACCAGACTCCCAGTCGTGCTGGAGGGAGGGCAGGAGCAGGCAGACCAGCTTGGGAAAACAAGTTGGTTTCAAGCTGCCTTGCCTAGTAGCAAGACGGAGGACTGAAAACACAATGCGAGGGAGCCCCATGAATGAGCATGTTCAGGGATGGTAATTCCCCAGGCAGTAATGAAACGGGAGCGCCAGGAGGTAGCGTGGGTTGCTGCCTGATGTGCCATGCAGGCAGCAGTGCAAACAGCAGTGCAGGCAGCAGTGCAGGCAGCAGTGGAAACAGCAGTGCAGGCAGCAGTGGAAACAGCAGTGCGGGCAGCAGTGCGGGCAGCAGTGTGGGCAGCAGTGCAGGCAGCAGTGCAAACAGCAGTGCATTCAGCAGTGCGGGCAGCAGTCTCTGCAGCAGTGCGGGCAGCAGTGCGGGCAGCAGTGCAAACAGCAGTGCAAACAGCAGTGCGGGCAGCAGTGTGGGCAGCAGTGCGGGCAGCAGGGCGAGCAGCAGTGCAAGCAGCAGTGCGGGCAGCAGTGCGGGCAGCAGTGTGGGCAGCAGTGCGGGCAGCAGGGCGAGCAGCAGTGCAAGCAGCAGTGCGGGCAGCAGTGCGGGCAGCAGTGCGGGCAGCAGGGCGAGCAGCAGTGCGGGCAGCAGTGCGGGCAGCAGTGTGGGCAGCGGTGCAAAACAGCAGTGCAAACAGCAGTGCACACAGCAGTGCGGGCAGCAGTGCAAACAACAGTGCGGGCAGCAGTGCAAACAGCAGTGCAAACAGCAGTGCAGGCAGCAGTGTGGGCAGCAGTGCAAACAGCAGTGCAAACAGCAGTGCGGGCAGCAGTGCGGGCAGCAGTGCGGGCAGCAGGGCGAGCAGCAGTGCGGGCAGCAGTGCAAAACAGCAGTGCAAACAGCAGTGCGGGCAGCAGGTCAGGCAGCAGTGCAAACAGCAGTGCAAACAGCAGTGCAAACAGCAGTGCGGGCAGCAGTGTGGGCAGCAGTGCAAATAGCAGTGCGGGCAGCAGTGCGGGCAGCAGGGCGAGCAGCAGTGCGGGCAGCAGTGCAAAACAGCAGTGCAAACAGCAGGTTGGGCAGCAGGTCGGGCAGCAGTGCAAACAGCAGTGCAAACAGCAGTGCGGGCAGCAGTGCAGGCAGCAGTGCAGGCAGCACTGCGGGCAGCAGTGCGGGCAGCAGGGCGAGCAGCAGTGTGGGCAGCAGTGCAAAACAGCAGTGCAAACAGCAGGTTGGGCAGCAGGTCGGGCAGCAGTGCAAACAGCAGTGCAAACAGCAGTGCAAACAGCAGTGCACTGCCAGTCGCACCAGGGCTGGCAGATGAACCACCAGCACCACCAGCACCCCTTTGCCTCTGTCTGCAGAAGTTTGTTGGTGTGACCTACACGTTGGCCAGATTCACATCCCCTGCATAATGCAAGGCTGAAGCAAACAAAGTCTCCTCAAGAACTTTAGCTCTGGTTTGCGTTTCATTGCCACCAGAATATCCCAAGGGACTCCTTTAATACATACCCTAAAGAAATTAATTTTGCTAGGCCTCAGAAGGGGCTGAAAAACTCCTGCCAAGAATGTGGTTACGAACACCTATGAAGACAGCAGAAACTTCAACACGGTAAAACTAAGTGCAAATTGGCCCTGAATAGAGGGCTCCTTGGCAGAAAGGTAGAAAGTTTCTAAACAGTATGGGACATTGAGGTGTGAAACCATTTTCCTCAGAGAGTCACATGAACATACTCTTGGTTTAAACCTTTTTGAAAGACAGCCTGGTTGGACAGCCCTCCTTCAGCTGACAGCCTTACCGAACTCTCTAAAGCCAGTGAAACTTCCTTAGCTTACCGCTGAACTGTAACTCAACCTTTTAAAGCTCAGACGTGTCTGAGGTTTATGCAACAATGAACCCAGAGAAGGAAACTGAGACAGTTCTTGAGCACTGCAGAGAGCTCTGATTGTTGGCATTTGTTGAGGCTGTGAGAGGTAGCACAGACCAAAGCTTGCCTCCAGCGATCAGACAAGAGCTTTGCTGCTGTTTCCGCCAAGGCCACCATCTCACCTGGAGGTCTTGTCTTGAGAGCCTGCTGGAGTCCAGGCATTTCCCTCTCTCTGCACCTACTTCTCTGGATACCAGGAACAAAAACTGAGTCATTTGTGTTCCCTCTTTATCCCACCCTTTTTCATTTAAATAGATTCTGATGTGGCTTCTAGCAAAACTGTTGCGTGAAAAAACAGTAAGAAATACATGCATAAGACAATTTCTTACATGCTTTTATGCTTTATAATATAAAGTTTATATTTTTGAGGGCTTGGATTTTATTTTTTTAATATGAGATTTTTGGGTTTTTTAAAAGTTTCATCCCATTTAAGTAAGAGCTATATGTAGACAAGGATTCAATCTCAGTGGCTTTACCTGGAATTTCTTCAGGTGTTACAAAATACTTAGGAATTCTTTAATGGAAGTAGTTACTGTGAACACATACAACCCTCCTCCGTCCCCCCTTCATATACATCCTACTTTTGTCTTTCCAAGTAGATTTCTTCCAGCATCTGAGAGTGGGATCTGAGGGCAGACTTGTTGGCTTTGAGGACTGTATGCACACAAGTACATTTCTTTACCTCCTTTATGCGTCATCCTTTTGCTGCTCAGCTCTGCCCCCTTAACTCCTACTTTCCATCAGGCTCTCTCCACTTCTTGTGACTGGGGCCATTTTTCTATGTGGCCATCAGATCTGCACAAGAAAGCTCAAAGCCTGTATTGTACTAAAAAGCCAGTTTCATCACATACAAGAAAAGATAAAAATAGCAAGAAAAAAAATCTGTGCAACTTGTGGAATGTCAGCATTTTCATTCACGCTGTGATCTGATTTATCTGACTTACTTGAGGATCCATCTGTTGTGCTGAGATGTTTTCCAGCAGTAATGACTACCATGAGCCTTTTGAAAGCTTTCAATTCCCAACATATTTCTTTCCTCTTTCTGCAAGTACAAACATTGATTTATAACTCCTACTCTCTGAGTGGTGAACACTACACCCCAGGCACCACAGCAATACAAATAAATACTCATAACGAGCATCTTGGGGGTCAAAGAAAAACTGAGTTTTCTGAACACGTTACCCACATTGTGGGTAAGGATGGCTGAAATGCTGGGAACAGCCACAGCAATAGTAGCCTACTGAATTACTAGTGTACATAGGAGGGGGGGGGGGAAAAATCAGACCGCCTCTTATCTCTACACAATAATTTCCTGTCATAGGTAAAACCAGACATCTTCATCCTTGCAATGAAATCTAACTACTTCTAATGAAATCAAAGAAAAAAAGAACCCAAGAAAGCCACTTGTTTCATATCACAGAGCAGAGTGACAGAAAAATTGGCCCAGGAAATTAAATTTTTTACCAACTAAAAGCATTTCCATAGTTTAGGCACATGGGATATACCTATCTAAATGGAATTTCCCTTTTATATCTCATATCCCTGAAGATGGAAGGAGCACAGTTGGTCCAGGACTGGGCAACAGACTGTATAGCAAATACCAGATTGAATTATCTCCATTAAAAGCTTTTCCCTCCCTCCTAGCATTAACTGGTAAGTTTGTGGCTTATATTTAGGTTAGCAAGCATAACTTTTTGGAAAGGTATCAATACTGAACTGTTACCCACATAAATTATAATTTCTTAACAACGTTTCGAATTTGAACACATTCACGGTGAGTTCTAGCAGATAAATAATAATTTGAATTTTATTCTACCCTTTTTTCTCTCCAAAATGGCATATGAATTATACATTCAAGTTTAATATGCAACCTCTGAGGCCACTGTTAACTCAAACATCCTTGCTGCAGTCAGCTTTTGTCTGCTACAGATCAGTTTCAATATTTTCTATTTGAAGTAGCAAGCCATAGTAAATCTGCCCAGTTAAAGGTGAATTCTAGACAAGATAAAGACTTGTAAGAAAAGCAGGTGCCAAGCAACACCAGTTTTCCTTTTCGTGCTGTCCACACCCCAAAACATTTCTCGGTGATTCCCCGTAATCTTTCTCTTCCTTGGGATGCTCTGGTTGAGACAGCGCCCAGCTGAGCAGCTTGTGCTGGCACTGGCACAGGGCTTGTCAGCTCTGTGTCTGAGATAAGCGGGAAGCATTAACTCCCCAGTTTTGAAAGTGTTAACTTCATTTGTTTGAAAGAAGTGTCAGAGTATAGCATACGATTTACTGTCACTGATCCCCTTTAAAACTGCAAGCATGGTGAGTTGACTTGATGGGTGAGTAATTTATGCCCCTCAAAGTCCACAGCTGGTGTTGAGACTATTGCAAGTACTTAACTAAACACAGCAAATTTCCAAATCTGGGATGTTTCGGTTGTGCTGATTGCTGTCGTATGATTACTTTAAAGGTATTACCTGAAGTCTTGATGGTCTAATTAGTACCTGAGTGTCCCTTCCTGAGCATCAGGTGAATCACTCATCATCTCCCCCAAAACATCAACTATTTGGGAGTAGTTTATTAGGACCCGCCCTCTTACCTTTATTTAAGGAGAGGAGCAGGTTTGATGAGCCCTAAGTATATGCTGCATGCTCTGTTTCACTATTTTTACTCCTGAATTAACAGGAAACACCCTAGTAAATACAGTGACGTGGTTCTGCTCCATCAGAAATATTGTGGAATGTTAATTATTAAGGTAGCAGGTTAATTATTCAGGTAGCAGACTGTCATCTGTGCTCCTGAATATAAGCTTCTCCATACCCAAAGCAGCGCCAGGTTTATATCTGCTGTGGGCAGGTTTACTATTTCTTCTCTTATTAATTGCACTACAGAACGTATTTCACCATGTATATATCTGTGATTCACAGACCTGATAGAAAATTCTTTTTAATTTTAACTGGAGTTTCACTCTGTCATCACTGACAAGAAAGGAACTAGTTTCAGGTTAATTTGTCTAGAATTAACTTCAGGCTGTCAGATAAACACAACCTCCAAACTATCTCACGTTTCCTATCTGAGCCCTGGAGGAGTCAATGAAATGCAGTAACGTGCACTGCGTGGTTATGGGATATTTTGCCAAGAAGCCGGGAGAGATGTTTTTTCAGTGCTATGGCTTATTGCACAAAAATGTTTATCAGGCTCTCCCAAGAAACAGCACATCTTGTCCACTTCCTGGCAAGCAGAGAGAGTTGTGCGATGGATAATTGCCTTCCTCCTTTCCTCTTGCACACTCGCCCTTCCCCTGCCAGGGCAGCTACAAAGCATCAACCGGGCCTGCTTAAGGGAAATCCCAGTTACCAGCTGCTCTCCAGGAAAGGGCCATGGCAAAAACCTTCTATTAGTGCAGGAAAAAGTAGCACCTTGATAGCCTTTGTCCTTACTGAAGAAACCTCTGGCATCCCAGGATCTCGAACAGCAACAGAGCAGCATCCACAGCACTGGACTATCAAAATGCTTTTTTTTTAAAAAAAAAAAAAAAAAATATTAATCATTGTTAATTTTCACACTTGCCTTCCTCCTGGGCAGGTCCCTCGGGGTCGGTGCACCACACTGCTGGCAGACACTAGAGGATGCCCCCAGGGTACCCGGGCAGCTGTGGGTCAGGTTGGGCTGCGCTGGGTTGGTTCGGGTCAGGGCAGAGCCTCCCCATCCTTCTCCTGGGGCTGCTCCTTTCCCACCTGCGGCGTTAGCACCCGCACCCTCGCACACGCGCACGTTAGTTTGGCGTTGTTGCTTGAGGTTGCCTGAGGCTGATTTTGCGTTGCCATAGCAGATGGTGAGCCAGCGCGGGACTTTCTCAATAGCTCTGAACCTCTGTGGGGCAAGGGGGAGAGCAGGAGGTGATACTTCAAAGTGCGTAAAACCCAAAAAGTGCTGGAAAGAGCAAAAGCACAGCATCCGTGCTTGCCTGAAGGGGCCGTGTGGGGTAGGGAGGGAGGCCACCACCGAAGGAGAGGTTTCACACCCCCCTTTTCTGCCTGCTACAGCAAGAAAGCGGAGCTGGGCTGCACGTCCCTGGCCAGACCCCGAGGACCCCGGGAGTCCCTCCCTTGCCGCTGGGTCAAATTCCTCCCCGGTGTAAGCTCCCGGGTCTCCTTGGGCAGCCCTGCTCCCCTCCCTGGCCCAGTGATTATCCAGTAAGCTGCTCACGTCAGCTGTTTTTTTAATAAAAGCATCTCTAGATTTCAGGCTGGGGTTTATTTATTGAGTTTCTCTGAACTTTTCCTTCCTCCTTCCCTCCTGCCAAGGCCCAGAGATGGTAGAAGCCCTGGAAGTAAATAGAAAATGACATGCTTAGGTTTTTTAGGTCGCTGTAAACAACACGCTTCCCTGCTTCCAGAACACATAAGGCACAGAATGTCATCTTGGGTCAACACAGAAGGTTAAGGACTAGAAAGGTGTAGATATGAATAAATCAGGATCAAGTATATTTTTGTATTCAAGCAGGCTTTTTTAATTTCTGAGCCCTCTTCCTTTTTCCTCAAAGGAACCATATTTTTCTGGCAACAAAGATCTTTTTATCTCGAGGTTTTCACGTTCTGCCCATCAGCCTATCATAAGAAAGCACAAATCTACTAAATAGTAAAACGAGGGATTATTTCCACTCATCTGTTGACAGACATTTCTCCGAATTGGATCAAATGATTAAAGGTATTAGAATGACGTCTTGCAGATCCAGATCAAATCATTTGAAACCTTGAGACCGTTTCTCCTTCTCTTGGAAGGAACCACCAGAAATAGTTGTAGGTGCTAATTGCCCATTATTCTCACTAATGTGAAATTGCTAACTGGGATCTTTGAATATTTTACTTGCTTGAATCCTAACTGGGGGAGCTCAAGATGGAAGGATCGTGCAGTGTCTCGCTTCCCACCGTGCCGTTCGGGGTCTCTTCCAACGCTTGAATGGGTTCTTCCTCGAGTCGCTTACGCTGAGAAGAGGGGTCCAGGCTGTGAAATCTTCCAACATCTCACATTACGAAGATGGCACTTCTGAAAGTCAAATTCAATCAGAAGAAACGGGTAAAACTAGCGCAGGGACTATGGCTCATGAACTGGTTTTCAGTGCTTGCTGGAATCCTTGTTTTTAGCATGGGGTTGTTCCTCAAAGTGGAACTCCGGAAGCGAAGCGAAGTGATGGACAATTCTGAAAGCCACTTTGTGCCCAATTCTTTGATATTGATGGGTATATTATCCTGCGCCTTCAACGGTTTTGCTGGCAAAATTTGTTACGATTCTCTGGATCCCACTAAATTTGCCAAGTGGAAGCCTTTGCTGAAACCTTACCTGGCACTATGTTTCCTGTTTAACATCCTCCTTTTCTTCGTTGCGCTGATTTGCTTCCTCACGCGGGGCTCGCTGGACAGCACGCTGGCCCAGGGGCTCAAGAACGGCATGAAGTTCTACCGGGACACAGACACCCCCGGGAGATGCTTCATGAAGAAGACCATCGACATGCTCCAAATTGAGTTCAAATGCTGTGGGAACAACGGCTTCAAAGACTGGTTCGAAATTCAGTGGATCAGCAACAGATATCTGGACTTCAGCTCCAAAGAAGTGAAAGAGTAAGTGACTTAGTGGGATTTGTATCACGTAGTAACATTATTTGATCAGTATTGTACCAAAGAAATGTACGTCCCAACAGGCATTGACTGGAGGGGGTTTTGTATAAAACTTTTTTTTCCCTCAACTCTTGCTTAATAAGCATCTCAGATGATCAGCTAGATTGCTTCCTCCCCTGACAAATTCCTCTGACATTACCCAGAACATAAAAAATAAAGTGCCAAAATACAATTCTCACTCTTTGTCTGTGTGAGGTAAACAGACTTAATATTTTTTACTGTCTTTTACCTCTTTATAAACCCATAACATCGAGCCACACGTAATTCCTCCCAAAATCAACAGGAAAGTATCAGAACTTCACTATTCCTAAAGCAGATTTCGACGTTCCTTAAAAAAAACGTCCCTAGATATATACTGATGATACCACTTTTGAAGATCCACTTAAGACATTGGCAATTAATCAGTCTCACAGAAACAAATAGAAACAATAACAGTTTACCAATAATCTATGTGTTTTAAAAACTTAAGATTTAGAATTTTATTTTTATATTCACTCAATGGATTGCTTCACCGCTGCGACAATATTGAACTGTCAACACCCATTGATGTTCCTAGCTTTACATAGTGTCCCTTCTACCTAAATGCATTTTGTGTTATCTCCTCTATAAAAACATGCTCAATATATAAACTTGTGCCTAATTTTTTTAAACCTCACATAAAAACAGCACTAGTCTCTTCTATACAAACCAGAATGGATTGTTGGCGAGAAACACCTTAGTGGCTCTGATGTCAGTGCCCAAAGAGGCAGTAATCTCAAAATCAGGTTAGGCGCAATAAGCGCAAGTAAAAAATAAACAAGAGAAGGAACGAACTTTTGAAATTAAAAAATGAGCATTGAGCATAAATACTCACAACCTTTTGAAAAATTGAACATCGAGGGAAGACATCATTATTCAGAGCTCTTTGGGAACATAATTCCTTAGCATTCATACTCTGTGGTTGAACGAAGGGTCTTGTAAACTGGAAGCAATCTGCCTTTTAAATACCTTGCCTATGTTAAAAATGTCTGAAGTAATTTTGAAAAAAGCCTTGTGTATCTCTTGGGATCTCTGCCTGACTGTGTAAATGGTATTTCACTTGTGTGTCTCTCCACATATTGTTTTGACTTGTTGGGTGGTCTGGTTGTTTTTGCAATTCTGAACTGGGACTTCCTAGTGAAAACTGTTACAGGCTTAAGCTATTGCACTGTGGGTTTATAACAAGGGTTTATAACAAATACATTCACTATTTAATAATGGAGTATTTGCATGGCGAAGGTATGCCCATGAGTATAAATAACTACTTGAAAACATAATAAGTTCACCTTGCCAGCATTATAGGGAGATTTGAGAGCTGTAACTTAATCCAGCAGCAGTGGAAGGGCAAAGCACAGAAGGAAAACAAGGTTATATTGTCCTTAATAAATGATGTCTTCTTTGGGACTGAGACTCAGAGCAATTTCTTTGTATTGCTGAGGCAGGAAATAGGGCATTAAAAATACACAAATGGACGTCAATGAGTGAATTCAAGGTCTGAACTACGCAGTGCCGCACAATCTCTGCTCACATTCCTTGTGAGTTATTCTGGATCTTTTGAAGAAAAGTTCTCATTTATCCCAAGGAAGGTGGGAGTCTGTCCCCCACAATGTGATTTTTATGTTATTTGCAGAGGGGAGGCCTGATCCAATCTCTTTGAAACTGGTGAAGCATTTACACATCAATGGGAGTTAGACCCAACTCAGAGCATGCTTTACGTATAGATATAAAACCTGAACTGCATTTGGCATTTAGATACATGTAGGTCATGACCACAAAGTGGAATTTTGCTTCACCAGGCTGTTCCCATCCCCTCTCTGTGACACAACTTTAAAATATCCGTATAAAAAGTTACAAGACACTCTCAGGTTAGTGTTGTGGGGGTTTTTTTTTCACCTTTCTAGATCACTGGGACTGTCAGTTCTATCATTTCCTAAGCGACATGGCATTTGTTAAGAGTTGCAGTCCTCTTAGTATGGTTGTCTTCTGCAGTGACAGTGGAACTATTTGCCTTCTAAGTATCTCTCATCTAAACACCTCATAAGGCACTAGGCTAAATGGCTGTTTATAGAGAGCAACCACAGTCTCAAATGAGCAATAGCTGGAGAGCTCCTGCAAAGATTTGAGAAATTTTTAAACACCCTGTTGCTGAAACACATTTCATGTTTTTAATACTGGGTACCTTCCCAAGCCAAGAATAAATGCATAACCCCTTCCTGGAGCTATTCTCATCCAAGAGAAGCTATTAGGTTTGCTGGGTCAATGGTCTAGCTGGATGTGGTGGGTTCTAAGGCTGTTGTGGGTCCTTTTCCAAGCTCTGGTCACCTCCAGCATCTCCCTTCCACCCTAACCATGCTGTGATCACTCTTTTCTGACTGCCCCCCCAAAAAAAATTTTTCTCTGCCATTTACTTTTCCTAAAAATTAGTTTCTTTGAAGAAGTGACCCTAGAGGGTGCATTTCCATCACGAAGAGTTAATTACAGACGCAGCGTAGCCTTGACATAGAAAAGGATTTCAGAGAGGAAAAACACCCAGGACAAACACCACTATAGAAACAGGAGATGCAGAGGAATGGTATGGCCAGGAGACACAGCGGAAGATCTGCATTGCCTTTGCTTTCCTTTCTCATGCATGTTTTCTCCAGTACATCTTTGTGTGTGTGTGTGTGTTTCATGCTTCCTTCTGCCCTTGCCCCATAGTCGGATCAAAAGCAACGTGGACGGAAGGTACCTGGTGGACGGTGTCCCCTTCAGCTGCTGTAACCCCAGCTCGCCGAGACCTTGCATCCAATACCAGGTCACCAACAACTCGGCTCACTACAGCTACGACTACCAGACGGAGGAGCTCAACCTCTGGCGCCGCGGCTGCCGGGAAGCCCTCCTGCACTACTACAGCAGCATGATGAGCTCCATGGGCGCCGTCGTCCTCCTCGTCTGGCTTTTCGAGGTAACCCTCTCCTCCCAGCCATGCTTTGCTGAAGCACCAGCTCTGGAGAGGCAGAGCGTTTTGCAGCATGGACTTCTGAGTTGAATATCAGAGCTATTGAAAATAAATCATCCACTGTGGTCTTCTGGCTGAGAAAACATCTAATAGTGATCGCCTGCATAAGGCCTGAAAGGTCCCAGGCTGGAGACACAGCTGTGGGCTGGGGGTTACATTGCAGACCTCCCCTTCAGAGTAGTCCTGCCACGGCCTCAAGCATCCCCACAGCAAGAAGGAAAAAAGGACCAATTTTGTGCCCAGTGCAGGGTGCTGAGCAGGGAAGAGTGTGGGAGGGCTCATCTGTCTAGATACATTAATTTTACCTGTGTCACCATTAGCGGGGAATGAAAAGTACGCAAGGCAGCGTGTCAGAAAGAGATGGCAGCAATTTGTGGGACACGAAGTGCAATTAAGGGGTTTATGAGCTGGTGAAAATAAGACTTAGAGGCATTTGCAGTGTCCTGCTTCAGGGCAGCATTTGGTTTAAGGTCCTTCATCAGCTCCATCAGTGGTTTTGGTCACAAGAAGTGGCTTAGGTGAAGCAAATGGATTCATTTTATTTTATTCTGCTTCCCAAAACCACCCCGTGTATACAAACAGGTGCAGATACTGCCCAGCATAGATGTTTGCGGGCACCATATCCCAAAGTGCAGCTTTGCTGCTAAAATACTGTTCATCGAATGCAAGGAAAACATGTCCTTCTGCCTCTGGGAGGTGGCCGATTTTCTGGTCAGGGTGTTTGATCAATACTAATAGCCAGGGAGCGTGGGCTGGCAGCGGCACGAGGGCTGGCACGTGAGGCGCGGGCTGTGGAGGACGGCAAACGGGGAGGGTGCCGCTCGCCGTGCAGAAAACCCTCTCTAACCCTTGAAACCTCTGCTGCAAATGGCATTGCCTCTTCGGAATGATTTCAGCCAGCTTTCTAAAAGTTTAGACGAACAAAAGCTTTTTTAACAGGTGCATTAGATTTTTAGACACGCACTGGGCTACACCGTTCTGGGAATGAAGACGATTTTTAGAAAATAAATACCTATCCAAGTAATCTGTGAACTGAGAGGGATGAAAACTATCGTAAAGGAACTTCATGTTGTTTTATTTTAAAAATAACTACTCCACATGGCTGAGAAATGTACTACCTCCTTGTGCACTGTTATTCTGGTAAGAAAAGAGAAGCTCATGCCTCAGCCCAACTTCAAATGAAGAGTTCTTGAAGAGAGGGGAATTTCAGCTGTAGATGAATATCAGAATGAAATTCAAAAACTCAGGGGGAAAATGCACAGAAATACTAATGCCAGCTGTGAAAAACTATTACTCAGAACCTGTAACATGCCTCTGCTGACTTGTAGGACAGTGATATGTTAGGAGTGCTAAAAATGCAGTATTTTATTTCTAACTCTTCAAATACATCCCAATATTTTTTTCAACCTGTGGCATAATGAGAAATACGATCCTCTCTTTTTTCCTTCGTCTTTGTTAAAATATAAGGTGAGATTTTTTTCAGGCAATCAGAGGACTCTCGGGGCAAAACTTTAAAGAAACATCGCAATTATGGGTTATATTAATTGCCCCCCCTGAATATTTATGACTTGCCTGATATTCTACCATAGAGAGTCCAAATTTGCGTCTCGAACTCCCTCTGCTTTTAAAGCAGGAGACAGACATTAATTTAGTCCCCTTTGAAATATAATCCCTTTCTTTAAATTGCAGTCAAGGTAGGAAACAGTTTTATACTGAGTAGGAGCGCAGCAGAGGTCCCAACTCCTGGCCAAGGTGAGCTGTCAGCCTGACCAGGGTGCGACTTCTCATTTTCCCTTGGACCGGCTTGCTGATAAGTTACAGAAAAGTGCAAAAACAAAGGAGCGCCCTGGTTTGCTTTGCACCTGGAGACGATGTGAACTCAAGCCAGCAGCATGGCCACAGCACCTCCCCAGCAAAGCCCTTCGGGGGGCTGCTGGATGACTCTTCCAGCTGGGTTGGTGGTATTGAGGTGTGGGAAGGGGGACAGAGCACGGAGGGAAACACTAATCGCAGCTTTGAGCTTTGAGCTGTAGAAAAATATAACGTGCCAAAGGGGTGTAGGCACCTCAGGGAAGGTCATTTAGGTTTAACGTTTCTATATTAGGTGCAAGGAAGAATGAACCTATTTTGAAGTATCAAAACTTCTATTTGAAGAAAAAGTAGCACATCATATATTCTGGAAATATATTATTATCCACATGCTGCTTTTACTAGCAAAAGCTGTAGACTTCCCATGAGTGAGAACCGGTCATGAGTGTGACAAAAAAAGATCACACCCTGCTCTAGCTAAGCCGCCTCAGGCTAAACCCTGGCAAACAGATGGGCTTTGCTGCAGAAGGTCAAGCAGAGCAAGCCTGGCTGTCTTCTTGACCTGCCTCAGCCAGCAAAGAGGAACTGGGGGGTTCGAGGGTGCCCTGAATAGAGCATTTCAACAGGAAGGGAGGGGAGCAGCCGGTTCCTGAGATGCTCCAGGTCCTTTGCCTGTATAAACACGTGGCTCTCGATAGGTCACAGCTACTGCAATGACCAAAACCCTGAGATTCATCCCACATGTGGTGCCGCAGAGGGAGACCAGCACTGAGCTCCAAGAGGTGGGAACCCAGGAGAGTGATAAGACACAAGCAGGAGGTGCATTGCACATCGTGCACTGGAGAATAAACTCTCTGATGCATTGAACACTAGGAATGAACTCATGATGATCTTCAAAAGGACCCCACAGGCAGCGGGGACCGTCCAGAAGGACACAGTTTGCTCTGCTGGCACAGATCGATGGGCTGAGCATGCTGTGGTGCAGGGGGATGCACCAGCTCCACCTGCCCATACCCAGGCCTGGAGAAGCACTGTGGCTTTGTTCCTCCCGCCACTTTAAAGTTGCTGTAAAATGACATTTTCATGATAGTTTGTCCATTTGCCAGGGGACATCATCACTCAGTGAGACCACACTAGCTTTGGGACCCTGATGTCCAGGCCTTTTCTGCTGGATTGTGGTTAAGCACAGGGCTATAACTCAGAGTCACAGACTGGTTGAGGTTGGAAGGGACTCTGGAGGTCATCTTGTGCACAACTGCCTGGTCAAGCAGGGCCAGCTCCAGTTGGTTACCCAGGACCGTGTCCAGACAGCTTTTGAATCTCTCCAAGGAGGGAGAGTCCAATACTTCTTTGGACAGCCTGTGCCAGTGCTCAGGACCAAATGTTTCCTGACATTCAAAGAGAAGCTCCTGCATTTCAGTTTGTGCCCATGGCCTCTTGTCCTGCCACTGGACACCACTGGCTCCATCTTCTTTGCACCCTCCTTTCAGGAACTTGTACACATTTATGAGATTCCCCCTTGAGCCTTCTCCAGGCTGAACGTTCCCAGCTGTCTCAGCCTCTTCACACAGGAGAGGTGCTTCAGCCCCTTCATCATCTCAGTGGCTCTTTTTTGGACTTCCTCCAGTATGCCCACGTCTCTCTTGTACCAAAGAGCCCACAACTGGACACAGCTGTGGCCTTACCAGTGCAGAGTAGAGGGGAAGGGTCACCTCCCTCAACCTGCTGGCAATACTTTGTCTAATGCAGCCCAGGATACCATGCATCTTCTTTGCTGCAAGTGCACATCGTTGGTTCACATTCAACTTGGTGTCCATGAGGACTCCAAGGCCTTTTACCTCCAAGCTGCTTACAGCCAGTCGCCCTCAGCATATAGGGGTGCACGGGCTTGTTCCTTCCCTGGTGGGAAGGGTTCCTTCCCAGGACTTCAGCAAAGTTGGTGGTCCAAGGCCCTGTGCTATCATATAGGAGACAAACTAATTTACCAGATAGATGTCTCCATCTTACTGGACTCTCTTCCCATCCAGCAGAGAAAGAAGGCTCAGGTCAGTGGAGGTGACGAGCGCACTGCTTTTAGGAAATCTTGGGAAATCTCAGGAAATCCCAGGCACCCAAAATCTTTCTGAGTAAGATTTTTAAGAAAATGAAGTCTTAAACTGAGAGAAAATGTCACAGAATCTCACACGAAGGCAGCTCAGCTGCTCCCTTCTGCACAAGCACCTTCCTTTTTTAAAGTACGACCATATTTAGTGACTTAGAGACATCCAGAAAGATTGTAAGTGCAGCCAATTTCGCTGTCAAACAGTGGGACTTAGTAAATTAGCCAGAAAAAAAAGCTCCTGCTGACATGCAGTGTGGTAGCACAAGTAGAGAGCAATGTGGGGCCCATCTTTTGCGCTCAGTCCTGTCAATCTTTACTTGCAACAGGCATCAATATGAAAGATATTAGTCCCATGACTGAAAGCAGTGAAGCTGGGGCTTGGATGTCAAAGGAAGATGTCAAAGGCTTCCCATCCCAAGACTAGTGTGATTTGTGACTTCTTGTGACCTTTATAGAATAGTGTTTCAACTGATTTAAGTCATCATAGTATTGAGTTAGATCCACAACAACATGAGACTATTTCCAGATTCAGGGCCATTAGAACCTTCTTTGAGGACCAAGGTGTTGCAAGTCATGCATTCCTATGTTAAACAGGATGAAAATTTGCCTCTGGATATGGAAATATTTGATGAAGCTTGTTTGTCTGACCAATGTTTTTCCCTTTCTGGTTTTGAGTGAAAGCAGAGAAACATCCACATCTGAAAATGTTGAGGGTAAGCAATGGTTACCCTTTAGTCTTCCAAGCTTTTGGAGACACTGATCATCCACAAGCAGGACGACCAGGGCAGACAGGCTAAGGAATGGTCCACAGAAGCGCATGCTTAAGCAGTCGCATGAGTCCAAAAGCCAGATGTGAATTTTTGCAATTGACCACGCTATGTGGCTGAGTCCCAACTTCAAATCTGCCCAGCTACCCAATGCCGTAATCCTGCATCTCTATTTCAAAAGCCTCAACAGAGAGCAGCACCTTGCAGGCCCAGGGCAGCTCTCTGTGGGCCTCAGCTGTGCCACCAGCAACACACAGGGATGCCGACCTCTTTCGCCGTTAGGGAAGACCAGAGGTAATCACTTCCTTGGGAATTTGGGTAGCATAGCAAAGGCATCATACTTCCCTTACAGAACAAATCCTATGAGGTCATTAACAACAATAAGTGGCCTCAATCCTAGCTTTGCCTAGCACACGAAAGACTAAACTAGTCTTCTGCTTCCCTATCCTGACCACCTGCTCTACCATCTCATCAAGCTGGCTCTTCTGGGCTCTGCCTTTTCTTTTTTTCTCTTTTTCACAGTCAACCAGTTTTCTTCATAAGCACCACAACGGTGGAAGTCAGATTGTTCTGAGTGGTGTCAGAAGGCAGGAGACTGGCTAAAACCATTATTTTTCTCTGGAGGCAGGTTTGGGGTGTTGCCAGTGTCAGGGGTGTTACAACAGCGCAGTACAGTAGAAAGAGCCTTGGTCTGCTGGGCCCGGTAAATATTTTATCAGAAATAAAAATTTGTTTAACATTGAACCAGTGAGAGATGCCAATCACCTACTGCCTTGCTTTCCTTATTTGCACATACTATATAAAAGCAAAACCAGAATTTCAAGTAGACAAGCTGATGGCTCAAATCCTAATGCTGTTCTGTTCTGCACGGATGCTGATCCATTAATATATCTTTTATCAGATTAAGATACTTCATAAACATATTAAGGTCAATGTGAAGTAGAAATATTTAGAGTTTAAATTAAGTGGACGGTGGCAGAGGAGGTTGTTGCACATACGAGCAGCTTTACGTACATCTGCTGCACAGAGACAGAGGTTTCATTAAAATCTGTCAGGAGGCACCTACCCTGTGACAGGGTATGTGGAATGACCTTTGTGCACATGGCCACGCAAAGCTGCCGTTTCGCAGCGGCTGGCACGTGCTTCCTTCATAAATTGACGCATCCACTCATTGCTTATCAACTGTCGCTCACACCTCCCACGGCACTCATTGATTTCAGATCTCCATCCTCTCCTTTCCAGCTTGTGAGGGGCCGTTTTCCTCCTGCCAGTTCCCCCTCACCCCTCTTGGCCATCCAAAGGGGAAGGCTGCTCAGGATCTCCTCTCGCTTGCAGGATTCCCACAGCCCTCAAGCTGTATAAGCTCTTTGGTGCCTTTGGCATTTTGTCCAAGCCACCAGCCCATGCTGCTGATAGCAGAGGACGGCGAAGATGCAAACAAAGGCATAAAGGTTTTCCTGACGCTCTCTGTCTTTTCCATTGCATGGTGCAGATGTCCGTGATGGTTGGCTTGCGTCTTCTGCACACCTCTCTGGAAAGCATTGCAAATCCTGAAGACCCCGAATGTGAAAGTGAAGGCTGGATCCTGGAGAACAACCTGAAGGACACTTTGAAGTCCGCACTGGAGAGTTTGAAAAAGATCGGTAAGTTCAACCAGGTGGAAGCAGGCGCTGAAGGAGCCGAAGGAGAGGAAGGTGGGAAGACACCAGCCATCACAACGGTCAGTTGAGCTTCTAATTGACGTGGACTTTTTATCAAAGAGGACTAAAAAACCCTGAGAATTATGAATATCTATGTTTTAAAAAGCTATGTATCAACCATCAGAATACACATTTCTACCATGCTTTTTTTTTATATAGGGGAGTATACAACATAGTGCAACTTGGGACAATACATTTATCCACAATGTGAGCACACCATACCCATAACTTCTGGGGGAAACAACCTCCCTAGGACTTGCAATATTCACATGTTCCCCTATCAGGGACAGTTAGTTTAAAAAAACAAAAACAAAAACAAAACAACGACGACAACAACAAAAAACCCAAAACCAACCTGCTGGCATCACACAGTGATCCATTCCATCTTATTTTGAAATTAAAAGCGGAATTTGAAAAGTTAGTATTTTTTGCTCAAGTGGTTTTATCCGCGCACTTTGAGTACTTCGACTTTTAAAGACAGATTGATTTTCTGGTGAGTAACATGCTAGAAGTCAAAGGATGAAGGATTCCCTGAATTGTATATAACTTAGCATACAGGTACCTTGACAAACCTCTCATATAATGTGATTTTTGTTAATGTGCTAAGCAATGGTATTCTCTGCTGTATTCCTAAGATGTACATAGAACAAAACACAAACTTATGCTGAGAATTTATGTACTAAGCAAAAAATGTAATTTAATGAAACAGCACAAGTATCATGAAAACAACACTAAGGAAAGATTTACGGGTTTTGTTTCTCAGGTTGGTTTTTTTTCAGCCAGTTTATCCTGAAAGAGCGTATTGTAGACTTATGCTTCACCTTGTATTGAAACAAGCAGAAGCTTATAAGAGTCCTCTTGTAGTGGGTGGAATCAATGCTATGAGCATGTGCCAGTTTTGGTTATTCTGGACATTTTAAAAAGTCTGTAATCTCATAGCTTGCTCCAGAATGTTCAAGCCCAACTATTTCTAAAACAAGGACAAAACAAACAAACAAACAAGGCTACTTCGAACTAACACTTTAAATGTTTTTCAGGGTCCCAGCAAACGGGTACCATTCATCCACAAGTACTTCAAGCCTCAAATTTGAGGCCAGGGGAAAGTAAAGTTTAGATCAGTCCCCAGGGTGCAAATTTTGGAGCTTTCACTTTTCTTCCTCAATGACAGGATACCCTTCATTATACCTTTTAAGTCAAAGGGAAGGCACCTTTTGCATATGCTGCATCTCTCCACACATACTCTCATAGCTGGAGGACTCTGTTCCAAGACACAAAGTTGAAAAAAGACATGGAAAGGGTTTGCTGTGGTGCGTGGCTTCTTGTAAGGGAGCGGAGCATCATCCTGAGTTTATCTGCAGCTGCCAGATAAATTCGGCTAAAGGGAAAGAAACCGGAGAGAGCGAGCCCCAAGCCCCTGCACAAGCAATCGCAGACGTCTCAGCCCCTCAGCTATGAGCCAGGCACCACATTGATTTTTAACTCAGCTGTGCAAAACCTCTACTTCTCCACAGTGCAGCTGGGAGAGTTTTCTCAGCAGGTCCCTTCCACCCGGCTGGTGGCCGGTCTTCCAACAAAGCCACGTTTGCAGCTGCCTAACCATTGCACAGCGCGTTGGGTTTCATTCTTAATCACTTGTGCACTTGCCCCAGCAGCACTCAGCTCCTCTGGCTCTTGTGCAAACGAATAAGCAACTCCTTCTAGGATGGACAGACCAGTTGGCAGCGGGACAGGTAGGGATGTGTCCGTACATCAAGCCGCAGTGTACAACCTTGGTGGCCAGGCTGTTTCAGGCCATCTGAACGCAAGGCTGGATTTTGACAGGTATTTGTGGCATCCTTTCACTATTTCAAAGCTGGCCAAAGCTTTTACCTTTAGTTACAATAACGAAGTAAAACGTTAACTCTGTTCTCTTGTGCGTAAGACTGACTAGAACAAGGGCAACTACTGTAAAAGCCAACTTGCCATTCACCACAGCCTATCGTCTCTCGCTTTGCTGCGGGACACCCCGCGTGGCAGAACTGCACAAACCAGAGCGACTCCTTCCTTCTCAGTGAGGCATCGCTACGACTGGCTGCTCCTCCCAGCTGGTCCGTGAGAGAAGAACAGGATTGTGGATGGCACATATTGACCAGAGAAGCGGTTTTTGGAGGAGTCACGTACGGATAAGGAGCTGCATTACAAGGATTAATTACGGTTTTTCCTTGTGAGGCTTCAGCGTGCTGTGACCTGTACCAGTCACTTGACTAGACATCTGGTTTTTCAAGGAGATCTAGATTTATTACTGCCCTAGAATTCTGGCTTAGGCCACTGCTTTAGACAGGACTCTCCAATTATTTGTGGTTTCTTTATTTTTTTTTTTCTGCCTATAGCTAGAGTGACATAACAAATTGTCAAATTATTCTTTCAACACCACATTGGAGAAGCCAGTTCCCAGAGCAAGGGTCTCATGGTATTAGGCAGGTGGAGAGGCCATCTGAGACAGGTTTATGAAGAATAGTACTGGAACTGGGGTTTTGTACAAGTAAGAACAAATAGTGTATATGTTGAAGCTGTCTAAAATAAAGCCTCTTGGTTAATGAAGATCTTTGTAACATCTTATGATTACTACAAGATTGTAATATGATTGCTTTGTAAAATATTACATGTAATATATCATTCGTCCAATCTTATATACTTTCTTGTGACATTGCAAATGCTGTTCTAGATGAAGATATCTCTGCTGCCTGCAAATGTAAATTTAGGTATTAAAAAAGATATTGCAAGTAAAGACCTCTTTAAAGAACATGTTTAAATATACACAATTTAATACGGATTTCTTTAATTTGCATTGCTGCTGACTTTTTGCTTCTGAATTCATTTTTTGGATCCGTTTCATGCGTTTCTATAAGTGGGAAGCTTGTCCTCCCCTCTACGTAATGCTCTGAAAGAGGGCAAACCTTCCTCTTCTCATGTGCGCGTCTAAGCTCAAGATGTGCAACAGACTCCGAAATCACTTGCCTCTTACTAGAAACAGAATTTCCCGGACCATTTTAGTAGTATCCTCTTGTAGTACATAGGAATTAAAACAGCTTCGCAGGCCTTAACTTCTAGGCATGCTCAACAAATGAAACCACTGGCATCCTCAGGATCTTTGACGATAAGCTAAACTGCGTTTATAACTTTTTCCCCCCGCATTTAAATCTAACTTGCAACAGACATTCAAAAGAAAGCATTGTTGTTATTTTAAATTTAAGTCTAAAGCTCACATAGTCGAATCTGCCCGCAGAAATCCAACAACTTCCAGAGCTGTGCCCTGATTTTCAAACTAATAAACTTCAGAAGGATGTGAGCTTAATTCATACAAACCAGGCCACTTCTTTGTAGGTACCTCCATATGGATTACCGGCTTAAATACAAGTACCCAGGTCCGAGAGCCAGCCCAAAACTTTCAAGCGCAAACTTCTAAGAAATATCATTTATTTTTTAAAAGAAATGACAAAAGCACCCGCAGTATTTTACTGCTGCCATTTATTTGAAGCGACACAGAACACTCACTAAAGTGCTTTAAAGGCGGAAATATAAACAGCTTCCTTAAAGCTATTAATTCCTAAGTAGCCTTAATACAATTGATAAGATTAGCCTCCATGCATTACATGAGCTTGGACGTTTTATAGTACCAGACAAATGCATGTGTGCAGCTTAGCAAAGAGCATGCGAATGCTATATCGGGCTCGCAGGCACCCTGCGCTTCCAGCTCATGGTCAGGGAAGATTTTCAAGGCTGAAAAAGGGATCCCAGCAAAACAATTACTTATTTTCACCTGACTTGTTTGTTTTGTAAAAAAGCCAAACGCTGCTCTTGACATAATCAATGTAAAATGGGGACGGACCACAAATGCTTATTTAAAAAAAAAAAAAATAAAGAGCATTATTAGAGATTATTTAATTAAGAGATAAGACCCGAAAAATAGAATGGTGCCATGTGATAACAGCCCCCTGTGGGGAGATGAAGGCTTAGGCAAATTTATTTCTGGTAACAGGAATGCAGCTACCGCAACGAGATCTGAAGTAATGCATACATGAAATCTTTCCTTCTTGTTTTTTTAAATTATATCAGACCTGTAGTGTTCAGTGACAGACTGAAGCACTAAAACACCTCTCTCAAAGCACCTGCATTTGCTGATGCTCTGTAATTTTACAGGTATTACTGAATTTTGATCCAAAGCGTATTTGTAAGGTGGGAAAGCCGGAGGAAACCCTGGCCTGGAGCTCAGCTTTGTGGGCACAACCTCTGCAGCATCCTTCCCTGGGGAGCGCACCCCCGTTTCGCAGCCCGTTTAACCTGTCTCTGCTAAAAACAAGGACAATCCCTAAACATGAGCCAACTATTAAGCTCGTTATGAGGTGCACTTCCAGTTTTTGCAGAGCAAAGGGCGGTGCAGGCATCAGAGGTACCAGGCAAACCCAGCAAAACGAGCACACGAGGGCAGGTGTGCAGCTTGTCCTCTGAGGGAGTCGCACCCCTTCGCCAGGCGACCGAGCCTCCACGCGTTCTACACCACGTTCCCAGGCAAAACAGGGTCAAGCATGGCAAATCAGAAACGGGGAGACTCGGAAACGCAAAACCCGGTAAGGCACCACACCAGCTCGGGGGGATGATGGAAGGAGGAGACCAAAGCAGTTAAGTCTGAGGCACAGAATTCCCCCAACAGTCTTGTTAAGAGGGTGAAAATAAAGTTTAATTCTTGGAAAAAAAAAAACAAAACAAAACATAGAAGTCACTTTGAAATATGCGACAGTACAGAATTTCCCAGCACGTGCAAACTGGAAGGAGATCGCTCGCTGCGTTCATCTGCTCCGAGGCACGCACAGCCCCCAACGCAAAGCTTTCCTTTTCACCTCCACAGCCACCCAAGGGACACGGCCAGAGGGCAGCACAGCTCTGCCCCACACTAACGCTTCCCCATTCACACGGGTTTTCTCTGACAAAAATAACAGACTAAGGTTAAAGACGAAAAAAAAAACACAGTTGGAAAATACAAAGAAGGACGAGGTGAATTCACAAGTTTATATGAATGAATCTTTCATTAATTGTATAAATTAATCAAGAATAGAAGGAATATTGATTCTGTAATGTTGCTATAGGCAAATTTTAAGTAAATTATGACAGCATTTCTTGGTTTCACCCTGGAATTTTAAATGTAATTAGGACCTAAAATTTAAATTTATTCTCTACCCAGGCTTTTTTTTAATTTTAAGAGTACTTCAGATTATTCTTGAGATTGGGTAACATTAAAATGGATTAAATTCATTTCAGGAAGCATTTTGTTCAGGAAGAGACTCAGAACAGTATGTCTAGATTTCAAATAATTACTACCGCAGCACATCCCCAGCTCCAGTGGGACAAAACGACTTTCTGTCCCCTCCCCTCTTTGCGAGCTGGCGCTCAACCGGGAGCGCTGCTCGTGCAGGTGACGCACCTCCAGCGCCACGTACCCTCCTCAGACATTTCACAGCGAGGTCTCTGCCACTGGTGAAGATCAGGATCCACTTGCAAGTGGATCCTGAAGTTCTGAGAGCAGGAATCAGCCTCATCCTCCCTTCACTGCCATCAGTGCGCGGCTTCCCACCCCGAGCACGTGTTACACGCCGGGGCAACGAAGCAGCCACTTGGTTCTTGGGTTTGATCTCTTAGACAGATGCGACACCTTTGAACGGCTGCATAACTTCCGTTCCACATCTGCCCAAACTCTTGAAGTGTTATATTTAAACATCTCACATACGCTGGTAGTAACGGCAGTCACCCGCGAGCCTCCCAGCTGGACACGCTGTGCTTCTGCGTGCTCCAAGTGCCACACATTGCTATCACTGAGCATTTACCCCTCCAGTGGAAAAACAAAACCAAAACCAGACCAAACCAAACCAAAAAACAACCAAAAAAAACCCGAACCAACCAACCAACCAAAAGAACCAACCAACCAAACAAACAAAAAAAAACCCCACCACTCAAAACTCCTTATTTGCAGCTTCATCCTGTTCAAGCTGACAGAAGAGACAGAGGGGAGCTTAAAGCTTACATTGTGAAGCAGTACACAGAAAAAGAACATGTAGCACGAAGTTCTTTTTTTCAGAGTGCATGCCACGTTCTGAGATTTCAGCTACTAGAGCATTTCATGAATTACCAAAGCTTGACATCGAAAGATTTATAATATATAGATGAAGTGCCTGACTACTTCAACAGCATTAAATAGATGCTGAACAATTACTGCAGATTTTTTTTTTCTTCTTCTGGTGTACTTTGTGCCTAATTGCACATTCGTTCCAAAAGACTCTGATACAATCATTGCAAGAAAACACAGGCTCTTTGGAGGTGTCTTTATGGGGAGCAAACGTTACTTCTTTTAATGCAGGCATCTGAATTACATCAGTGAACATATTGCTGAGCTTCTCGCCTTCGTTATTTTTATATAACCTTTTCTCCAATTGATTAACACACTTCTGCATCCTCCACACTTAGAGTACTGCAAGTACAGAGATGAGTTCCACGCATCAATCCTCATATGCATGGTTGATTTAAGATCAACGCCTTGGTTTTATAAGTCACCAAAACACCCCGCAGGGGTGCGCACAGGTGCTGTCAGTAACCTGAGCTGGGCTGTGCGGCTGGTCTGGCTTTCCTTCCAGGATCCTACGCAAAGGACAAGCTGGAAAACTTAACCACCTCCGAGCTCACGCTCGGGAAGAGACTGCGAAAATATATATTCACAAACTGAGGAAAAAGTAACGCTTATTGCTGTCATGGAAACAAAGATCAGTCCTTGTCATTTCTCAGCTCCTACACCTGGTGCACTGCAAAACTCCTCGTACTCCCCCCCTCTTCTTTTTTCTCCAAGCGAAGTGTTTGACAAATCTCTCCATGAAGACAAAGATACAAGATTTGGACATCTAATGTTTGCGTGCCAAGAGAGGGGGGAAAGATGGCAGAAGAACAGGAAAAAATAGAGGATGAATATGCAACAGCCTCAAGATAAGAATATGCAAAACGGTTTTTACACTCGGAACAAAAATTTGTAGAAAAAACATTAAAACTGCTACGAATGAAGTATGAATAGAAACGTACATGTATGAAACTGCAGAAGAAATGTGAGCAACCCTTTAAAGAGCAGCATGTATAGAGAAACAGGGATGTGACTGACAGCAATAAAGCTGGTAAATGCCCAGAAATGTGCTGTTTACACCCAGCCCGGGAAGCCTGAGCCCCAAATGGCTCCAAAGCAGACCTGCACTTTGGTCACAAGAGGCAGAAAACGAGGTTCTAGTGTCTCACCTGTGCCATGCCTCTTCCTGGCGTTATATTCCAACCAAGACACCCCAAAACAAGAAAGAAGAGACAACGGGCAGTCTTACCTGAGATTTCAGAAGGGGGAAGTAGGACACTGAGGCAAAACACGACACCACAGTTTCTGCTGGATGCCAGTGGATATAAAAGACCTTTCCAAAAACCACCTGCCAACCAAGTGGCACGTTGGGAGGACTCGGCAGCCACTGCTCCTGTCCCCTTTGGCACGTAGTCCTGGCCAGACCCCTTGGACACACACATCTCGGTGCCCGCGGGTGTGAGTGTGTGGGTGGATACGGTGAACCTAGAAAGTTAAATAAAATGAAAACATCTTCTCCTTCCACAGAGCCTCAAGCTGAAGCAAGAGGATGTTTTAGTTCGAGGCTACCACCTATCACCGTCAACACTCAACCAGTTCTTAGGGCCAGCTGGTTACGAGATGTACTGAACAGCAGCAAAACGCTCCCTACACAATTAGAGGGGTGCAACACGCACCCAAGGTGTCACATTCACAGGGATCTGCTTTGTAAACGTCTGAGCTATTTTACTGTAGCTTATGTTCCTGTATCAGCCTGTAACTTGTTTAACAAAATAGGTTTTGATAATATAAGGTAGAAATAATATTATTGACAAAACTAGCTCAATACAGTTGCTTAAAAGTCACACCTGAATTAGCAATCGGACACCAAGCTGACTCTCCCTGAAAAGAACCAGGAATTGCTATTTCTCCTGACCATTTTTAACCTTGGAATAAAATAAAGATAATAATAAACCCCTTCTCTCTCTTGCTGGGAAAAGCTGTCTAACAGCACAGCTCTGTGGAACTTCCAGTCAGGCTTTGGAGGGCTTTCCAGCGGACAAACTCCCAGAGCCTGCTCTGGTGGCCAGCACTGGCTGGACAGGAGCCTCAGTCAATGGCCATGAGCCAGCACTGGGCCCTTGTGGCCAAGAAGGCCAATGGCATCCTGGGGTGTATTAGAAGGGGGGTGGTGAGTAGGTCGAGAGAGGTTCTCCTTCCCCTCTACTCTGCCCTGGTGAGACCTCATCTGGAATATTGTGTCCAGTTCTGGGCCCCTCAGTTCCAGAAGGACAGGGAACTGCTGGAGAGAGTCCAGTGCAGGGCAACGAAGATGATGAAGGGAGTGGAGCATCTCCCGTATGAGGAAAGGCTGAGGGAGCTGGGGCTCTTTAGCTTGGAGGAGACTGAGGGGTGACCTCATTCATGTTTGTAAATATGTAAAGGGTGAGTGTCACGAGGATGGAGCCAGGCTCTTCTCGGTGACAACCAACAGTAAGACAAGGGGTAATGGGTTCAAACTGGAACACAAGAGGTTCCACTTGAATTTGAGAAGAAACTTCTTCTCAGTGAAGGTGACAGAGCCTGGAACAGGCTGCCCAGGGAGGTTGTGGAGTCTCCTTCTCTGGAGACATTCAAAACCCGCCTGGACACCTTCCTGCGTAACCTCATCTGGGTGTTCCTGCTCCGGCGGGGGGATTGGACTGGATGATCTTTCGAGGTCCCTTCAATCCCTGACATCCTGTGATTCTGTGAATCCCCAGCCATCCCCCTGACACAGGGTTCTTCACTGTCCCTTGCCCAACGGCTCAAGCTTCCACAACAGCAAGCCCCCGTGGGCACTGCTGCCTGGCAGTGAGGAGCAGCAGGGAGGCTGCGGCTCCTTCTGAGCTCGTCTCCAGGCTCTCGCTGCAGCCCCAGCAGCCAACCCTGCTTAGTTACCCCAGGCTCACAGTAATGCGCTTCCATCAGTCACTGATGGTTTCCCAAACTGAGAAATGACGCTCCAACAAGGTGAAGCCACTCACTGATTACTCAAAGTTACCAGCAACTAGAGATGAAGGTGTGCTGTACACACATGCACAGCTTTCGTCAGGCAGTAAATGATCAAAGTCTGATGAGGAGCAGCTGAGGGACCTGGGGCTGTTTGGCCTGGAGAAAAACAGGCTGAGGGGAGACCTGATCGCTGTCTGCAACTGCCCGAAAGGAGGCTGGAGCATGGAGGGGCTTGGGCTCTTCTCCCAGGTAGAAAGTGATAGGACAGGGGGAAATGGCCTCAAGTTGCGCCAGGGGCGGTTCAGATTGGATATCAGGAAAAAATTATTTCTGGAAAGGGTTGTCAGGCATTGGAACAGGCTGCCCAGGGCAGTGGTGAAGTCAACATCACTGGAGGAGTTTAAAAGGCATTCAGACGAGGTTCTTAGGGACATGGTTTAGTGCTAGAGTTGGGTTATGGCTGGACTCGATGATCCTGAGGGTCTCTTCCAATCAGAATGATTCTATGATTCTTTCTGGGGTCATCTTGGTTATGTACTTCCACCAAGTAAGAAAGAGCCTCCTGTGGGAGACCAGGGAGAGTACGAAGTGTGATCTTGAAGTATGAATAGAGTAAAAAACATTAGTGATGTCAACCTCAACCCTCATCCTTTTATAAAATACAATTTACAATCCTTTAAAAAGATGATTAGACTTTTTGGTAGAGGTCAAGAAAGGTTTAGCTGACTGAAGCAAATGACACTGATAATATAATCATCTTACATCTATAGCCAGGGAATTGCAGATGTTGCACATCCAGGTATTTGTTAGCTTGTGGTTAACAAGGTGACACACTTGAAGGAACAAGCTCAGCAAAATTCTAAAAACAACATTTTAAAAGTACTTATTTAATGTCAACACCAAAAGCATTTGCTTAATGCTTTCGGTTTTGTTTTGTATTCTGTTGTGATGGCTTCAGGTTTGTGGATTTGTGTGGTGGTTTTGTTTTATTTTCTCTCTCCCTCTAAAGCACATAAAACATTCTAGATTGTACACATAATCCACAAATATTAAAGTTATAGCCAATTTATTACAGATATTTCCCTGATGCTGAAACAACATTCTATATAAATATTTCTACATTAATATAAATACACGCAAAATAAATGAGAAAATAGAAGTCTTGAGTAAAGAGTGACTAAACTTGCAAAAAGAAAGATAAATTGTGTACTTTGCAATTATGTGTGGTCATAATTCAACCTCGCAGTCTCCAACTGTGATCCCGGGGCAGGGGGGGAAGGAAAAATCATTCTTGCTGTTAATGGTTCGCTTTGCACAGAGAACTTTGTCAGTGTCATCAATTATCTTTTTGATGTTATACAATGTTATACGTCAAGAAAAGAGAGTTTTGCAATGTAGCTACACATTATCTGAAACCGTGGCACACATCTTAAGAAGCAAGATTCTCTGCAAAGGAATAGTTATGTCACCAAAAAAGTGGGATTTCTAAGTACCATGCAGGGAAAATTGTTTATATATCAACCAGCCTAAGCAGGGGAAGGCAGAGATGAAGCATTAATGTCTTTTTCCTGCAACCTCTGCATGTCTCTTTGTAAAAAGTGACAGCAATATATAAATGATTTGATCTACAACAGGTACCAGAGACAAGCAGTCTGTACTGGTTTTAAGAAAAGGAAATCAACTTTGGCCAAGTTTCTTTATTTCGTATTTCACATCTTCACTCAATACTGTTACTGAATATTTGAAAAATTGTCCTGTACACCATGAATATACAAAATTTATCTGAAGCATTAAATCTGTAAAAATAGAAACAATTCAGTCAGACCAAGTGTAACCGAAGACATGGCAGACAGTAAAGGGATTGCTTGTCTGGGCTGAAGATGTAGTCAGAAAGTAAGACTTACCTAAAAGAACCACAGATTATGAAAGAAACAGAATTATGGAAATCAAGATTTTACTAATTTGTCAGAAGATAGGAGAGATAAAGGTAATGGATTTTATTTTAAATCAATAAGCATAATGTCACTTTTTAGAGACACCTTGGCGGTCTAATTACATACAGCTAGAAAACTCACTGCCTTCAGGCACCCTCATGTCAAGTGCAAATCTGCGCAGTTATAGAATATATTTATAAAATATACTATATGCAAACATCTTTACAGAGCTTTAAATCAAGCCAGAAAGGAAATAAACTTGATGGGACAACAGAATATATATATTAAAAAAAAAGAATTGATGCAAAACTGTGGGCAGTGTGATCATGGACCTTCAAAGCCAGAGGAAACCATTCAGTTTGTCTGCAACATAAGGAGACGGGATTTGCACCTTAAAAGTTGACTTAACAAAAAGGAAGAAAATATCCTCTGTACTTCTGCAAATTAACAAGAAATCAGCTTTCATGACATTTTATGTATTGTTGTTATCTTAAAATACCTTTGAAAGTACAATGTCAACCCTTGAATACCAATAACCAATCACTTAATGGAAAGTGAAAGGGTTTCCCAGCTAAATTCAAATTACAAACTACATAATTCTAAGGAGTGCAATGCTCTGGAAAAAGCTTTAAATTAAATTATTTTACTTGTAAAGCTAGTGTTAGGCTTTTTTAGTTAAAAAACAACTGGAAGCAAGAAAGCTGCAGGAGTACAAATGACAAAATTGTTTTAGATACACCGAGTGAAAAGAGTGAATTATCCACTGATGCAGACAGAAACATCCATTTGCTACATTATTTGCTTCCTTACTTCATTCAATTGCATGTACACACAGCTTAAGTATTAAAATGCGGAATAATAAATAAAACGGCTCAGATTACTAGCAAGGGGCAAAACACAATCCGTAATTGTGCTCTATCTAGTTTCTGTTTCAGCAGTCTTTTTCTCTTGCAGTTTATAAGAAAAATCATAGTCAGACTTCCAAAAAGAGTCATTCTTTTTTTTTTTTTTTATATCAGAAACTCAAGTTCATTTGCCCAGGTTTATAACCCAAGACATTTCTGTGAAGGAAGCACAGTGCAAAATTATATGACTAATGAAACTTGCTTACATAGAAATAAGTTTACTTGATTAATGTTAACTGGTATCTTTATGAAATACATTGTAAAACAAAGATTAAATAACACGACTGGGTTTGTTTTTTTCCTCAGACTTTTTTTCCTAATCCGTCCTTCGAAAAGCTTACTGAGTTACAAAAATCTTTATAAAGTTCCAGTCTTCGGCAGATAACCATTATAAATGCTGCCAATCGATGCCAACTAGTGTTTGGTTTGCTTCTTGTGCATGTCCGATTTCCTCTGTGATACTGTGCTGCTGCCAGAGTTTTTGAATCTTTTTAAATCGTTCTTTGCAGAGATGCAAGGGATTCCCACGTCTGAAAAGGAGATAATACTTATCAGGAGTGATAAAACACTGCAACTCAGGTGCAATGTATTAAATATTAGATAACCATTTAAAATATTAAAATACTTAGATAACCCTTTAACATTATTCTCTTGTCAGAACAAATCAACAGATATTTTGATCAGTAAACTGGAGCGCTACCTTGTCTGGTCCCCCACCTTTACTGCTTGGTATTAAACACAGGTTATACAAATAAATGCACTATATACAAATAAATTTTTCAGCCTAAGTTTCTAGACAGCTTCACAGATGTTAAAAAGATTTAAGTTTTTACACTTCAAGACACCTGTTTATAACCTGGGAAAGACCTTGCATTAAATATTTTTAGCCTAAAAACATATGAGCATTAAAATGTTTGAAGATATGAGATGCAGCAGCAATGTCAAAATATATTATATTACCTATATAGAAAAAATTAAAAAGGTAACATAGAGTGTATTTACAAACCAGACAGTTTTAGAATTCCTGTCTTTAAAATACGTATTTTTTAACTATTTACCTGAGTCCCTGGTCTGTCTCTCCATAGTCATCGAGATAAGGAGGAGGATAAAAGCAGCCCTTTGTTTTTCCAGCTAAAAATAGCACCTGACATTCCCGTACTCTGGAGAGAAACACAGAGAAGAGTTTAGGTATTGATTTTTAGGTGAACAGTTCCTCGTATCTTCATAGACACTGATTTTCCAATTCTCACCTACTTTCACTCTGTATAATCTGCATGTACAGATTTTTAAATGTCCTTTTTTCTTTTTAAACTAAAGATCTTACTCTTGTCCTGTTACAGCTCCTCAGCAGCAGTTTAACACAATGTAGTTTCATGTCCTATTATTTGCAGTCTGTGTAAAATACTTGATACAACCACAACGAGAAAATAAAACAATTTCACTTCTCGCTAACCTTTGCCAAAGTGAAAACAGCCGTCATCTAACCTTTCCTTGTATGCAGGAAGACAACTGAAAGGAATTATCATGTTTTCAACAGCAGCAACAACAAAATCAAGGTATTTACCTTCATTGTTTTCTAATACTTGAGTGGAAATAAACACACGGAGAAAACAAATTCACTTTAAAATGAAATTCAAATTTTGCATGATACCTCATCTTCAAAGAAACCACCTCTGAACCTTATACCGAAGTACAAGGAAGTTGAATACACTCTAGTTTTTAGGTAACCCTGTTAGTAACAAGCCACTGCCTTTACAAAGGACTCCTACAGGCACATTTATAGAACTATTCATTTCATGTCCATGTGCATCCCATCTAACCCAGCAACATAGGCAGAGGTGTGCAGCTCCTTACCTAAGGAATATGCCCACTCCAGAACCACAAGTGTAAGTGTGCGCAGTGCAGGCTCCAACATCTTCTCCTTCTAACTCGGTTTGACAACAGTAACTCTGAGAACACAGCATGGTCCCACACACAAGGCACAATGTTGGGGCTCTGCTTTTATCGCCACCTGATTTCGGGCACCTTTTGTTAAGCAAAAAAAAATTTAAATGCCATTGTATGTATTAACTCTAGATAGCAAAAAGATTCAAAAGTACTTTCAAACATTTATACAGGTAACAGTTATATAGATCCTTGCAGTTCCTGTTTCACTGAAATACAAGGTGGTTTTGCTGGGAGAGGTGACAATCAATACGTGCCATTAACCCTACAATTCTATAAACAGCTTCCTGAGGCTTTCAGGTTAGAGGTTTCCCAGTTCACCAAAAGGAGCAGAAGACTTTAGGGGTCCTCACTGATTGCATACAACTTACGAGAAATTGGATGCTTGGTTAATGAGGCAGCTGTAGTCATCCGGAAGGTCTATTAATTTGTTGGATTCTCTTGCATAGCTAGAATAAAGCAATCAAATTAATCACTCGTATTTCAATGAATAATACACAGTGATTTCAAACTCATTCATGTTTTCCTGACTCATCTAAACAGCATCTGTGAATAATTACATTTTTAAAGTTTTCTTCTTCTCTGCCATTCATAGAGTAAAACAGTAGCACATAAAAGAACCCACACCATCTCCCAACTAGAACACTTCCAGTTTTCCTAGTTATATTTTTTATGAATTTGAGAAAACGCCCAGGCAGAAAGTCAGGAAAATATATGTCACATGTATGCTTTTAGCAAAACCTCATGATGAGGTCGCACAGGTTTAACTGAATATTTGTTGCGCTCCCCGACCAGTTTGCTTTGTATTTGCCTTTTGTCACTAATACTAAATGGAAAATAGTCTTAACACTCAAGTTCAAAGAATTTGTATTCTGAAGAGAATGAAATATGCATGCAATGAAAAGGACCTGTTTAATACCAAATACGTATATCTTTAGAAATAACAGTTAAAAGTTGTGGTGGTTTTTTTTTTTAGATCCAATACACTAGATTTTAATAATCTTCAGCTCTGGGAATAATAAAAATTAGACTTTGAAAGGCAAACAGAGGTTTTAACAGAAGCAATGTACGAGAACATGCTGAGAAGAAAGAAAGAAAAAAAAAAAAATCACTGTCAAATCAGACATAATCTTGGGAAGAGCAGTTAAGAACCAACAAAAGGAACACACGGAAAAAAATCCCACCCATCACACCTAACAGGAAATCAATTATGCAATCCGAGTATTCTTACTGTATAAGATATTGTGTTAATAGTCTGATATTTAACAGATTAAGTGATTAATTTTTATTTTTGTTACTTAGCCTTATTGTATGTGCCACATTGAAAGAGTGACTTTATGTAGCACAGTGGATAAAAATGCAGCGATATGTTTTTAGTGACAGCACCGTGAACCTCTTCTTCATTTATAATTATTTGGATAATTGATAACACTTTTTTTTACCCAGCCTTCCTAAAGAAAAACACTCCAAATGCTTTTCTACACCCTCTAAGCATTAAATGTGTTCCGAATTCGAAATACTTGTTTAGCAAGTAGAAATGTATGAAAAGCGAATTTTCTTTTTAGCAATTGACTCTGTATTGTTGTCATCGAAGAATTATGATTCTTTAAAAAGCTCTTCAGTGCCTTATATTTTTACACAAAGGTTACGTATGTCTTTTAGCAACAGCATACCTCTGGAATCAGAAGGTTCAAGTCTGCTATATGAAACATGAGAAGAAATGTTATGGCCTCTGATTACTGCAGATCGTTCTAAATAAAACTGTAATATTTAACTTTGCTTTCAAAATTTACTAAGTTAAGCAATATTTCACTTTTCTTACAAAATTTCAAAAATCTCTTTATGTATCCCCTCATATTTGTCAGTCAATAAAGCAGAACTGATACTATGTTTTTATAAAGACCCTTTAGAAAAAATGTTTGGAAAAAACTGCAACATTAAAGTTTCTCTCGTCTCTGTTTAAAATTTCTCCATGTTTACCTGATAGCATGTCTCTCGCCTTCGAGATATCTTTTCACTTCACTGTTACTACACCAACTACAAGAAAGAAAAAAATTGGCTTTTAACTTCAATGAACAATACTTTCCAAAAACAAGTAAGTAAAAATTCCAAAGCACATCTATTCACTAATCTCTACAACCAAAATTACTTCCTTCAAAACACTTCTTTTGCAAATGCTTTTCCAAGTCTACTATTCATATGCACTCCTGGAGAACACATACATTACTACCTTGTGCCAAATTCCTTACTATATTTAAACTAAGCATAAAAACACAACTTACCTTTCTATTAATGTGTTCATAATCTCACTATTTTCTTGAAAAAGGCAAGTCAGGTTGTTTGGCAAGGAAAGATAGCTACATAAGTGTTCGAACTGGTTTGTTCCATTTACTGTAAAAAAAAGGTATAATTCTCAAAATTGCCTTTTTTTAAAAAATGACATTAACTACAATTAATGAAGTACAGCTCTAAATGGGACAGCTATTATTTTTTTAAAATTTTTAAAATTTTGTTCCCCCACGCCCAAATGGTGGTACGAAGAGTGAAAGAGTGCTGGTAAAGGCACTAGACAGTTATAATGTCTTGGAAAACTGCCAGTAATGAGAAGCAACTTTTCTCACGTTTTTTTGTTTTCCCAAATGCTAGAGCATTGCTATTGTTAAATGAAAATTATCTACATTTTAAACACAATTTGTCAAGAAGCTATGTATCAAGGAGACATTCTGCAAGTTCTGTAGCTGTTCTCATGTCAGCTCAGCACCGTGTACCATACTTGGTTTTAAACACAGGAATCCTGAACCGGTGTGAACCTACTTATCATTGTAAGTAATATCTTCAGATTTACATTCAATCTCTACGTAAACCATACGTGAGGTCAGTAAAGTATATTAATAACTTCAATTATATACATGGGCTGTAATGTAGCATATATATATTTGGAGATTTTAATTATTAGCAGATGACATTTTGAATGAAATCAATCCCAAGGAAAAGAACGTCTTATTTAAAAACAGTAATTCATAGATTTGAAATAATCAATATTTCACTTCTTCACAGAAGAGCATCAGTTTCTGTTTTAGGTCACCTAAAATGCCATTTGCATTGACTTTAAAAAAAAAAAAACCAAAACATTTTTTAAAATGAAACCATTTCTTTTTTCCTTTTTCATTATGCAGATATAATTCTGCACTGATAACAAACCCACGTTCATTAAATCATCTTCTTCAGAAAAGAGAGTTTAAATGTAATCTGTTTTGTCCATAAATGTTTGTACCTGCTGAAAAGAGCTGATTTAATACAAAGCAGATAGTACCTTGAATTTCTGAGGGTGCTGGGACTCCATTTAAGTAATGGAAAAACAAAGCAGAACATCTCAGGAAAGGCATGATTCCAGCTTTTAGATTCCTCCACAGGTGCCAGCCTGAGGAAATTTCTTTCAAGGCACTTAAGAGAACACAATAAAAAAAGTTTGCTTTTATTTAATAATTTCAGTCTGACAGCTGTATTTAGTAAGTCTTCAGTCATACTTCATATTAAAGTCCTGACTTCAATTGAAACAGGCATTGTACAAAGTGTTTATTTCAAAGCTAATTCCAAGAAAAACAACAAAATAGGGATTCATAAAAATGTAAACAACTGGGACAGTAGATTAAGGAAAATTTTGCATAGACATTTCAGATCCTAACAAGTTTTCTGTACCCAGATACTGCCAATTCCAGATTCTACATATCTGCAAACTGACTAAAAAAAGATTGTTCCAGAGCATAATCTTAATGAACAGGCATCTTCATGAGCACAGAGGAATTTATAGGAATAGTTACTTGAAAACTGTATCTAGAAGTAGTGGATAAGAAACCAGATGCGAGAGTTACCAAGTTAAGCGCCTCATCTTTGACAGCATTAGTATCCGGAATTCAGTTAGAAGTTAATGTTGAGTGCAGGAGAGAGAAAATACTATACATTTTATCAAAAGATCAACCTTTTACCTTCCTGTACACTGGCAAAGAAATTTATACAGTGCAAGCACAGCTGCTTCCTCTTCACTGTTAGCGTGTTCTTGATCCATGCCATTCTCTTCTGAAGAAGAAATAAAAAAAGCAAGTTACTCGATATATACCTCTTTACATAGCAAGAACATAATTTTTCAAAGGCCAAAACTAAGCGAAACATTCCACTGTACTACACTATGATGCAGCAGAAAAAAGGTTTTCTGCTGTACATCAAATTTATGGTATTGCGAACTCCAGTGAGGTCTTGCTTTACTTGTGCGATTAGTTGGGTTTCTTAATGTCCTTGCTTGAAGTTCTTTGCTTTTGGCTTACTGTGCCTCATCCAGCTCCTCTTGCCAGAAGACACCTCGATTCCTTACCTTGCTAACTGCGATGTGTTCATCATGCAATGCCTGAGCCAAGTCTCTGCAATAAAGGCTTCCAGGCAGTGCTACAGTTGGCTGGAAAACTAAGATTCATGACTAGCTATGCTCCGAAAACCTTCAGCGTTAAGCAATAAAGACAAAAGACTGAGCTTTCACGAGTACAATTTATCAATACTTTCTAAGGGCTGAAAGAGAGAGCACCAGCAATTTTCTTTGGTAAATATATGCAGTTTACAGTGGCAAAGAGCACCTTCGTGTTTTTCAATAACAGATTTGAGGAATCATTTCAACAGAAGTTACAAGAAAGTGGCATTACCTGTAGATGAGGTAAGTAAAATTTGTATTATGTGTGCCATAGTGACAAGATGAAACAGGTGAAGATCTCCAGTGCCAAGACTAACCCCTGAAAAATCCTGACAATGTATGGCAGGGAAAGAGAGCACCAAGCTTACCTGTAAAAGAAAACAAGAAAGCTGGTATATTCCTTTTCTTTTGAATCTTCCTATTTTCTCTGCTCATGCTGCAGCTATACCCTTTGAAGGCACCATACCTCATAAGGCTAATTTTGAAGCTAATTAGTCAGCCATTATTTAAAGGAACAACGATTAACTATCAGGGTTTTTTTGTGGTCTGTTTGGGATTTTTTTGGGGGGGGGCTATTTTTTGTTTGTGGCTTGCTGGGGGTGGTTGTTAAGTTTGTTTGTTTGGGGTGTGTGTTTGTTGTTTTGGGATTTTTTAAAACCACCAAAGTACACATTCCGCCTCGTTTCACCCTCTTTTCATTTATAGATAGGAATATTTGCAATGAAAAATCTTTAAATTGTATTAGGTAGTAAAAAAAGAATACTAAAAACCTGAACACTCTTAAAGGTTCCTGAGCCAGAGAAAACAGAAAAAGTTTCCAATGACGTTTTGTCAGTGCCTACTGGATCAAAACATTATTAATATGTAATATGGAATACTTACCAATAAATGAAACATGTCAATATCAAGTATGCAAGGAAGATTTCCATTTCTTTCATTAGGCACCAGTGCTGAGTATTTTAGAGAGAAGAATATATTTATTAATTGAACATTTATATATGAAAGAATTTTAGTGTACTTCAGTTACAAAATGAGCGCCACCTCCTTGGTTTATATGCTTAAAGTACTTAAAATACAAAGGTACCTGTTTTGGCCAGAAAGGTGTGAATTTAAGGGTTGTTCAACATTATTGAAAAAGTCTCTGCCTACTTGACTATATGTATTGAAGCAACTCAAAGCCAAAGTAACTATAACAAAGCACTGCCATTCACTGCTTCCACAGTGATCTCCCTGTATTGCTCAGGTTTCCAGTGGGAGAAATGAGCTCAAACATTAGTGACTAAGCAGGAACACTAATTGTTGTCTATCGGACAGCTGTTCAGAGGAAACTTTTGCAGTTTGCTTCACGTTACACAGTTCCCTACATTTGCTTCACGTAACTCATTCACCTTACAGGCTCAAAAATGCATTACTACAGTGTCTTAAATTCGTTATTTTATTTCTAATTAATAAAGAGCTGGTATTGGTCTCTCCATCTCTGTAGTATCCACATTTACAGTAACCACAAGGTATTAACTAAAGCACTCCAGCTAACAACAGAAACTCACACACTTAATAAATTCCCAGTAATAAACTCCATCTAAAAGCAAACCCAAGTAAAATGTCTTGAAAATGTTATAATGTATTTAAAACAACAATCAAGGAACAGTCGCAAACTTCTTTACTCCAAGCAGTAAAATCCGATTTACAATGAGTTTAAAGTGCAGCTATGAGAATGGTTTTACAGTGTAGCTATAAGCATTAAGCTGCAAAGTTTAAAAACACCACTACAGTAAAAAATAGTCTCATCATAATAACTTAAATATACTTCAGCTGAAGACTCCTTACCTTGCTGGCCGGAAAACTAACAGTTGAAAAACTGTGACGTTTTGAAGCTATTTCTATTAGCAAACATTTCACCAGCACTCAGATTTTAAATGCTTTTACTTTTGTAAGCATGTAGCCACAGAACTCAAAACCCACAAGACTTAAAAATGCTTCTATCAAAAATGTGACCAGAGCAAGGGCCTTCTAAACCCAAACTTCTATTCAATAAGTGATCTTTATTTATAAATATTTCATAGAATACTGACAGAACAAAGGTTAATAAATAATAAAATAAAATTTAAAAATTTTTAAGAAATAATAAAATAAAAACCACTTTTCCTTCACAGAAATAAAAGCAGTACAGTTGCTCTGTCAGCTGGAGGGAGGAAAACTTTTGAAGAAACATTGATTCAAGGTTTCAAGAAAACCCAAACCATGCAAAACATCCTATACTACCTAGTTCTGGTCAAATCTCTAGCAACATATGATCCTTGTGATCCCTTCCATCCTGGTATTCTATAATTCAATGATTCTATGATTTTCTCTTGTGCTTTACATAGAAAATGGCTCAGTCATTCCCGATACAAACTGATGTCAATTAAGTTCTTCCCCATAGAGCTGCCAACTGTTTGCTGAAGTAGGTGGCATCAATTCTACTAGTAATTTCAGTATACAAATGCGTTTTAAAAGTTTGCCTGCTCTA